>NC_044561.1:110554105-111197474 GCF_007565055.1 Rhinopithecus roxellana | reverse complement strand
ATAAGAGGTTAATATCCAGAGTATATCAAGAACTCCTACACTCAACAAAAAATGAAATAACCCAGTGAAGAAAGGGGCTAATGACATGAAGAAAGCCTTCTCTAAAGAAGACACGCAAATGGCCAACAAGCAGAGAGATGCTCCACATCACTCATCATCACGGAAATGCAAATCCAAACCAAAATGAAGTCTCACCTCACCTCAGTTAGAATGGTTATTATCAAAAAGATGAAAGATAGTAAATGTGGAAACTATAAAAAACAAAAACAAACAAAAAAAATAATGCGTTGGTGAGGATGGGGAGGAACTGGAACTCTCGTGCCTTGATGGTGGGAATGAAAATGGTGCAGCTGCTATGGAAAACAGTACGAGTGTTCCATAAAAAATTAAAAATAGAACTACCATATGATCCAGCAGTCCCACTTCTAGGTATATATCCAAAGGGATTGAAATCAGGATCCTGAAGAGATATCTGCACTCCCATGTTCACTGCAGCATTATCTGCAATAGCCAAGAAATGGAAGCAGCCTAAATGTCCATCAAAGGTAAAGAAAGAAAATGTGGTATATCCATATGATGGAGTATTATTCAGCTTTAAAAGGGAAGGAAATTCTGACACATGCCACAACATGGAGGAAGCCTGAGGACATTATGCTAAGTGAAATAGGCCAGTTACAAAAAAACAGATACTGCATGGCTTCCCTTATGTGAGGTATCTAAAGAAAAACTCTTACAAAGTAGAATGATGGTTGCCAAGGGTTGGGGAGGGACAAGAGGCGGGGCGGGGGAGTTGTTTGATGGGTATTGAGTATGGTTTGACAAGATGAAAAAGTTCTGGAGATCTTTCGACCAACAATGTGCACAAAGTTAACACTCCTGTTCTGGACGCTTAAAAATGGTTAAGATGGGCCAGGCGCGGTGGCTCACGCCTGTAATCCCAGCACTTTGGGAGGCCGATCATGAGGTCAGGAGATCTAGACCATTCTGGCTAACACAGTGAAACCCCATCTCTACTAAAAATACAAAAAATTAGTCGGACTTGGTGGCACGAACCTGTAGTCCCAGCTACTCGGGAGGCTGAGGCAGGAGAATCACTTGAACCCGGGAGGAGGCTGTAGTGAGCCAAGATTGCGCCACTGCACTCTAGCCTGGGCGAAAGAGTGTCTCTGTCTCAAAACAAAACAAACGGTTAAGATGGTAAAGTTTATGTCACGTTGTTTTTACCACCAGCACCACAAAACTCAATTAGTCAAATTTTCTTCTTCAACTACAGTTTAATTTCCTTTGCCTCTTTTCCGTATCTATTACTTTCTTATTTCCTTTATTTCTTTTCAATGGAGTATCTTCCCCCTGTGCATCTTCTGTTTAGGTTTGTGATACCTTTCCTTTTTCCTTTGTCTAGGGTCAGCTGTGGTCTTCCATTCTCTCCATCACCACTGCTCCTTCCCTCCCAGCCTGCAGTTTCTAAGCCCTCCAGAGCTGGAGATCCAGGTGACATGACCCTTGGTAAACTGTTTGAGCAAACAGGTTCTGCGGTGGCCTCATCAGAGGGGTGGGCTAGAGGCTCCATGAGATTTAAAGGTACAAATTCAGTGACAATGATACTAGCTCAGGGGCCTTCTGGGATCAATAATTGGTTGTCTTTATGAGTTAAAATTCTCACCAAGCAATCTCTGTAAAAGGGAGGGGTTATCTGTCCACTTAAGACAGAGCTGGGAAGGTACAGGGAATGTGAGGTTATGGGAAAACTGAATAGGATACAGGATAAACCTCCTCCAGTCTCTTTCTTCTGAAAAGTCTGTAAAAGTTAAGGAGCCAGAAAACTCAGAGGGACAGAAATAAAACATTTGTAGGCCTCGTATGGTGGAAAAGTTTCCAGCAGAGAAAGTATGAACAAAGCTGGGCCACTGGCTCTGGCACCAAGCAAGTCCCTGGCTTGCAGAGTGACCTCACATGTTGGTAACTTTCTGGGCCTTTTCTCCTTATCTGTAAGGGGAAAAAATAGGAGGAGGGAAATATTTCTGGTTCCTGAGGCAACTGCTTTTATTGCACAAACATTACCTTTTATGAAAAATGTATCTTTTTAGAGACAAGGTCTTCCTATGTTGCCCAGGCTGGAGTGCAGTGGCTATACACAGGTGCGATCACAGCACACAATAGCCTCCAACTCCTGAGCTCAAGCGATCCTCCTGCTTTAGCCTCCCACATAGCTGGGCCTTAACAGGCATGTGCCACTGTGCCTGGCAATAAACATTACCTTCTTATAGGCATGAAAGACCTCCCCTCGCTGGGCATTCATGCAATTTCTGAATACATCCAGAAGAATAAAGTATCTACACGGACAAGATAAATTTTAAAGAATTTTTTTTAAAACAAAAAAGACTAAAACATGGTAAGAAATCAGTCTTGTGCATTTTGTACATTTGTGTCCTCCACTCTGTCTTCATTTACTGCTACTGGAAGCTGATGCCACAGCCGGTCACAGTTGAACAAAGACATCAGAAGGCCAGTTAGTCTCTTCGCCACAGAAGCCCCAAGTGAACCTAATTCTGAAGGACAGGTCTCAGTGTCCCTTAACTTTGTTCTCCCCAGGAGAAATCCATTTTGCTGCCAAATGTGACCAGCAGACTTGGGTGGATACATTTAGCACAATCATAGTCTTGTCATGCTGCCAACGTGGCCCAAGGCATGGTGTGCAGGGCAGCCTCTCTGGAGGGCCTCTGCTACGCCTGCTCGCCAGCACCACCTCCGCCAGCAGCAGAACCCTTGCTGGATGCCTGGGCATCTGAGGAGCGGGAGGCCTGCTTCGGCAGGCGGATGGGGACACAGATGTTGGAAGCACAGTGCTCCTTGAGGTACTCTCCTCCCTTTTCTTCATATTCTTTCCTGGTGATCCAAACTTCATTATCATCTAGGTGGTCCAAGGCCCAGTCACGAGCACCGTACCAGGCGTCCAGAACAGGGTTCGAGGCAAGTTGAACCTGAAACACAAAGAAGATTCACCAGGACACCTCCACCAGGGCTCCAGGCATGAATGTTCACCTGGCTCAGCTACAGCCCCCGATATTTTATCCCCAGAAATATACACATAGGTGGGCCCAGTGCACTCCAAGACAGTTCCGGGCTAGCTCCACACCCTGTAAACAAAGCTGAGCTGGAATGCCCAGATTCTTCAGAACACACGGCTGTCAGACATTTTACTAACACAAGACCTGACACTCGGGGTCAGAGAGGGGCCAGTGGCTCAGCCTCCTGCTGCACGATGCTGTCAACCACAAGCTGTCAGGGAGAGGTGAAGCGGAGGCTGGCCTGTGACCTGGGGAAAAGGCCTTCCTGGCCCTGCTCCCCACTCTGAGCAGAGGGAAACAGGGGCCACTGCAAGGCAGCTCTAGCCAGGGTAGCAAAAGAGCCTCAGGAGAAATGGCAGCAGAGAGGGGTGACGTTCTCTGTGAGGCTGCTGGCACTTAGTTTCCCCTTCTTCTCATCGGAGTGGGGCTGGGGTTCAGCAGCTCTGAGAAGACCCTCGGCTAGGCTGACCTGATCATTATGGTAACACTACAGCTCCCATCGGGCCTCCTGTGTTCTGGAGTTACCCGCCTCACTTCCTACCTCCCTCTCACCTCCCCACTCCACCAATCCCATGAGTTCCAGGTTGGAATGGTGGTTTCAGAACTTTCGGGAGTGAAGGGCAGAGGACGTAACGGTGGAATCAGCATGCGCAAATGGAGGTGGGAAAGTGCAGGCTCGGGAGTCCAGCTGCTGGGCTTGCCACGTGGGCAAGGGGCCTGTGAACCAGGACCTCGCCACTAGGATAACCAGAGGCCCCACCTCCTGGCTTCAGTGGACTTAAGTGCATGAGTGTAAGGCACGTGATAGATGCTGCCTGGTACAGAGTATTCAATAAAGCGTAGCTCTCATCATTACTAATAAAAAATGCAGCAAGATATATGATTAATAGACTATATGGCCATAAAAAGGATGCTCTGGAAATGTACCTATTGATATAAAAACAGTGTCACAATAATTTGAAAGTGAAAAAATTACAGGTTACAAAATAAGCTGTCAACAATCTCTTTTTGGTTAAAACCACACATGAGATGAAAACGACCGGGGAGTATACAAAGAACATTGCTCGCAGAGGCCGAAACTACAGTTTTCTTGGTTTTTATTTTGGTTTAAATTGTCTGATATTTTTGTAATATTTAAAAATGTTTTGCTGTTTAAGAAAAAACAGGAGCTTAAAGTTGTAAATTTGCACATCTTGGGGTTCTCTTCCTTCTAATGATCACGGAGGGCCTTAGGTGGCTGGTGTGTTTGAGCCACCGCTGAATACATAATCTAAAACTGGAACATCAGGGCTTAGTGACGGTGTGACACACTCATGACATTACAATGTGAAAGGGGGCAGAAACAGGTGCGGGGGGGAGCTGAGGCAAGGCCAGGTGAGACCATAACAGCAAATGCAGGGCTGGGAAAAGATCTGGCTGGTAGCAGCATTCCTACAACCAATGCTTACAAAGTGATTCATGGGAGACTTTGGAAATTACCAAGAAACACATCTTGAAAATCCTCTAAGATTTTTTTCTCTACTACTTCATCCTAAGTCGCTGCTGCCAGCATGACCCAGCCCCAGGCTCACGCCCCTTCCTGTCACCCCTTGGCTTCAGCACTGCTGCTCTCTCCTGCTCCCCCCTCCTCTTCCTCCACCTCCTTCTTAGACTTATGGGTGTCCTACAGCCCTTAAATGCTAGTGTTCTTTAGGGGTTCATCCTTAACATCACCTACCCTCCCAAAGAGTGCCCAGAACACATTTATGCTTGTGGCAGGTGGAAGGGTGTAAAACTACCCTCTCGCCTTTCCCCTTCCCCACCGAGCGCTCATCCAGCTAGCTGTGGCCACCTCTCTGTGTGTCCATTGGAAACTCAACCCACCCTGGAAATGGAACACACTATCCTCTCCCTTAAGTCTGTCCTTCCTCCCACGGCTCCTCGTCCAGTGAATCTCTTATTCAGTAAACTAGTTGCTCCACCTAGAACTTAGGAATTATCTTAGGTCTCACCTCCCTCCCCAGATCCAACTTACTAACAAGTTCTGACAATTTGACTGCCTTAGCCTCTTTCACATTAACTCCCTCTCTTCCTCTCCCTCTGCCACTGCTTTCGTATTTCCTGCAGAGCTACCAAGTGACACTGTGCCAAGGGTTTGGGACACATTTCACAAGACAGTGGTTGTCTCTTCCCTAACAGAGGTGGATCTCGTAAGGAACATAGGAAAGGACAGGGAAGGCTTCCTGGAGGAAGTGATTTCCAGGAAACCAGCCACTGAGAGAGTTGGATGAGCTAGAAAGAGTACTCTAGGCAAAGGGAGCCAGCATGTGCAAAGGCCCTAAGGCAGGAAAACTCTGGAAAACTAATAGCAGTTAGCTGTGGCTGAAGTGCAGGGTAGAAGGGGGAATGATGAGAGAACCCTGGACAGTTCTTCAAGGTCAGAAACAAGAGACCCTGTAAAGCCTGACGAGTGGAGTGAGGACTTCCTCCTAGAGGCTGGGAAGCTGCCTCCTAACTGGTCTGCTTCCAATATTTTTCTTAATACTCTATTTTGCACATCAATGTCAAATATATCTTACTAAATGTAAATCAGATCACATTCCCTGCTTAGACTCCTTCATGGTTCATCACTATGGCTAAAGGTAACAGCTGTACAGAAAAGAGTTAACAGAACGGACCTACTGTTACCTTAGAAAGGCTACTTCCAAGGGTGGGGCCTTGGCAGGCATCTGGGAACTTGAATTTTGGGAGGGTTCCCACCGCCACCCGGTAAGAGTGGCTCAATAAGCCCATTCATACAAATAATGTGGTTTATGCCAAACACGTGTTTCCCGTCTGTGAGCCTCGAATTTGGGTATGCTCCAAGCAGGCGGCGCGTATGTGATCAGCCCCCAAATAACAACCCCAGGCACTGCGTCTCCTACCAACTTCCCTGGTTGGCAACACTTAATGCGCTCTTACAAGGCACTGCTGGGGAAATTATGTCCTGTGTGACTCCACAGGGAGAGGCCTCGGACACTTACACCTGGTTGCTCCCAGGTTTCACCCCAGGCACCTCGTCTCTCTGCTGAGTTGCCGTACTAAGTCACAGCTGTAAGTATGATTACATACTGAGTCCTGTGACTCCTCCCAGAGAAACATCCTGCCTGGAATGGTCTTAGGGACCCTCAAAACAACAGCTCATGTCTGAGAGTTTATTACACGCAGGCCCATTGTTGGGCGCTTGACGTGCACCAGTACACCGAATCCCAGCAACACATACCGATTACCCTCTTGCTACCACTGAGAAAGCCAAAGCTTAGCACAATTCAGTAATGGTGACGATGGAGTCAGGACCAAAGCCCAGAGACGCCACCCTGAATGTACACTACATCATGCAGCAGAGCAGACCCAGGCCAAGCTTCTTAGCAGGATGCACAGGCTCTGCACAGTGTGGGCTTTGCTGACCTCTCTACCTCACCCACCTCCTCTCCTCTTTGTCAGCCATGTGCTACAGCAAAACTCAGCCACTTCGCACTCCCTCAACAAGCTTCTGGCCTGTGTGCCCTTGCTCATGCTAATCCTTCTGTCTGGGATGCTCTCTCCAATGTGTCCCATGCCCCACACTGTCTACACGGCAAACACCTATTCACCTGAGAAGGTCCAGATCCATGGAGCCTTTTCTGAACACCAATGGAGACTGCCAGGTGCCCATGCCTGTATATTCCTTATGCTCTGATTTACCTGGCTGCCGCCTGCTCAGATAGCGAGGTCCTTGCAGCCAGGTGCTGTGTTCAGGACATCTCAGCATCCCCACAGTGCCTGGTCCATGATGGGAACTCAGACCATGTTTCTTGGTAATCAGGGATTTGGTAGGTAAATTGTGGGGCATTCACACCAGTCATAAAGATAGTATTTTAACAGAATAATGACATGGGAAAATGTTCATGACAAGTTCAGTTCAGCTTACAAAGCAGTACACACTCACACGTGTAGAAAATGTATGGCGGACAAGCTCTGCCTGCAGGGCCGGAACTGGGTAGGAGAATGACTTGCTCTTGAGGTACACACTCTTTCACACTCTTAGAATTCTATGCATGTCTTCATCTTCCAATTTAAAGAAACCACAAAATAGTATATAAAACACGATTCCCATTTTGCTTTAAAAATTAAACATGGACTTAAGATCAGAAGAAAAGCCACAGAAATGTTAACTGTGGATATTTCTGCATGATTATTACTTTTGCAATCAGAAAACAGGTAATGCTATTTTCAGAATAATTGACTACTCAAACAATCAAGTACCTGAAAAGAAGACTGGAAGGGTCTCATCTCCAACAGTTCCTTCTCCATCCTGGCTTTTATCCCAGGATACATCGTGTTCCCGCCAGTGAGGAAAACGTTCTGAACCAGCATTTCCTGAACGTCCTTCGGGTACCTAGGAAAGAAACAACTCCTAATATAGTCCCTTAACTCAAATATCAGAACGAAATGTGGATGCCGAAATGTAAGCTCTCAGTACAAAACAGAAAAACATCTACACAAAAAGCTAAAAAAAAAAAAAAAGCAAAACTTGCAATTTTCATTTGTGTCCCTACAGAATGCCAGCCCAATGTTTCCAAATAGCCAGACAAAACCATAATTTGAATGGTCAACTTATTTCCTTAACATGATTAGAATTTTTATACCTTTATAATACATTTTTAAAAAAATAAACGAGAATAAATTTACATATGTTTTGATAAAGTCTAACAAATTTATACGTTCCAGTAATGATCACTACAATCAAGGAACAAAACATTTCCATTATCCCCAAAGCCATGCCTCCCTTTTGAGGGCCCATCTATCGACCTGTGCTTTCTTCTTATCTTTTTTAATAACAGCTTTAAGACATCTTTGATCACTTTCCAACCACAGTTAAGACAAGGCTCAAAGGCACTCAAAACAGCAGCAGCAGCTTTTTCTTCCTTGCTAGGTACACGTTTCCCTGTCGTTAAAACCAACAGCAGCCAGAGTCCTACAGAATTCGATTCCCTACTTGACCAACTTGAATGATCAAACTCACACTTCAGGTAAATGCCCGCATAAATGGGTAAAATACCTGGATTCTTATGGAAATGTAAACTCTTAAGTAAGTAAAATGCCTCCAAGGAGGGGAAAAAATTTTATTAGCTCTGCAATATTTTAGGGTGATTTAAGATCACTAGTCTTTAATAATGTGAAGATTTACATGGAAACCAGCGTACATGTTATTGGGTTGTTCAAACTTAAAAGACACTCTTAAAGCTACTCAAGTCAACCCAGCATTTACAGGTTCAGAAAACAACTAACTACAAAGCTCCAGTTCTGTAGCTGTAGGTGCCTGTAGGTGCCAGGCCTGGTGATAAGAGATTAAGGGAATACTGTCTGAGCACAGCAAGTCAATGAAAAGAAGAGAGTGAGACGCATTTTCAAGTGCCTGACCATCACATCTACCATTCAATGCAAAATCCAAGGAAATGTTTCAGGAAAATAGAAGGAAAAGCAGATTCGCTGTCTCACCTGTCCAGAATGTACTGAAGAGTCTCTGCAATCCCAGCCTGCTCTTCTCCTATGAGAGATGGCTGGAAAATAATCTCTGGAGCTCGAATTCTTTCTGTCCCAACAAACAGCTGATGATATGCTGCCAAGTTAAACACGGGCTTTAAAAACCCAAGGTTTAAAAGATATTTTTAGGCCAAATGACAAACATTCCAGTGGCTAGTTTCCTCAAACTGCATTTCTTATCCCAACAGTTTCTGTCCCTTGTTAATGCCAGTATAGCCTCTCCCAACTCTCTTGACCTGCTAATTTAACTTCCTACTTTCTTCCAACCTGTATATTATAAACATGTACATGTTTCCACCATGAAATGGTCCCTGAGTTGCAGGGAGAGGTTTTGTGGAGAGCAGCAGTGAAAGGCCCAGCCTAGAGGACAAGTCTCCTGCTCAGTGCCTTGCTTAGTGCCCCATCCCTGTGTGGCAAGGAAGCTCTCTCCCAGGTGGGTCTCAGACTCAGGACAGTTTATCTGGTTGGTATTGTAATGACAGAAACATAGACTCCAAAGAGGATTATGTGTACTGGCATTGGCTTAAATGTAAATGAAACCATTAGGAGCCAGTCTTCAGATCTCAAGTTCCCAATCCCTTTCCCAGATGTTTCTGCCGGGTGGACTGTTTCTCACAGATTCACAGATCTTGGTGCTGGAACCAATCCATCAATCACTGGGGAAAACAAATCCCTGATTTCAGATGTTTTAAGTTTTGGTACCCAATTTTCTAAAAATATAACAGTTTTGTTTTAAGTCCTAAAGAAACAGACTAGCCCAGCCATTTAAGTCAACACCTTCAAAAAATAAGCATGTTCTGGGCTGTAGGAGTCAAACCTGGACAGTAGTGACCGGCTTCTCCACTCCAGGTGTTTCCTCTGAAAACAAGGGATCAAAATCATTCATGCTTTCCACATCTTCCAAAGACGGCTCTAGCTGCTCCAGGTCAGGGGTCTAAGAGGAGAAGAAGCAAAATGGAACCTGTACCTTCAGCAGGCCTCAGTTCTATCATTTTAGTGCCACAAAAAAGAACTGGGATCTTGCTCAATGTTCTAAAACCTTACATAAAAACTATGAAAATGTTTCTAAGCTATTTTTAAAAAAGCACACATGAACACGAAGACTAAAAAGCCAGGAACGGGCTTTGCTTTGATCTCCTACCTTTCCTACTTTGTACAAGCCTCACCAACCCCCGCCTTCTCTAAAGCCTTCTGATGGTGCCAGCTCATGGCTGGGCCCCGTGGAAGACTTGCTGCTTGCATGAGTCACACCACCACACACGCAACTCTGAGGGAAGGGTGTGACAGCTGCTATCCTACAAGGCAGCTAGACTACCAGCAAAGTTAAAGCAATCTCTTAATAATTAATAAACACATCTGCTGGCCAGGGAGCGGTGGCTCACGCCTGGTAATCCCAGCACTTTGAGAGGCAAAGGCAAGCGGGCTGCTTGAGTCCAGGAGTTCGAGACCAACATGGGCAACACAGTGAAACCCCATCTCTACAAAAAGTACAAACATTAGCTGGGTGTGGTGGTGAGCACCTGTAGTCCCAGCTACTTGGGAAGCTGAGGTGGGAAGATCACTTGAACCTGGCAGGTTGAGGTTACAGTGAGCCATGATCATGCCACTGTAATCCAGCCTGCGTGAAAGAGCAAGACTCTGCCTCAGAGATAGAAATAAATTATTAAATAAATGTATGTGCCAACACTAATGAGCTTAACAATCGGTCCCTTAACAGCAGGTCCTGCTGGGCTGGGAATGGGACTAGAGGCCCCAAGGTAGCAGAGTGCTTCCTATCTGTGGAGTCCTGCAGAACAAGTTCTCCTCTATGACCACAATGAACCTGGGCAGGGTCTAGACATGCCAGCACCATTTCCAAAAGAGAAGTTAGGGCACTTTTAATTCTAATCTGTACAAAGTAAGCTGGGGATGGTGGGGGTTCTGAGAGACATATTTAGCCATCTGTCACTGGACTCGATGGAGAGAAGTTCCGGGTGGAAATATTTAGTTGCATCCCAGGGAAGAATGCTGTAACAATGAGAGCTGCTGCAGAATGGACTGTCTTATGAGGTAGTGTCTTGGGAGGGTTCAAGTGGAGTGTAACCAATAGCCAAGTATGCTTGAGAGGAGACTGCGCCACTGAGTATGCATTCTGAGTCTCTCCTTACTCTCGGAATTTATGAAATATGTAAATTACCAACATAATTCAGAGGACTTAAATATACTTCTCTAGAACCTACTCATATATACTGCAAATGTAAACTGGCATTAAAATAAGGCAATACCCCTCAATACTCCACACACATTCACACACCAAAAGTCATGTGGCAAATATGGCATGCAAAATGGGTGACAATGTACTCTAAATTCTGTTCAGTATAGATGACTCTACAATATTTGAGGGGGATTTTCCAGGCTTGAGGATAAACTGTGGAAAGGAAAGCGAATGTTTCTTCATGTGAGACTTGTGTACAGGATGAGGGGGCTGGTTTATAGAGGTAATTTGAGGAGGAAAGAAGATGGGCTGGGTAACACGAATCTTAAGAACCCTGCTCTCAGGGAAGGAAGCAAAAGCTGTCCCTGCCAATACTGAATCAGACACAGAAGGGAGGGACACCTGCTATCTGCACAGTCCTCACTGCAGATATTGCTGTATTTGATGGGTGAGAAAACTGTGGCTCAGAGAGGTGAAGTAACTTGCCCAAGGTCACATAGCACTAGCAGGCAGTGGACACGTGGGAAGAGACAGAACTACTCAGTTCCGAAGTCTTTGTTCTGCCTTAAGCTGGAGTTCTATAAATCACGAGGCTAAGACAAGTGGGGCTTTAGGAATATGGAAACGATCTAGCCTAAGCTCAGAGTAGGTAATACAAGAGATCAATGAAAGATTTTACATGCAGCAGCAAGACCAGCTGAGACAATGACAGGCTCCTCTGTCCAAGCAGGGACAGCAGAGAGGGAGTAAAGGAACATTCCCCTTGCCATCTGCAGTTTGTGATCTGGAAGACTCTCAGCTCCCCTCACAAGAAAGGAGCCCTCCCACAGGAGTGTCTGTGCCTATTCTGGCTTGGCACCAAACCCAGTTCTTCAGGAATGACCCCAAAGGGTTCCAGCAGAGGAGTGGAAATTGATCATCAAAGTTGTTTTTCATTTGGTGGTTTGTCATCTGGGGGAAGCAGGAACCAGGAGGCAGTGTGACATAACAGAAGGCTGCCAGGCTCTGTAGTCACTGATCCAGCTTGGAAGGCAACCAAAGGTATATGAAAGGTCCACAGAGGCAGAGCTGGAAAAGCACACTCTGAGCCTCTTCTCCATCTGTGTATAAGTGGGACATGAACTTGGGGCAGCGTTGGGTGAGAAATGAACAACTCTTCCCTCTTCCCTTTTAAACACACACTTAATTTGGTCCCTTAAATAATTCTGTCGTATTATTGGGTTGAAGACAAAAATATCATCTGTGTATTTAAGATAACTACAGACAAAAACCTGTAACCTGTGATTCCCCAAGTAACAGATGAAAGCAAGCACTGGAGTCCACTGGAGTCCTTCCTCTCTACACTCCACATTTTTAACCTATTTTTCATCTTCATCCTAACCTCCATCCTGGCCTCCCTCAATCCAAGTGATGACCCTTCCTGTGGATTCACACACCCTTCTCTACCTAGCCTGGAATCCAATCACTTTTGCCACCATCCCTCCATGAACTCTATCTGCTTCTGTTACACCCAACCAATAAGCCTGCAGTCTAAAGGATGCCTCCCAGTACTCTTTCCACTTGGGCTCTGGAGCAAATTATATTTTTAAAAGAAGGTCACAATAGTAACTTCTATCCCACACACTTTTTTGTAATGTGACCCTGACACTCCTCATAAAGAGGTGGAGGGGCTTTGTTTCCTCCCCTTGAGTCTCAGTGGGGGACTGTGAGGACTACAGCCAACAAAGTATGGTGCGAATGATGTCAGGTGACTTCTGAGGTACGGTCCTAAAAGGTCATGCAGCTTTCTTATGCTTTCATCTCTTGACACATTCACTCTCTGGCTGCTCTCTTGGGAAGCTCCCTCTTGGAAACCAGTGGCCATGCTGGGGGGAGCCCAGGGCACACGAAGAAGCCATGTGTAGGTGCCTGGGTCAAGAGTCCCCCATGAACCGAGCCCTTAAGTCCTCCCAGCCCAGATACCAGAGAAGTGAAAAACCCTCCAGCTGATTCCAGTCCCCAACTATTTTAATTCTTCCCAGCAGTGGCTCCCAGCACCTTGAAGCAGAGATCCCTGCTGTATCCTCTCTAAATTCCTCACCCACCAAACCCATGAACACAATAAAGTTGTTGTTTTATGCTGCCAAGTTTGGAGTGGTTTTTGTAGCAATAGAAAAGTTAAATACGCTCCAGGGGGGCAAGAGTGCAGAAAGTCCCAGGTGCTATTTAGGCAATCCTGTGGTTACTTCTCAGCTTCCCTCTGCCTGCCCTTTCCCAAAACCCTTCTCCATAGTCTCCTTTCTAATCTCAACCCTGGGAATCTTAAAAGATCACCTTAGTTGTTTCAAAAAATGAACTTCCCTCTTTATTCTTCATTCTACTTCTTTATCTATTTTCATGTCCTTGAGAGCTTGTGTGGAGGTTCTAGCAGAGGAGCGCAGCTACTCGTATACCCTTGATGGAAGACTGGTCCTCCTCTATTGGGGATGGTCGTCCTCTTCGACCAAGCATGCAGATTCAGGAGGGACACACACGAAGTGGTGAGGACAGGAGACACCCGCCTAGCCGGCCAGATCAGCCGAATCAACCCTGGCAATCAATGGGGTGACAGATATCGCAGCCAGATCACTCTCATGTCCTATTTTCTTATCCTTCCAAGCCTTCCCTGTTTCAAAAAATAATTCTCATCCTAGTTAAGATGACCATTCAAGCTCTTAACTCTCCCATCAACCCTTTTGGCTTCCCTTATCTCTGACTGCTCTTGCTCAATCTTCGTTCTGGCTTTTCTTCTGTCACCTAACTCTCAAGTGGTGGCATTCTCCAGGAATTTTTCTTTTCTTGCTTCCCATTTGATTCTGTCCTCCCCTAGCTCCACCTGATGTCCCGCAGAGTCCTCAAAAGCTCCACCTGATGTCCTACAGTGATTTTAAAAATAAGGAGCTCAAGGCCAGGCGCGGTGACTCATGCCTGTAACCCCTGCACTCTGAAAGGCAAGGTGGGAGGCCTGCTTGAGCCCAGGAGTTCAAGAACAGCCTGGGCAACACAGCAAGACCCATCTCTACAAAAAATTAAAAAGCAAAAAGTTAGCTGGGCGTGGTGGTGCACACCTATAGTCCTAGCTACTAGGGAGGCTGAGGTGGGAGGATCAATTGAGCCTCGGAGTTTGAAGTTACAGTGAGCCATCATCACACCATATACTCCAGCCTGCGCAACAGAGTAAGATCCAATCTCTTAAAAAAAAGGTGCTCAAAACTAAGCCAATTATCTTCCCAAACTTGGTCAAAGGCACTACCATCTACCCACTGCCTTTCAATACAGCCTAAGGGTTACA
Source organism: Rhinopithecus roxellana (assembly GCF_007565055.1). NCBI lineage: Eukaryota > Metazoa > Chordata > Mammalia > Primates > Cercopithecidae > Rhinopithecus > Rhinopithecus roxellana. The sequence goes on along the minus strand of NC_044561.1, from coordinate 111,183,358 downwards.
AGAGTGGAATCTGGAATTGAACTGCTCGTGTCTGAATTTGACCAGTACTACTTCTAGCTATGCGACCTCGCTCCAAATCTTTGTCTGTAAAAGAGGGATAATGACAGTACCTACCCGCTGAGTTGTGAACATGAACCAGGAGGACACCTGTGTAGGTGCTCAGCAAGGGGTCGGCACATGCCACACGCTCTATTGTCAACACTGCTACTCTCGTCACCTTGGCTTGTAAATGGCAGTGAGATCTTGGGATCCTACATCTGATCCTACATCTGTTCTGTTTTCCCCCCATAGCCTCACCCCTCCCTTCAACCCATCATCCTAACTGCCACCAGTTAGTTTCCCAAAACAAAATCTCATTGTCTCATTCACTTGCTCAACATCCTTGGAAGGCTATGAATGTCTGAAGGATAATATGCAGGCTCGTAAGCCTAATGGGTAAAGACCTTAATCTCCACTTCATCACCCACCACAGCCTTTCTTGTTCACACTCTGTATACCTGCATGTGTGGTTCTTTCCACCTAAAATGTCCTTCCCTCCTCCTCTGCTACCTACTGAAATCAAATAATCTTCCTTTTTTTTTTTAGAGAGGGTCTCGTTCTGTTGCCCAGGCTGGAATGCAGTGGCACAACCATGGCTCACTGCAGCCTCGAACTCCCAAGCTCAAGTGATCCTCCCACCTCAGCCTCTCAAGTAGCTGAGACTACAGATGCATGCCCAGCTAATTTAAAATTTATTTATTTATTTATTTAGAGATGGAGTCTCGCTCTGTTGCTCAGGCTGGAGTGCAGTGGCGCGATCTCCACTCACTGCAAGCTCCGTCTCCCAGGTTCACGCCATTCTCCTGCCTCAGCCTCTCGAGTAGCTGGGACTACAGGCACCTGCCACCACGCCCGGCTAATTTTTGTACTTTTAGTAGAGACGGAGTTTCACCACGTTGGCCAGGCTGGTCTCAAACTCCTGACCTCAGGTGATCCACCCGCCTCTGCCTCCCAAAGTGCTGGGATTGCAGGCGTGAGCCACCGCGCCCAGCCAAAAAAAAATTTTTTTAGAGACAGGATCTATGTGGTTCAGGGATTGGTCGCAAATTCCTGGGTGCAAGTGATCCTCCCTCCTCAGTCTCTCAGTGTTGGCATTAGAGATGTGAGCCACTGTGCCCGGCCCAAATAATCTTTCAAGGACCAGCTGAAACATCCAATCCTTTCTCAAAAAACCAAATGTGTATTCCCACACACATTTACCAGCATACCTGCTATGCTTCATTACAGTCAGCTAAGCATGATGCTATCGCCTTCGCGTTTTGTTTTTGAAGTACCCAGGAAGGCAGGCATTGTATCTTAATCACCTCTGCATCCCTGGTATACTGTGCCTGGCACTGAGTGGTGGGCCCCTGGGATACACACACAAATTCCCCTGGAATAGAGATGATTGTAAAGCTTTGGGTTTCAAGAGGTTTCTTCAGCTGCCAAAAAAAAAAAAAAAAATCAACATTCACCTTCACCTAGCTTCATTCCAAAGCATACCATCTTAAGATAACTTCTTAGCTTCACAAAAATTATAAAAAGGATATTTACTTATCCCAATTCATATGATTCACAGAGAGGAACAAAGCTGGTAATTTCAACACAGAGAACAGGCATCCAACAGAGAACAGTTTTCTCTGCCACGGCTGGCTTCTCTCCTGCTAGAGTTTGCCAGGGTCTCCACATGTCTTACGTGGTGTTCAGAAACACTAATATGACTGTTCTTTTGGAACTGCATGGAATGACAGTTTGCCAAGGCATACCACAGAAGATGCAGCATGGTTCCCTAAAACAGCCTTGAGCGGCACAAGAAGCAGCAGAGGCCAACCTTGATCTTGGCTAGTAAAGCGGGAGAACTTTCTATATCTGGCCCATTGTGTTTTCCAACAAATGATGATGCTCAAAAACTGTGTTCTCCCCCCTCCTACCCTCTTATGCTGTGCTTGTAGCCATGAAAATCAAGCATCTTCTGGTTTAAATACTTCGTTAGAATTCATGCTAACAAAGCCTGCTCCTCCACAACATCCTCACAGAAATAACTGCAGAATAGCAAGGGCCAGAATAGATTGGTCTATAAGAAAACAGATTTTTGAGATCACTATTAGTTAAATGTCAGCTGTATTCAGTTCAGCCATTACTGCTTAAGGGGAATTTCAATATGAATTTTGGTTCACATATATCGATTCAATTCATTCTAAATGAATCATATTACTGGAAAATACTACAAATACTTTTTGAAAGGCAGAACTGGCTAGCCAGTGTCATAGTCAGCTTTATCCCACAAATGTGACTGTAATTGACTCTGATCATTAAGAATTACCCTAAAATGCTGAATGCTGACTAACCATTAAAGGTTTAGTGACTGATCATCGCTTTTTTTTTCTCTGAGACAGAATCTTGCTCTGTTGCCCAGGCTGGAGTGCAATGGCGCAATCTCGGCTCACTGTAACCTCTGCCTCCTGGGTTCAAGCGATTCTCCTGCCTCAGCTTCCCGAGTAGCTGGGATTACAGGCACCTGCCACCACGCCTGGCTAATTTTTCTATTTTCAGTAGAGATGGGATTTCACCATTTTGGCCAGGCTGGTCTCGAATTCCTGACCTCAGGTGATCCGCCCGCCTCGGCCACCCAAAGTGCTGGGATTACAGGCATGAGCCACTGCCCCCAGCCCAGCTGATCGTCAAATTTGTTGCACATAGAAAAATCTTTTGCAGTCCAACATTTCAAAATCCCCTAAACCCAAGGAGATTTAAATGTGTGTGCCAGAGCATAAAATGAAGTAGGTACCTACTGAGTATCTGCTGAAAGAATGGGGGAATGGGTGGTGAATCACAGCATGTAACAAATGCAGACAAATGAACAAAGAAACGGAAAAACTAGTTTCCCAACTGCTGAAGAATCACATCTTCACAGCTGTTTGGTTTTTTTCCCCTTTTGAAATCTGAAATCCTTCATCTGCATGTGGCTGAGTGGCACTGCTCTGGTATAAAGAAGAGTATGTCCTGCTAACATGTCAAGCATGATAAAAACTAAATATGGATGAATATATAACAAAGACAACATGGTTCCAGATTTCAGTAAACAACAAGTCAAACCTCAAACAAAGAACTGAAAACCGAGAGAAGCAAAATGGAAAAGGCACGCTGATTCAGCTGAGGCTGATCTGGGATGCCGCGTTGGAAGATGGTAAAGGCCCCTTCTACACAAGATCTTAGTGATCCAGTAAGGTGTATCTAGTAAGCCTATTTCAGGATCTGCTCTATAAAGCATACACTCATGTACTGTCCTCACACAATTGACAGCCTGTCGAGATGTAGAGAATGCAACGGTGAGAGCAGAAACTATGAGCGAGCCTCCAGCTGGGAGCCCGTCACTGCAAAAGTAAGCTTCCTGTTGAGCCAAAGGCAACTCTGACATCACTGATAAGCACCATGATACACCCAGCATCAAATGGCACTGACTTGCATTTTTCCAAAGTATCTTTTTTTCTAAAAGGATAGGTAATCAACAGCTTAATTAAAGTTGATTTAAAAAGAAAAACAAACAAAAAAAAAGAGGCTAGTCTGGTTTATCCTGCCTAAAACATGTCTCAAGGCAATAAATTACTTTGTTTTGGAATTCTAGGGATGACAGATCCAGGAATAGTATGTACAATTACTAACTCTTTCTTCCAGTTCTAAAGGCAGGGGACTCTACCAGTGATACTGACCTGCAGGCTGCCCCTTTGCCATACAGAAACTAAGATGCTGGGGCCTAAGCTCTTTTGGCTACTTTGACACTTATTAACAGCCAAGCATGGTGGCTCAAGCCTGTGATCCTAGTGCTTTGGGAGGCTGAGGAGGGAGGTTCACTTGAGGCCAGGAGTTTGACACCAGCCTGGACAACTTGGTGAGACCCCATCTCTACAAAAAAATTGTAAAAATGACTTGGGCATAGTGGCGCTCACCTGTAGTCCTAGCTTCTTAGGAGGCTGAGGTGGGAGGATCCACTTAAGCCCAGGAGTCTGAGGTTACACTGAGCTATGATCATGTAACTGCATTCCAACTGGGCAACAAAGTAAGACCCTGTCTCAAACGAACAGAAACACACTTTATTTGTTTTTTGGTTTTTTTTTTTTTTGAGATGGAGTTTTGCTCTTGTTGCCCAGGCTGGAGTGCAATGGAGCAATCTCAGCTCACTGCAACCTCCACCTCCCAGGTTCAAGTGATTCTCCTGCCTCAGCCTCCCAAGTAGCTGGGATTACAGGCATGTGCCGCCACACTCGGCTAATTTTGTATTTTTAGTAGAGACAGGGTTTTGCTGTGTGGGCCAGGCTGGTCTCGAACTCCTGACCTCAGGTGATCTGCCCACCTGGGCCTTCCAAAGTACTGGGATTACAAGTGTGAGCCAGCATGCCCGGCCTCAAAAACACTTATTAACAGTGCATGGGTGAGGAAAACAGAAGAGGAAGAAGAAAAAGAGAAAATCAAAGAGCTTATTCAGAGGGTCTTTAGCAACTAATAAAAGGCTGATCTTAAGGCAACCTATACATGTATTATTGAGCATAACTAGCAATTGCTGTAAAAAATTCATAAATCATGTATGAAGCATGATCCTTGTCCTTAGAGAATACCAAGATGGAAAGGAGGTAGGTGAATAATCAACCACAATATATTTAATAAAATACTAGAAGAAAATTAAAGGAAGTATATGACTGCCAATGACTATCAGTGGAGCTGGTTTAGGTTCAAGACAGCACCACAGGTTTGCTGTGTGAATGTTCTTCCTATGTTAAATGCACTTTCTCTACAGGGTGAAATCCCTTCTCACAGAATTTCAGTTGGTACAAGGTCAGTGCTGTCTCTGCCACCATCCATGTCCCTTCTGCTCTCTTTTCCTCCCGACTCTGGGCAAAACCCCTTTGATGTCAGCCCTCTGAGGACACTCCTCCTCTCAAGAAGGGCTGCTCCTTCCAAGGCCCTCAGTTACCTCTGGCTTGCTGTCTACCACATCCACCTCGAGGTTGACTTCTGCTTGGAGGATTTTCTGCTTAGCCTGCTCCACTGCTGAACTCAGCTTCTGGATGTAGGACTGCAGCTCTTCTGGGGAGTCCATATTCAGCTCTATCAGAGCTTTGTGAAACTGATCCATCTGGCCATCCTCTAGAAGTTCCTGAAAACAGAGCAGTCACAAACAGGAAGGAAAGTAGCTTCAGAGTCAAACGGAGAAAATGACAGCTGGAGAGGGCTTCCAGAGCTCCCCTGGCCTACGCTGACCAGAGCCACACCTCCAGCTCCCTCCAGTTTCACACAGCTGCCCACCTCTCTAGCTGTCTCTAGGCTAGCATTGCATCACAGTTCTAGCAACAACTGATTAGGTAAAACTAATGATGGTGACAGATACCTAAAAGGTTGTTACCCCTTTTTTTGGGGCGGGGGGAGAAAGGTTGTGGAGGAAGGTGGGAAAGTTACTAAGAGAATACATGAAAGGAGCCTTCTTGGGGGGATGCTGACAAGGCTGTTTCTTGACCTGACAGCAGATACATGGGCGAGTTTCACTTTGAAAATCCTTCAAGATGAAACAAAGATTTGTGCACTTTGCATGATGTATGATACACTTAGAAAGTTTAAAAACATAAAGGAGCTTATAAGGTGAAAATAAACAATGCTGGAGTCCACAGCTCTTTCCGAAACAGCTGCTTCTACACTGTATTCTATGCTGATGATCCCCCTGCACTCCTTCCTGACCCCAAAGGTGACAAACAGTCAAAGCATCTTAAGGCCAATGGAAAAACATACAACAAAATCTGAGATCATCTTGTTAACACAGAAGGGCGCCCGTCCTCGTGTTTGTTATTACCTGCACGTATAGCAGTCGGTCCAGACGCTCCTGATCCAGCTGCAGCTTCTCCTCCCGCCGCCGGGCATTGAGCTCCTGCAGCCGCCGCAATTGCTGCTGCCGCCTTTCTTGTTTCTCCTCAGAGGTCAGGGTGCTGCCCAGGAGCTTGCTGGAAAATGGGAGCTGCATCTTGTGGACATTATTCTCATAATAATCAGGACACCGCCATTTGTGTAATTCTTCAAAGAAACAGTTTTGAAAGTTATGAAATGGAAACACTATTAACACAACAATTAAAGTCAATTACCAGCCAGGCGCGGTGGCTCACGCCTATAATCCCAGCACTTTGGGAGGCCGAGGTGGGCGGATCAGGAGGTCAGGAGATTGAGACCATCCTGGCTAACACGGTGAAACCCCGTCTCTACTAAAAATACAAAAAATTAGCCGGCTGTGGTGGCGGGCGCCTGTAGTGCCAGCTACTCAGGGGGCTGTGGCAGGAGAATGGCGTGAACCCGGGAGGTGGAGGTTGCAGTGAGCCAAGATTGCACCACTGCACTCCAGCCTGGGCGGCAGAGCGAGACTCTGTTTTTTTTTTTTTTTTTAAATCAATACCAGCATTTCAGACATAGGTCAGATGGAGAAAATACACTCCACCCAATCCCTGAATCTACTCAATCAACTAAAAGCAGCTACCAAACCTGGACATAATGCCAGCAGGCCTGTTCTAAAAGAACTGCTAAGTAAAGTTCTTCGGCAAGAAACAACACCAGAAGGAAGCCTGGAGCATCAAGAATGAAGAAAAAGCAATATAAATGATAAAAATCTGGTTAAACATAACAGACTCATCTCCTTATGAGTTCTTTAAAACCTATTTGACAATTGAAAGTAAAAATCACAACACTGTCTGATGGGTTTCCAATGTATACAGAAGAAATAAATAAGACAACTTTAAGATAAACCAGGCAAAATAAAGGAGTCAATATAGTGCTGACATTTCCACATTCCCCTTGAAGTGGTAAACACAGAATCTAAGTAGACTATGAAAAGTTGTGTTGACTGTAATCTCTAGAGCAACCACTAAAAACTACAGAAAAAAGGTACAGTAAAAAACACAACAGATAAAATACTTAAAAAAAAAAAGCTCAAATAACCTAAAAGGAGGCAGGAGAGAGAAACAGAGGAACAATAAACAGAAGAAACAAAACAAATAATAAAATGATGAACATAAATCCAAGCATATGAATAATTAAACTAATTATAAAATGGTTCAGCCTAACAATTAAATAGAGGTTGACTTTGAATAGATATTTTTAAAAAAATGATCCAACTACCAAGAAACTCACTTTGAATATAATGATATAGTAGATTCAAGGTAGAAGGTCGGAAAGACACACCATGCAAGCACATGACCCAGCAATCTATTTACTCTGGAGAAATGAAAATGAGTTCACCCAAAAGCTTGCCTCTATCCCAAGTCCAGGCAATCTTTTCCTCACTTCTTCTCTATCACTATGGTTTTATCTTTGCAAAATGTCACGTAAATGGAGTCAAATAGTATGTACTTTTTGAAACTTTTTTTTTTTTTTAACTCAACATCATCCCTTTGAGATTCATTCAAGTTGTTGAGTGTATCAGTAGTCTGTTCCTGTTTATTGTGGATAAAGACAGGGTCTGATTATAAAGAGAAAGCATATGTAACCAATACCACAATCAGGATACGGAACAGTTCCATCATCCCAAAAAATTCCCTCATGCTCTCTCTTTATAATCATATCACAGAACTGTAAAATAAAAAGTTGACTAAAAAAAAAGAGTCAATACTGGAGCACCTGGAGAACAGAGAAGTGGGAGCATGGAGAGTTGTGTGCTTCAGCCGTGTCTTCTGGCAAGCCTCTAACTCTCCAGACTGAGTATTCTCATCAATTATTTATTTCCCTATCTGTCTCCCCAACTTCTTTATATCCCAGCAATAACAGATGCTGAATAAATGCTTTCTAAAGTTAATTAAAACACAGCTCTTAACACATGAAACATATACTTAAAAATGGTTAAAACGGCAAATTTATGTTACATGGTTTCCACAATTAAAAATTAAAAAAAAAAACAGATGTAGTTTTTGCCCTTCAGGAGCTCATTATTGGTCAGCTGAGGTCAGCACCCTCAACGAGAACAAGCAAATCCACTATTGGAATACAGCTGTATTCACAGCGGCATTGTCCATAGTCCTTTGGTTTTAATACGAACCATTTAAATTCAGGAGGAAGATATTTTCATCACATTCAAGTGACAATAGTAACTAAAACTCACACTTTAATTTGAAGTGTAAAATACAAGCAAAAGTCCAAGACAAGCTTGAAAAGAATAAGAGGTGTTTATGCAGCATAGATGCTATTCTAATGGTATAATAAAACAATTTCAATTGTTTTCTAACTTAAGGTATTTTTAGTCTGATATGTTCTGCTCACTCTTAAAAATGTTTAGCATCTGGAAAAAGTTGAAAGTTGTACAATTCCAAGATCTGTATTACAGGCAAGTTATAAAAGCTACCATTTGTGAAGGGAACCCATACAACGTAAGTTATTAGGTTACTGAATAGTTTAAGAAAGGGAATACAAAAAGGGGAAGGGGGTGCTTAAAAAGTGAGCAAACAAAGAATTACGCTGGCAGTAATTTAAGGAATACAAGGTAGACAACACCCAAAAGCTGCAGGCAAACATCCTCTTGGATACCTTCCACATAATCCTCAGCGATGTAGCTGTGCTCATGCAGAATCTCCTCCATGCGGCTGAGGGTGATGGCTGCCAGATGCCCAGGGTACTTCAGCTGGAGGAGACGCTGGAGGTAACCAGCTGCTTGGCTTCCTCCAAGATTGATGCGCTTGCAGTTTTTAGCATCTAATCTATAACCAAGCAGTAGAAAACAGCACTGAAATTTCTGGAGGACAGAAATACGGAGCATCTTGGGAGAAACAAGATAATTTAAGGCAGATAAAGAAGAAACAGACCAGCAGGAGAAACACAAAACCTGACCATTGGAAGGGACGTTAAAGTTCCCTTGGTATAGCCTCTTCTCTAGGCAGGCATTCCTAGTTCACCTATACAGTCACATGGCCACCTAACAGGAATGCACTCCAAAGTCAGATCTTAATGAGTCTCATCATATATTTCTCAAACTGTAGTCCTGGGACCAAGTATCCCAGAATTAGCTGGAGGAAATGTTGAACATGCCAATTCCCAGTACACAGCTGCTCTGGGGCAGGGCCTGAGAATCTGCATTTTAATGGGCTCCCTAGGTGACTGATGAAGGCCAGAGTTTGAGAAGCCCTCCCCTGAACACTCCACATCTACTGATTAAGTAAACACATTAAGTAACCACACACATCCTGGTTTACTGTAAAAGAACCAGAGTAACTTTATTTTCCTAATGTATGAAAGTAAGTGGCAGAGCACTAGGAACTTGCTGTAGAAAACTAAAATGTCACTGCTGTATCGTACCTCACCAGCAGATGCCAGCATAGAACAGGATATGATTCACTCTGATAATTTCGCAGCCTTCAGGTAATTTCCTCTCAATATAACATAACATGTTACTTTTATTTCTGCATATTCTCTTTACATAGAGAACTTCATACATCAGGAGTGTTTGGTAACACCTAAGAATTACTTTTTTCTTCATAGATTTTCACAGAAACTTCACAAGAAATTCAATGGTATTTGTCTTATATGTTCAGTCTGCTTTACAGTTTACAAAGTGCCATTACCTACCTTATCTCATTTCATCCTCAGAGAAACCCTGGAAAATCAGTTGTTCCCAATTTTACATGTCAGGAAATGAAGTGAGGAAGTTAAGTAGCAGAGCTGCAAACCCAGACATTCAGCTCTAAAGTGTGAGTCTCTTTATGCCATGTGAGAAACCTTCTCAGGAGAACACAGTGCTGGCCTAGGCTCTTATCAGACAGTGAAAGCTCAACGATAAAGTGGGAACAGACTTTTAAATATGGCATAAACTACCCTTGCCTTTTATTCAACTTGAAAATATTTAGTATGGGTCCATTATGTGCCAGGCACTGTATCTGAAAGGTCTAAACAATAATGATCAAAGAACTTTAAATTTGCTGGGCACAGTGGCCCACCCCTGTAATCCCAGCAAGTTGGGAGGCCAAGGAGGGTGGATCACTTAAGGTCAGGAGTTTGAGACTAGCCTGACCAACATGGTGAAACCCTGTCTCTACTAAAAATACAAAAAAAAAATAGCCGGGCATGGTGGCAGGTGCCTGTGGTCCCAGCTACTTGGGAGGCTGAGGCAGGAGAATCAATTGAACCTGGGAGGCGGAGGTTGCCCTGAGCCGAGATTGTGCCACTGCACTCCAGCCTGGATGACATAGCAAGACTCTGTCAAAAAAAAAAAAAAAAAAAAAAAAACCACTCCAGAACACAAAGATGGTCTCAATTAAATTTATTCAAAACATTTCTATTGAATGTCTATTACCTGTAGATACTATGTTAGCTATCTCCCCATAAATCAGAATTATAAAACTGTAGAATTATGGATGTGGAACTAAGAGCTCATCCACTCCAACTCCCTCCAGAAGGTCACAAAGGACAGAACTATGGGCAAAGGGACTTATCCATAGTCACACAGTGAGGTAGTTCAAAGCTAAGCCCAAGGGCTCAGTTCATAGGCTAGTACTGCTCTTTCTACTCTGCCTTTAAAGCACGCACTAAATGTTTCCTGAATGCTTCTCAAAATAGCACTCAAATGCCACAAGTGCAACTCACCTCCCTTCTAAGATGGGTAAAACATGTGTACACTGGTATCCAGATGAAATGATGAGTCCACTGCACATCGAGTTCTTTGGCTTATTGTGGTAGAAGCTGAAGAGGCTATCTATTCCATAGGCAACCTTGGGAATCCCATAGCACTCAAAAAGAAGCTCGGACATCATTTGCCGTGAATATAGTGGGTTGCACACAGCTTCTGTCAAAACTATGGGATGATCAACGCAGCCCTACTTTGAAAAGAAAGGGCAAATAGATGAGTGGTAACAGAATACTCTGTTTGAAGCATAGAAGAACCCAAAATCCTTATTGCAGGGCTGATTTTGCTTTTGGCCTCTTAATCAAAAACCTGATCACAGGCGATTGTAAGACTCTCATCTCATCTTTACTGGAAAATACAAAAGTAGAGTCAATTTAAGGTACTAAGTCAACGTCCCATCCAAACTGTCGGCAAATCGTGTTGGCTCTATCTTCAAAGTATCTCCAAAATCCAACTGCTTCTAATCATATTCCCTGCTACCTGCCTCATCTAAGCCACCATCATCCCTCACCTGGGTTATTCCAACAGCCTCCTAACTCGTCCCTGTTTCCACCCTATGACCCATGACAATTCATGCTCCATACAGCAGTCACAGTGATCCTTTTGAACATAAGTCAGGTCCTTCCTCAGCTCAACGCCCTGCCATGGCTCCCCATTTCACTCAGTAAAAGCCTATAAGGTGTGTGATCTGCCTCTCCACTACCTCTCTGACATCCTCTTCCAGGTACTACTCTCCCCCTCACACAGGCAGCCTTGCAATTAGGATTAGGGCACACTCCTACCCCGGGGCCTTTTCATTGGCTGTTTACACTGCCTGGACTGTTTTTCCTTCAGATGTTCACACGCTTGCTATCTGAATCACCTCCTTCAAGTCCTTGTTCAAACATCACCTTCACGAGTCCTACCCTGACCATCTTATTGAAAAAAATGTAACTCCCTCCTCTCCTTTGATGGCATAGAATCTACTATATTTAATTCTATGTTTACTGCCTTTTCATACTAGAATATCTTTCCATAGTATTAATAGCTCCATAAGCACAGGAGGTTTTGTGTGTTCACAGATGTACTCCAAATGCCTAAAAAGTGCCTGACACAGAGTAAGAGCTCAATACATATTTGTTAATAAATGGACTTCTTAACAAACGAGCATACATGCCCAAATGCATGCTCCAAGATACAAGCAGCACCATATTCGCTGCTATACCCCCAGCGCCTAGCATCTGATCGACTAAAAGACAATCGGAGCTACTGAAGTGACTGTTACCTCTCGGAAAGCAGAGTGAGAGGAGAGGAGACCGCACCCCTCCCCTAAAGCCCAGCCCAGCCCACTTCGCCCTTCACCTGTGAGGAGACACCCAGGTGCTGGAAACTGTAGTCCAGCAGCAACTCCTGAAGCTCCAAGTTGACCGGCACGTTGCGGTCGAAGGGCGAGCGCAGCATCCAGCGCAGAGGCTCCAGGCTGCCCAGGGCGTTTCCCACCTGCGGGCCCGACCCGCCCCGTGCCCCGCCACGACCGCGGGCGCACACCGCGCGGAACTGCAGGCGCGGCTCGGGACCTGGGTCCTGCCCGGGACACGCCCAGCCAGCGCGGACTTGGAACGACCCGTTGTCCAGCACCAGCGGTACCGGCAGTAGCCCGTGTGCCACCGGGCCAGCCTCCAGCACCGGGTCCGGGGCGGCACGGGCGTCGCGGAACGGGAACACGTTCGCCGCCATCTTGGAGCGCGCGCCCAGACCCGCCCCTCAGCGCAGCGTCCGCCCAGACGCCGCGAAACCGCGCCTCCGACGTCACGGAGCGCGGTTCAGGCCTTCAAGTAGCTCGATGCCTCCTCCCTTCTCGAAGCCCGGCCAGCCTTTCCACCTGACTCGCCTCTGGTCGTCCAGGCTGCTTTCAGGATCGCTGAGACCTATCCATTCTGGCTGCGAAATTCTACGTTGCTTAATCTCGCCCCCAATAGCCTATGAGTGACCACGCCCCTTCGCTCTAGCTGGGATGCCCGGTCTGCAAGCCCCGCCCCAATGCGTATCGCCGCCAGGCCCCGCCCCTTTCTGGTCGTCAGCTTCAGCGCCGGGCTCGGTGGAGCCCCGCCTCTCTGCCTGGCCACGCCCCATCGCCGGGCGCGCACTATCGGCTGGGTGCACACCTTCGACCGCCCGCTGCCCTGCCTTACGCGTTGCTGTCTCGTCCTCAGCCTTGCATCCTGGCTAGAACGGTCCTTTACCTTTTGACGCTTCCTTTACGTTAAGAAATCCCAAACTCTGCGGTGCCGACTGTTCAATTTCTTGACTAGGCAGATGACTACGCAGGTCTGTTCACTTTACTAACTCCCACAGACTGTGTTTTCTCAGTAAAACCTCAAACACTGAGAAAAGACTGCTGATTGTCCCCAAGCATTCCCTCTTTTAGTGGTATCACCTCCCACTCCCATGTGGCCATCCGTCTGGCTGCGATCTAGATGCGCTCGTGTGACTAAATTGTGGCCAGGAGCGGGTGGGAGAGGAGGTGATGTGTGTGACCCATTCCCAGTTTTAGCCCTAAAAGCACTGGTCACGCTCTATCCTGTCCCATTTCCATCTTTTCACTAGCTAAGGGGGTAAGAATTAGAGCAGTTATTTCTCTGCAACCGTTTTTTGTGCAGTGGAGCAATCTCGGCTCACTGCAGCCTCGACCTCCAGGACTCAAGTGATTTTCCTGCCTCAGTCTCCTGAGTAACTGGGATTACAGGCGTGCACCACCATGCCCAGCTAATTTTTATATTTTTAGTAGAAAAGGGATTTCGCCATGTTGCCCACGCTGGCTATAACCATTTTGAAAGAAGAACAATAATAGAGCAGCTGCCTTGAATCTACTCTACCAGGTCTGTAAGACTTCAGTTTGAGAGATAAAATCAAATTAGTTACATAAGACATTGTAAGCGAGAAATGAAACTCCTAACTTATCTCAAGAACCTCTAGTAACAGTTTTTGTTGTTGTTTGTTTGTTTGTTTTTTTAAGACAGAGTCTGGCTGTCACCCATGCTGGAGTACAGTGGCATGATCTTGGCTCACTGCAACCTCCACCTTCCCACTTCAAGCAATTCACCTGCCTCCGCCTCCCGAGTAGCTGGGATTATAGGCATGCTCCACAACACCCAGCTAATTTTTTTATGTTTAATACAGATGGGCTTTTGCCACGTTGGCCAGGCTGGTCTCAAGCTCCTAGTCTCAAGTGATCCGCCTGCCTCGGCCTCCCAAAGTGCTGGGATTACAGGCGTGAGGCAATGGGCCCAGCATATTAACACTCCTAAAACAGATTGGGAGCCAGCCCAGTGCCAAAAATCAGGTCGTGTTGTCTTTCAACACAGGTCCATTGTTCAGCTATCTGAAGTACCCATCGTTAAGTTAATTAAGAGGGGGACCAGCAGAACACAGAAACCAGTAAATGTAAGTTAGTGAATGTTAGTTTAAGAATTATGTCTATGTATATTAATATGAAAAAGCACTGACTGGGTGCAGTGGTTCATGCCTCTGATCCTAGCACTTTGGGAGGCCGAGGCTGGCAGATCACCTGAGGTCAGGAGTTCGAGACCAGCCTGGCCAACATGGTGAAACCCCATCTCTAGTAAAAATACAAAAATTAGCCGGATGTGGTAGCAGGTGTCTGTAATCCCAGCTACTCGGGAGGCTGAGTCAGGAGAATCGCTTGAACCTGGGAGGTGGAGGTTGCAGTAAGCCGAGATCCCGCCAGTGCACTCCAGCCTGAGCAACAAGAGCGAGACTTCATCTCACAAAAAAGAAAAAAGAAAAGCACCAAGGTAAATATATATATTATATAAATATAAAATATATATTTAATATATAATATTAATTATATTTAATATATAATATATTTATATATTATATATATTTACCTTGGTGCTTTTTATATTTCTATATAGCATTTTTATATAATATGTATTATATATTTAATATATTTATATAACATATTTTATATATTTAATATATTTATATAACATATTTTATATATTATATGTACCTTTTATATATATATATATTTGAGGCAATTCCAATGGGGATGGTCGGTGTGGTGGATCATGCCTGTAATCCCAGCACTTTGGGAGGCTGAGGTGGGAGAACTGCTTGAACCCAGAAGTTCAAGACCAGCCTCAGCCTCCCTAGTAGTTGGGACTACAAGTGCACACCACCACTTAGAGACAGAGTTTTGTCATGTTGCCCAGGCTGGTCTTGATAAGGGTTTGGCACGACATGAGGTAGATTGGATTATTATTCCCAGTTCTTCACTCCTTTACTTTTTTTTTCCTTCACTCCTTTATAGTAGGATGATACATCCATACCATTTACCATGTAACTTTGTAGAGCCTTTCCTTGCAGACACTGAGATTAGGCTTGGTCATGTGACTTGCTTTAGCCAATGGACTGTTAACTGAATATGACTGGTTTAGACTGCCTTCTTGTACTTCTGCTTTTAGTCGTGAGAGGAACATACCTGAGTACAAAGAGGATAAGAGACACGTGGAGCAGATCCGAACCTAAACTGCCCTCCGAAGCCAAGTCCAGCCAACCTGCAACCTGAAGTTGAGCTGCCCCATGGACCTCTGAACAAGAAAAATGTTTATTCTTATAAACCACTAAAATTCTGGAGTTGCTATGCAGTATTATTGCAGGAGAAAACCGACTAAGACACTAGACCAATGCTGTCCAACAGAACTTTGTACATTGGAAATGTACACATTGATGGAGATGATCTAATATCTATTGTGTCTAACACAGTGGCCAGTAACCACATGTGGCCGTGTAAGCACGTGAGTAGTGTAACTGAATTAACTGAATTTTTTTAACGTTCTTAATTTTAATTTTGATTTCTTTTTTTTTTTTTTGAGATGGAGTTTCGCTCTTGTCATCCAGGCTGGAGTGAAGTGGCACAATCTCGGCTCACTGCAACCTCTGCCTCCCAGGTTCAAGTGATTCTCCTGCCTCAGCCTCCTGAGTAGCTAGGATTACAGGCGTGCATCACTACACCCTGGTAATTTTTGTATTTTCATTAGAGACAGGGTTGCACCATGTTGGCCAGGCTGGTTTTGAACTCCTGACCTCAAGTGATCTGCCTACCTCAGCCTCCTAAAGTGCTGGGATTACAGGTGTGAACCACGGCACCCAGCCTTAATTTTAGTTTAAATTTTAATTGTCATGTAGCTAGTGGCTACTCTATTGCAGACTGTAGCACTAGACAAAATCGAGGGCTGTAATGATTTACCCATGGAAAGGACTAGAAAAAAATACATTAGGCTAGGTACAGCAGTTCATGCCTGTAATCCCAGCACTTTAGGAGGTTGAGAGGCAGATCACTTGAGGTCAGGAGTTTGAGACCAGCCTGGCCAACATGGCGAAAGCCTGTCTTTACTAAAAATACAAAAAATTAGCTGGGTGTGGTGGTGCACACCTTTAGTCCCTGCTACTCAGGAGGCTGAGGCACAAGAATCACCTGAACCTGGGACGTGGAGGTTGCAGTGAGCTGAGATTGTGCCACTGCACTCCAGCCTGGGCAACAGAGCAAGACTCTGTCTCAAAAAAAAAAAAAAAAAAAAAAAAACAATGCTTTAGAAGTCTACTATTTTCCTAGCTGCTGTAACAAAGTACCATAAACTAGGATGATTTGAATCAACAGAATTTTATTTTCTTACACTTCTGGAGGCTAGAAGGCTAAAATTAGGGTGTTGGCATGGCCATGCTCTTCTTGAAGGCTCCAGGGGAGTATTTGTTCCATGGCTTTCTCTGGTGCTGTTAGCTATGATGGTTGGTTTTATGTCAGCCTTTCTGGCTGCCCACATATTTGGTCAAACATTTTTCTGGGTGTTTTCTATGGAGTGCTTTAGGATGAGATGAACATTTCAATCAGTAGACTGAGTAAAGCAGACTTCCCTTCCTAATGTGGGTGGGCCTCATCCAATCAGTTCAATAGAACGAAGAGGCTGACTCTTTCCAGAGTCAGGGAGAAGTCTTCCTGCCTGCATGGCTTTGGACTGCGACATCAGCTTTTTTCCTGCCCTTTTTTTTTTTTTTTTTTTTTTTGAGATGGAGTTTCACTCTTGTTGCCCAGGCTGAAGTGCAATGACACATGGCTCACCAAAACCTCTACCTCCTCAGTTCAAGCAATTCTCCTGCCTCAGCCTCCCGAGTAGCTGGGGTTACAGGCATGCGCCACCATGCCCTGTATTTTTAGTAGAGATGGGGTTTCTCCATGTTGGTCAGACTGCTCTTGAACTCCCGACCTCAGGTGATCCACCCACCTTGGCCTCCCAAAGTACTGGAATTACAGGCATGAGCCTGGCCTTTCCTGCCTTTATACTTGAACTGAAACATAGGCTCTTCCTTGGTCTCAAGCCTGCTGACCTTCAGACTGGAACTACACTACCAAGGCTAGTTCTTAGGCCTTCGGACTTGGACTCTGGTATGGTTTGGTTCTGTGTCCCCAGCCAGATCTCATGTTGAATTATAATTCCCAGTGGTGGAGGTGGGGCCTGGTGGGAGGTGACTGGATCATGGGATGGTTTCTAATGGTTTAGCACCATGGCCCTGGCTGGTCTTGTGCTAGAGTTCTCATGAGATCTGGTTGTTTCCCCCTTCGCTTGCTCTCTCCTGCTCCGTCATGTGAGGATGATGCTTGCTTCCCCTTTGCCTTCCACCACGATTGTAAGTTTCTTGAGGCCTCCCCAGAAATGAAGCTTGTACAGCCCGCAGAACCATGAGCCAATTAAATCTCTTTTCTTTGTAAGTTACCCAGTCTCAGGAAGTTCTTTATAGCAGTGCGAGAATGGACTAATACAGACTCAGACTAGAACTAAACCATTGGCTCTCCTGGGCCTCCAGCTTTCCAACTCACCCTGCAGATCTTAGAACTTGCTTACCTCCGTAACTGAGTAACCCAATTCCATATAATGTGTGTAAGTGTGTATACATATATAATATTAGTTCTCTTTCTCTGGAGAATCCTGACCAACACACCTGCAATCCTCAGTGATGAACGCATCTGCAATTGTGTTGGCCTCTCCAGTCTCTGCTGCCGTCATCATGCAGTGCTCCCCTTGTGTGTATCTATCTCTTTTCCTCTTCTTCTTTTTTTTTTTTTTTGAGATAGAGTCTCACTCTGCTGCCCAGGCTGGAGTGCAGTGTCGCCATCTTGGCTCACTGCAACCTCTGCCTCCCAAGTAGCTGGGATTACCAGCATGCACCACCATGCCCAGCTAATTTTTTGTATTTTTAGTACAGACGGGGTTTCACCATATTGGCCAGGCTGGTCTCAAACTCCTGAACTCATGATCCGCCTGCCTCAGCCTCCCACAGTTTTGAGATTACAGGCGTGAACCACCTCACGCAGCCCACTTTTCCTCTTCTTCTAAGAGCACCAGTCGTATTGGATTAAGGCCCCACCCTACTTCAGTATGATCTTCACTGATTACATCTGTACTGTGTATCCACAACAACTATATTTCTAAATGAGGGCACATTCACAGGTACTAGGGGTTAGGACTTCAACATACCTTTTTGAGAGACACGATTCAACCCACAACATCTACTAAGTTTTGAGGGAATTATATTGCCAAGAAACCACAAGCCTGGACTGCAAAAGCCTGTAAGTATTTGATCCCTAGCGTAACCCTAGGATCCCAAACTTGCACCAGCGGGAAGCTGTGTGTGAAAGCTGTTCAGTCCCAAGGAAGGGTAACCCTCTAAGATGCTCAGGAGGATAATGGATAAGGAACACCTTCTCGGATGGCAAAGCCAAAGTTACTGAAAACAACAGACAAGGGAGGTTTTCCCAGAGAGGAGAAGCAGAGAGAGGTCTAACCAAGAACCTACTCCACTGCCAGGGCAGGGCAGAGAATCCATAAATTCCTGCCCAGCAGGATTTGAACGTTGTTAGAAACCAGTGATTGCTTTGTAGGAAGCTTTTAAAGTACTGCTGCTGGGTCTCACCCCTCGAGATTCTGATTTAATTGGTAAGGGACAGGGTCTGGGCATTGGGAGTTTTATCATCTCCCCAGATTATTCTATTGATCTGTTGATCTAATAGAAAGCAGAGTTTCAGAATCAGTACTCTAGGGCCGTGCAGCTCCAAATGTGGTTCTTATGCCAGCAGTCTCAGTAACAGTTGGAAGCTTCTTAGAAATGCACGTTCTCCAGCCCCATCCCAGATGTAGTGAATCGGAACTCACATTAAACACACCTTCTATTTTGCTTAAGTTATGGCCATGTTGGCTCCTGTCTTAAGTAGCACACACACACAGGTAATCATATAATGTATCTAGTCTTGTTCCTTAGAGAGCCTTCATGACAGGTGAAACCGTCAGAAAACTGTTCCAAGGAAACCATGTGCCACGCATTCTGCCTGCAGCTTGGTGGGGAGGATGTGATGAGAACAGGTATCAAATTAGGCTAATGAAACTTAATTCATCATGGCTGACCAAGGCCTTGTGCTAGGCTTGGTTCAGAGCTTGTTGGGCCAACTGCCTGGGAAAGAGAAAGGATATCCATGTAACTGAGGAGACAGGTGGCGGACTAGGACAGGGGGCAGGTGATTTAGTACAGGGTCTCCAGCTTCATCCCAGATCCTACTAACCCACTGGTTGGAATCATCAGACATAGGGCATGCTATGGCCTTTTAGTAGCCTGTACCTTTGCACATATGTATTGCTGATGCAGACTGAGATGCTATGCCCTACATCACTTGCCTCTAGAATCCTCATTAAGGACTAGCTTGGATGTCACTTTGGTCTTCCTTCCCTAGGGAATAGAGCAGAGTGTCCCATAAGGTGCTTACAATGGGGCAGGTTCCCTTTATCACAGGTGATGAGAGCCTTGGTTGGTGAGAATGTGTTAGGTAAGTTAGTGCTGTGTCCTCCTCTAAGCCCTCAGGATAAGTAGAAGGAGCTGGGGGCAGGGGACTGACAGTTCACACCTCAATAAGGGGATTTTTTAAAAGGCAAAACCCTACAAGAATAGGAGAATGGGAGTGAGAGATTTCAAGAATGGAAAGTATACATGCAAGTAGTATCTAGTTTAGCAAACCTAGAAAACCTGATTTCCCAGCTGCTCTGGGAAAAGCTGAACACTAATTTGTTTCACACTGTACAATGTTCAAAAGTCTCAGAAATTAGTGGCACAAGGTTCTGGAAGAGAGACCGAAAGTGGAATAGCCAAAATAAGGAGAACATGTTAAAACTGTTTTACGAAGGAGCCTGCCTAGTCTATAGGTGCTCTTCTTTTTAACTGCCTCCAGAATTCCCCGAAAAGACTGGAGGTTTGACTCTTTGCAAAGAGTAAAACAAATAGTCTCTAAACAAGGATATCAACTGAGAACAAAATGATGACGTCAATATACATAATGAATGCTAAGATCCCAGTCTCTTCTCCCACTTGGTTCCTGATACTACGTACCCAAGCCTTTACCCTTCAGCAAAAGAATGGAAGAATCTTCCCTGAGATTCTTATCCAACCTGAGAGGAAAACTCTCAGTGAATTGGTCTTGGATGTTCTCCCTTCAAACAGCCCATCCAGATCATTTTATGATGAAATTCACAGTCAGTAGGAATCTCCCATGGACTCTGCACCTCCAGTCAGCCTTTACTAGCCCAATCAGTCTGTACTACCCCAGTCTTTAAAATGAGGAATGCTTCTAACATGAAAGCCAGAGATTAAAGCATACAAAGAGGGAAGAAAATCAACCAGGAGGCAATAGAGACTATATGAAAAAGAGAAACCTTAAAATATTTATTATTACTACAATATCTTCAAAGAGATAGGAGAAGATATTGTATCCAGGAAACAAGAAAAGTTTGCTATAGAACAGAGAGGTTAAGAGAACTGAAAAAAAGGTTTCTGGGGGTTGCAGTGAGGGACAAGACAGCAGAAATGAAAAACTTCGTAGATGGAAGATAAAGTTGAGAAAATCTTCAATAAAGTGTGTGTGTGTAGAGAAAGAGGGAAAAAGAGGAAAGAAAAATAAGAAATTTAAAGGAGCAGTTCTAATCTACAAATAATAGAAGTTCCGAAAGACAGAACAGAAAACAGAGGGTCATCAGCAATTCAAGGCAACTTCCTAGAATTGAAACACTTGAGTTGCTGTATTGGGAAGGAGCCACAGTGAAAGGAAACGATCTACATGAACACACATCATGAAATTTCAGTTCCCTGGAAACAAAGAGAACATCCAGTAGTTTCCAAAGAGAAAGAAAATGTTTGCATACAAAAGAACAAAGATCAGTTTCAAACTTCTCCTAGGCAACATTGAAAACTAGAAAACAAAATGGGAAGTGCTTTCAAGTTGGAAGAAAAATGGTTTCCAAACTAGAATTGAGCCAAACCCTCAATCAAGAACTGGGGTAGAATAAAGACATTTAAAGACATTCAAGGTCTCAAAAATGTACCTTCCATAACCTCCCTTTTATTCCAGAAGCTATTGTGGAATGTGCTTCAAAACAAGGGAGAAAACTGGCTGGGTGCAGTGACTCACACCTGTAATCCCAGCACTTCGGGAGGCCGAGGCAGGCGGATCACGAGGTCAGGAGATCGAGACCATTCTGGCTAACACGGTGAAACCCTGTCTCTACTAAAAATACAAAAAGTTAGCCAGGCGTGGTGGCGGGTGCCTGTAGTCCCAGCTACTCGGGAGGCTGAGGCAGGAGAATGGCGTGAACCTGGGAGGCAGAGTTTGCAGTGAGTGGAGATCGCACCACTGCACTCCAGCCTGGGTGACAGAGCGAGACACCATCTCAAAAAAAAAAAAAAAAAAAAAAAAAGCAAGGGAGTAAACCAAGAAAGAGAAATCACATGAGACAGGAGACAGGAGCTGCAACATACAAGTGAAGTAAGACAACCCTGAGGTGATTGAAAAGCCGGATCCCAGGAAGATGGCTGTGCTACCAGGCACATGGGGTGCTGGCCAGGTTGGAGTGGGTCTGCTCTGGGAGAGACTTCTTCAGGAAAGGGAAACTGATACTATGTTTTGTGTGAATGAAACAATTGAGGGGTGTTTAGACAATTGGAGGAGAGTTTGGGGTTCAGTTATTAAAAAGTATTTAAGGCTGGGAGCAGTGGCTCATGCCTGGAGGCCAAGGATCACTTGAGCCCAGGAGTTTGACACCAGCCAGGGCAACATGGCAAGACCCCGTCTCTACAAGAAATCAAAACAATTGGCCAGGTGGTGCAGTGGTTCATGCGTGTAATCCCAGCACTTTGGAGGCCAAGGCAGGAGGATTGCTTAAGCCCAGGAGTTTGAGACTAAGCTAGGCAACATAGTGACACTTTGTCTATGCAAAAAAAAAAAAAAAAAAAAAAAAAAAAAAAAAAAAAAAAAAATCATCCAAGCATGGTGATGTGTGCCTGTGGTCCCACCTACTCAAGAGACTGAACTGGGAGGGTCACTTGAGCCTGGGAGGTCAAGGCTGTAGTGAGCTGTGAGCTCACCGCTGCACTCCAGCCTGGGCAAGAGCTTGTCTAAAAAAAAAAAAAAAAAATCAAAAAATTAGCTGGGCATGGTGGTGCGTGCATGCCTATGGTCCCAGCTACACAGGAAGCTGAGGTGGGAGGATTGCTTGAGCCCAGGAGGTCAAGGCTATAGTGAACTATGATCATGCTACTGCACTTCAACGCTAGGAGACAAAGTGAGATACCCTGTCTCCAAAAAAAAAAAAAAAAATGGAATTTGAAACAAACAAAAAGGCAACTTCTTATACAATAAAAAGTTGTAAAGGAAAGGAAGTGTAATCATAGTTTATTATATGCCCCAGCTCTAATTAGTACACGTATCATACAATGTAAATCTTGAGTACTAAGCTAACTAAAATGATCATGTAACTATACTGGGAAACTGAAGGGGTGGGGATGTAGACTGGAGAAGAATTAGGAAAAGGACTAAAACCTCACCTTCCTGAGTGGGAGTCAGTAATTAAGGTCCAAAATGAAAAATAAAGAAATTGCAATAAAAACATTTTTTTTTTTTTTTGGCAGGGGTTTGGGGAGGACAGAGTCTTGCTCTGTTGCCAAGGTTGGAGTACAGTGGCGAGATCTCAGCTCACTGCAACCGCCATCTCCCAGGTTCAAGCAGTTCTTATGCTTCAGCCTCCTGAGTAGTTGGGACTACAGGTGCCTGCCACCACGCCAAGCTAATGTTTTGTACTGTTAGTAAAGATGGGGTTTCACCATGTTGGCCAGGCTGGTCTTGAACTCCTGACCTCAAGTGATCTGGTTGCCTCGGCCTCACAAAGTGCTGAGATTACAGGTGTAAGCCATCACACCTGGCCCAATATAAGCATGTTATTTGGAGACGTGGAGATAAATATTAAAAGGATCAAGTGCTGGGAGCAGTGGCTCACGTGTGTAATCCCAGCACTTTGGGAGGCCGAGATGGGTGGATCACCTGAGGCCAGGAGTTCAAGACCAGCCTGACCAACATGGAGAATCCCGTCTCTATTAACAATACAAAATTAGCCGGGCGTGGTGGCACATGCCTATAATCCCAGCTACTCGGGAGGCTGAGGCAGAAGAATCGCTTGAACCCTAGAGGTGGAGGTTGCGATGAATCGAGATCTCACCATTGGACTCTAGCCTGGGCAACAAGAGTAAAACTCAGTCTCAAAAAAAAAAAAGGATCAAGTGTAAGAATTGAAAGTAGTTGCCTCTGGGGAAGGAGAAATTGGAGGAAGGGGCTACAGAGTGCTATTTGTGTTAACTTGTAGAATTCATTGATTCTTTATGCATATATGTAATGCAAAAAATAAAACTTAAAAAATTGAAGTATGGCCAGGTGCAGCGGCTCATGACTGTAATCCCAGCACTTTGGGAATCCAAATTAGGAGGATCACCTGAGGTCAGGAGTTCAAGACCAGCCTGGCCAGCATGGTGAAACCCCGTCTCTATTAAAGTACAAAAATTAGCTGGGTGTGGTGGCACATGCCTGTAATCCCAGCTACTTGGGAGGCTGAGGCAGGAGAATAGCTTGAATCTGGGACATGGAGGTTGCAGTGAGCTGAGATTGTACCACTGCACTCCAGCTTGGGTGACAGGGTGAGACTACATCTCAAAAATAAAAAATAAATAAATAAAAATAAAAAATAAAAAATAAAAAATTGAAGTGTGGGCAAAGACATATTAAACAAAAGCAAACAAAAGGGAAAAAAGCGAGTTAATTTGAATATCAGAGAAAGTATATTAAACTCTCCTTGGTTGGGCATGGTGGCTCACGCCTGTAATCCCATACTTTGGGAAGTTGAGGTACAAGGATCGCCTGAGGCCAGGAGTTTAAGACCAGCCTGGGCAACATAGTGAGACCCCATTTCCACAAAAATAAAAATAAAAAAAATTAGCTAAGCATGGCAGTGCACACCTGCAGTCCTAGCCACTCAGGAGACTGAGGCAGGAGGATCACTTGAGTCCTGGAATTTGAGGCTACAATGAGCTGTGATCACACTGCTGCATTCCAGCCTGGGCAACAGAGTGAGACACTATCTCAAAAAAATTATTTTTAATAAAAAATAAGTAAACTCTCCTACTATGTTTGTAAATTAGTCCATTTCTCTTTACATTCTATATTTGGAATCTGTGTTATTAGAAACACCAGGTTTAGAATAATCTCCCTGGCATATTTTGTCGTTTTTTTTTTGTTTGTTTGTTTTTGTTTTTTTTCTTTGAGACGGAATTTCTTTCTTGTTGCCCAGGCTGGAGTGCAATGGCACAATCTTGGCTCACTGCAACCACGATCTTGGCTCACTGCAACCTCTGCCTCCCGGGTTCAAGTGATTATTTTGCCTCAGCCTACTGAGTAGCTGGGATTGCAGGCATGCGCCACCACGCCCGGCTAATTTTCTATTTTTAGTAGAGACGGGGTTTCTCCATGTTGGTCAGGCTGGTCTCGAACTCCCGAGCTTAGCTGATCTGCCTGGCTCGGCCTCCCAATGTGCTGGATTTGCAGGTGTGAGCCACTGTGCCCGGCCAGCAGTTTTCTTTTGGTTAATATTAGCCTGGCAAATGTTTCCATCTTTTTATTTTAATCTTTCTCAATCTTTTTGTTTTAGATGTATACCTTACAAATAGTGTATAGATGGACTTTCAAATTTCAATCAGAGAGAATCATTGTCCTCTGACTGGCTAGTTTAGTCCACTTATCTGTATCACTGAATCATTTATTTTTACTACCCTGTATTGACTGGAAGTCCTTTATTCTGCTCCTTTTCTTTCTTTTCCTTTTCTTTCATTTCCTTCTTTTTTCCTGACTTCTACATTGATCACATTTTCTTTTCCTTTCTTTCTTAGTGCAGTGGCATGATCTTGGCTCACTGCAGCCTCTGCCTCCCGGGTTCAAGCGATTCTTCTGCCTCAGCCTCCCAAGCAGCTGGAACAACTAACAAGTGCCAACACACCTGGCTAATTGTTTTGAGATGGAGTCTCACTCTGTCGCCCAGGCTGGAGTGCAGTGGCTCAATGCAAGCTCTGCCTCCCAGGTTCTCGCCATTCTCCTGCCTCAGCCTCCCGAGTAGGTGGGACTACAGGCACCTGCCACCACGCCCGGCTAATTTTTTGTATTTTTAGTAGAGACAGGTTTCACCATGTTAGCCAGGATAGTCTTGATCTCCTGACCTCATTATCTGCCCGCCTTGGCCTCCCAAAGTGCTGGGATTACAGACGTGAGCCACCACGCCCCACACCCAGCTAATTTTTATATTTTTAGTAGAGACGGGGTTTCACCATGTTGGCCAGGCTGGTCTCGAACTCCTGACCTCATGATCCGCCCGCCTCGGCCTCCCCAAGTGCTAGGATTATAGGCATGAGCCACCGCACCCAGCCCCATGGAAGTTTTATTTGCTCTTTTCCTTCTACTAAATTGGAAGTTACACATTCTCCGTCCATTTGTTGTCGTTCTTGTCGCTGATGGTTGTGATGGTGGTGGTGTATAAGTAACAGTCTTGCTCATCATTAAGCCTAAAGTTAATCAGTATTTCTCCCTATATCTGAATTAGAAAGCCATAGAAGATAAGACTTCAATCATTCCCTCCTGTCTTAGAGGTTATTTACCAAAATTTTAGTTCCACCTTAGATCCCAAGAATTGATTGTTGTTAATATTGTTTTCTATGGGCAGTTTTTGCTCAGGCAGATTTGCTTCCTACATAGTCCTTCCTTCTTTGTGGGTTGAGTTTCTTTCTTGCTGAAGTCTATCCTTTGATAGCTATTTCAGTGAGAGGCTGTTGGTGGCAAACTCTCACCTCCCAGACATCTCAGAAGGATTAAGCTCCCATTATTGACAGGTGCTTCCCTGCCCATGAAGTTTTCTGAATTGACATTCTTCCTTTCCTTCCCCATCTCACTTCTCCACTGTGCTACTGGTGCTTGCTGGCATCAGTTCCCATGTGAACTACTTCAGTCAAATATGTCTCTAGTGTCAAGGTCTGTTGCTGGGGGAATCCAACCTGAAGCAGCCTCCTTTCAGTCCTCATCTTTGTTTGTGAGCCTCCTGTCTCTTCAGCTTCTCTTGGTCTGCCTTACTTACTTGTATTCTTCAACTCTCCCGCTTTGAAGACCTCTTCAGAGTAAAGATTTCATGAGAATTGTTTCCAAGTCTGATCTCACTCTTCTTTGAGAAGCTTCTAGGTGTGTTTTTTCTACTCCAAAATTTAGAAACAAAGAGTACCCCCATGTATTAGTCCATTTGCGTTACTATGAAAGAATACCTGAGGCTGGGTAATTTATAAAGAAAAGAGATTTAATTGGCTTACAGTTCTTCAGGCTGTACAGGAAGCACAGTGCCAGCATCCACTTCTGATGGGGCTTCAGGAAGCTTTCAATCATGGCAGAAGGCGAAGCAGGAGCAAGTACATCACATGGTAAGAGGAAGAGCGAGGAATGGGGATGGGGTGCCATGCTCTTTTTTTTTTTTTTTTTTTTTTTTTTTGAGACAGAGTCTTGCTCTGTCGTCCTGGCTGGAGTGCAGTGGCCGGATCTCAGCTCACTGCAAGCTCCGCCTCCCGGGTTTACGCCATTCTCCTGCCTCAGCCTCCGAGTAGCTGGGACTACAGGCGCCCGCCACCTCGCCCGGCTAGTTTTTTGTATTTTTAGTGGAGACGGGGTTTCACCATGTTAGCCAGGATGGTCTCGATCTCCTGACCTCGTGATCCGCCCGTCTCGGCCTCCCAAAGTGCTGGGATTACAGGCTTGAGCCACCGCGCCCGGCCATGCTCTTTTAAACAAAAACAGTCAGATCTCACGTGAACTCAAAGTGAGAACTCACTTATCACCAAGGGGAAGGTGCTAAGCCATTCATGATCCAATCACCTCTCACAAGGCCCCACCTCCAACACTGGGAATCACATTTCAACATGAGATTTAGAGGAAACAAACATCCAAACTATATCATCACATCTCCATGCCTGCCCCAAATCAAGATGATATTTGCCCAGAGAAATAAAATAAATTCTTATCATTTTCTACATCTTGTACCCTGTCCTTCCTCAATTCCAGGATATCCTTCTCTTTATATTCTTCTCCTCCCTGTCAGACTATATTTTATCAATCTCGACTTCTCATTCTTTTCCTCCTCCTCTTCATTTACTTGACTTTTTTTTTTTTTTTTTTTTTGAGACGTAGTCTTGCTCTGTCGCCCAGGCTGGAGTACAGTGGTATGATGATCTCGGCTCGCTGCAACCTCCGCCTCCTGGGTTCAAGCTATTCTCCTGCCTCAGCCTCCCAAGTAGCTGGGACTACAGGTGCACGTCACCATGCTCAGCTAATTTTTGTAGTTTTAGTAGAGACGGGGTGTCACCATATTGGGCAGGCTGGTCTCAAACTCATGGCTTCAGGTGATCCGCTCTCCTTGGCCTCCCAAAGTGCTGGGATTATAGGTGTGAGCCACCACACCCGGCCTGCCTGACCTTTAAATACTGCTATTACCCAAGGTCATTGACCCAGTGCTTTTTAATGTTCATCCACTCTCCTGGGTGACCTCATACTTTCTGTGACTTTAGTACTATTAATGTATTGATAAGTTTTGTGAAAATACATTAATCCATTCATTTATTTATTGAACACAATTTATTAAGAACATTCTGTATATCAGGTCTGTATTATATAGTGGAGATGCAGTAGGGTGCCAAACAGAGAATATCTCTGCCCTTGTGGAGTTTACTATCTTTAAAGATTGTTGCTATGAACCTGTTTATGTTTCCTTCTTTTCTTCCTTTCATCCATGGACCATTTATTGATCCACCATTCTTCTATCATCCATTCTTTCTTTCACTCACTGATTCATCTATTCATTGGCTCATCCATCCAACCCTTGACCTCAAAGCATTTACTAATCCATCCATCTATTCACCCATCCATCCACCCACCCTCCAATTGACCAAACCTCAATATTAGTGATCCCAAGCCAGTGGCACATCGGGGACTTGAAAGGAGGAGGAAGAAGAGGAGGAGGGGGTTGAGGAGGAGGAAGAGGAGGAGGAGAAAGGTCTTTCTGAATCTGAATCTAGGGGTTTGTGGGGAGCAGCAATCTCTAGAAAGCTCCCCATTTGATTCTGATTCACCCAGCCTGGCACGTGCCTATGGAAAGGTATTTGGGGACCACTATATTAGATTAGAAGCACTGTGAATACAGGAGCTCAGTTTAGCTTTCCCTGAAAGTAGACCCTAAGATAAAGATTCAGATGCAGTCAATTTATGTGGGAGGTGAACCTTGAAAGTAGGGAAAGGAAGAAAAGGAGGGGGGAAAGGCCAAATAAAGATTGCTTTGATGAGCTTGTGGACATCTGAGGTTCAATCCTGTTGGGGATCCTCCAAGATACCTTGTGGAATAGACCTAAAATGATCCCATCAGAGGACAGGAGACAGGCATTTATTGCCAATTGATTGAGCACTGGGGGCTGTTAACTCCCCAACAATTCCAAGTCATGCTCCCAAGGTAGCCTAGAAAGCCCTCAGGGAGATGAAGAGAGATGGAGGCACTGGCAGTGGCTCATGTTTCACAGCTTCAGGTAAACTTAGGTGCATCTAGGGACCATAGGGTGGGCAGTGACAACTACCAGAGAGGCCATGTCTGTCTTGTTTACTGTTGCATTCCTACACATTAGACCTTAGCCTAGTGTGTGGCCTAGAGTGGGTGCTTAACAAATATTTGATAAATAAATCTTGTTTGACTAGCAGACCTTGAAACAGGAAATGAATCACACTAGTGATTCCTTTAATTGTGCTCTCCCTTCTAGCTGCAACCTCCTTCCCTTCTAGACACCACCAACCCCTCTATAGCATCCTCAGTCTTTTCACTCTATTTCCATCCCACCCCCAAAGTTGCTGGAAGCTTCTGGAATCATAAAGCTCCCTCTACCCCACCTCCATGTGACTCTGCTGGACCATGCTGCTGGGTGTCCCTGGCCAGAGGCCCTGCCCTCACCGTGCCTTCCTGGGCTCCACAACTGGCACAGATGGTGCCGAAAGCATCGCTGTGGAACCAGCTGCAGTCAGACTCTTGAAAAAACTCAATCCAAATCTCCGGGGGGCAGAGCTCACCTCCCAGGCCTGGCCTTACATCCAGGACCAGGATTGGCATGAGGGAAGTGAGGCATTTCCTTTGGTAGCAAAATTTAAAATGGTACAAAAAATCCAGAAAGCAATGTAAATAATATTTTCATGCAATATTTTTTAAAAATCAAAGTTAATGCAAAAGTGAACCATAATGTTCAAAATAATGTGAACGAAATAACAATATCTGAGGTAAAGAAAGGAGGGCTATTGCTTTTTTTGCCTTGGTCTCCAATGTGGCTCAGATTAGTGCTGTACTGATGCTGTGCTATCTGAACGTCACTGTTACTTGTCCTGAACGCTTAAAAATTTTGGAGGGGTGGCTGGGCACAAGGGCTCATGCCTATAATCCCAGCACTTTGGGAGGCTAAGGCAGGGCGATTGCTTCAGCCCAGGAGTTTGAGACCAGCCTGGGAACATGATAAGACTCTGCCTCTACAAAAAATTTAAAAATTAGCTGAGAATGGTGGCACATGCCTTGCCTGTGGTGCCAGTTACTTGGGGGGCTGAGGTGGTAGGATCACTTGAGCCCAGGAGGTCAAGGCTGCAGTGAGCTGTGTCCTCACCACTACACTCCAGCCTGGATGACAGAGCGAGACCCTGTCTCAAAAATGATTATAATTATTTGGGAGGGAAATATACTGATGTCTGCAACTTTTGAATTTTTTTTGAGGTAGACTGTTGGATGGATAGATGGATAGGTGTGGTGTAGATACAGTGTTGTATACTGTTTATCATCCAGTGTAGGTGGTGGTGGGTGTGGGTGTATGTATGTTCAGTGTAGAATTCTTTCACCTTTTCTATACATTAGAAATTCTTCATAATCTTGAAAAGGAAAAAACAAAAGAGCTATGAGAAGGACACCCAAGCCTGGCTCTGTGAGGTCAAACAAGTGCAATGCATGAATCCTTGGCTGTCCAGGACTGAGTTCCCCACCATACCCTCACTCATGGCGAGGATGGAGCCCACCTAGGGGCCTGCCCCCTCCTTGACCAAAGCCTCTCTCTGGCTCTTGTCCCTGAAGTCCCCTCTAGAATAGCAAGGCCTGGATCCTCTCTACTTCCTGGATGGCCCCCATGGAGCCTGTTTGGCTCCCTCCCTATGAGATCTTTAAGTGAGGAATACTCAGTTCCTGGGATAAGACCTTGTCATATAACAAAACATGTTCAATAATAAGCATCCATCCATGTTTGGGGGAAAACGACTAAAAACTTTTGTAATGTTGAGGACCTGAAACAAAGCACTAGAAAGAAGCAATACTTATCAACTAAGTGGGAGGTGGGGTAGGAGGAGACAAGCAGCATTTAGGACTAGGGTGGAGAACCCTCTTTACGGGCCGGCAGTTTGCTTTCTCACCGCTGGGGGGCCAGGCAGGGCGGTCTTGGGACCCTGCGATCGCGATTCTGGGTTCCTCCTGCGCACGTGGGTCTTAGTGGTTCCAGGTCCTGGCCCCAAGGCAAGGGGCCATGTACACCTACACACTTATGCTGCGGACCCGGGTCGGGACAGCTTACAGGGTGTGCAGCACGTCCAGCTAGGGTGCCCCATAAGAACTGATGGGAGCCCTGTGGGGCTGACACGGATTCCTCCTCTCCTTCTCAATCCGATCCCGGAATGAGCCTTGCCAGTACTATCTGCTCCCTTGGACTTGCACAGCGAGCCCACTGCGATTAGAGCTGGGACTTCTTCCTTTCAACTTCTACCTTTACGCTTTAGTGATGGTGGAGGTGGGGGTAGACGGGTGGGGGAGATGAGAGGTGCAGAGACGGGTCCCATCCACTCCTCCTCCCCATTTCTCTCAGTAGCCTGAATGCGAGTCCGGGTATCGGTGTCCTGCCGACCAGGGTTTCAGGTTTCCCTTGGCCGTACAGGGTGCTAGTTCTCCCGTCCCGGCCACCCTTAGGATTCAAGAGACGCTGCAGGCTGAGCACAAAACCTGGAACCGGATTCGTGGAGCGGATCCAGGCGAGCCCGCAGAGTTGGCACCGCTGTCCGGAGCCTGCCTAGTGTCTCCTTCGACCTTTAAAAGACTAGAAGGACAGAGCTGGTGCAGCGTGACGCTCCCACCTTTCCTTCCACTATAGAAGTCCGGGATTTTTCAGGGCCGGGCGCGGTGGCTCAAGCCTGTAATCCCAGCACTTTGGGAGGCCGAGACGGGCGGATCACGAGGTCAGGAGATCGAGACCATCCTGGCTAACACGGTGAAACCCCGTCTCTACTAAAAAAAAATACAAAAAACTAGCCGGGCGACGAGGCGGGCGCCTGTAGTCCCAGCTACTCGGGAGGCTGAGACAGGAGAATGGCGTGAACCCGGGAGGCGGAGCTTGCAGTGAGCTGAGAGCCGGCCAATGCACTCCAGCCAGGGCGGCAGAGCAAGACTCCGTCTCAAAAAAAAAAAAAAAAAAAAAAAGAAGTCCGGGATTTTTCTGAAGGAGACACACGGACTTGGAGCGCACCCCAGGACCCGCTGAGAAACCTTGGGAGTTGGGGCGGGGGGTGAACAATCAGCATCAGCTCCCCACCCCACCCCTCCGCCCCAGGCCTGGGAGACGTCAGTGGTCATGGGAAGACGGGAAACTGAGGACCCTTCAGCCAGTCCCGTATCCTGAACGACCGACAATAGTGACACCAGGGAATTAGGCGGAAGGTAGCAGACCTCTCAGATGGCCCGTTAAAGCCACAGTGATGACTGAGGGCACCTGGTCCTATCCCTTCCCTTCCCACTCCAGTTCTGTGGCCGCAGAACCAGGGTGATGCGGTCATCTCTGTCGCAGGCGCTTTAGGGAGCACGCCCACACGGATGCTGTGCACACACGCACACATACTTACCAAGGTTCTCACAACACACGATGCAGCCTCCCCAACTCCACACGCATATCTTCACCTAGCCTCTCACACGCCCCTTGCAAGCGGGCGAGGAGGAACACATACCCTACATAGGCATTCTCCCCGGCTCCTTTCCCGTGCAGCATTCGCACCTGGAGAGGTCCTTGCTAACGAAGCCTCTGCCTCCGTGGTGAGAGAGGACACCGGAATCCACCCAACCGACTTGCACTCCTAGTTCCCCCCAGAAAGTCTGACTCTGACCTTTCCCAACAGTCCCTGGACTGGCCCTCCTGGAGACAGTGCAAGTGCTGCGCCTGGAGTGGGATCAGCACAAAAAATGACTAGATCTTTTGGGTAATTCAGGTAAACACTTTATCAGACAGGCTACCCAAGATAAGGGGAGACTGGGGCCCTACAGCTTGAGGCTGTCGATTCTAGAGTCAGATCCCTTTGCTGTGGCTGTGCAAACCCCACCTTGGATTGCAGGGAGGGCTTCTCCCCGGTGGGAGATGCCTCTTGCCAGGCCAGATTGTCTCCTGGCTCTGGGGGCCTGGTGAAAGGCACAGCCCACTTCTGATTTCCCTTATAGCCCTCTTCACAATCTGAAGTCAGGCTGTGGATTCCTGCCTGCCCTTGTTTATTGCCTGTCTCCACCTCACTAGACTGTAAGCTCCAGGAGGGCAAGGCTGAGTTTCTTTCTCTAGGTTTCCAACACTGCCCCAGCCCTGACCGGCTGCTTATAAATATTTGTTGAACAAATTTATAAGGTTCTGGTAAATAAAAGCTCCCCCTGTCCCGCTCTGTTTTGAGATTGGAAGTTGAGAACCTCCACCAAATTCTCAGTCGGACCCGCCCCGGGGGAGAGATTCGAACAAACCTCGTCCTGGCAGCTGAGGGGGGCCGATACAGCACTCTCCGTCTTCTGCTTTCTCCTCATACCTGAGGAGCCTCCTTGACACCAACTAATCTTTGTGCTCCCTAGAGCCCTGCCCGGACCCTTTAACCACAGCTGCTCCCCATGTCCGGTTTCAGCCGGCGGGAGCCAGTTCCCACTCCTCCCAGCGCCAGGGGACCCTGGCTGCTACGAACTTACAAACCCGACACCAGGCCGCGCAAGCCTTTGTCTCTTCTTTATTTGCGGATATAATTATGCACCGCACTCTAAATTAGAGATAGATTTTTTCTGATATACATTTCATCTTATTCACCACGAGCACACCACACGCACAGTAGAACAGTTCCACACCTGATAAATTGCACAAGATGAGAGTTTAGATTCCTGAAAACCGGCAGGCAAGCTGGCCCCGCCGCGGCTTCTCGCCTCCCGGCTTCATTGAAGGAAATCTCCCGCCCAAAGTGGATTTCCCAGTCAGCCTTTCCCGCTGTAGGGTTGAAACGTCTCCGGAATGGGAAGCGCTCTTGCTGGAAATGGCTGGACGCTGTATATTCCGAGCACTGGATGGATATGAAATGTCCCCCCAAGGTCAAGTTTCCACGCCTGCGAGCTGCGCCCCCTCTCCCTCACTTCCCAACCCCCTCGGTGACTGGAACCAAAGTGTCAGGGCCCCACTTGGAAGGACAGAGAACCCTGCCCGCAAATGCGCCCTGCCTTCCCCCAAAACCAGGGTGTTGTGGAAAAGAAAAGACAACAGAAACGCAGACGCGATGGATCGTGAATCCCTATCCCCTCCCACCCCCCCATCCCCAATAATCAGAAACTAGGAACCAGAGATGTTTAAAGCTTGGCTTCCCAAGCGCGGCGGGAGGGCGCACTGGGTTGGTGGGGGAGGGGGGAGGGGAGAAGGGGGAGAGCGTGGAAGCGCGGCGGGGGCTCGCCCTTGAGCCCTAGTCCTCCGCGTTGGTTCGGTAGGCCTCGATGAGGCCCTCGAGGGAGTGCACGAAACCGGACACGCTGCAGATGCCGCCGATGACGAAGATGGCGACGTCGAAGAAGACTTGGTGCCACAGCAGCTTGCGCCAGAGCAGGCGCAGGTGAAAGAGGCTGGGCAGCAAGAAACAGAGGCCGGCGCCCGTGAGGCTGCCGGTGAGGCCCATGAGCAGCGCGAAATGCGGCACATAGATGGCCATGAGCAGAGTGAAGACGACAAGCGCGCAGCGCAGCGTCAGCCCCCAGGACTTCAGGCGCCCGTCGCCGCCGTAGCAGGCCGGGAAAAAGGCGCGGCTGCCTTCCTGGAAGAGTGACTTCTCCAGAACCTCGACAGCGGCGAAGAATGGCAGAGGATAGGACAACAGCGCCTTAGCCACCAGAAAGATGTTGACCACGGCGCGGATGGAGCCAGGCAGGTTATCCGTGATGACCTCCTTGGTCTCGTCGGCCCAGGTGAGGTAGGCGACGAGCGCGAAGAGGCCCTTGAGCACGCAGGCGGCGATGTGCGTCCAGTTCATCATGCAGTGGAACTCGCTGGGCTGCTGCATATTGCCCTCCAGCGAAGGCAGGAAGATCTGCGACGTGTAGCTGAACACAATAATGCCAATGGAGATGGGGAACTTCTTGACGTCGATGTAGAACTTGACCTTCTCCCAGGCCCAGTCGCGTGCCCGCGATAGACAGTAGGCTATGACTAGGATATTGATGACGAAGTGGGCCAGAGTGCACAGCAGACTGAACTTGGACACGGCCTTGAGGTTCTTAAGGAAGGCGCAAGGCAGGAGCACGGCCGTGGCGATAATGGACCAGGACTTCTGCGACACGGGCAGCCCCGGGAAGCTGTTGTACATGAGGTTGCCACTCACCACCACGTACAGGATGCACGTCATCACTAGCTCGATGATCTGCGCCACGTTCACCACGCGGCCGCCCAGCGTGGGGAAGCGCGGGGCGCAGCAGGCGTTGGCTATGGCCACGTATGAGTCCCGCACGCGCACCACCTCGCCGTCTTCATTCTCCTCGTACAGGCACGCGATGAGGATCTTGCCGGTGTAGCAGCACACCACGGCGGCGAAGATGATGAGGAACAACCCCAGGTAGCCGCCGTGCAGGATGGCGTAGGGTAGGCCCAGCACGAACATGCCCTGTGGGGCGGAGAGGCAACCAGACGCGGACGCTCAGCGAACTTGCAACCGATGAGGGGCCCGGGGGGCGTGGCTTAACGCTGTGGCCCGAAGGGGGCGCTAAGGACACTGAGAATTGGGTCTGAGCCGCCGGGGAGGAGAGGTTAAGGGCAGGCTGCGGGGTGGATGTAGGGGAGCTAATAGTGAGCCCCGGTGTCGAGCCAGAGATGGAGAGGGAGGGATGTACGGACGGATCTGAGAAGGAAAGGTGAGCTAATGGCTGGAGGTAGCGAGAGGGCTAGGGTGGGAGAGGGCTGAGAATAGGCAGAAGCCACAGGAGGCAAGAGAGATACTTCGGGATGGTTTCTGGGGACACGACCAGAATGAAGAGTTGGGGGAGGAGATGAGAAGGGGCAGGAGGGAGGGTGGTCGGAAAGGGGCGCTAAGAAAGGTAACGAGCTGGGCCTGAGCCACTGGAAAGAGAGGGCACGGGATTTGTGGTGGGGCTGGAATGGGGCCCAGGAGCTAAAGAAGGAAACTCGGGAGTCTCAGGCTCAAACCAGAGGAGGAAACGTTGAAGGCGGCAGTTGTGGCGGGGAAAGGAGATAGGGTAGAGAGGGGCTGAAGGTGGGGCAAAGCCCCTGGGAGTCAAGAACAGAGACAATGTGGAGATGCTTGGGGGAGCATGGCGCGGAGAGGAGGAAGCAGGGTTGGAAACTGAGAGTCTTAGGACAAGGCTGGAGTTACAGTGTGGCGAGGGCGAGTCCTAAGGAAGGGGACTAAGTGGAGGCTGCGGAGGCAAGTAGGAGGAGGAGCTTGACAGGAAGGCGCCAGCGCGGCGGGCTGGAAAGCCGAACCGAACCAGAAGCTTCAGGGTCGGGCGGACAGGGCTATATGGTTTAGAATCCACATGGGGACTAAAAGCTAACGAAATCCAGGGTCCTGGAGGCCTACGAACCTCCAGCCTCCTGCCCTGGCCTCCCTTGGGGCCTATCAAACGGAGCTTTGAAAGACGCTCCGGGAAGGCACGGGAGACAGCGAAGGCGGGAGCAGCCCCGGGTCCGTGATCCAGCAAGGCCGTCTCGCCGGGCCCCGGAATGGAAAGCGCCTTGGGTCGGGCCATCTTGTGTTCAGGGCCCGGTGGAGTCCTGCTGACCCCGAGATATCGAGCAACCCCTGGAAGGCCTCTGCTCCCAGGAAACCTGCTTTCCGTGGCCCCAGTGATAGTGCGCTCTAGGGACGCCCGGGGCCAAGCTGTAAGGGTCCAGGGGTGCCTAGAGCTGAAGTCTCCTTCCGCCCAGAAAGCCGCAGCCTGCCAGCCACTGCTAGCTCGGAGGTCGTTGCCAAGACTCCAAACCTGCTCCAGGTGGAGGAGTCCTGCGCCGCCTGGTGGGGAGTGGGGGGTGCGAATAAGGGGAGAGGGCCTAGAGAGCAGGGGCCATTCTTAGCCTCTGGAGAGGGCTTCGCCAGGGTCACATGCGGAGGAGCTGGCCGTCTCTTTGCGGTGCAGCCGGGATTTCGGGCGAGAGGGGTGAGTCTGTGCACAGGTAATGCCGGATTATTGCGGACTAAATGTGCTTGTGTGGGAGCATGTGTATGCGTTCGCGTGTGTACACCTGTATGTCTCCAACAGGCAGCACCTGAGGGAGCAGGCTGGTTCCTCTCTGCATGCCTCTGTGCATGTGTGTATGCATATGTTCAAACGAGTATTCATGTGTTTGGTATATGCAGGTACATGCTTTTGTGTATGGAGATGTAGGGGTGTAAGCAGGTGCATTTGGGGATAGTACTGGGGTCTATATATAGATGCATGTCGTGTGCGCCTGTGCCTGCGCATTTGTTCGTGGGAAGGGGGGCTGTGGGTATGTGGTGTGCCTGCCTGTGTACGTGTGCGTGTCAATGCGTGTGTGCCGGGGGAGGAGACTCCGAGCTCAGCGATTTCCCCTTCTTCTTTCCTCCCAAAAATGCAGCTGTGAATCCGTTCCAGAGTCCAAGACCAAATCGTGCCCTCCAATCCTGATTTTCTTTCTTTCTCATCCCTCCCCGCTCCCCCCGCCCCAATTTCCTTCACTTTTGCAGTGTCTCCGGACAGGTGTCTCAGACCCAACCTCAGCCTAGCGGTCTTGCAGCTGGTGCCATGGGAGGGAGTGTGGGTTAGGGCGGGAGACACCGCCTGGGGGCGTAGGTCCCCGCGCAGGGCTTGGAGGGATGGAGAAAGGGAGATTCCTGGGTTCAGGAGGGGGTCTCGAGGCCGAGATCACCGGGTGACTCTGTCGGGGGCAGAGCCTGGCAGGCTGAGCTGGGAGGGGGGTGGGCAGGCAGAACTGGGAATCCCGCGCTCACCTGGATGGCGTTGGTCACGTTCCAGCCTGCCTCCCACGCCGTGATCTTGGGCTTGTCGTGGCCCCCGAACTCGCCACCAGCTCCCACCTGGTCCTTGGAACCCGAGGGCGGCAGAGGAGCGCCGCTGCCGCGCTGATAATGGATGTCTCCCTCGACGGGCGGTTCAGCGCCCTCGTCCCCGCAGGGCT
Organism: Rhinopithecus roxellana; assembly: GCF_007565055.1. Lineage (NCBI taxonomy): Eukaryota > Metazoa > Chordata > Mammalia > Primates > Cercopithecidae > Rhinopithecus > Rhinopithecus roxellana. The sequence continues at coordinate 111,145,773 of NC_044561.1, read as the reverse complement.
CGCCCTCGGCTTTCAGGATGTCCATCTGCAGGCCCTGGCGGTGCTCAAAGTCGAGGTCGTCGCAGTGCGCGAAGCCCACCGCCTCCTCATCCGTGGCCGCCTGAAAACCCATCCGGGCGAACATGCCGCTCACCTTGGCCTGGGACTTGTTGGACACGGACGTGGCCACGTTGGACAGCTTGCTGCGGAGCAAGGTGGCCATGGCGGCGGTGGGGACAGCGGAAAGGACAGAAGGACCCGAGGATGCGGGGAACGCGATGTAAGACGGCGAGGACCGGGGGGGCGCAAAGTCGCTATCTCCGCTTGCTCTCCGCGTGACGCCCGGGGGCTCTCTGGCTCATGACCCTCGCAGCCGGCGTTCGAGGCTCGCTCAAGGCTGGACCGGGCAAGCTGGCAGCAGGTCTGACAGAGCGGCGGCGGCGGCGGCAGTGGCTAGTGCACTGCGGAGCTGCCGCGGGGCGCGGGCTAGGCTGCGGAGGGCGGCGGCGGCGGCGGCGGCGGCGGCGGCAACGGCGTCAGAGCGGCTACGCGAAGCTGGCGCGGCGCCCCCACCGGTGCGCGGCCCAATGCGCTCCCGCCCCTCGGAATCAGGCGGTGCAGGGGTGGGGGCCTGGAGAAAGGAAATACCCGGAGGCAGGGGACGTGAGGAAGGGGCTAGGATAAGAGAAAGGGGGCGCCGAGGGATTCAGACGTGAGCTGGGGGCAGGAGAAGGGCGCCCTTGGGAAGGAGGCGGGAGGGAGTGCGTGAAAGAGTGAGCGCCCAGGGCAGGGGAGGTTGGGGGGGCGAAGTGCTGCATTTCTAGGGGAGGTGCTAAGCTCGCATCCTGGCCCTTCCCACCTCGCCGCCGCAGGGAGGGAGGGGGCCGGCGTGGGCTGATGCTCGTAGTCTCCCGCCCCCAGACCACCCCCTCCAGAGTCCAGGAGCTGTGCAGCCCCAGATCCTCTGGCTAAGGACTGGTCTGGGCGCCCCGAAAGCCCGCAGGACTGAGTTGTCAGTCTCTGGAGGAGCGGGTCGTCTAGAAGTCAGTCTGTTTCCCTGGCACCCATCCTTCGCGCTTAAACCTGGCCGAGAGTCCCCCTTGAAGGTAGAAGTGTCTGGCATGGATCGCTCCCGAGGAAGCTCAGCCTCAGGCTCAGTCACCTGGGCTCTCTCCGACCGTCCAGGGACGCCGCGAGGGAAGCGATTGTGCGGATCGCTCGCCACCAGCCGCTCTCCAAATGTGTGCAGAATGGAGGCGAAAGGTTGGCTTTTCGCTTTCTTTCCGTTTGGGGGTTCTGGAAGAAGGCAGGACTCTATGAGGACACCTCTTGGCAGCCTCCTAGCGGGTCTGCGAATGCCCACGCCGAGAGGGGCGCAGACGGGGCCAGGTGCGGAGGAAAGAAGGGCTCTCGGCGCTGCAGGACCGAGGAAGCGGAGGCTCGTGGTGTGCTGGGGCCCTGCTCCGACGGCCGCCTCCAGGCGGTGAGAGACGGTTGATTGGGGAACGGGTGTGTGAGCACGAGTAAGGGAGAGACCCAGAGACAAAGACCAGTGCTGCATCAGACACTGCTTGAGGCTGGATCAGTGTGGCCTCCGAGAGTGAGGTTTGGTAACCGCGTGTATTCTGTGTCTGTGTGGTTTTGTGCGCATTCGAGTGTGTGTGCTGGAGCTGGTGTGTTGGATTGCGTATGTGTTCCTGAATGGGGTTGCCTACGTTCGTGCCTGTGTGAGTCCCTTTGTAGTAGTCTCCGTGAGGGTCCGCTGCTCTGAATGGGTCCCTGCGTAAGTCCCCAGTTGAGGTCCTGGCCGGACTCCTCCTGAGCAGTAAACCCCAGGGCTTCACCTGGCAGTCCCAGCCTGAATGGAGAAGTAGCTGCTGCGACTGGAAGTGGGGGCGGGGGCGGACAGAAAAACCGAAAGAAACAAAAAAGGAAGCGGCTCCCTATCTCCCCTCTCCCGAGGCCCTTTCTCCCTGGGAACCCCAGTCCACTCCTTCTCTGCAGTATTTCTAGATTAGCTCACGTCAGCGCACAAGTAGGGCGGCCCGAGGGCTTTGGCCAGAGAGTTGGAGCTGCCAGGACAAGACAGGCTTCCCTCTCTACACCCTCCCCGCTTCCTGCCACCTCCTCCCAGCCCAAGCACCTCCCAGTCTCCCGGAGGAGGCTTCTCTCCAGATAGGGAACCTCCACCACATTGGACAGAGATGCTCCTAACCTCTCCCCAGGTACCCCCTTAAATTCCCCAGAAGCTCTGGAAAGCCCCTAACTCCTGCCTGGTGGAAACCAAGACAGAAATCCTCTTCTTAGCCTCCAGCTACTAAGACCAAAAAACAAAACAAAACAAAACAAAACAAAAAAAGACCCCTCCATAGAACCCTCCTCCAAATACAGACACTCCGAGTCATGATAGAACCCAGAACAAAGACAGAAAAGAGATTCTTCCTCCAAACACAGAGATCCTCTCCTCCAAGGAGGCTTCGAAATAGAAGCGATCCCCCTTCTGAAATTTGCCCTGTACAGAGACCCTCGGCCCACCCCAATTCTCAGATATAGGAAAGAGAGAGAGAGAGAATTTTCCCTACAGATTCCTATAGACAAAGACCTCCACATCCTAATCGCTATCCTCTCCCCTTCTGTTTCTGGTGAAATTCTTTGGCCCACATGAGATGATCTGGGCAGAGGCTGGGTCTTTTTAGGGTTCCCCAGTGCCTCCTCCACCCCATTACACCCAGACCTTAGGACGGCCACTGATGCCTTCTCTGACAAGTGAATCTAAAGTGGGCTGTGATGTTTTTTCATCGGTGAGAGATGGGGTCATTTATTCCATCATTCAGTGAACCTTTTCACAGCTCTTCCTGTGCATGTGATTCTGTTCTGGCTATTCTGGGAATTGTCAAGATGACATAAGCATAGTCTCTTCCTATACTCCCCACTCCAATTCTTGGGTCTAGGAGGGACCTTAGAAAGCCCTCAGTCCAATTTTCCTTTCTGCAATGTTTAAACCTCCCCCAAACATCCCAACAGAACCTCACATTTATCCTAGTTTTACAGACAAGCAAACTCAGGCCTGAGCAAGGAAGTGTCCTGCCCAAGGTCACACAGAATCCAGGTTATAGCCTGGCTAGAACCCCCAGGAATCCTAAGGCTCTCCCCAGCATGCCTCGCCCTGCACTACCTCACCTTGTCCTTACATCCTTTCTCCCTGGTTGTTGTTTGGTATTTGGCCACCTCATTGTCCAAAGAGATGAAATTCAAAATCAGATTCTAGTCCCCCTGGCTATAATTAGATGCCAGCAGTCGGGAAAGGAACTCCCATATTTCCCTGCTTTCCTGCTGTTTGTAATAAATGCCTCTTCCCAGGATGAAGGCAGGTGTGGCAAGCTCTCAAACAACCCACACTTTATTGAATAATTCTACTCCATCACATACTAACTCTATGACATTGACTACTTCCTTGACTTCTCCTAGCTTCCATTTCCTCATCTCTAAAATGCGAAAATAAGAATAACAGCCTCATAGAATTATTGAGAAAATTCAATGAAATCTTGTATATGAAATGTTTAACAGGTGCTGCATGCCCGATACGTGACAGCAATTATTTTATGACTGTTGTAGTTACTATACTCAATGGCCAGTTCTCAGTGTGGGGTGGGGGGCGGAAATGGGAGTGCACAAGAAAAAGCCTGCGATTGGATCTTGGCGTTGAGTGAATTGGAATATACGTCTTCTGTCTTTGCAGCTCTCTGTCCCTATTCCTCACAGTCCCAAGCTGACCTGAAGAGAAGGGACTGGAAGTCAGGAGCAGGGAGAGGGCAGAGCCCAGGAGACTAATGACTTCCCTTGCTGGTACTGAGCTGGGCTCTGCTCTGGTGAAGCCATTAACCTCCAAATTCTCCCAAATAACTCCTCTAGAGGGGTCCCCTAGGAGAGGATTTTGCAGTAGGCTGGTCCCCTGAGTTGAAGCACAACACACATATACATTCACACAGAGCATGACAAACCAATGGATAGATGCACAAAAACATGAGGACAACATAGAGATTCTAGCAGATTGAACAGAGCATTCTAGTACATTGACAGAGCAACACACAAGTCACGAACAGGCCAGCACACAGATAGACACATGCAAGATTTGTACCAAGACTGCCTGCCATACAAAGAAATCAGGACAGACACTGGCAGGTCCCTCTGCATGGGCAGAGGCACCTGGATAACAGGCTCAGACACACAGCGGTGCAAAGACAGGTAAACACACACACGCACACTGAAAAGCTCCCATACACAAGAAATCACACACACACAGTCACACTGAGACCAGTAGTCAGGACTACTCTTGTGTGATCACTGAAGGGGAAAAGAGCGAGAACAAAGGGCAGAAAGAGGCAGGGAAGACATAAAAAGGACCAAGCAGGGAGACAGAGATGGAAACAGGGCTTGCTGGACATAGCTACCAGCCAGTGGGAGACAAAAGAGGCAGAAATGCCACAGCCTTCCTCTTTTGCTGATGCCAGAACCCAGATCTTGTGACTAAGAAACTAGGAACTGGGAGGGTATGTGGGGAGAGAACAGGAGCTGTTGCTACCCAACCTGGGGGTGTCAAAGGGTCTCTCCTGCCAGGGCCACACAGGTTCCTACCTTCTCTTAGGACTTCCGCCAAGCCTTGTGAAGCAAGGACTTCTGGATGAGGAGTTTGGATTAGGAAGGACCTGGATCAGATCCCCTGAAGCCAGGGCCCAGGTGAAATGCACGCACCCCCTCCTGACACATGAACTCAATCTCTCTGTGTTTGATGCCTTCAGTACCCAGGGGGTTAAATGCCTGGCTAACAGAGGTGGGAGTCACTTTGGGGGAATAAATAGGGTTAAATAGAACTGGGCTTATCTCCCAGAGCAGACAGCACCATGGGGGAAGGGGAGGCATGGAGCCCTTGAATTAATGGCCTGGAAAGCCAACATCATAAGCATCATTTCGGGGCTGAATGATCACAGAGAGCCCCCTCCCCCTCCCCTGTAGCTCAGAGCCCTCCTTTTCCAGAGCAAAGTCTGCCTGGCAAGTCTTTTCCTGCTGAGGTGACAGGCACTGGCTTCATAAACCACTCCCACCCCCAAGTATCCTGGGGTTGGGACATTGATGCAGTTTTCCTACAGCTGGAGGGAGCCATGTTCACCTTTCCCCAAATCAAAACCCAATTTCCTGATGCTGTGTCCCTGGGCACAAGGGAGGAGAGGGGCAGCAAGGCTGAAGAGCCAGATGGGGGCCCATGCATGGAACAAAGACCCCGATTCTTCTCCCTTCAATGGGACAAATCAGGTGGGGCCATTGACCATGTGGTGCTGTGAGCTCAGGGTAAGATACATGAAAATACATTCATGACTGTGTATGTAGTAGCAGTTTTCCTTGCACACATAGTGAGCATCCCATCTCCAGAGGTGTCCAGGCGGAAGCTGGATGTCCTATCGGAGACAATGTCTAGAGAAGTCCTGCCTCAGGGTAAGGGAGGCTGCATTTCATGACTTCTGGGGTTCAAGGTTCATGCTTTCTGGACTGACAGCTCTGAGAAGGGGTCAGAGAACAGGAGACATGAGGACCCAGGTCTTGCCCTCAGCAGCCTTTAAAACAAGAAGCTGCCTGGACCTGAAAGAGGGGCCCTGGACCTGACTTGGTGGGTTAGACCAATGGTTCCTGCGCTGTCCTGAGAACACAGCTTCAGTTATGCTGGGAAGCAGGGAGCACATCAGCCGTATTCCCCACCGTGTCGCCAGCACACAGTAGGTGCTCATTCATGGAGATGAATTAAGTCAATGTCACAAAGCCATTTCCTCCTTCCCAAGAATCACACAACAGCCAAAATCCAGCTCTGAATTATGAAAACAGTAGCTCTTCTGAATGGATTTGTCTTTTATGCTCACATCATCTTTTATGTAGTTGAAAGTCAGTCCGACATAGGTGTGTGAGATGTGATTTTTGTTAATCTAAGGCTTGGGGTGCACACCCAGATTCAGGGACTCCTTGCAAGAACACTCAGCACCTACCAGCAGATTCTAGGTCTCTAGGAATCTGTGGGTCACTGGTTATAACTGAGAGAGACAGCTATTGGGAGCTCTGATTCCAGCAAACCCTGGGACAGGGATCCTGCGTTCCAGCAGTGTAAAGGGGCCGTGTATCTGACCTCCTACACTCTCCAGGTGCAAAGCTCGCCTTTACTGAGTGCCCTCTGTGTGCCAGGCACTGCTGAAAGTATACTCTCAGGATTGTTTCCTTAAATTCTCACAATCCTGAGACTAGCCCACTGTCATCTTAGGAGGCTACAGGCAGGGCCTGCAGGAATGGACTTGGGGAAATGGATAACTGGATGGGCACAAGCAGGGAAGACGACAGTTGGGAGGAATGATGATCACTGGGGTCAGGGGAGCTGCAGGTGGTCCTTGCTTTAGTTAGAAGCCTCAAGGGTCAGCCTTTGCTGGTCAAAACCTGCCTTCACCCAGATCTAGAATAATCTATCTCATTGAGTGCTATGGACTGAATTATGACCCCCAAATCCATATGTTGAAGCCCTCCCCCTCAATGTGACTGTATTTGGGGATGCCTCTATAGAAGTGATTAAAGTCAAATGAGGTAAAAATGGTGGGATGCCAATCTGATAGGATCAGTGTCCTTATAAGAAGAGACACTAGAGCGTCCTCTCTCTTCTCTTCTCTCTCCTCTCTTTCTCTCTCTCTGTCTCGCTCTCGCTCTTGCTCTTGCTCTCTCTCTCTCTCTGCCACATGAGGACACAGGGAGAAGGCAGCTGTCTGCAAGCTAGGAAGCAAGTCCTCCCCAGAAACCAATCCTGCTGGACTGTGATCTGGGACTTCCAGCCTCCAGAACTGTTAGAAAATGTGTTTCTGTTGCTTAAGCCACTCAGGCTTTGTCACTTTATCATGGCAGCCTGAGCTAAGACTGAGTGCTTCTGCCATCCCTGACCTAGCTCAGTGACCAAAGATTTTTCTAGGTCACGGCCCCCATGGACATCTGGTGAGACTGCAGATCCTTCTTCTAGAAACACACACACAATATTGCACAAGGTTTCATATCCCTAAGCCCACCCGTGGTGAGTCCATGGCCTCCAGCCTAAAAGCCCAATCTAGACATTTTTGTTCTCTTCAAATTCTGTTGCGAGCTGGAATCCGGGAAAGATATCATCATGAACATTTACCAGATGTTTCTTCTCTGCTAGGTTCTAAGCTAAGTGCCTTCTTTCCCTGTGTCACCACATCATGGACAAGCCTCACACTATCCCCGTGAGCATGGGTTGGTTTTATGTTTGGTTTATAGGTGAGCACCCTGGAATGCAAAGAGGTTAAGTGACTTGCCCATGGTCTCACAGTTAGGTAGTGGCGAATTCAGGAGTCGAACGCAGGATCAGAGCTGTCCTTATAACCTCAGCACTCTAGGTGAGTCTGCAGGGCAGGGCTTGGGTCTCTGGGCTCCAGGGAAGGACTGTGATCCAGATCTGGCTCCCCCTGGTCAAATGTCTCTTTGTGTTAGTTCCCAGGCATTCTCCCTGCAGTGACTGGTATACACATCTATTCTGGGGCACCTCTGTCTCCCTCCCGACTACGGAAGCAACTCCTGGGACAGGGAGGTGGGAGGCATAAGGCCGGGTACATAGTAGGTGCTCTCAGAAGACCCTGTGGATTTCACTAAAGTCTGGGTGAGATCTGGCCTCAGTGGTCTGGGCCCTGTGTCCTGGCTTTCCAGCCCCAAGAACACATGGCTGTTCCCCATAGGATGGCTTAGACCTGCACAGCTGATAAAGGCTTGGTCTGGTGCAGCGGGTCACACCTATAATTCCAGCACTTTGGGAGGCCAAGGCAGACGGATCACCTGAGGTTAGGAGCTTGAGACCAGCCTGGCCAACATGGCGAAACCCCGTCTCTACTAAAAATACAAAAATTGGTGGCGTGTGCCTGTAGTCCCAGCTACTCAGGAGGCTGAGGCATAAGAATCGCTTGAACCCGGGAGGTGGACGTTGCAGTGAGCCAAGACTGTGCCACTGCACTCCAGCCTGGGCGACAGAGCAAGACTACACCTCAAAAAAGAGGCTCCCAGGACACATTTATTGTTTCTCAACCTAGGCTGTGTGAGCTCTCTCTCAGAATTGGTTAATTTTATATTATTTTATATCTTTTTTTTTTTTTTTTTTTTTTGAGATGGAGTCACTCTGTTGCCCAGGCTGGAGTGCAGTGGTGTGATCTCAGCTCACTGTAACCTCCCACTTCCTGGGTTCAAGCGATTCTCCTGCCTCAGCCTCCTGAGTAGCTGGGATTGCAGGCACCCACCGCCACACTCAGCTAATTTTTGTATTTTTAGTACAGATGGGATTTCACCATATTGGCCAGGCTGGTCTCAAACTCCTGACCTGCAGTGATCCATCCACCTCAGCCTCCCAAAGTGCTGGGATTACAGGCATGAGCCACTGCGCCTGGCCAATTTTATATTATATTATTTTATATCTAAAAAACCTACCAGCAGATTCTAGGTCTCCTGGATGACCAAATACTGCTTTAATTGTCATGGGCCTTATGACAAAAGAAGAGAGGGAGGCTAAATGCTGAACCATATTCACTGTGCAAGTGTGATTTCATTTCAGCCACACACTAGCCCTCACATTAAATTATTCGTGTTCTTTTGAAATGTCTGATAGTGAGGCTTTGTTTTTGTTGCACTGGTATATTGTCTCTGCTTTTCCAATTGTGTAGAGCTAAAAGGATAAGGAGTTGATACCTAGCTTTCTGTCTGTACATATTTTCATAAAATTGTAATAAAGATAATTTGTCAATTGTTGACGGGGGGCTGTGACTTTTTCCCCTTTAAACGTGGTTCCTGTATTACTCAAGCGTGAGAAGCACGCATTTAATTCATTCTGACCAAGTAGAAAATAAGCTTCACACATTGGTGCCCCCACACACAGCCCCTGCCACCAGGATGGGTCCCTGTCCTCAGTTTGGCTCCCCCACTGCTGCCTTCGAGGGGAAATATGACAGCGTAATGAACAGTTGTACGACGTGCTATAAAAAGGCAATTAAGGGAACTATTGGACTGGGACAAGCCAGCGTGACCTGGTTAATAGCTCTGAGCGGAGCTGGGCCGTGGGGAGGGTGAGATGCAGGAGGGGGAGGGGCTTGCTGTTTCTCGGTGAGGGGCTGAGGTTGTTTTATCCACTGCTTGCCAAGTACCGAGGGGTTCCCAGGCTAGACTCATGACCACTGGGTCCAGGACCAGCCTGAGAGGAACATTGGTTCAGGGTTCAGCTCTGGAGTCAACTCCGCCACTACTGGTTGAGCGACCCTGCGCAGGTGACTCATGACCTCTCTGCTTCAGTTTACTCATCTGTTAAATGGGGATAACAATGATCAGACTAGAACTGTGCCCCAGGAGGGGGAAGAAGGGGTGGATCATTCATTGTTAAACTGGTCAGAGCTGGGAGCTGCACAGAGCATTCAAAGGAAGGTGTAGAGGAGGCTTTTACTAGTGTTAAGTAGGATCTCTCAACACAGTTCATTCTGTGGCTGTACCTAATCAGCTCCCTGGGCTTCCCACCCTCTGCAGGGCGAGTTCTTTGATCCTATCCCCTGTGGTCACCATGTGGTCACCACCTTGAGGCCACCCCTCCTCTTTGGACCCTTTCTCTCATCCCCTCAGCTCTTCAGTTCCTGTCTCCTTCAGATGCCACTATTTGTGAGTCACCTTTGGCATATGCCAACCTTTGGGATGGAGACAGAGAGAAATCCTTCCCGCCCCATCCGCATGCCTGCATCACTCCACTTTACAGTGCTGGTAGGAGGATTGAGGAGACATCACATGGAATGTAGGTAGTGAAGCACCTGGCACTTAGTAAGTGCTCAATAAACTCTGGCTATTGTTATTGTTGTCATAATGAGGAAAGGTCTGGGTTTGTATTGAACACCTAGCAGAGTGCCTGACACATAGCAGGTGCCCAGTACATATTTGGCGAGTGAATGAATGAATGAAATGTCCCTTGGCTCCATTGTCTGCACTCTGTGATCGAATACACTAACCCCTCTCTGAGCCTGTTATTCATTCATCAAATAGGGATATGATCTGGCCCCAAGGACCGGAGAAGTGGCTCACCAGCTATAAACTCCTGCTCACCGTGGGGACTGGTTCTGTTCACCCCTACATTCATCTGTGCCTGCCTTTTGGATATCTGAGTGCTCAGGGGGTGTCCAGCCCCCCATCACACGTGTTTATTCTAAAATAGGAAATCAGCAGTGCACATGGGTCTGAAGGGCCCCTCCCCACAGTCTCAGATGGAAGTGGCTCTGAGAGCCAGCCCGACAAAGGAGCAATCAGGGGTGATTATGGCTCATTTAGGGACAGCTTGGTGATTGGCTGAGAATCCCCAGCTCACTCCTTGCTCCAGATGAAGAGGGCCTGAGTCCTTGGGCTCCTTCTCTCCAGCGCCTGGCCAAGGGGAGGGGGCTGCAACAGGCAGGTGAGACACAGGAGGCAGCCTGTCACCCAGGGCACATGGGCCACAGGCTCGTGCATTGGCACTTCAGCCTGTATCTGTGAGCAGGATGCTTACCTTGTAAAGTTATAGAGCCAGCCCTGGCCTTTTCCATCATCCAGCTGCCCCCAGGATGAAGCACAAACTCCCCCTACCCGAAACCTGCAAGGCCTGGTGTGTCCCAGCCCCTGCCTGCTTCAGTAGCCTCCTATCCAGCAACTCAACTGGATCTCCTTAGTTCCAGCTGTAGGGGTTGATCTGCTTCCCACCCTGACTCTCATTTACTTTCATTTCTGTGGTTCAGAGCACACTTTAGAGCAGACAGCGCTGAACTCAAATTCAAGTTCCACCGCTTTGTAGCTGTGTGATCAGGAAACACTTCACCTGGCAGAGCCTCAGTTATGTAATCTGCTGAGTGGGCATGATCAGTGGCCTCCCTCCTGAGGTGGCGGAGAGGATTACATTTAAGGTAAGAGCGCATCTGTAACACCTCACATGCAATCTATCCTTCATGGATATTAGCTAGTATCATCATTCATTCCTAGGTCACTGCTTCGATGTCATTCCTTCCAGAAAGCCCTCTTTGGGTATGCCCGTCTTAAGTCTTCCCACCACCCTCTGTGCTTTGCCCTGGCATGTTGCCCATCCATGTGGGTGTGGCTGATGTCTTTCTCATCCTTGTATCCTGTGCTCAGCAAGAGGCTTCTGTAAAGGAGGTTGTCCACGGGCCTGTGGACAAACCACCGTGCAGAGGGCGAGGAACAGATAGAGATGCCTCTCAGGGCCTGGACCAGGGGAAGGGGGGCTGAGTCCTCAAACTGTCCAGCTCTTTGCTTCAGCAAGACCTATCTCCTCCTTCCAGCCCCTGCCAAGATGTCTTCCACCCTCCTCTCAAGCTCCTCCCACGGAGGCTTCCTGGACTCCCCACAGCTCACAGTGGTGTCTATAGAAAATAGAATGTAACCTTCTCTCCTTCCAGTGACTGCCTCTAAAGGCGTGAATTTGAACTGAGTCTGTGCTCTTCTGTTCTTTTGAGACAGGGTCTTGCTCTGTCACCTAGGCTGGAGGGCAGTGGCGCAATCACAGCTCACTGCAGCTTCAACCTCCCGGGCTCAAGCGATCCTCTCACCTCAACCTCTCAAGTAGCTGAGACCACAGGTGTCCACCACATCTGGCTAATTTTTAAAACATTTTTTGTAGAGGTGGGTGTCTCGCCATGTTGCCCAGGCTTGTGCTTTCTTAATAACAGTCATAATAGGCCAGGCATGGTGGCTCATGCCTGTAATCCCAGCACTTTGGGAGGCCGAGGTGGATGGATCACCTGAGGTCAGGAGCTTGAGACCAGCCTGGCCAATATGGCGAAACCCCGTCTCTACTAAAAATACAAAATTAGCCGGGCTTGGTAGCGGGCACCTGTAGTCCCAGCTACATGGGAGGCTGAGACAGGAGAATCGCTTGAACCCGGGAGGTAGAGGCTGCAGTGAGCCGAGATGGCACCACTGCACTCTAGCCTGGGCAACAGAGCGAGGCTCTGCCTCAGAAAAAAAAAAAAAAGAAAAGTCATAACAGTTACCACTTATTGAGGACTTACTTTTTCCATCTAATGTGCTAAGTACCCCTCATGTATTCTCAACCTCAGTCACCAGCTTAGGTCCAACAGGGCGTTACTGAAAGAATGTTGTGGTCTCAGATAATTATGGGAGGGGCAGCCTCAGGAGCACCGCCTCAGGAGAGCCAGGACCAGAGACCCCTCTCTTCTCACTTCCATGCTCTCAGCATGTCATCTTTTCTTCTGCTTTGAACTTCTTCCATATTGAAGTAAACATGACACTAACCACTCCCAAGCCTCCCATCTCATAGTTATTACTGCTGGAGTGGAACTAGCTGTTTGTCATAAGCTTGGCTTGAAAAGTCCTGGGGAAGGACTTTAGTCAGCTCAAATCAAGCACCGTGCCCCACCCACCCCCCCCAACTCCAATAAATATGGAATCATTGGCTGGGCGTGGTGTCTCACACCTGTAATCCCAGCACTTTGGGAGGCTGAGGTGGGCAGATCACCTGAGGTCAGGAGTTCGAGACCAGCCTGGTCAATATGGCGAGACCCCATCTCTACTAAAAACACAAAAAATTAGCCAGGTATGCTGGCACATGGCTAATTAGCCGGGCTAATCCTGGCTACTCGGGAGGCTGAGGCAGGAGAATTGCTTGAACCTAGGAGATGGAGGTTGCAGTGAGCTGAGATTGTACCACTGCACTCCAGCCTAGGCAATAGAGTGAGACTCCAGCTCAAAAACAAAAACAAAAAACCATGCAATCACTGGGTTGCCACAGTCTTACAGTCAGAGTCAATGTCAGTGTCAATGTCATATAAGACTCTGACAACCCAATGATGGCCCTGTGGATAGGGATGGGAAGAGACAGTTCTCAGAGTAAGGACAGGCACTGGACAGGCAATGACAGAAGCCCACCAGATACTGCCACATTATTTCACACACCTGGAGACCAAGAAACAGAGAGCAGGATCACCTTCCCCAACGCCACACAGCAACAAGAGCCGGAGTCAAGACTCAAACCCATATCTGTCTGTCACCAAAGCCAAACTATTTATCAGAGATGATTCTGAGGTTCCACAGCCAATGACAGGGATACCAGAGAAGCCACAGCCGACACAGAGAGTTTGGGAGGAAAGGCTGGCTGGGAAAGAAAGTCAACAAGAGCTTGGTGTCACGTCGCCGTTAATGGAACCCATCCTAGGGTCAGACTGCTTTGATTTGAATCCCAACACTACCTCTGCTGGCTGTGAGACCCAAGAGAAGTTGTTTTACTTCTCTGTGCCGTTTTCTTAATCTCTAAAATGGGTCAATAATAGTATATTCCTCATAGGGTTGTTGTGAGGATTAAATGAGATAATGTGGGTAAAGTCCTATGCATTTTAGTAAACACAGTAAATGGCAGCTTTGATAATATTGTTATTGCTGTTGGTATACTTATTATTATCAACATTGACCATATTCAGCCTAAAAGGATGGTGGTACTCGCAGGTGGGTACATGAGGCAGGAGCCCCTGAGAGAGGTCAGGCCAAAGAAAAGTGTCTGTTCCCAGCATGAGCAAAGCTTGTTAAGAAAAGGGCGTTTGATGGCACAGGAGGCCATGGCCTGGACCAGTCTGTCACTAGGCTCCAGGGCAGTGTTCAAAGTTATTTAAGCTTTGTATAGCCTGCTGGAGACCTCCCTCTGCCCTTGATCCTTGCAGCTGCAGACCAAGGCTGGGGATTTTTTCTTGGGGACTCACAGCCTGGGCTGCTTTGTCTATCAACATGAAGGTCATCAAAGGGTTAGGAGGCCTCTTAGGTGTAAAAGTCAAATGAATGTGCTCATCAAAGGCTTCCTATAGAGGATGTCCCTCTATAGGACACGGGCCTCCTACTGTGGGATCTCTGAGTCTAGATCCCAAAGACAAGGAGAGATTCTTGTGCCTGGACAGCAGCTAAGCCCCTCAGAGTTGGGTCAGCCATATCCAGCTACTGTCTCCTTCCTTTGGCTCCAGAATCAACTCTGACCCTAGGTGCAGTGCTGTAGACTTCCCCCTACCCCAGTCCTTCCAGTCCACTGTGCTGGGGCTCTCAGTGCCCAGTGCTCCCTGAAAGCATCTGTGCTATTTCTGCATTTGTCTTTATTTATTTATTTATGAGATAGAGTCTCGCTTTGTCACCCAGGCTGGAGTGCAGTGGCATTATCTGGGCTCATTGCAACCTCTACTTCCCAGGTTCAAGTGATTCTCCTGCCTCAGCCTCCCAAGTAGCTGGGATTATAGGCATACACCACTACGCCCCCCCCCCTTTTTTTTTTAATAAATTTATTTGTTTATTTATTTATTTATTGGTAGTTTTTCAGTAGAGACTGGGTTTCGCCATGTTGGCCAGGCTGGTCTTGAACTCCTGACCTCAAGTGATCTGCCAGCCTCGGCCTCCCAAAGTGCTGGGATTACAGGTGTGAGCCACCATGCCCAGCCCGCATTTGTCAATTACAAATGTAATCTTGATGTCAGAGGGATTACGCCTACCCCAGTGTCATGGCTTACAGAATTCTCTCTACAAGATATTGGATATTGTGATGTTTCTCAGGAGGTGGGGCTTGGGGAGAGGTAACAAGGAGAAAGCAGGGACAATATTGCTTTTTCTTTTCTTCTTCTTTTTTTTTTTTTTTTTTTTTTTGTTGTTGTTGCCTCCTTTGCCTTTTGTACCCAGGCCTTTGGGCTTCTCTTCCCCTTCCACCCGAGGGTGATCTCCAGCCCCTCTATGAGGTCTTTCTTAACGTCCCTAGCCCCAGTCGCCCACACCAACTGTTCCCTTCAACCATCGTGGGAGCGTGCAGAGGCTACCGGTTATCAACAAGAGAGATGTGGAATTTAGAGAAACAACTTCGGAAAGCTTGAGGCCCCTGGGAATTCATCTAATGTTTTCTGGCCCAAGATCAATAGGTTGGAGAACTCCAAGCCCTTAATTATACTGACTCCTTGAGAAGATGGGCTGTAACTAGGTATTCACTGCACACTCCCTTCCCTCCCCAGTCATTAAGCCAGGTGGATCTTACTCAACATTTTCTTGGAGCAGAAATTTTCTATTTTTTTGTTTTCCTTTACTTGATTTATTTTTTAACTTCACATGATTTAGAAATTTATAAAATATATAAAGTGCATATTGGGTAAAGTCTCCCTGTAACTCCTCTTTCCCATTCACCCATGTTCTGATTGTCCCTAACCACGGTGACTGGTTTTTGTTGTTGTTGTTGTTGTTGTTTTTGAGATGGAGTCTTGCTCTGTCACCCAGGCTGGAGTGCAGTGCATGATCTTAGTTCACTGCAACCTCCGTCTCCTGGGTTCAAGCGATTCTCCTGCCTCAGCCTCCCGAGTAGCTGAGATTACAGCTGCATGCTACTATGCCTGGCTAATTTTTTGTATTTTTAGTAGAGATGGGGTTTCATCATGTTGGCCAGGCTGGTCTTGAACTCCTGACCTCAGGTGGTCCACCCACCTCAGCCTCCCAAAGTGTTGGCATTACAGGCCAGTGACTGGTTTCTTAAGTAGCCTCTCATCTGCCTATACCACAAGTACAACTATTAATATTTAAGTGTATACACATGTATATTCTTACTGTTCTCCTCTCTTTTTTTAACACAAAGATAAAGGATTCTACACCCCGTTGTGTACTTAGCTCTTTTTTTCACTTAGCAATATGTCTTTCTAGATCTTTCACAAAAGAATATAGAGATTATTCAGCACTTGTAAGGAGCTGAGAATGGACAGCACTGTATTTCTCCTTTCTTCTTTTCTCTATAGCTTTACACTCTATATCTTTCCCCAAATAGCTATGCCATTCATTCATTCATTTGCTGGTTCCTTTATTCAGCATTCACCAATCTCCTGTTTTGTGCTGGGCCCCTTACCAGGTGCTGGGGCTACAGAAATAAATTAGCCCAGCTCCCCCTTCCCCAGGGCTCAGAGGCTGTGGGGAGACAGGGGGCACGAATGAGTGGTGGGGCAGTTCCTGACTCATTTTAGTGTCTGTACCTTGCCTTTTTGATGCCATTAGTCTCAGCTGGCTTTTCTCTTCCCTTTGGCCACACATTGGCCAGCCTGCCCATCTGGATGTCTAGGGGGGATCAATTTCCCCCAGTCTGGGGCAGTGCTTTTTGTTTTATTTATTTACTTATTTATTTATTTATTTTGAGACAGAGTCTTACTCACCCAGGCTGGAGTGCAGTGGCGCAATCTCAGCTCACTGCAACCTCCGCCTCCCAGGTTCAAGCAATTCTCTTGCTTCAGCCTCCTGAGTAGTTGGGATTACAGGTGCCTACCACCACACCTGGCTAATTTTTGTATTTTTAGTAGAGGCAGGATTTCACCATGTTGGCCAGGCTGGTCTCAAACTCCTGGTTTCTCACCCACCTCAGCCTCCCAAAGTACTGGGATTACAAGGGTGAGCCACCGCACCCTGCCCTAGGGGTAGTGATTTTTTGAACTAGGTTGGGGAACACCTGAAGATCTCTTGCAGGGAAGTATGTCTAAATTTTATAAAAGAATAATTGTCATCAGAATGTCCATGGCTCTTCTGGGAACAAACAAAAATTCCCATTATGTTCTTAATACAAAGAACAGAAGATGAGGCCCAGCTGAGCTTGCTACCTGGCGAGGCATGCGGAATCCAGAGCGAGAGAATTCAGAATGGGCCTGAAATTTTGTGGATGAAAAGTTTCTTAATCACTTTTGATGTCTGTCATATGCATAGGGTGTACTTTATGCACTGAATCATTTACTATTTCAATGTGAAATAGTAGAACAAGGATAACAGCATCTACCCTCTGAAGCCACAGAGCTACCATGGATAGGGCTTCACATCAACACTGTCCTAGTGACCTTACAAGGTAGATATGATCGTCATCTCCACTTTGCAGAGGAGGAAACTGAGGCACAGGGAAGTTAAGTAACTTGCCTAGGCCAAATGACTAGTAAGTGACCTAAATGGGTCTGTCTGGTTCCAGAGCATGCACTCTGACCACTACATTATATCATCCCGTTAGGGCCCATTCCACCTCCCTGTGTCTCCGGCTTTCTCATTGGTAACATAGGCATAAAAAGTACATCAAAGGCTGATTTGAGGATTTGAAGAGATAATGCTGGCCGGGCATGGTGGCTTATGCCTGCAATCCCAGCACTTTGAAAGGCTGAGGCAGGCAGATCAGGAGGTCAGGAGTTCAAGATCCGCTTGGCCAATATGGTGAAACCCCGTCTACACCAAAAATACAAAAATTAGTCAGGCGTGGTGGTGCGCGCCTGTAATCCCAGCTACTCAGGAGGCTGAGGCAGGAAAATCGCTTGAACCTGGGAGGTGGAGGTTGCAATAAGCCGAGATTGCGCCATTGCACTCCAGCCTGGGCAACAGAGCAAGACTCTGTTTAAACAAAAAAAAAAAAAGAGGTAATGCCTGTACAGTATGTAGGACACTGCCTACTTCACGGTTATTAATATTATAAGATTAATACCAATAATACCACTATACTCAGGCCGCCAGGGAGGGATCACTTGGGATCACAGTCCTGTCAAGACTGCTTTTGCAGTCAAAAGGCAGGGAAAGGTGAGGGAGAAGGGGTCAGGGAAGCTCATTGTGTTAATAAACTCACCTCTGTGTCTCAGGCCCCTTCCCTGCTTCCCTGGAGCTCATCCTCTGTTGGGCATGCCAGGGATCCTCTGGGCAGGGGAGTCTGTTTTGGTTCCATTTCCATTACACACTCGGCTGAGCAGGGGAGGCGGAGAGCCGGCAGCAGCCAGGCAGTAATTAATTGCCTGTTTGGACTCCTGCTGTCGCCTAGCTGGGAGGACGCAGGACAGCTTGCGCCTGGGCCTGGGCTGGCTGATGACTGGGACTGGAGAGTCCCTGCTTGTCCTGCCCCCACTGTCCCCTCTGAATCTGTACCCAGGCCAGTTTTGGCTGGAACTGGCAGCAGTAGAAGCCCGATCTGTCCATATTGAGGTCCTCACCAGCATTACTAAAGACCCCCTCAGAATGCTCTGCCGCGGGGGCTGTCTTGGAGGTAGCGAGGGTCACTTTGCTTTAGCCTCTGAGAAGCAGTGCTAGGGATGAGCAAAGCGTCCTGAACTCAAAGCTTCAGAATCCTGGGTGTTAGTCCTGGCTTTTCCACTCACTGGCTGTGTGACTTTGGGCAGGGCACCTGGCATCTCTGAGCAACCACTTTTCTCTTCTATAAAATGGTGAGGTGGGGGCAATTATACTCTTGTGGATTTGTGCTGTTTGTACCCCTAGAATTCACTGTCTTGGAGAATCATCTGCCCCCTCCCTCAACCCACCCTGAGAGGTGACCCAGGTGTAGACATCATCATTCTCTGTGGGGCTTTTTTCCAGCATGATTGAGAAAAAAAATACTCTGTTACTTAAAACCTAAAGAAGCCTGAATACTGAATAATATAATTACCTATCTTTGACAGTTGCAGGAATGGGTTGTAGAGGCATATAGCTGACAGGACTTTGCAAGCCTCAAACCACAAAGTTCCTCTGGAAATAGGATCATCATCACTGTCACCATCATTACCGTCACCACCATTACCATCATCATTGCTATAATCTGGGCCCAAAAACATTTGCTCAAATGCAGATAGGGTTCCCAATCATTTGGCAGTGGCTTGCAGGAGCCCTGGATTCTGATGATGAGTGTAGCCTTAGTGGGAGGGAATATCATGATTACTTAGTGACGTCTTCCCTTCCGTGGACACAGGAGGACAGAGCGCCATGGGCTGGTCATGACGTCTTCACTCCTTCTGGGTTGGAGATGAACACTCAGGGTTAATTGACACCTCTGCTATTGGAAGCAAATATGGAATCTCAAATTAGAGACTTACAAGGACCCATAGGATACAGGTATAAATTTACCCAATCAAAACCAGAACTTACAGAGTCCTTCCTGCACCAAAAGTTGGAAGCTTGGCCTAGACTTGAGAGGGGAATTAAAGGATCTCAAGAAGCTGCTACGTACTTAAGACCTGGAGTGGTCCTGAGCAGAACTGGCAGGGAGCTCAAAGGGGACAACGGGATGTGTCTGGCTCCAGAGGTCTGCAGTTGAGCCCCCTTGCCTGCGTGACAACCCCATCTGCTCTGCCATTGCTGGTTGAGGGATGTCTGGACTCACATCTTCCGTCACCTTGGAACTTGCATTTTGGCCAAGGCTGATGTCCTGAAAATTCTGCCACTGAGAATTGCTCTGATGAGGATATCTGAGAGAAAGGCTGAAGTTGGAGGCTCTTCCTCTGCAACCCCAAGGCCAGGGCCTCCCATGGCCCTGTCTTGGGCCACAGAGAACAACAGTCTCATCAGCTCTGGAGTTCTATGACCCAGGTCCTCAACACAAAATTGTCAAACTGCAACTGACTAGTCATGAACCACCCAGAGCTGGGTCTTGGAGGATCCTGAATTATCCTGACAAGCCAGGCACTGTCAGGTCTAAGCAAAAAGTCCATTCCCCTGTCACTGCTATGGCTAGAAAAATGGCAGAAGTTTTATGATTGACCTGTTTCATGATAATGATTATGGCAATTTGGTGATGCTTTCATGAAATGTCAGTCATGTGCTAACCGTTTTGCATTAATTATTTCCCTGGGCTCTCATGACACCCCTGCCACGCAGGTATTCATATTCCATTTTACAAAGAAGAAAACCGACCGGGTGTGGTGGCTCACTCCTGTAATCCCAGCACTTTGGGAGGCTGAAGTGGGTGGATCATTTGAGGTCAGGAGTTCGAGACCAGCCTGACCAACATGGTAAAACGCCATCTCTACTAAAAATACAGAAATTAGCTGGGCATGGTGGTGTGTGCCTGTAAACCCGGCTACTAAGGAGGCTGAGGCAGGAAAATCGCTTCAACCCAGGAGGCGGAGGTTGCAGTGAGCTGAGATCGTGCCATTGCATTCCAGCCTGGGTGACAGTGAGATTCTGCCTCAAAACAAAAACAAAACAAAACAGCAACAACAAAACAAAGGAGAAAACCAAGGCTCAGAGAGTTGAAACAGCTTGCGCAAGGTCACATAGCTGAGTTTCAACCCCAGGCCTGTCTGACTAGGAGCTTGAGGGCACTACATCCTCATCTCACTCCCAGGCATGTGCCTTAGTTCTCATTCCTCAGGCATCTGAAAGTCCATCCCGCCCCTCTGCATAGGGCACATGCTAATGTGTCACTGGGAACATCCTGGGCCACTTCTCATCCACTGAAAGGGGAAAACTCATGGCAAAGGAATCGGGGATGTCAAGTGTGGTGGGAGCTGGAGAATGCAGAAAGCATGTGTGGAAGATAGCACTGGAAGGTAAGATAAAGTCGCATTGTGTTCTAAACATCAGGCATAGGGAGCCATTGACTGTTCGGAGCAAGTTCATCGAGGTGGGCTCACTTTAGGTAGCTAAGGTGTACAGTTATATGAGGTAGATGTAGTCCCCCAGAGAAAGTGTTGTGGCCAAGAGAATAGGGGAAAGGGATGTCCCAATTTGAAGGGGCCTCAGAAGAGTTCTTGGAAGGGATGATACTTGGGTTGAGTCTTAAGGAAATATCAGGAGTTGTTTAGATAAAAAGGATGAAGGAGGGGCAGTCTAGCAAGGTCCAGAGATGGTAAAGATCTGGTGCATTTGGGCAACTGAAACCTTTTGATGTGGCTGGAGCCTGGGGCAGGCCTGGAGAGGGCAGCAGGGCCTCTTGTCCATAAGAGGGGGTCAGGCAGCTAGGGCTGAAGAAGAGGAGGGGTGAGAATTGGGGAGCTGGGTTGCTGCAGGGCCAGACACTTCAGATCTGGAAGGGCCTGATGAGCAGGAGCTCAGTGTCCCAGAAGTATTCTCCAGGGCCTGCAGCAGAGTGGTGGAGTGAGGACAGGAGCAGGGTTTGAGGAGTGACAGTGCCATGAACCCACCATATAGGGTGGGCCAGGGCATCGGGCCAAAGGGAGACTGCCCCCAGGAAAAGAGGGTCCTGGAAGACAAATTGGGAAAGTCAGTCTTATTTATACTCTGTGAATCTGTGATCTAGAGTTTGGTCAGTTCATGCCACTATCACCTCCATCATGTTACTAACACCAGCATCTCTCAGCTGAATTCTGGCCAACCTCTCCCATCTGGGCTCCCTGCTTTTGCCTCAGCCCCTCCTGCAATCTCCACACAACACAGAATCTGGAATGAGGCTGTTATGACATAGGTCAGATCCTGGCCTCCCCTGCTCAAAGACTTTCAGCAGCTCCCATCTCATTCAGAACAATGGCTAAAGACCTTCAGGGTGGCCCACCAGTCTTTGTGGGATCTGCCTTCCCTACTCTGACCTCATCTCTTATCTTTCTCTCCATACCCAGCTTGCTGTTACTTGTCACTCTGGTTCTCTTTCTGCTTCAGGAATTAGCACTGACTATCCCCCTGCCTAAAACCCTCTCCTCCAGCATCCACGTGGCTCACTCCCTCACCCCTTCAGTTTTTACTCAAATAATGCCTTCTTGGTGCAGCCAAGGAGGCATATAACACAGCTTCCTGGAGGAGAAGAAATCCAAGGAGAAGGAAACTCAAAAGGAGGCAGCTCTGACTCAGCTTCCCAACTTGTACCCCGGGGCACCACTAGGGCAAGGCTGTGGCTCAGTGGGTGATGAAGGTGTCAGGACTTATCAGGGGGACTGGGAACAATTCAGGAAGTTGAAATAATCCCAGTTCTTACATTCTGGTCCCGTGAGTGGAAGCGGAGTTCTCCAGCCTTTTGATCTGGATCAGAATTGACCCCCCTGCACAGAGAAGGGGGACTGACCATAGCTGCTAGGGATTGGGAAACCAGAGCTGATACAGCAGTCCCTTCAGGGTGGCTTTTAGGGGCAGGGAGACCAGTGAGAAGACTAGTACAATAATCCAAAAGACAGGCAATGAAGTTGGGGCTAGAGCAATGGCAGAGGGGACACAGGAAGGAGGTGTACTTGGTGCTGGGAACTGACAAGTCAACAAAACCAGACCTAGTCCCTGCCCACGTGAAGCTTGTAATCTAGTCAGGGAGCTAGATCTTTGGTCAAATAATCCAACAAATAGCCCCTTGGCCATGGGGTGCCACAAAACAGAGGTTCAGGTGCTGTACCAGCCAATGCAAGCGGAAAGTCACCCAGCTCAGGAAGCAGGTGATGATAGCCCTCCTGGAAGAAGAGCTGACACTTCACGGACACAAAGGGCAAGGACTGATTCCCATCCAAAGTAAGTCTCAGCCCACGTGATCCCCTCCAGAAAGCCTCCACTGGCCTCACCATATGGAGGCACGTGCATCCTTCTCCACAGCCCCCTGCTCTGTACTACTCAGCATGTTCCTGATGCTACTGACGTGGGTGTCCACCAGCCCCAGCAGATGGTCCTTTCAAAGGCTATGGCCCTGTCCCAGCGTGGTGGCTCATGACTATAATCCCAGCACTTCAGGAGGCCAAGGCGGGCGGATCACTTGAAGTCATAAATTTGAGACCAGCCTGACCAACATGATGAAACCCCATCTCTACTAAAAATACAAAGATTAGCCGGGTGTGGTGGCAGGTGCCTGTAATTCCAGCTACTTGTGAGGCTGAGGCAGGAGAATCACTTAAACTCAGGAGGCAGAGGTTTCAGTGAGCCGAGATCCCACCACTGTACTCCAGCCTGGGCGATGGAGCAAGACTCCATCTCAAACAAACAAACAAATAAGCAACAACAACAGAAAAACAAAGGCTATGGTCCTGACCCGTTGGCCTCATTTCCCCATTTCCCATCCTCAGTTCCTAGTGCTGGCAAAAGGTCAACACTACCCAATACTATCACTGCCCACTATAGTGTGGGAGGTGGACACGTTCACCATCACTCTTGCTCTAGTTTGGGTTCCCCCCAAAGCCAGGACTTGAGTGGAGGTGGTTCGTATGTGAGGTGACCCCAGAAAGAATGGTGAGGGAGTAGGAAAGGGAGACGGGGCAGGGGATGGGGGGATATAGCCAGTCAAGGTGCATTAATGAGCGAGTCACTGCTATGGGCAACTGGGGCTCAATCCCATTGGAGACTCTGAGCAATCGTGTAGAATGTGCCTCAGAATTGGCCCAGCAAGGGGCAGAGAACCTGGATCTTTTATCCACTGACCCACCATCCCTCATAGGTTGAGGTTGCCCTCACCCTGTGGGGGGTTGTTAAATATCTGGCACTTCCAGGTTGCCCTGTGAGTGGACTGCACTAGCTCTCATGGCACCAGAGGAAGACCTCAGGCTGAGAAGGGTGAAGTGAGGATCCAAGATGAGCAGCTGCCAGCAGGCCCTGGGACTGTCCACCCAGGCCTGAGAAGAACTTGGAGGTGGCTGAGGGCATCAGCCGTTTGCTACCGTTCCCCACTCCAGGCTCCAGGACATTGTGTCAAGTCACTTGACAATCTTTTCTTCTGAGTCCAGACAGCTTCAGAATCCTCACTGTGGGGCCCTGGGGAGCCAGCCATCATCAGGGTGCCATTCGAAATGAAATTCATTTGCTATTCTAGTGAAGACCCATGGACCCATGGGTCAGACCCCAAATCCCCTCTTTCCAGCACTGAGGGAAAGGCTGGAATGGTGCTTTATACACTGGGAAGTGCTGGGCACTTGTCAGAGGCTGTCATCAAACTGACCCCCGAACAAAGCCCAGGCTCTCTATTCACAGGGGCGGAACTTCGGGCAGCTGGGTCCCACCACAGAGGGGTCTTTTTTCATGCAGTACATTCCTGCAAGAAATAGCCAAAGCAGATGGTGGGGCTGCTCAAGGGAGACAGGCTGGGTTTATCAAAGAGCAGCAACATCTGACCATGCAGACATTTCTCCAAACACAGTCTGAGCAGAGGAATTCCATCCAGATGGTGCTGGAAGGAGGCCTCCAGAACTGGAGTTGCTGGGGTGGGGTGGGGGGGTTGGGCAGATTCTGCCCAGGCCAGCTGTTACCTCCCCCGGCCGGGCTAAGGGGCCTTTGAGTGGAACTACTGGCTGCCAGGCATGGGGGCAACAGCCTGTGGCCTCAAGAACAATGCTTTGGAAGTGGAGACTTCTGACAATCAATTAAAATGATCAGACATCCAAAAGACCAGAGAGGGAGCAGGTCTATTGAGAGAGCCATCACCTGAGTAGGTAGCTGCAACCTCCCAAAGTAGGGGAGAAGCTCAAACAGCCAATGGGAGGAGCAGCCTGGCAGCCCCACCCCACACCCTTGTTGTTCCTCCTGCTGGTCAGCTGGATGCTTCAGGCTGAGGAGTTTTTGGATTTCTTCCCCTCACCTGTCTTAAGATTCCCGAAAAGCCAACACTTAGACAAGAATGTGAGTGCTAATAGCTGATTTTGCAGATGATTCCAGTGGGGGAATGGGGAGAGAGAGGGAGAGAGAGGGAGAGAGAGAGAGAATCCAAGAGTCCTCAGGTGAAGAGCCCATAGGACTCAGGGTACAAACTAGAGTGACCAGTGCTCAGGAGGTACAGGCAGGGCACCAATGATGTCTGCAACATCACTTTCTCCATCTCCTCTTCCCTTTCTCCTTTTTTTTCCTCTCTTGTTTTCTTCCTTTTCCCCTCTAGATTCTTACTGTGCCTCATGTTTCTCACCTTTTCCTTGTGGATCCTGGAATCCAGTGTTTCTTAAAGTGAGGTTCCCTGACTAGCCAGGAGTCTTGGTATAAACGTAGACCCCAGGACCCTGCTCCAGCCCTAGTATATCAGAATCTTTGCTTATAGTCCATTTAGATAAAATTCCCCAGTGCTTCTGATGCATGTGGATGTTGCTAGTCTAACCCCCCTGCATCATGGCCGCAGCAGGGATTTGCAGATTCTGGAATTCCCAGGTTCTGCCCTTGCCCCCACCTGTCCACCTGCCTCCCTTGGGCTTGGATGCCACCAGCTGACCACCTTGCTTCCCTGAAGGCGGCGGTTGCTGCTGCTGCTGCTGCTGCTGCTGCTTCTTCTTCTTCTTCTTCTTCTTCTTCTTCTTCTTCTTCTTCTTCTTCTTCTTCTTCTTCTTCTTCTTCTTCTTCTTCTTCTTCTTCTTCCTTCTTCTTCCTTCTTCTCCTTCTTCTTCTTCTTCTTCGTCGTCGTCGTCTTTTTTTTTTTTTTTGAGACAGAGCCTCGCACTGTCACCCGGGCTGGAGTGCAGTGGCACCATCTCGGCTCACTGCAACGTCCACCTCCCAGGTTCAAGTGATTCTCCTGCCTCAGCCTCCCGAGTAAGTGGGATTATAGGCACCCACCACCACGCCCAGCTAATTTTTTGTACTTTTAGTAGAGATGGGGTTTCACTATGTTGGCCAGGCTGATCTCAAACACCTGACCTTGTGATCTACCCGCCTCGGCCTCCCAAAGTGCTGGGATTACAGGCATGAGCTACTGCGCCCAGCCTAGGCTCCTTCTTTTGCCCAGCTACTGGACTGGCTGCCTCTTGGGTGTTGCCTCTGCCCTGGACTGATCCTTTCTGAGATTTAAGGCTTAGACCTTTATTCAACAGTTGAGAAGTGGTGCTATCCCAGCTATCATCATTCACATTTGCCACATCTGTCCAGGTGCTCCTCAGAGTGGTCTTGGTCCACTGAGAGGGGAAGTCAGAGATTCAGGTCCTTCTGTGCACACAAGCAGTCACAACAAAGTGTCCCACTAAAACACAGTGTCCCATGACTTCACTGTGTGTAGCGCAATACCCAATTTGCAGAGTAACACACAGGCACATCATTTACGTGTACCTTTGTACACAAGACAGTGTCATATAGCCATGTGCAAAGTCACTGATAAATTTACAGTGTGTGTGTGAGAGACAGGACTAGCTGGATTTCCTAGGCCGACTAAGAATTCCTAAGCCTAGCTGGGGGAGGTGACCATGAATTGCAGCGGACAGAAGTGCAGCAGACACCCTGGATCTGGAAGAGTGGAAGTCAGCGGCGGGTCTGCCATGGCAGCAAACAGCAGTGGTGGACAGTGAGCGAAAGCTCGGCTCCAGCCGTAACAAACATGGGCCAGAAAGAGTGTGCAGTTGCAAGATTTAATAGAGTGAAAACAGAGCTCCTGATCAGGCTAGAGGCTCGGCATTGTTCCCGCACAGCTAAGTGCCTGGGTTCGTCCTAATTGAGCTGAACACTAGTCGCTGGGTTCCACAGTTCACTTCCGTGACCCACGGCTTCTAATAGAGCTACAACACTCACCGCATGGCCCAAGATTCCATTCCTTGGAACCCTGAGGCAAAGAACCCCAGGTCAGAGAACAAGAGGCTTGCCGCCATCTTGGAAGCCGCCCACCACTATCTTGGGAGCTCTAAGAACAAGGATTCCCGGGTAACATGTGCACATGAACACACACACACAGAGGAGGCCTTACACCAAATTACACACAGTATCGTGCTATATCACGATAAACACAGGCACAAATTGTCACAGCATGGAAAGAAACTCTTAGAGCAACACACGCTCCCAGACGTGTAGCCTTAGGGTAACACAGTCACAAACCACATAATACAGCTGCACAGCGAGACAGTGTTACAAACACATATGTGTACACACACACAAACACAGAGTAATTCAGTCCATGGGTGGACTCCTACACACTGGCAAAAAGAAACCCACACAGAGGATAGCTCCAGAGTAACACCCGGCCATGGCAAAGCCACACACCCTCACACAATAACACACGGTCTTGTAGCCAGGGTGCAGAGAGGCGGTATCAGGCAACCCCTGATTCAGCCACAGTCAGACAGAGCAGGATGGGCACCAGGGAGTGGGATGAAGTCTGATCTCAAGGAGAAAGGTTGGCTTTATTTGAACAGATGTCTCATAAAGCAGCCGGGGTATTATTTAACTGCTTTCATGAACTAATGGATTCCAGTAGCTCAGGAGCCTGGGGAATTCCTTAGTGGACCCCAGAGCACTTGCTCCTCCTTCACACTCTCCCACCCTCACTGACTTCTCACTTCTTCGCTGCAGCAGCCAACCTCCATCCCTAAAGAGAATGCCCTATTTGAACAAGAAGGGCAGAAGCCGAACAAATATTTGTGTCTTCAGGCCTCATTTGGCACTTACTGTGATGGGAGCTTCCTTCTGGGAAGAACAAGCCTCTGCCCGGCAGATTCTGCTCGGCTTGGCCTGGGTGAGAGGCCTGGGCTCAGGCTGGGATCTGTCCTGGATCCCCATCTCCTGCTGGTGGGGGGGCCCTTTCTCTCTCCCTCCACTCGCCCCATGCCTCTCCCATCGTTCACAGCTGCTCTGTCCCAAGAGTGGTCCACCTGCCGCCTCACTTCCCATCCACTTCTAGCCGACTTTAACCTGGCTGCCACACATCACTCCACCAAACTGCTTCATCCAGTACTTCTGATGTCATCCTTATTCTGCTCACCAACTCTGTGACCTGGGCCGCTCACTCTTGCCCACATTTGCTCTTCTCACATCTGACTTCCAGCACACACCCATCTCCTGCTTCTTTTTCTACCTCTTAGTTTGCCTCTTCTCATCTTCCCATGCTCTGCCCTGGATGTTGATGCTCTGCAGCTCTCAGTCACTGACTCTCTCTAAATGCCCCCAGGAGAACTTGGGTACATTTACATTCCACACCATCTACAACCCCTTCTGCTGGTGGTCAAGCGTGGTGATTAAGAGCACAGACTCTCTAGACTGCTAAGGTTCAATCCCTCCTTTGGCACTTGCTAGCCATGGGGAATTGCAGAAGTTACTCTGCTTTTGTGTGCCTCCATTTTCTCATCTGTAAAATGGGGGCAAGAATAACTTCTACCTCATAAGGTTTTTAAATAGCTAAATGAATTAATATATGTAAAGTGCTTACGAGAGTGCCTGGCACTTAGTAACTGCTACATAAAGGATGGCTGTTTTCACTAGTCCCAATGTAGTGATAACTTACACACCTGCACTTGTAACAGAAGAAAAATACGCTTTGCTAGCTAACCTCCTGGTGTTGGAATGCAAAGTAAAATGAACAATTGAAAACTAATAGATGCCCTCAAAAGCACAGGCAGAGATGACTGAGAAAGTCTCAACTTACGAACAACTTATGCGCAAACATCATGGTTTCCCCACTGGGAACATCTCCCATAGTTGTAGCTGGCATCCAAGATGGCCCCAGTGACTCCTCTCCTAGTATCTATCCCTTTGGGTAGTCCCCTTTCACACTGATCAGGACTTACCTGTGTAAGCAACAGGATATGGTTGAGTACAGTGGCTCATGCCTGTAATCACCACACCTTGGGAAGCTGAGGCAGGAGGATTGCTTGAGGCCAGGAGTTCAAGACCCACCTGTGAAGCACAGCAAGACCCCCATCTCTACCAACAATAGAAAACAAAAAAAGAAAGAAAAAAATTACCCAGGCACAGTGGTGTGCACCTGTAGTCCCAGCTACTCAGGAGGCTGAGGCAGGAGGATCACTTGAGGCCAGGAGCTTGAGGTTACAGTGAGCTATGATGGAGCCACTGCTGTCCAGTAGGAGCAACAGAGCAATGTCCTGCCTCTTAAGAAAAAAAAAAAAAAAAGCATATGAGACATTGTAGAAATAATGAGATGTGACTCCCAAAGCTATCTCATAAATGATACTGCAGTTTCTACCTTGCTGTCTCTTGGATCGCTTGCTCTGGGGGAAGCCAGTCACCATGTTTTGAGGACACTCAGGTGCCCTAGAATGAAATCCACATGAGGAGGAATTGAGACCTTTTGACAACATTCAGAACCAATTTGCTATCCAGGTAAGTAAACCACCTTCGAAGCAGACGCTTAGTCCCAGGCAGGCCTTCAGAAGACAGCTGACATCTTGACTGCAAACTTATGAGAGACCCAAAGCAGAACCATCTAGCTAAGCCACTCCTGAACTCTCAACTTACAGAAACTGTGAGACGTAATAAATATTTATTGTTGTTTTAAGCCACTAGGTTTTGAGATTTTTTTTTTTTTTTTTTTTTTTTTTTTTTTTTTTTTTTTTTGCCCAGCAGAAGATAAGACACCCACATTTTCCAATTCAGCACTCTTGGGAAGTGACTAAGGAAGAAAGATTTTTTAAATGCTATTATGCACCTTGGAGAGAATGAACAAGACCTGCCTCATCTTCATTTGTATCTCTGTTTCTATAATTGAGCTCCTGAACTCTGCCCCTTACCCTCTGTGCCCCTGATGTGAAAAATGGTGGTGTATGGGTTGAAGGCAAGATAAGATTCATAATTCTTAGGCCAAAAAGTTGAATATGTTTGCAGAATTTGTCTAATTTACAGGCTCTTGACTGGGCTTATGGAGTCCATGGACTTCTAAAATTGTCGATGGAATGTATATGCAAGGGCACTCTTCTGGGGAGAGGTCTATAACTTCAATAAGATTTGTAGGCTGGGTACAGTAGCTCATATCTGTAATCCCAGCATTTTGGGAGACCCCGAGGTGAGGGGATCACAACAAAGCAAGACCCTGTCTCCAAAAAAGGGGGGGCATTTGTAAATGTGTCAGGATACTAAAATGTCTAAAACTACTGACCCAATGTAGCACCCATTTAAAAGACTGGACAGCAGAAAACAAAAACAAACAAATAAAAAAATAAAAGATTGGACAGTAACAATGAGGGTCCAGAGAATGTTAGAAACCAGAAATTCATAGGGAACCCTCAGCATCCCAAATATAATAGCCAAGAGTGAATTCAACTGGATTGAATTCTAGAGCTCAGGGGGAGAACTATTATCTATTTTGCTTACCATAGTCTCTCTAGATCCTAGCACTGTGCCTGACACATAGTAGATGCACAATAAAAATGTGCTGGGGCTGGGCACAATGGCTCATGCCTGTCATCCCAGCACTTTGGGATGCCGAGGTGGGAGGATCACTTGAGGCCAGGAGTTCGAGATTAGCCTGCTTAACATGGTGAGACCCTGTCTCTACCAAAAGAATTTTTTTTAATTAGCTGCACATGATGGTGCATGCCTATAATCCCAGCTACTCAGGAGGCTGAGGAGGGAGGATAGCTTGAGCCCAGGAGGTCAAGGCTGCAGTAAGCCATGATCAAATCACTGCACTCCAGCCTAGGTAGTAGAGCAACACTCTGTCTCAAAAAAAAAAAAAAAGAAAGAAAATTGCATAAATACTACTGATTCCCTTGACCAGCTCTAAAAATATATTGGATGAATGAATGAATGAGTGAATGGAGTA
Source organism: Rhinopithecus roxellana (assembly GCF_007565055.1). Classification (NCBI taxonomy): domain Eukaryota; kingdom Metazoa; phylum Chordata; class Mammalia; order Primates; family Cercopithecidae; genus Rhinopithecus; species Rhinopithecus roxellana. The sequence goes on along the minus strand of NC_044561.1, from coordinate 111,115,592 downwards.
AATAAATGGGGGCAGCAGAGGGACAAAGGACGCATGGGCAGGGATATATTTGACATGATGAGTCAGGGGATCTTGGCCAGTTAGATAAGAAATAGACCAAGCAAAGGGCAAGCATTTTGGTAGGAAATGGAGAGAGAAAGAACTAGAGATCTTAGTGATGCTAAAGAGAAGGCAGAGTAGAATTAGAGAATGAAGAACACAGGAGCTATCACCAGAAAGTTTAATATTTTCAAGATGGGTAAGTTGTGAGTGATGGCAAAGTCTAGAATGTGTCCGCAGGCACGAACTGAAGGGGTGAGTGGGTGGAGGTCATTGGAGTTGAGAGGATCAAAAAAACTATGAAGCCAGGGTGCTGGATGGGTTGTCCAAAGCAACATCAAAGTCATCCATAATGGTGCCAAAATATGAGCTAAATAAATAATCCTTTGCATTCTTTCTGCATCAGCAACAAATGAGGAAGCAGAGTGAGGTTTACAGATGTACGTAAAAGATCAGAAAAAAGGCAAGAACAAGAATCAGTTGAGAGACAGACATGAAAGAAAGAAAACAGGAGGGTATGAGAGGTGAGCCCATGAGAAATCACAGCCTAGGCATAGAAGAGGAGGGGAACTGGGGGATGATCTTGCCACCCGGGGAGTCAGGCAGAGCCAACTTCCAAGCTAAGACCCAGCAGTGCTCCATGCTGTACTCAGTGGGCCTGGTTAGTGGGGGGTAAATCTGAGATCTCCCACCGCCCACTCCTCACATATATTTGTCTCACTGGAACTTGTACCACCTGGCAGATCTGATAGTTACAGATGAGTGGCCCCAACTTACAGTTGAAGAAACAGGCCAGAAAGTGAAGTGACTTGCCTATGATCCCTAAATCATTCATCAAGCTGGGGCCAGGGAAAGAACTAGGACCAAGGTGTGCTGAGTCCCCATTTCATGGCTACTGGGGCTATGGTAGGGAAAGGGTGTGCAGAAGTGGTGGGGGAAGGGATATAGCCAAGTCAGGGCAGTGGAACCCATCCCAAAATAAGTCCCCAAGTGTAGGGTTAACAGCTTTGCTCCAGTGGGGTGGAATAGGAAGACATTAGAAAATGTGGGAGCCCCTCCACACCCACTCTTTTTATTTCTCAAGAGTCCAGTGCTGGAGAGAGGCTGTCAGTGCTGAGTCCATGGCCTGCATAAACCACCTGGAGAAAGCTCTGCTCTCCCACTCCACTCCCTTAGCAGTGTCTGTGGCGTAGGGAGCTGGGGAGGGAATTGCTTCTCTGTTATCATCCACTAACACCTGTGCTCTAGAGATAACATGATTAACTCCAGAGAACAGGGCTCATAATAGTGGGTGCACAATGGAGGCCGGGGTCCCTGGGTGACAGGAAGGAGCTCTGGGGGCCTGCTGGGAGGAGGGGATGCTGGTGAGGTGCCAGGGGTCAGAGACACACTTTAGATCTTGCTACTTTGCCCTGGGGGCTCCATGCAGGCCTTCCCCTAGGCGGAGGGGTCGTCCATTGTTTCCTTATCTTTGGGAGCCAGTGACAGCCTGTCCTCCAATGATGCTGATCACATGGCATTGTTATCACCCTGTGCCTGTCACCGGCCAGGGCCGTGGGGCTGTCGATTTCTGATGAACAGCACTTGAGCGCTAAAGGGAATCTGTTCTTGGCCTTATCTCCGGCCTGCCTGTGTATCCTGCTTTAGCTTCACATTTGGTCCCTGTGGGGCCATCACTTTGCCAATAGCAGTCCCTGGGGCACCCAGATAAATTGCTAGCTGCCTGTGCCCTGGGGCTCTAGTCAATGGCTGTGGGAACTGGCAGTGCCGAGGCTGGCACCTCTGGTCCAGGTCAGCATCAGCATCTCTGGGGCACTGTGGCCAGCGATAATGGCCAGAGCCCTGGCCACACCGCAGGCACAGAGAATAGCTTGGGGAATGTCCTCAGCTTCAGCATTCAACAGCTGTGTGATCTTTCATTTGAATGCAGTTTGATCAAGAGAGAAAAACAAGTCAGCACCACGGACAGCATCCTGTGAGGCCTTTCAATAAGCGAAAGAAAGCAGGGAAGGAAAAAAAGAAAGGAGGAAAGGAGAAGGTGAGGGAGGGAGGAGAAAGGGAGAGAATGGGGGAAGAGGCAAAAGGAAAAGGAGAGGAAATGGTGAGGGTAGGGGAGAGAGAGTTTCTTTGCAGGCCAAATAATGGTGTGGTATTTTTTAGTTTCTACTTTCAACTTGGCCAGTGGTTGAAGAAAAGACTATTTGACCAACGAAGGTTAAGTGATATTAAAGGTTCTTCTGACCTTAGATAAAGAAGGATATGTGGCCAGGCATGATGGCTCACAACTGTAATCCCAGCATTTTGAGAGGCTGAGGCAGAAGGAGCGCTTGAGCTCAGGCAGTTGAGACCAGCCTGGGCAGCATGACAAAACACCATCCCTACAAAAAGTACAAAAATTAGTGGGGCATGGTAGTGCATGCCTGTAGTCTCAGCTACTGAGGAGCTGAGGCAGGATGATCACTTGAGCCTGGGAGATTGAGGCTGCAGTGAGCTGAGATCCTGCCACTGCACTCCAGCCTGGGGTGACAGGGCAAGACCCTGTCTAAACAATAAATAGAATAACATAAAAAAAAAATGAAAAACATTTAAACTTAGTTGGGCATAGTGGTGCATACCTGTGGTCTTATATACTTGGCAGGCTGAGGAAGGAGGATCTCTTGAGCCCAGAAATTCAAGGCTGCAGTGAGTTTGATTGAGCCACTGCACTCCAGCCTGAGTGACAGAATGAAAATCTGTGGGAAAAAAAAAGCAATGAGATACTCCACACCAATAGAGGCCAAAGAAGGAGCTTGGAAGAAATGACAACAAACATAAAGTAAGCATTTGTTGTGCTCCATGCTAAGTTACTTATATGGCAGAACTCAACTCCTTTAGCCCACCCACCATCCTTATGACATAGTTGCTATCAGATCCCCCATATTACAAATGAGGAAACAGAGTATGAACAAGGTTTAATAACTAGCCTGAAGTTGCACTGCCAGCTGATGGCAATGCCTGTAACCTTGGCAGGAAGTAGATCCCAGCTTAACTTTCCTTCCATTTCACTCCTTTCTGATCCTCTCCATTCACCTTGAGTATCCAGTATCTTTCTGAATTTTTAGTACAGAGTTGGCTTCTTAAACTTACTGGTTTACATGCTCCTATGTTTGCAAAAGGAGAGTCCTGGGTTTCATTTTTTAGCTTAAAACCCTTTTTTGGATTTTCCAGCTAGGGCATGGTTTGCTTCCATGAGGCAGAAAAGGGGCTATTTGGGGAAGACCTGAGGTCTGACTTGCTGCCCACAGTCACACTGTGGCTGATTCCTGAGGGGGCAAGACCTGAATGCTTGAAAATGGATCTCTGAGATTGTCAAATGCAAGATTATCTCAGGAAATCTCCTTGTGTGTTTGACTGATCTGAGGTAAAGAGAATAATCAGAAAGCCCCCACAGTCAAGCTCCAGCTTTGCTGTCAACTTTTAATGACCTTGAGAAAATCCCCTTTTCTCTCTAGACCATAGTGGGAACTCATGGAGGCCCCACGTGTTCACACAAGGCAGATACTTGCCACATGTTATTAATTAAGGATGAGTTTTCTCCATCTATTTTTCTTTGGAAGTAAGAAGGGCTTCATTACTTTGTAGCATAGCCTGATCTGAGTGCCTGAGCCTGTGTTCCACACTGAAGATAACACTCAGTGTAGAAGGAGATGACAGAGCATGTGCTACTAGAGAGATTAACACTGGATGGGAAGAAGGTAGATGATGGGCAGATGGAGGAAGGCTTACATAACCCTGATAAATGAGAGTTGTCATACACTGTAACTCTTTGGGGGAAGCTCAGAGATCCTCCCTAAAGCACCCTTGCCCCTCCCCACAACACACACACATTTAAATCCTCAAGGACATAATTCCTGAGCTATAGAACAGCGGCTTTTTTTTGTTGTTGTTTTTGAAATGGAGTCTCACTCTGTCACCCAGGCTGGAGTCCAGTGGCGCTATTTCAGTTCACTGCAACCTCCATCTCCCGGGTTCAAGCGATTCTCCTGCCTCATCCTCCTGAGCAGCTAGGATGACAGGCACGTGCCACCACACCTGGCTACTTTTTTTGTATTTTTAGTAGAGACAGGGTTTCACTGTGTTAGCTGGGTTTCACCATGTTAGCCAGGATGGTCTTGATCTCCTGACGTCATGACCTGCCTGCCTCAGCCTCCTAAAGTGCTGGGATTACAGGCGTGAGCCACCGCACCCAGCCAGAACAGGGGCTTTTGACGGAAGGAAATAAGATGGTTTCACAACTCTTCTTCCCCATGACTTTCTCTGATGAGCCCTCTTTGGGGCTTCGCTCTGTCCCTATGAATAGTTTCTTTCTTGGCACATCCTGAGGCTGGTGCTCAGGGCCTCCTTAGCTTGGGGGAGAGAGCAGTTGGCATGGTTTAGTGAGTATCACAGCAGTCTGGTAGATATGACTTAGGGTATGAGCCAAAGAATGGAAAGGGGTCTTCTTTTATTTCTTTATTTTTAAATTTATTTTTATTTTTAAAATAAAAATAAAGATGGCATCTTGCTATGTTGCTCAGGCTAGAGTGCAATGGCTATTCACGGGCACAGTCATAGCTTGCTGCAGCCTTGAATTCCTGGGCCCAAGTGATTCTTCTGCTTCAGCCCCTTGAATAACTGGGAATACAGGCATGCACCAGTATGTCTAACTGACAGGGATATTTTTTTTTTTTTTTTTGAGACGGAGTCTCGCTCTATCACCCAGGCTGGAGTGCAGTGGCCGGATCTCAGCTCACTGCAAGCTCTGCCTCCTGACAGGGATATTTTGAAGAGAGCATCAACTTACAGAGAGACAGAATGTGCTCAGGAGTATAACCTTTGCAGATAAAGAGAGACCCAGGTTCAAATTCTGGCTTGATGACTCTAGTTATTTGGCCTTGAGCAAGTTGCTTCAGTGTCTTCATCTGCTTGGGAGAAATAGGTTTGAGAGAGATCTGTTAAACCTCCAGATTGACAAGTCAAGTAGGCTGGGCCTCAGAAGAGAGAATAGGACTGGAAAAATAAGCATAGGAGCTGTTGTCTATGGATGATCTTGCAAGTCATGGGAATAGATGAGTTTCCTGCAGGAAAGTTGGGAGAGAGATGTGTTACCTTGAGCAAGTTATTTAACCTGTGTTTCAGCTTCCTCATCCACAGAATGGGGATGATAATAGCATTTACCACATTGTTCTGAGAATTGGATTTAGATAGCCCCTGTTCAAGCACTTAGAGTCTGGTACATGCTTAATAAAGAAGGATGATATTATTAATCCTTACCCAGCACTTCAAGGCTCATGTAATCATCCCCATTTCACAGAAAAAGAGACTGAAGCTCAGAGAGTCTAAGGTTTCATGACTTGTAAGCAGCACATCACTATCTCTAAGCCCAGGCCACACTGTTCCTGTTCTTGTAGGAGAATACCACATGGACACATTTCTTAAAATGCAAGAGGTGAGCTATATGAATCTGGCTAGAAAGGACAAGGCTGATCTTCCAAATGGCAGTGGTATGAGACTCTGGGTTCAGAAGAAGCCATGATAGGGTAGAAACTACCATGATCCTTTTAGGATAAGTTCCAAGGACAAGCTCCATATTATGTGCACATATCTCCCACGTTTAACCCCCAAGTTGATAAGTGTTTTCGGTGATTCAGCTCCTCCCAGCTCCAGAAGCCAATGAAGCAAGGTTCGTGGAATGAGTGAGTCCCATTTGCAGCCTCAGATGAGCCAGTGAGGCAGAAAATGTAGATAATAATAAAGAGAGTTAATGACAGGCCTCTCCAGCTGCCTGAGCTGGCCCTTGGGGAGAAGGAGTCAGTGAGCTTCTGTCGCTGCTGTGCTGGATTCCCGATTTCTTCATCTTCTGTCTCCTGCACAGTCCCCTTCCCTGCCTGGCTTGCAGCCTTGGCCACTGATTGCAGCAGTTCACACTGGAAAACAAGACCACAAGAGATCTGGGGTATCTCTAGGGCAGTGGTGAGATGTGGGTGGCAGGAGGCAACTTGGTTTTCTTAGCAAAGATTGCACAACTTCTCCAGCTCCCCAGAAAACAAACTTCCTTAGGAATCCATGGAGATGACATACAAGGAAGGTCCCACTCTGGAACTCATTGTTAATACCACGCGTAAAAACTGTCACTGAAGGGGGAGAGTTAGAATATGCCAAGCGCTACACCAAGAGTTTTACATATAGTACCTCATTTAGTCCTTACAACAGCCCTTCAGTGATTATATTGTTATTATCCCCATTTTACAGATGAGGAGACTGAACCCATAGAAATGACATTATTTTCTTAAGGTCACGCAACATGTAGTTGGCAGATCTGGAATTGAAATCCAGGCCAATATTACTCCAAAGTCTAGGCTGGATTGCCTCTGTCCTTACATATTGTCTTCAAAGACAGTCAGTTTCATTAATTTATTCAAAAATTATCCAGTCTGTCAGAGAAATGATCCTAAGCTAGGTGTCTCTTACTTCCTTTGTTGGGAGCACTATGCCTTTACCAATAAAACCTTGGGTTGTGTGCTCTCTTGATTCTAATTGAGTTGCATGATTGACTTTCTAGAGTTTGTGGTCAACTAGAATCTTCAAATCTTTTTCATGTAGACTAGGGTTAAATCAGTGGACTGTATTCACACAATGCACAATGGTTTCAAGAGGTTTTACTGCCCTGGGAACCTGATATCCTTCCCCTCGGTAGTTCAAAACAGAGATATTGCATTTAGAATGGTTTTCACTTTGTTTTCTGTTTTCACTTTTCAATCAAGGTATAAGTACACAGTGAAGTGTGCTTATTTCAAATATATATCTAGTTCAACTAATTTTCACCCAGATGGAAATAGAGAACATTTTTCTCTGTAAGATTCCTATTCAATTCCTCCACCCCAGAAGTAACTACTATGGATTTCACTGTTTTAATTCAAAATGTTTGTTTTTATGAAATATCAACTTTTACAAAAGGAGATTTAAGTCTAATAGAATCCTTTCATCCCAGCAATTAACATTGTTCATTCTTCCTTTTTTTTTCAGTTGTTGCTAAGCTTTGAAAAGCCCTTTTACTTTATGAGATCTGATGACTACCCAAATTTATGCTTTCTGAGTTGTATCTATGTTTAAAAAATATTTTATTGCAGCCCTAAAATGGAATGAGATCATATCCTTTGCAGGGATGCGGATGAAGCTGGAAGCCATCATCCTCAGCAAACTAGCACAGGAACAAAACCAAACACTGCATGTTCTCACTCATAAGTGGAAGGTGAATGTTGAGAACACATGAACACAGAGAGGGGAACAACAAACACCAGGGCCTGTTGGGTGGTGGGGGGTGAGGGGAGGGAACACAGAGGACAGGTCAGTAGGTGCAGCAAACCACCATGGCACATGTATACCTATGTAACCAATCTGCATGTTCTGCACATGTATCCCATTTTTTAAGAAGAAACAAAGAAAAAAAAAGAAGCACAAAGATATGTTATATGTTTATATTATTTACACTTAGGCATTTAATTCAGTTGGAATGTATTTAATGACTGCTCTGGTGTGAAGGTCAAAATAATTTTTTCTCATCAATTATCTTTATACCATTATTCACAAATTGTTCCCTTCTGAGTTGATGTTTGAAAGTTCTTTTATTATAAATTAAATTCTTATGTGTAACAACTTTCCCATTCTTAAATTGGGGTATTAATGATGCCTATCTAACAAATGAGGGTAAAAAGCAGATTATGCATGATTAAGTAAGCATAGCATCTTAAGACAGTTTAAGTTTTTGCACACAATGGGTTCTCAACAAGTGTCAATTTTATTCCTTCCACCTACCCCTCTAGACACTCTCCCACACATATTTAAGGCACTGTAACTATGGAAAGAAGTTTCTAATAAGACTGTACAACAGGCTAACCTTGGAGATCAGATGTACAGCCAGAAGTCAGATGGCCTCTGATTAACATGTTTTTGAGAGATTCTATTTCTTTCCTGAGGACCCAGATCAATGACTCCCAAATGCCAGTTTTGAAGCTAATGACAATGTGTGGTGACGTTTCCTGTGTTTCTCAACGAAATTAGAGAAAAGGGCAAACAGGGAAGTCTTTATAAAACCATTCTAAATAACTGTTCCTTATTCTGAGATTATGGCTTTCCTACTTATTAAGTTTTAAAATGCCCTTTGTTTTTATCAAGCATTGGAGAGAACAGGTGATAGCTGTTATTCTTAAATGTCTTCACTTGGCATTGTCCTTGGTGGCTTACAATTTTTCTGGTTCACAAAATCCTGAAATCTCACAACAAGATCAATTGTGAGGTTTACTGCAACATCACAAGAAAAGGATCCAATAATTATAGTTGACATTTTCCCCATTTTTCAGAGCACTATACACTATACATAGGAGGTGGTCAGTAATCATTAATTCCTTCAGTCCACAAAAATTGCTAATCACCTGCCTGGAAGTGTGTTTGTCATTGGCCAAAAAGAAACCCATAAAGCAGGCCAAACTTGATTGGGCTGAGAACTGTGGACCAGGCATTTACCTCTGGGCGTTGTGCATACATTCAATCGCTCGTCTCGCCCAACCGTCAGCACCTCGGACAGCTCAGCCGCAATTACCCGGGTCTCTGAGGAAACCTAACTAAACATAGACAAAGGCATTTTTACATTATCTTTTCTCCGCTTCATTATTAAACAAGCGCCTCCTGTTCATACACAGGCCTTCGCCGCCTTCTTTGCGTTCTTAAACCTCACTCTCAGATTGTTTGCCTCGCAGTTTGCAATTCCCCAGCAAAACGGCCAGCTCCAATCTGAGCTGCGGAAATGCCAATTTTAATTAAAAGTGCAATTTTCAAATCCACCCAAAGCTCAGATAGGATATGGCACACTTGGTGCCCTGTGATCTTTCTGGCTGCTTTGTTGATTAAAATGGGTGTCGCTCTAAGTGCTTTGTCAAATCTTCACAAAAAGGAGGAGAAATTGACATTTACACCTTTATATCGACAAGAAAGTGATATATTAGATTCACCCCTATTGCCACAAAGGCTTGATTGTGGCTTAAGGGCAGAATTAGGCCAAAAGGTCCCCAGTGATAGCTCCGTTTTGATGCTTCAACCTTGAGGGCTCTTTCTTCAGCTGGTGGTGGTGGTGGTGGTGGTGGTGGTGGTGGTGGTGGTGGTGGTGGTGATGGTGGTGGTGGTGGTGGTGATGGTGATGGTGGTGATGATAGTGGTGATAGTGGTGGTGGTGGTGGTGGTGATGGTGATGGTGGTGATGATGGTGGTGATAGTGGTGATGATGGTGGTGGTGGTGGTGGTGGTGGGAGTCGCTACACAATGTTCCCATTAACTTTCCTACCCCTCTCTTCCTACTCAGTGCCTCTGCAAGGACTTTGAGCTTCTTGGGTAATTGTTCTCTAATTTTGGTGGATACAAGAACAACCTAAAAAGCTCTCTTAAAATCTAGATTCCTTGGCCCCACTTCTAGAGATTCTGAATCAATAAATAGGTTTGGGATGTGGTCCCAGAATCTGAATTTTAATGAAGCACCAGATAATTCTGATGAAAGAAGTCTTTAGCTCATACTCTGAGAAACTGTGTTCTGGTAATTCCCAGAAAGTTGTCCACAAGGGTCTGAGCTGTGGAGTGGGCCAGGGATTAAACCCTGGGCAGGGAATCTAGAGACATGACCCTGTCTAGCACTGACACTTGCATTCTGGTATCCTTGGACAACTCACTTCCCCTCTGTTATCATTTATCATTTTCTATCTTTATAAATGAAGGATCATGCAAGAGACCACAGTTAACCACTTATATACAAAGATCTTCAGCAAATCAGTAACAAAAAGAGAAACTACCTGATATAAAGATGGATAAGTGATATGAACAAGCATTTCTTGGAGAAGAAAATACAAACAATGAACAAACATTTGAGAAGATAACCGACCTTAATAGTTGTGCAAATTAGAATAAATAGATAAGTGCAAATTAGAATAAAATAAGCTTTTTTTGGTGTTGTTTTTATTTCTGCTGATTTTCTGCTTTGCTCATTTGCTCATCCTATTGAGGGAAGAGAACCTTGTGAGTTGATAGCAGCCAGTGTAGGGTGTAGAGAAATGAGAATGTCCTATATCATTGGTGGAAGTGTGAAAGACTGCAACATCTTGAGAAAGTAATCTGTCAGGACTTATTAAAAGAGAAAAGTGCATTCTTTCACTCACAGTTTAGCTTTGGGGATTTATCCTACACAAAGAAATGCATTAGAACATGTAGATATAAGCAGTGGATGTTTACTGAACATTATTTGTAGTGGCAAAAAATGGAAATTACTTAAAAGTCTATCAACAGGGGACTGGTTGAGTAAATTCTGCTACCTCCAAACTGGAGAATATTATATAGCTATTGAAATAAAAACTATTAGATCTGGGAGGGCTGATCTTGAATGACATCCATGATATATGGTAATGTGAAATGTCAAATCACAGAGTAATGAGCATAGTATGATCCCATTGTTTGAAACAAAAAAGAAGAAAGCTCCAGACTGTGTTCGTATATATGTGTATGAGCTTGGAATAATGTGTGGAAGAAAATATACCAGACTATTGATATTGATTTCTTTTCTTTTTTGTATTTATTTTTTGTGTGTGATGGCTTACCACAGCTTCAACCTCCTGGGCACAAGTGATCCTCCCCCCTCAGCCTCCTAGTCTCTGTGACTGCAGGTGCATGCCACCACACCTGGCTAATTTTTCTATTTTTCTTAGAAACCAGGTCTCTCTACGTTGCCCAGGCTGGCCTCAACCTCCTGGGCTCAAGAAATCCTCCCACCTCAGCCTCCCAAAGTACTGGGATTACAGGAATGAGCCACCAAGCTCGGCCTTAATATTGTTTTTTGTTTGTTTGTTTTGTTTTGTTTGTTGGTTTGCAACATGAGATTATAAGGGAAACCAAAATACTTTCTATATTCATTTCCACATTATATAATGATATATCATTGTTCTGAAAGAATATATTACTCTTATAAATGAACAATTATAAAGTTGACTTGACAGCTACTCAAAAGTCAAAAAGTCCTAAGGGCTGGATACAACGGACCACTGAGATCCCTCCCAGCTGCTACAACCTGGGGACATCCATCTCCTTCCCCAGATTGGCATCAAGGTCCATTTATGTTAAAGATTCAGTCACCTGAAACCAGGCAAGAACCTCCTGGCAATGTTCATTCTAGTGTGCCCACTGCAGAGTCCATCTAGGAGAGACCCTGACCCCTGAAGTTGGATTTTGGGGCCAGATAGCACCTCACAATCCTAACCCATCCTGGGGACTTGCAAGTGGAAAGACAAAGCAATGCCCTCTCTCTCCTCAGGTTCTCCCAGAGCATCACCTGACTCCATTTTACCCTGTGAAACTCACACCCAGACCCATATGAGTTTCTCTGGGGACTAAGGAGAGATCTGAGAGGCCAAAATAGATGCCCCTTTATCAACTAAAATGAACCCAAAGGTTAATGAAACAAAGTTACCCATCCGTTGAGGGTTCAGGGCCTGACTGGCCTGGCATATTTCTAAATTCCTATAGCTCTAAGCTCCCTAAGAATAGGAGCTATCAGACCCCTCCTAGCTCTGATTTACAACCCAGACCACTACAGCTCTGACTGGACAGAGGAATGGCCTTGCATTCTTTTCTCATAAGCAATTGCAGACCTTAAGCCATTTTCAGCTAGTTTATAGAGTCTGTGTGCAAACTGTCTGTCCTATAGTTCACCTTTTGATGTGAAGAGCCAAATTCTACCTCATTTTAATGCTAAAACCCCACCCCAAAGTGAACATGGGACGTATGTTACATATGTATTTACCTAGTATGTGTGTATGTGCTCAGTTCCCCTCATGAATGTATATCTCTTTTCTCCTAAACCTGCTGACTATATATGACTCTATTGTGTAACATGGATGCTGTGAGGCAGAAAATCCAACCTGTCCTTTCTCTCTTCAAAAAGAGAGCACCTTTAATCCATGCTGGAGACTTTTTCTTCCCAGCTTACAAACTGATATTACCCATAAAGCTCTTTTTTACTATTTAGCTATCTGGCAGTCTTCTGGATGACAAAGCCATGCCATATCTCATGGAGATGATCTAAGAAGCATCCCAAAAGACTTCAGGTCCTATGTGGCCTTTGGTACAGCCATTGTGGGAGTACCACACACAAACACAGCCAAGAAGGATGCTGGCTGCCCTCCCATTGGTGTGCCAGGCTTCTCAGAGTTATGTTCAGAGAAGGACTCAGTTATTCAGGCTATGATGATGTTTTTTCACCTCTTTTAACAAAAATATTGAAACATGTCACAAGCTTAGAAAAATATAAAAGATATAAATGTGCACAATTTATTTAAAAATTCTAAACACCTGTGTGACTACCACTCGCATGAAGACATAATATGTTGCCTGAAACTCCCCATGTGATCCGCCTTAATCATGCCCCTTCCCTGAAATAAAACACTATGGTCAACCACTTTGTTGCTTTCTTTTATATCTCTACCACCTTAGTAAATATCCCAGGACAATATTTTAGCTTTGTCGGCTTTGAATTCAAAATAAATTAAGTCATATTGTATGTATTTGTGTCAATATAAAAATTATCCATGTTATGAAGTGCACTGTGGTTCATTCATTTTCACTACTGCATAGTATTCTGCTGTATGATTACACCACAGTTACTCATTCTGCCTTTGATAGGTTTTTGGTTGTTTCAGTCATTGCCTACTGCAGACCATGCTGTTCTGATTATTATGTATATATCTCCTAATGTTGTATACATACAGAAGTATGTCTAGACATAAAATGGAATTGCTGGGTTACAGGGCTTGCATATCTCCAAATTTACTAGATAGTGTCCAACTGTTTACCCAAATGGCTACACAAATTTACACTCCCACTAGCAGTGACAGAATTCTCAGCACTACACTATCTCACCATAATTTTATGGATGCTCTTTCTCTTCTAAGAGTCTTTGAAGATGCTGGTCCTTCTTCCCACAGTATTTACTTTCCCTACTTTTTATTTATCTTGTTAGCTGTAGGTCATCATTAAGGACTCTTCCTCTTGTAGCTTTCCCTGACTCCTTCAATCTTGGTTATGTACCACCCCTGGCTCCCACAGTCCCCTACATTGTCCCCTCTATCATAGGTATTAGACTGCATCGTTATTGCCTGCTCCCTTCCCTATATTGCCCCCCACCAGACTGGGGACTCTCTGAAGGCAGGGGTATATCTTGTTCCAGTGCCGTGCCTGGCACACACAGGTGCTCAATTCATGATTGCTGAATAAACAGGTAAAACTAATTTCTCTTCTCAACCCATGGCTCTCCTCAACCATCAGGAAGCCAGGTGAGTATTAAGGCTTTTCAGAGAAATGTTGCCAAAACAATAAATAATAACTCTGGGGAAATTAATTGTTAGATCTGGCTCTTTCATTAGTAGCTCATCAAAGGACTGTGAGCCCCCAGTGGGACTCTTAAAAATAAGTAACCGATCAGCATGGAAGGAAGGGCATCCTCTTCCCAGCACCCCCTGCCACCACCACCACCAACACACAAACAGACACATCTCCACGAATTGCAGGGCTTGGCCATTTAACACAGTTATTACCAACTCCCACTTAGTGAATTATGAACAAGAGCCTCGAGAGAGCTTTCAAAGATCTTCAAATGGATATTTAAAAGCATGCGATTGCTCAGTCAGGCTCAGCTAATGGCATTTATTACTTGAAGGATAGGGTATTTACATAAAGCTGGATTTTTATTGTAATGGTCAAATAGTTCCTGAGAGGGAGGGTGGAAAGGAAAAGGAAGGGTGAAGGTGCAAGAATCGACTTCAATTCCGTTTGAGCAGATGTCAAACCCTTTATTCCCACTACAAGGCTGGTTCTCTCAGATGTCAGCATAACAATCACTAGGGCGGGTCTTGAGTAGGGTGACCCTGGCACAGGAGTGGGCAGATAATAGCATGGCACTGTGTTCCCCTAGAACAGAACACTCAGGACCCTGGACAGCTCACAGTGTCTGCTGAGGATCAGTTGGTAGGTTCTCAGACAGTTCATTCTTCCCAGGGTCCTTCCACTGATGTTTTAGTGGAGGTCCCTCATTTATCCCCACTCTAGTCTGGAATGGAGATAACCAAGGGCATTCACTCTCTCCTGGCTTCACCAATGGTCCTAGGGGTCCCCATGTACTCCTCTGAATGACAAGGGGCGAGATGAAGATGAGTTGAAGTTAGTCATTATTGGCCTTGAGGAGCTTGCATTAGTTGTCTATTGCTGCATACCAAACCACCTTCAAAACTTAAAGGCTTAAAACAATAACGACATATTATTTTCTCATGATTCTGTAGATGAACAGGGTGATTCCTCTACTGGTCTTGCCTGGATAACTCATGCAAATACAATTGGCTGGTGGATCAGTTGGGGCTGAAGGATCAGGCAGTGAGTATGTGTTTAATGGAGGAGGTGATTAAGGGATAAGTCTGGGAGATGAATGTGTGTTCTCCAGGTAGGAAAGACTGAGCAGAAAATTTTAAGAAGAGGAAGCAACATGAGAGCAGAGGTATGAAACAACAGGCGGCTGTTTGAGACCCATGAGAACTGGCAAGTGGTTCCGAATGACCAGCTCATAAGAGAGAGTTGGAGGAGAAAAATTTCAGATAACTCTGGGGAGGCAGTTAGGGCACTGAGTATCACGTAGGACAACTGGCTTTATCTCACAGGTGTTGAGGAGACCTGGAGTGATAGGTGTTATTTAAATGAATTAGACTACATACCAGGCACAATGCTGAACATTGGAGATGCAACATTATCTCACTTAATCCTAGCCATTATCACCATTTTACACATGAAGAAATTAAGGCTTACCCAGGATCACACACATAGGTGTCTGGCTCCAGAGTAGTTGTTTTAGTCATTATATTCCATAGCCCTTCTGAAGGGGCTTTGAGTTGGGAGTGTAACAGGTAATGAGGAATGGAACAGGATTAAATTTGCATATTAGCAAAAAAAAAAAAAAAAAGAGGTTGAAAGGGGTGTGGGGAATTCCATAATTAAATAAACATAGAGACTATTGGGTTAAACAAAGTTTATCAGAAACCTAGTGCTGCTGGACTTCTCAGAGCCTTTAATATGCTAATGTGAACTAGAAAGTAAGCCCTTTTATTGATATCTCTATTCCCAATACCCCAAATAGTGTCAAACATATAGTAGATGCTCAATAAAAGTGTACTGAATTAATAAATGAGTGAATGAATTTATGTTGGGAAGCTGCAAGACCTTCCATATTTCAAAATTGTTTATAGAAATGTGAGGTGAGAGCTTGCCAAACACCAGATCCCGGACGAAGCACAAAGACACAAAGATAAGTTGACATGCCCATGCCCTCAGGAAGTGCCTAGTCAGAAAGTATTTTCTCATTTTACACAGGATTTAATTTTTATGTAATTCTCAACAATCTTGTGAGGTTTTCTATCTCATGAGAAAAGTAAGGCTCAGAGAGGTGACACGACTTTCCTAAGGACTTAGAACCAGGGTGAAAACTGCCAGCACCTTGCCTGATGGATGATGCCCCTGCATTGGTGGAGGAGAGAAACGTGGTGGGTGGCTTGGAAATTACCACCCCGTCTACACACTAGAATCCTGAACAAGCCAGGATTCTGGTCAGGACCACACTGTCCCTTCAGACAGGGTATCTGAGATTGTTACTGTTTCTTCCTGCTATGGGAGCAACTTGCTTCTCTGTGGCTTGACCACCCGGGAGAATTCTGAAGCAGGGAAGCAGCTAATGCGAGGCTGTGACTCGGGCTGCCTAGGACCCTCAGTGGGTGGACCTTTCCTACAGAAGTCCAGCCTGCTGGCAACACACAAGCCTTCTTGCTCTGGGAGCAGGGGAAGTGGTGGGGGAGTTCCCTCCATCATTAAAGGGCCCTGTGTCCTGTGGTCACACAGTCACACATATAGTGTGACTATATGTGATAGTCCATACATGCACAGAGACACATGCACACACATACACAGAACCTAGATTCTATATGCACACACACAAGCACATCCGTAACAGAGAATGCAAGTGCACGTACACACATATTCTCATATACAAAGTGCATACATACAAATGCACAGAGCATGTCCACATAGGTGGGTTTGGACACACAGACATAATCACATGTCTGATAGCCATCACTCACCCCATGCTGCAATTCCTCTCTGGAGGGAGAGGGTAGGAGGTAACTGGAGAGGAGAAGGGTGCTGAGGCAGAGAGGCCTAGGGGAACTAGTGACATGCTGTCCTTAGACATGACAGCTCTGGCCTAGACTGGCTGTTTTAGAAGGTCTCTCCCTTCAGCCACAGGTTGTCTGTTGTACCATCAGTTGGGAGGCCCTAGTGGACCTGGCCTCTTGGAGATTGTAGCTCTTGTAACAAAATAGTCATCTTGACAGGTGGAGGAACTTAAAAGAGGTTCTCCTAGGACCAGGGGTACTTGTACAACCCCATTTAATACTCCTGAAATAAGCTGAATTAACCCCATAATTTTAGGAGCCAGACTCATCCCATCACTTATTTCTTTGAATCAAATGTGATCAGTTTTAAATCCTCATCCACCTGGCCAAGAAGGAAATTAGCTGGCCCTAATGAAGCTTCTTCACCACGCCCCTGCCCTTGCCGTGGAAGAAAGGTCACAAGGGTTTATCCAGAGCAGGTCATGTGGGGAGAATTCTCTTTTCTTCCATTTCTACTGGTCACTGCTGAAAAGCTCATTGTCCAAACTCACATAGTCCCTTGAAGACAGTTGCTACTGAGGCCTGAATGTGAAGCATGAGCACAGGGGCCCCTGCTGGGTCTGGAAACCCTGATGCCCTGGACCTTTACTGGGTCTACCCTTCCTAGGGGCAACTTCTTATTGGCCCAGGTAAAGAGCTGGTGTTGGTGGCCAGCTCTTCTCACTCTCTCCATCCTTTCATTCACCAAATGTTTGAGGGCCTCCAAAGAGTCAGGCACTGGGCAGACAGTGATGAACAGGACTATCCTCAAAGAGCTCCCAGGAAAGGCAGACAGTAACCACATAATAACCCTCAGATTGGCAATGTCTGCCTACCCTCTCCTCCCAGATGGGAGGCTGGAGGCATTCAAATCAGTCCATTTTTCTTTGCCATTGCACTCTTTTGGGCATGAGCTGACTGTCTTCAGCTGCACCCAAGTCTTTTAGGGTCCTCTTACATGAGAGTGAATTATCTGCCCCATTCCCCAGAGGTTGGGCAGCCATCGCCTGATGCAAATAATAGCAGAGTTCCCTTCATCATTTCTCTAAGGAAGGCCCTGACCCTTCCTATAGAGAGGCTTCTAGGTGGCCTTCCTGAGCACCCCAGGGTTTTAGAAGTGGGTGTGCAATTCTCTCTCTCTCACACACACACCCACACCCCAAATGAGATTATTATAAGTTCCTAGAGCATAATCAGTTAAAAGAACCACTGAAATATGCCTTCTTTTGTAACCCTGATTCTCAACACAAACTGATCTACTCCAGCAGACTTAATTCAAATGAATTGCACGTTCTCAGCACTATAAAAATGACTTTATCACAGTCAAGAGAGAAAGATTAGACGAAATGAATATGTGGGTGATTGAATACAGGATGTCCAGTGACAGAGGATGGAGGATGCGGGTTTGCTATCTTGGTTCAGTTTCGCTTTATGATGTTCCCAGGACTGCCCTTTCAATGGGCAGAGGCAGGATGGCCACAGGGTAAACACTGTTCCAGCCATGCCTGGCAGCCACCACCTGGCACAGAGAATGGCCAGCCTGAGATGGCCTGGCCACATCCAGCCTCCTGCTGTGGTCAGCATAAAGGAAGCACAGAGGTAGGAACTGGAAACAGCCTGCCTGTGTTTGGACACCAGCAGTCCCACACAATAGCTGTGTGGCCCTAGGTAAGCTGGTTTACTATGGTCTCACTTTCTCCATCTGGAAAATGGAAATGATTACAGCGAGGGCCTCACCGAGTTTGCTGTGAAGATCGAACGTTGTAACATACACATGAAGTGGAGTGCTGGTCCCACAGTCAAGGACTGACCAGGCAGACTTAGTATCAGCATCTCTCTCCTCAGCCAGACCTCTGCTGCTGTTCTGGGCCTGGCTAGGGCAACATGGAGCCTCTGACCCTTTGAGAAGAAATCATCTAAGTTAGGAGGAGCCTTGGGCTGGGTGTGAGGATGCTTCTGACCCTTTCCAGCAAGCCATAGCATCCATGTACTGTGCTGTGACTTGGTAATAGTGCAGCCAACTTAGGTTCAGATCCTGGCCCTGCCGTTTACTAGCTGTGTGAATTTGGGTATATTACTCAACCTCTCTGGGCCTCATTTTCCTCATGTGTGTAAATGGAGCTACCAAGAGTCCTTACTTCATAGGGTTGACATGAGGACTGAGAAAACCCATCTGCAGCAGGCAACACAGCCCTGGTGTGAAGGAGGCACTCAATAAGCACGGGCTATTATTCATCCATTATCCTGATGGTATCTCATGGTACTGCTCCTCACACTCTGACTCTAGATTTTATCTACTAGGCTTGTTTTGAGACGGAGTCTCACACCGTCACCCAGGCTGGAGTGCAGTGGTGTGATCTCAACTCACTGCAACCTCTGCCTCCCAAGTTCAAGTGATTCTCCTGCCTCAGCCTCCCAAGTAGCTGGGACTAAAGGTGCATGCCACCACACCTGGCTAATTTTTGTATTTTTAGTAGAGATGGGGTTTCACCATGTTGGCCAGGCTGAACTCCTGGCCTCAAGTGATCCACCCACCTTGGCCTCCCAAAGTGCTGGGATTACAGGCATGAGCCACTACACCCGGTCTAGATTTTATCTACTAGGCTGTGAAGCAACTATTCATTCATGCATTTATTGAGCAAATCGCTATTTAGTGCTGAGCTCAGAATGCAGTGATGAACCAGCAAGGCCGGGACCCTGCAGCGCCTCATTCATTCATTGATGCATTCTTTCCGCAGAGACTAGGCAATGGTGCCCCAGGTCCCAGAAATACTGTAAAGAACCGAGTAAAGCCCCTGTCCTCAAGGAGTTCACAGTTTTGTGGGGGAGGCAGAAAAGAAACCAACAGACAAATCCAAATACAACTTTAGGTGGTCAGTTCTGTGAAGAAACTGTAAAGTGGGTAGGGTATGAGGATGGGGAGGGTCTTACAAAAGGTGGTCATGGAAGGCCTCTGAACAGAGGCCTGTGTGAAATGAGAGCCTACTTATGCAGGTGTGGAAAGTACAAGGTTAGGAAGCGGGTGGGAGAACCAGGTCTCCCTCATCTGCTCAGCCCAGCAACCCTCATTCCTTCCCCCTTTCTCAGAGAGACGTCCCCCCGCCCATAGGGTCACGGAAGTCAGAATCTTGGGGGTGTCCTCATTTTCCCTCTCACCCCTAAACTTAACTAGCCACTGGTTCTGTAGATTTTACTCCCTAAATAGTCTTCTTTTGCGTCTGTCCCCGAAGACCTCACCGACATTTTCTCCTACCTGGACCACGGCAGAAACCGCGTCCTCCCTGGTCCTCTGGACTCCAGTCTCAGTCTCCGCCTCCCAAAAGCCAAAGGGGACTTTGTACAACACAAATGTGACCAAGACCCCTGCCCACCTCCACCCCCAGTCTCCCTGCAAATCCCTGCTGTCCTCAAGAACCATCCCAGACCCTTTGCTGGAAATTCGAAGCCCTCCAAGACCTAACCCCAACCCCATCCTCAGCTCCGGGCCTCGTGGACTCTCCTCCAGGAGGCCTTCCCGGATCCCAAGGGCTGGGTTTGAGGGTGCCCCGGAAATCCTGCCCGAACCTTAGATATGGGTGTCCGCAGTGGATGAAGGAACTGATGGCGCCAGGAAGACTGTGCTGGGAGTCGGACTGAGCACAATTCAATTTAAAACTCCCTTCCCACCCTCACCCAGGGAAACAGGAAAGGCGGGCTGGCGGCGCCTACAGTTTGCATTCCTAGCAGGGCGAGCGGGCGACGGAGAACAAAAGGGCGGTAATGATCCGCAGCTGGGCGAGCAGCGAGCTCGGCCGGCGGAGACACCCGACCACCGGCGGTCGCCGTGCGCACTGCGCCTGCGCGCCAGCGGGCGGGGCGCAGCGGAGCTCTGGGGGCGGGGTGGGGACGGCCTGGTGTGTGAGTACGGGCGTGGGGGCGGGGCTTGGTGCGGATGGGCGTGGCTTGACGCACGGGGGCGGGGCCTGGTGTGGGTGGGCGGCCGCGGACGCCTGGGACCCGGCAGGCGCCTGGCGCTTCCTTCCGGACCAGCTGCTAGGCGCCGCTCCGCTGTCAGCAGGCTGGCAAGGAAAAGCCCCGCGTTCGCCGGTCGGCGCCGAGCCGAGCAGATAATTGTTGATTTCAGAGAAAATGAGAACACCACGACTAAACAATGGCGGAAAGCGGCGACGACGCCGACAGGGCGCCCTAGCATCCCCTCCCTCCCGCTCGCGGGCACACGGGGAGCGAAGAGGGAGCTGAGCTGAGGGCCGGCGCAGAGAGGGGGGCGAGCGCTGCCGGCTCTGGGCTGGAGGCTGGGGGTACGGGCCCCAGGGCTGCACCCTGAAGCCCTGAACTTAACGTCCCTCTCGGCCCTCAGAGGCCCCGGATCCCGCTACCCTAGGTCCAGCTTTGAATGTTTCTGGACTTAGGGCACTGGGATTGGGCCATCCTTTCTGACTCCAGGGACGCATGAAACCCTGACTCCTCACCGTGGTCGATAAGACCCCAAGTGATCGCGCTCCAGACTCATCCCGCACCACGGCGCCCCTTAGTGTGACTCACACGTTCGTTGTCCTTTCTGTTCCTCAGATAAGCCCATCGCTTTCCTGATTCCCTCTGCCTTGGAAAGCTGTCGACCCACCCTTTGCATGACTGGCTCCTTCAGGTGTCGACTTAACTATCACCGCCTGCAAGAGGTCCTCCCTGACCCTCTGACCAGAAGTGGAGCCCCCACCCCTCCGTCATTCTGTATGATAGCGTCCGGTTCATTCCGTTCTTTTTCAAGGCGTGAAGTAATTTTGTAATTAGGTAGTTTCCCATAAACTTCATAAGATCAGGGACCTGCTCTTTACAGCTTTCCCAGGTCCCCATCTGAGTGCCTGGCAAGTCTTAGGTTCTGACCCCACCCCTTCTCCCTCCGAGGATGTGTTTCTCACAGCAGCATTTACATATTTAAAGCCAGGACACAGCCCTAACTTGTGTAGGGAACCTAAAATCCAAGCCTGGAAGTAGTGTATCCAGTGAGATCATCAGGGTTGATTTTTGGAGCTAAATAATAATAGGCCAGGTACAGTGACTCACATCTGTAATCCCAACATTTTGGGAAGCCGAGGCAGGAGGATCGCTTGAGCCCAGGAGCTTGACAGCAGCCTGGGCAGTACAGTGAGACCTCTTCTCTACAAAATAAATAAATGTGGTGGCACGCGCCTGTAGTCTAAGTTACCCAGGAGGCTGAGGAGGGAGGATCACCTGAGCCCAGAAGGTGGAGGCTGCAGTGAGCCTTCACTGCACCACTGCACTCTAGCTTGGGCAACAGAGTGAGACCCTGTCTCAAAATAATTATAGTAATAGTCATCATCATCATAAATATTACTAACTTAGCACTTATCATGTGTCACACCCTGTACTGGTGGTATAAATGTTAGTTCAATTCATCCTCATATCAATCTCAGCTTATTTGTGCTTTTAAGCCCTGCCAGATATCATGCCTCCACCTGGAGGGAAGGATATGGTGTTTGCATTAAACAGGGATTGCTGACAGGGGTTGTGGGGAAGACGGAGAAGATGCAGGGCCAACTGAGGGGTCTGCTACTTGGTGCCCAGCATTGGAGACTTGCTGAATTCAAGGCCAGGCTCTTCTTTTTTATAATCTATGTATCTTGGGAAAGTCACTTAACTTTCTCAAGACTCAGTTTTTGCATCTTAAATGAGGTCAGCATTGGGCTCTCCCCTCCTGGCCTGACTGGGATTCAAGTGGAAACCAAGGATAAGAAAGCACTTTGCAGTCCATGTGACGGTGACTGGCCTGAAAACAATTTGCTGCTGATGATTGCAGAACCCCCTGCCCAAACCGCAGTTTAGAAGCCACACAAGCAAGTAAATAAAGATGCCTAATGAGTAATAAGAGCAAACACTTACCTGGTTTTCACTGTGTCTTACTGCTGTGCCAGGTGCTTCACGTACATTGACTGATTCACACCTCAGAACACACTTACCGGAAAGGCATTGTTGTTATCATAATTTTGCAGAATAGGAAGCTGAAGCACAGAGAGGTTAAGTAACTGGCCTAAGGTCACCCTGGGAGGAGTGGCAGAACTGGACTAGAACCAGGCAGCTGGGCTTCATCATCAGTCCCTTCAACCTTTTGCTGCATCTGAAAAGTTAGTGCTCACATTTTTAAGAGACAAACTAGATGACCCAGTGGTTGCAACTCCTTTGGGGTAAGTCCCCCCTCTTCACTGAGGCCTGATTATTTTATAGTAAAAATTCTTCTGATTATGATGACAAAGCTGAATGTTTTTAGGCAAGGTCTTGTTTACTGTCATCTCATATGATTGTGTTTTTTTTGTTTGTTGTTTGTTCTGAGACAGGATCTCACTCTGTTGTCCAGTCTAGAGTACAGAGGTGTGACCTTGGCTCACTGCAACCTCTACTTCCAGGGCTCAAGTGATCCTCCCACCTTAGCCTTCTGAGTAGCTGGGACTACAGGAGCACGTCACTATGCCCATCTAATTTTTTAAATTTTTTGGAGAGATGGGATCTCGATATATTGCCCAGGCTGGCGTCCAACTCCTGGCCTCAAGTGATTCTTCCCCTTTGGCCTCCCAAATGCTGGGATTACAAGCGTGATTGCCCAGCCTACAAACAAGCCATTGTTGGCAGGGAAAGGCACATTTTAAGGATTGACATGGTGGGACAGGAAAAGCCCTAAGCTCAGAGTCAAGAGGACCTGAGCAGCAACGCTGGCTATGGCATGGACTTGCATACGTATCCTTGCACTCCTGGGTCTCCAAACACAACAACTGGCATCATTGCTCACAGCGTGCTAGGAACTATGACAAGCATTTTATATGCACCACAATAAGCCTTTGAAGCTTGGATTATCACCCTCACTTGGAGGATGAAGAAACTGAGGCTCAGGAGTGTGAAGTACCGTTTTTGGGAGTGTGGACAGGGGGTGGTCCTTAGACCCAGGAAGGGAAGCCAATGTTGCTCTCTAGGCAGGGAGGGAGAGGCAGGGCAGCCTGGTCTCTTTCACAGCTAAGAATAGTTAAAAGGCAATTACAATGCTAATTTCAGCGCTAATGGCTACAGCAGCTGAGACTTGGGAGCTGAAAGGTGCTGTTAGCGGAGAGTTGCTAGCCAGGGCCCACAGACAGTCCCCTCTCCCTGGAGACCCCTGGGCTGTGGCTGAGTCACGGCAGAGACATTGGCTCATTCTGCCCTAAATAAAGCAGCCACTGGTCCTGGACAAGGCTCAGCTCTTCCAGGTCCTTCCACAGTGTCCCTCAGAGTGAAGGGAGAATAGCCAGGAGTCTGGGAGGGCACTGTGGACCTCATGGGTGATAAAGATGCTCAGGAAATCCCACTTTTCCCTCCCCCTTTCCCTCCCTTCCTGCAACAGGCACAAAAACAACAATAACAACAAAATGTGTTTGTCTATTGGAGGTAGGCTGCCTGTAGCTCACCAGCCATGTGGCTTTGAGCAATGTATTTTATTTCCTGTGCCTCAGTCTCCTCATCTGTAAAATGGGGTTGACAACAATAGTACCCATTTCACAGGGCAGTTCTCAGTTTTAAATGACACTGCTCTGGTAAAGCCTGTAGCATGATGCTCATACACAGTAAGTTCTCAATCAGAGTGAGCTGCTGGAATGGGGGTAACGTTGGGCAGTGTGCTGGGATGTTATGCCAAGATGTACAAGGTCTTGGCCTTGTGCTGGAGGGACAGCTAAGCGATTAGAGAACAGCTTGAGAGGTAATGGGGAGGGCTGAGGAGACTGTGGGGTCACAGCGATGGAGAGCGGCGGGTGGGGAGAGGGCTTCACGGAGGAAGTGGCATCTCAGCCAAGGTCACTAGTGAGTATGAGTTCAAGGTGGAGGATGCTTTCAGGGGATTTCTTCTCCATAACGGTCCCATCAGCAAACGCATCGGTGCTCAGCAGAGCCCAGTGGTCAGTCACGCACATGGCATCATCTTCTCTCAGAAATCAGGACTCAGTTGAGGTCAGGAGCTCGAGACCATCCTGGCCAACATGATGTCTCTACTAAAAATACAAAAATTAGCCAGACATGGTGGTGCACGCCTGTAATCCCAGCTACTCAGGAGGCTGAGGCAGGAGGATCACTTGAACCCGGGAGGCAGATACTCTGTTGCCCACATGGGTACACTGCCACAATCATCGATCATTGCAGCCTCAAACTCCTGGGCTCAAGGGATCCTCCCACCTTAGCCTCCTGAGTAGCTGGGACTACAGGCACTCACCACCATGCCCAGCTAATATTTTATTTTATTTTAATTTATTTTATTTTATTTTAGATACAGGTGTCTCAGTATGTTGTTGCCCCGGCTGGTCTTCAACTCTTGGCCTCATGTGATCCTCCCACCTTGGCCTCCCAGAGTGCTAGAATTACAGACATGAGCCACCACACCTGGCCCCAGAAAATGTTTTTACCGATCCATTTATTGGAGCCGAGTTTCTCAAACTTGAATGGGCTCATGAATCGCCTGGAGATCCGGTTAAAGCGCAAATGCTGATTCAGTTGGTTTGGGGTGAACCTGAGCTTCTGCCTCTCTCACCAACGCCCATGTGGTACCAAGGCTGCTGGTCTGATGCTGATCCAGTGCAAAGTAACTAGAGCCCTTCTCGCCCAGCGTTGTCAGGAGCTGTGGATGTGCCTGCCTCTGGTGATGTGGTGTGCCCGTTGTGCCTCTCATCCCAACCCAGCATTCAGTTACATCATGTTGGTGGCCTGAAATCGGCCATAGTGAAAATATCTATATCACAGAAATCAGCAAATGCTAAAAATCAGGCCTCTTTTCCCTGAAACACAGAAACATTTATCAGCACACAACTGCCTCCTACTTACCTCCGACTCCCCACCCTAAACCTAGACTTTCTTGAGAACCAAAATCTTGTTTTTCTCAGCTGTGTGTCTCCAAGGGTTAAGTGGCTCTGGCTGCATGTTTGAATCACCTGAGGAGTTGTAAAATAGTGACTCCCAAGCACCAAGGGGGGAGGTCGGTAGAGCCCAGACATCAGTATTAAAAAGAGGCCAGGCACGGTGGCTCACACCTGTAATCCCAGCACTTTGGGAGGCTGAGGCGGGCAGATCACCTGAGGTCAGGAGTTCGAGACCAGCCTGGCCAATATGGTGAAACCCCATCTCTACTAAAAATACAAAAATTAGCCAGGCGTGGTGGCGAGTTCCTGTAATTCCAACTACTTGGTAGGCTGAGGCAGGAGAATCACTTGAACCTAGAAGGCAGAGGTTGCAGTGAGCTGAGACCGTGCCATTGCACTCCAGCCTGAGCAACAAGAACAAAACTCCATCTCAAAAAAAAAAGCCAGGTGAAAGTCTGACCCAAGAATACAGAACAAGATGATAGACTTTTGAACTAAATTGACTGGAAGACACTTTTAAAATGAAACTAAGCTAAACTAAAAACAAACCCTCTGAAGCTGCCCTGCTGGTTTATAAGGAGGTCTGTAACTCCAGTTTGAAAAGTATGAATGCATGCCTGGGGTCCTCTCTGCTCCAGCCCCCACGAGGCCTGCCTGAACAACCTGTTTTCCAGCCTCTCTCCTTGCCTAAGTAGGTGCAGAAGAGTTAGTCACAGAGGCCAGCAGACATCATGGGCTGAAGAAGCACAGGCATGAGACAGGTACCTGCATTCTCCTCTCACCACCCACCGTAGACACCGTGACTCCATCACCCCGGAGCTCAGACTTCACCTCAGAATCTCTCCCGTGTGGCCCAGGCACCCATTTCCAAATATGCAGAGTTGATACCTGAATTCAACACTGTGTGGTCTGAGCAGCAACAAAAATTGCCTTCCCCACCTTTTTTTTTGGTGACCCCTTTAATTGTAGGTTGTTTCTATTTAATTGTCTGCTCTTATCTCTGGGTTCTTGATTCTGCTTTCTGCCTCTGTGCCATCTCCCGATGCCTCCAGCTGCCCAGCGTGAGTGGCATTTTGCTTTGGAGCTGGGCACAGGGCCTAGCATAGATCAGGTATTTAAACCATGTGTGTTGATATTTGAGAATCTATGAATGAAAAACTAAGCTCTCCTGGTGTTTTGGTTATCTATTATTTCATAACAAGCTACTTCAAAGCTTACTAACTTAAAGGGAGAATAGTTTTGTTTGCTCATGATTCTGTGGGTCAAGGACCTGGTCACGGTTCAGCTGGAGGATTCTTCTGCTTCACATGGTATTATATGGCTTTACTCATGCAACTGGTAAATGATACAGATTTAAAGAGGGCCGCTCCCCGTGGCTGCTTGGGCTTCCTCACTTCATGGTGTTTGGGTTCAAAGAAGGAGCATTTCAAGCTGCAAAGGTAGAATCTGCTAATTTCTTAGGGCTCAGTCTCAGAGTTATACAGTGTCACTACTGTCACATTCCACTGGCCAGACCAGCCACAGAGCCAGCCCCAATTTAAGAGGAAGGGAAATAGATTTCACTTCTTCATGGAAGGGGTGGCAAAGAATTGGCAGCCATCTTTAACCCACCAAATCTGGGGAGTTTACAGGTATGGGACCCAGTAGGTACCCAATAAATATTTCTTAATGAATGAATAAGTAAACTGCGTTGCCAGAACTGGCTGGGCTCCCCCAGTTCATGCCCTGTCACCCAGATCCCAGGCCTGTCCAGCATCCCCTTGGACAAACTGAGACTTCACTTCTGACCCAGCTCCACATTGCAGCAGTAGGGTGATGGGTGAATTCCTACCCCCAGCCTGGCATGGGTGAGACAAGAGGGGGATGAAGGCCTTAAGAGTGGGGATCCCACATCAGGACATGGGTTGGGGCTTCCTACAAATGAGCCACACTTGGGGGCAGGGAGCCTGGGCTGCCCCGGGCCCATTTCCATTTCACGGAGTTGGAGAAAATGCATGTTTTTTTTTTTTGGAGCACTAGAGGCAGAGAGCAATCTGGGTTGCTATGCAACCAGAGCCTGTGCCCAGCTGATAACACCAGAGGAATTAACTGTCCTTGTCCTGCTCAGGCTCTGGAGGAGGGGCTGACTGCTTTCCAGTGCCTCTGCCTCAGCCCTGCCAGCTGAACCTCTGGCCCTGTTATAAATGGGGGAGCCTGGAGCCAGGTCCCAGCCCCCTCTCCTTGCTTCACAGAGAGCAGCCGGGGGGATCCCCTTGTCTCCTGCCAGGGGGGCATCTTTGTTACAGTGTGAGGAGGGGGCTGCCTGCCGGTCCCTTAGACCCAGGGTGTCTCTGTCCTCTTTGGTCTACTAATGAGCTGTGAATTAAAGACAAACCTGAACTCAGAGGGAGTCTTTAAGAAGGGGCGGGCTTGGAGTGAGGACAAGATGGGCAGAATGAGGCCAACTCCTGGGGCAACGGAGGCACACAAGTACAGCTTCACCAGGGACCAGCCAGCATTGACCACACAACCCCCAAGGTCCGGGGAGAAGCAGGCCTGGAGAAGGCAAGATGTCCTGGTGGGCGGGGGAGCCCTTTGCAGGGCGGCAGGACTTTGGCATCACTGGAAGACCAAGGACACTCATGTCCAGTGTCTGTAAAGCTGAGGGCAGCCTGTTGGGGGGATTCAGGGGGTGAGTGGGTGAGACCCAGGGGGCCATATTTAATGTGTTCATCCCTACACTAGACCGGTACTCCTTAAGGGCAAGGAACATGTAACATATGGGATTCAGAGTCAGACCTGTGTTCAAATCCAGCCACTCACAGCTGTGTGACCTTGGGCCAGGCACTTCACCTCTGTGAACTTCCATCTTCTCAGCCACAAAATGGGAATAATCATATCTACTCTACAGATTTGTCATAACGATGAAAGAGATCATGTGTCAGGTTGAACCACAGTAAACTGGCATTCTGTGGGTGAAAACTGGTGGAATCTTGGCTCTTTCATTTGGTTCAGCCTAAAATGACAAACACTGAGCACATAAGATCACTCAGTAAACAGAAGCAGCTATTGATGTCTTTTGTTGTGCTAGGTGGTGGTCCAATGTGCATGTTCAGTGAATGAATGAATGAAAGAAGAACAGGATCAGGGCTGAACAGGGGCTAAGTTGCAGTTGGCTGCCCCCAGGGCCCAAAAGATGCTGACAAGTATTATAGGAATCCTTGCCTGGGCCAGGAGAGTGACCAGATGACTCTAGGAGTCTGAGATCACAGCTCCTGCCTGTCTGCTCTAGGCATGGGAGAAGCATCGCTCCCCACCCCTTGCCTTCTGTGTTTATTTCTCTTTCTTGCCCCACTTACTGGGGAAAAGTCTTGTTTTCAGGTTACCATGGTTACCATTTACTTGCACACTTGCATCATGCCAGGCTCCAGGCTAAGCACTTTGCAGGCATTAACTCATTTACTCCTAACAACCACCTAACTTGAGTCTTATTTTTTTAACCCTTTGAGGTAGGGTTTTAAATTTTATTTTGGCAAGGTATACTTTACATGCATACAATTTACACACTCATTTTCAGCATCCAGTTCAATGAGTTTTGACAAATGTATATTTCCATGCAACCATCACCACAATCAAGAGGCAACATTTTCATCAACTTCAGAAAGCCCCCTTGGACCTCTTTGGAGTCAGTTCTCCCACGGATTGTCCCAAGAATCCTCCCCTCTCCCAGCCCCAGGCAATGACAGCTGTGCTTTCTGTCACTGTAGATTTGTTCTGACTTTTCCAGCATTTCATATAAATGGAATCATACAGTGTCTACGTTTCGTGTCTGGCTTCTCTTGCTCATGATTGGCTTATTCCTTTTAATTGCTGAGTAGTTATGGACTGAATTGTGTCTTCCTATACCCCTCAGAATTTGTAGTTTGAAGCCCTAACCCCCAAGGTGAGTGCATTTGGAGACAGGACCTTTAAGGAAGTAATTAGGTAAAAGGAACTAAGGCTGGGCCCTGGTTCATAGGATGGGTGTCCTTATAGGAAGAGTGGGGGATGCCAGGAATGCATGCACACAGAGAAAAAGCCATGTGAAATCACATCTGCAAGCCCAGGTGAGAGATCTCAGGAGAAACCAGCCCTGCCGGCACCTTGACCTTGGACTTCCAGCCTCCACAACTGGGAGGAAATGCATTTCTGTTGCATAAGCCACTCAGGCTATGGTGTTTTTTTATGGCAGCCTGAGTTGGTGAATGCAGCAGTGTTCCACCAGGTGAGCACAGTCTCCTTATCCACCAGAGGGAGTGGTTTTATAGGCGAGGACAATGAGACTTAGAGACCCCCAGCTAAGGTCCCACAGATCAGCTAAGAACTAACCCAGGTCTGTGGGACTATGGGACCTGTGTTCCAACTGGACAGAGCACAACATCAACAGGGAACTCATTTGAAGGCTGGGGAAGTGGAGTGCCCCGGGGGTCCTGCCTGCCCCTGCTGGAGCCCAGGGAGCACTGCTTGGTGTGAGGACATGGGTAAAAAGGAGGTGCCCTGGGAGGATCCTGCCAGGCCTCTAGTCTTTACCCTCAGACACCAGGACACATTGACTGGCACTTGGTAGGAGGCCAGCTGGAGGGGTTGTAGTGCCCCCAGGCTGGGGAGAGCAGATCCAGTGACTTAGTGAGGGACGGAGACCATCCTGGGAAAGATTCTGGTGAAGATTCTGTCCTGCCTCCCTGATCCTCAGTCTACTCATCTGCAAAATGGGGATGAGAATTTGCCTTTGTTGATCTCACAGAGGAGGGAGGAAAGAAGAGGGTGAGAGGAACAGAGAAGCTCATCCTGCAACACCAGGAGGTTGGGTGGGGAGAGTGATCACTCCCATTTCACAGATGAGAAAACCGACGCCCAGAAAAGTGAAGGGACACTGGGATCTGGGCCAGCCCGCCAAGAAGCATCCCCACTGCTGATTGAAATGCTGCCTCCCAGCATGGGCTGCTGGACCTTTAGCACCACAGGACAGAGATGCTGTGATCAACGCCTGCCTTCCATATGGACAGGAAGGGCATGGAGGCTGGGGTTCTGTCCAATTTTGTTCATCTTCATATCATCTAGTAGAGTTCCTGGCACATGGCAGCTACCCAACCAATACTTGTGGAGTGAATGAATGATAGCCATACTAAAAATACAAAAAATTAGCCAGGCGTGGTGACACATGATTGTAATTCCAGCTACTGGGGTGGCTGAGGCAGGAGAATTGCTTGAACCTGGGAAGCAGAGGTTGCAGTGAGCCGAGATTGCACCACTGCACTCCAGCTTGGGCAACAGAGTGAGACTCCATCTCAAAAAAATAAAAAATAATAAAAAATAAACATAAAGAAACAGAACGTACGATGATGGCTCCCAGGGTGGGGGTAGGGAGGGATGCAGAATTCGTGTTTAATGAGTACAGAGTTTTTGTTTGGGATGATGAAAAAGTTTTGAAGGTGGTGACGGTGGCACAACAATGCGAATGGACTTAATGCCACCGAATTGTGCACTCGAAAATGGTTAAAATAGTAAGATTTTTGTTATGTATATTTTACTACAATAAAATTATACATACCAGCCAGGCACAGTGGCTCATGCCTGTAACCCAGCATTTTGGGAGGCCAAGGCAGGCGGATCACCTGAGGTCAGGAGTTCAAGACCAGCCTGACCAACATGGAGAAATCCCATCTCTACTAAAAATACAAAATTAGCCAGGCGTGGTGGCGCATGCCTGTAATCCCAGCTACTCGGAGGCTGAGGCAGGAGAATCGCTTGAACCCAGGAGGCGGAGGTTGTGGTGAGCTGAGATCGCACCACTGGACTCCAGCCTGGGCAACAAGAGCGAAATTCTGTCTAAAAAAAAATATATATATATATATATATATTTGCTGTTTTAGCCCTTTCGACTGTGCAATTCAGTAGTGGCATTAAGTCCATTCATATTGTTGTGAAAACATCATTTTAAAATTACAAAAACAAGCACGGCTACATTATGAAATAAAATATAAAATTCATGTGACTATTTGAGAGGAAATCATAAAATTTCACAAAAGAGCAACTTGTGTGGCTGCCTTGCAAGCTCTGAAGGGCAGCTAGTTCTGTCTGGTTCATGGCAGTATCCCCAGGTCCCATCACAGGGCTGTAGACAGAGGACACCATGAGAACATTTGATTTTAAATGTCAACTTGTATTTTATTTAATTAATTAATTTATTTTTGAGACAAGGTCTTGCTCTATAGCCCAGGCTGGAGTGCAGTAGCACGATCACAGCTCACTGCAGCCTCAACCTCCTGGGCTCAAGTGATCCTCCCACATTGGCTTCCCAAGAAGCTAGGACTACTGGCACATGCTGCCACGCCTGGCTAATTTATTTTTTACTTTTTATTTTTAGTAGAGACAGGGTCTCATCCTGTTGCCCAGGCTGGTCTCAAACTCCTGGGTTCAAGCGATCCTCTCACCTCGGCCTCCCAAAGTGCTGGGATTACAGGCATGAGCCCCAGCACCCAGCCTTCAACATTTATTTCAGATACATTTAGCGAGTACATGTGCAGGTTTGTTATATGGGAGTATTATGTGATGCTGAGGTTTGGAGTATGGATCCTGTCACCCTGGTAGTGAGCACAGTACTCAATAGGTAGTTTTTAACCCGCCCTCCCCCTCCCCCATAGTAGGCCACAGTGTCTACTGTTCCCATATTTATGTCCATGTGTGCTCAATGCTTAGCTCCCACTTATAAGTGAGAACATGCGGTATTTGGTCTTCCGTTCCTGTGTTAATTTGTTTAGGATTATGGCAAGAATAGTGTTTTGAATGGATGAATGAATACTTGAATGAGCCAATGGGTAGAGTTCATGTTTGCTCCAAGCTCACCTGCACTTTCCTCTTCCCTTAGGGCCCTTTGTTGGGAAAATGTCAGGGAATATTGTCCCACAGTGTTTCTGACTCAGAGGCATTCCCTGAGCCCAGGCCTTCTAGAGGCATTGGCTCAGCCCCTGAGGATTGGCGCCGGCCTGGGTGACGGTCCAGGGCTCCCCTCCCTTTCTTTAAGCTCCACTGTACTTCAGTCTGGGCAATAAAGCAAGACCCTGTCTCAAAAAACAAAAAACAAAAAACCAGCATGACAATATTGTACTTACAATGTAATTACATTGTAAGTACAATGTACTTACAATGTACACTGTACTTACAGTGTAATTACCATGTTCTATTGTAATCTCCCAGATTTCAAAGGAATCTTTTTACTCATTATTTTAAAGGCCAGCACAAAACTTCATCTATTCAGCCAGTCTCCCTATGTTTCTTTTCTTTTCTTTCTTTTTTGAGGTAGAGTTTCACTCTGTCACCCAGGCACAAAATATAATCGTGCAGTGGCACAGTTATAACTCACTGTATCCTCAAACTCATGGATTCAAGTGATCCTCCTTCCACTTCCTGAGTAGCTGGGACTGCAGGTGCACACCACCATACCAGACTAACTTTTTGATTTTTGGTAGAGACGAGGTCTCACTATGTTGCCCAGGCTTGTCTCAAACTCCTGAGCTCAAGCCATCCTCCCTACTAGCCTCCCAAAGTGCTAGGCACAGGCATGAGCCAACACGCTGGGCCCTATGTTTTGACATTAAATTGTTTCACAATTTTCCATGTTAACCATATTAGTTATGATGAGTTAGGAAGCTATTTGGCCTGGACCCCGATATCCTAAATCCTGGACCAACACCTACAAGCCCTGCAAAGTCACCTTGGAGATACAGGCACCAAGGACAAGCCAGGTCATAGTTAAATTTTGTAATTCGTGGGGGCTTTGGTCCCAATGTCTTCTGTGGAAACACAGATCTGCTTCCCAATTCTGGTCCAAGTCTACTTCAGCCAAGGGGATCTCTTTCTTCTACACTTGGGGTCCTGCAGACATAACTCCTTCTGGCAACGGAGTACAGAGGCGTTGGCAGCCTGGACCTTCTCTTAAAGTGAAATTGTGCGGCCGATGTAAAGAATGCTGAAAGAATTAGCTTCATGATATAGCCTTTCCACAATTAGAGATTATTTCCTTACATAAATCCAGATCAACTGAGAGGAAGAATCTGAATGTTTTCAGCACTCTTCGAATGTAGTGAAGTTCTAATAGAAATCAAAAGAGGGGACATGTCCTGTAACGTGCTTTTCCCAGTAACCCACCTAATTTGCCAGCCTGTCCTTCACTTCCTTCACCAAGGAGGGTGAGGAGTACAGAAGCCAACCAGGCCCAGGGGCTGGTCTGCTCAGCACCCAGGCTATGAGGAAATGTGGGCACCCAGGTCTGTGAAACAGGAGGAAACCTGCTTCATGGGGTTGAAAGGCAGGAAGCCTGAAAAGTTCTTCCCACAGTTCCTGGTCTGTGCTGGGAACTGGGAGATGCTAGCCATTGCTCTCGGCTCTTTAAATTTTAGCTCTCCTAAGAGGTTAAAGCGGGTCTAAGTCAGGTGGCCGTAGAGTGTAGGGTTCTTTTGTTTCTGGGGTTTTTTTCAGAGACAGAGTCCTGTCCTGTCACCCAGGCTGGAGTGCAGTGGTACAATCATAGCTCACTGCAGCTTTGAACTCCTGGGCTCTAGTGATCCTCCCACCTCAGCCGCCGGAGTAGCTGGGACTACAGGCACGCGCCACCATGCCCGGCTGATTTTTAAATTTCTTGTAGAGGTGGGGTCCCCCTCTGTTGCCCAGGATGGTCTCAAACTCCTGGCCTCAAGTCATGCCCCCATCTTGGCTTCCCAAGGTGCCAGGATTACTGGCATGAGTTACAACACCCAACCAGGGTGCAGGGTTCTGTGAAGGGAAAAGGCAGACAGAATTTGGGGTATTTTTTTTTCTTTCCAATAGAGAAGAAAAATCTCACTGAAGGAGGAAAGTGGGGTCTTGGCTAATCATAGTCTATTTGCATTTCCCCATCCCCACCCCTGGTTTAACATCAGCTGCCGCCCCCACTTGCCTTCATCCCATGTGCTTTGTGCCCCCACCCCCGTGACTCATACTCCTCAGATCCATCAGGGCCCAATTGTTCTCCAGGCCTGCGGTCCAAAGCTCTTGATGGATTTAGTAATTGGGGTAATTACGGTAATTTTACCTTAAAGACAGGCAGCTGCAGATTTTCTATTGGGGAGCCCCCTCCCTGGGCCTCCTGCCAGCCAGTGTACAGGAACAATGACAAGTGGCTCCCACTCCCCTGCCCCAGAATGCAAAGTGGTTGGGGGTGGGGGTGGGGAGTTCTCAATAGAAGGCATCTCCCACCCTCTCAGCAGCCCTGGGAGGGAGGCAGGGGACAGCAGCATGGGTTTGCCAGGAATCATTTTCCTTTCTACCACCCCAGCCTTGGAAAAACCGAGACAAGGGGATACCCCCCCGCCCCAGCCTACCAACATTCCCTGCAAGTCTGTGGATGAGGTCCCTTATGGATCCCTAAAAGCTTCAATTCCACATATCCTGTGATCTCCAGGTGTGAGGAGCAGGCAGGAATGATGGGTGTTTGGAGGTGGTGGCCCACACCTGCCCACAGCCAGGTACCAGGCAGCATCGTCCACCATTCCTGGAGCCAGAGCCTGGGATGCCCTGCCTCCAGCGGCAGACTAAGGAATATTCACCCCTGTCCCAGTGCTCTCAGGTGCCAAAGAGCCAAGAGCTAAGGAGGACTTGGGAGGTGGAGACCTTTTCTGATTTCAGCTTAGAAAGCTTCTCAGAGAGGAGGAACTTGAATTAGGCCTTGAAGAATGTATGAGACTCCTTTGGCGTGCCTGGAGCAGTGAGTCCCAAGCCTGTCTCTGGAGCAGATTAGCAGCACAGTCTCCTAAAGGAGGATTTGGGGGCTGCATTTAGGGGAGGCTGAGGATAAACCTAGGGCGGTCTCAGAATTCCCAGGTGGGGTTGTTTGATAGATGTAAATGTTTCCTGTCTTCCCAAATCTCTCAGGATCTATTTGCAACCCTTGCCCACTCTGTCCCCTGCCCACTTGCCTTCTCTCAATTCCAGCCACACCAGCTATGCAGAGTCCATCTCAGGGCCTAACATGCTGTTCCTTCTGCCTGGGATGCCCTTCCAACTCTCACCCACTCACCTTTCAAGCCTCAGCTTGATATCACTGCCCCAGAAACCTCCTGGGAAATCCCAGACCCAGTCCAGCCTGGGTGTTTGTGGCTCCCCGTCCTTCTTCATCACATTTACCGTATTGTGAGTATAGAAAAAGGTGTGTGATAACTGATTTCTTTTTCCACCCAAGTGCAAACTCCAAAAGGAAGGTCTGTGTGGTGTTGATTCAATGTTCCATTCCCAGTGCCTAACTCTCAGTAGACATTTTTGTTGATTGCATGTTGAAACTTTTCAACAGGCAGAAACTGGAGTGGTGGGAATGCATTCTAAGAAGAGGGGCCAATGTACACAGAGGCTGTGATACAGGAGCAGACAGAGTAAGTTCAGAGGACATTGGGGCCAAAAAGGGGAGGGGAGAGGGAACAAGGAGGCAGGCAGAATAGCTGGGAGGGGGCTCTCTCTGCTTCATGGGAGTTAGGGCTGGGCTTTTGGGTGGCCCCTGCTAGTGATGAGGGACCTTGATGAGTGTGAATCTCCTGTAAAGGTGTCTCCTGAAGTCACTGTGCCTTGGAGCAAAGGGATGCTTCAATTGGGGATCTAGAGGCTGGGTGAAGGGCTGAGGGATCAAAGGTCAGATTAGGGACATGGTACCCTACATTAGCCCTATGGGTTTGTAGAAATTACCGAGAATGTTAATTCTGGTTAATTGAATTTCCAAATAAGTGAAGTAATACTGTCTACCCAATCCAGGTCCCTTAAGCTTGTGACTTCAGTGTGCTCCAACAAGTTCCGTGGATGGAGTCTTCCCTCCAACACACACAGGCTGGACGGGCAGGGGAATGACCACTCAAAGCAGCCTTGAGCAGTAACTGACCATAGTGGGGGCTTTTTTTTTTTTTTTTTTTTTGACAAGATCTCGCTCTGTCACCCAGACTGGAGTACAGTGGAGTGATCATGGCTTACTGCAACCTTGACCTCCTGGGCTCAAGAGATCCTCCCACCTCAGCCTCCTGAGTAACAGGGACCATAGGCATGTACCACCATATCCAGCTAATTTTTAATGTTTTTAAACTGCAGGGATGGGGTCTTCTATGTTGCCTTGGCTGGTCTTGAACTCCTGGGCTCAAGTGATCCTCTTGCCTCGGCCCCCAAAGTGCTAGGATTACAGGCATGAGTCACTATGCCCAGCCCAGAGGGGCTTTTCAATACTCCTGCTTCCTTGCTTCCCAGGGATAACCAACCCTGAGAAGTGTCTCCACAGTCTCCCTGGGTTCCCCAGTGGGATTCAGCTCCAGTCACCCACACGGTAGCTCGTGCGATGCAGTAGCTGGTATGAAGTGGTAGCTGGTGTGATGCGGTAGCTGGTGTGATGCGGTAGCTGGTGTGATGACGTGCTGCTTATTGGGGCCTTCCCTTCCCTGTCTTATGTCCCCACTCCCCTGCTGCCGTTTCCTTCGCCTCCCACATAAATGACTTTCACTGGAGTCCTTGTCTCAGTGCCTGCTTCTGGGGACCCACACTGAGACACTGCCAAGCCAGGTTATGCCCACAGGGCACTCTGGGGACTTCCTAATGGAATATCCAAGGCCTGGGCTCCACTCCTACCTTGGCCACTACAGGCAGAGCACCCCTCTGTGGGGTCCACATGCGCCAATTGGCCTCACTGTGGTCTTCGTGGCACTAGGCCTTCGCAACACTAGGCCAGACTGGTGCTCCCTGTGTCCTGGGGCTACCTGGACTTGCTGGGGACAGGCTACTTCAGGCAACCAGGAGGCGTGACCAGTGTGACATGGGAGCATCACTGAATAGCCAGGGAGGGCTCAGCCCCGTCCGCCAGCACTGGGGAAGCGAGGGCAGTCGTAGCTGCAGAATTTGTCAGCTTGTCCTGCTTCTTACCTCCCTCCTGAGGGTCCCATTGTTCCACCTCGCCCACCTCCCACAGGGCCAATGAATGGCCTGAATCCTCCTAGGATTGGACCCCAAAGGCCTCGTCCACACTCCTGGCCAGACAGTCACTGCCTCTGTTAAAGATGGGTACAAAGGGAGGGGTCTGGGTGGAAACAGAGAGAGAGAGAGAGAGAGAGAGAACTAGAGCAAGCTCCTGGGGAACCTGATTGATGCCCAGGCTGTCCTAACAGTCCCTCTGACCTGCACGCAACAGAATCGTCGACAAGGGCTTTGGCCGAGACCTTTCTGTTCCCTTCACCTGCAGAGCCCCTCTCCCAGCTCATCCCATGGCTGACCCTTTCTCATCATTTTGGTGTCAGTTCAAGGGTCGCCTCCTCAGAGAGAGCACATCTGCCCCACCTCAGCACCCATGGCTCCTGTCCATGCTGATGGCTTTCTACTGCCAGCACATGGGACTCTCTGCCTAGGGTCTTCCTCTGGCAGAGGAGGGTGCTGAGCCTGCCTGGGGGAACAGTTAGAAATGCCGGGGGACAAACGCCCTGGGAGTAGCCCTCCACCAGTAAGTGGTGGGGGTTGGTGGTTAACACTCTCCCTTCTTTACTCCTCTGTTGGCACATGTCAGCGGCGTATTCTACACGGCTTCCCGGGGACCCCTGCAGCGTGGAGCCCCAGTTGCCTGAAGCCGTAACCTGCTTTTTAGCACATCTTCACTGGCTTCTTCCCTCCCCACCTCACTTCACCATTCCTCCACTGGGTCTTTCTGGGATCACCTCCCAAATAAGCACCTTGCCTGCTGGTTCCTGGTTCAGGGTCTGATTCTGAGGGCACTCAATCTAAGACCCTTCCCTGGCCCCTCAAAGCAAAGATTCGCCACATTCCCCACGTCCTCTCTCCTCTCTGTTTTATTTTTCTCAGCAGAATTGTATCACAATATAAAAATATTTTCATTTCTAGGTTAGTATATCTCTCGCTCACTAGTCTGTGAGTTCCACAAGGGCTGGGACCTTCCTTGATTTGCTCATCACTGTGGCCCCAGCCTAGCCCAGTGCCAGGCACAAAGTAGGTGCTTGATATAATTGTTACGTGACAGTAGGTTCCTTCATTTCATCCTCACCATCCTCTTTGGTGATGTAGAAAGAACAAACTGAATCTCTAGGAGTGTAGAAATTCAGTTTGCAAATTACCTGCAGATTTTGGGTTGGGCAAATTACCTGCAGCCCGGTGGCACTAAATGCAGCCTCTCCCAGGAAGGCACCACCTGAGGACCAGGTGAGACACCACCACTGCTGAGGTTCATTTCCGCCCTTTGTCCAAGGAAACTCCCTTGTTTGAAGACGTCTTTACAAATTCAATCCTCCTTCCTCTCAGAAGATGGAGGCAGCAAGGAGCTTGTATTAGTTTGCTAAGATTCCTATAACAAACACCACAGATTGTCTTAAACAACAGAAATCGATTTTCTCACAGTTCTGGAGGTAGGAAACCCAAGATCAAGGTGCCGGAAAGTGTGGGTTTTGGTGAGGCTTCTCCTGGCTCACAGACAGTTGCCACCTCACTGTGTCCTTGTGCCACCTGTCCTCTGCTCTCATGGTGAGAGAGACAGCTCTGGTGTCTCTTCCTCTTCTTGTAAAGACACCAGTCCTACTGGATGAGGGTGCCACCTTTAGGACCTCATTTGACCTTCATTACTTCTTTAAAGGCCTTATTGCCAAACACAGTCACCTTGAGAATCAGGGATTCAACATATGAATTTTGGTAGGACACGATTCCATTCACAACAGAGCTCCTTAAGAGAAACATGATGCCAGCCCACGCTGGCCCAGACTGCAAAGAGCCCAGAGGAGCTGGGCACCCACTGTGAGCTAAGCTAACCCAGTGGTGGAGCTGGTGCAGGATCATCAATCACAACGATGCCACAGCGTAGAAAAAGATGAGCCCTCAGATAGCACCGAAGATGAATGGAGAAACTGACATGTGATTAAACTGGGATCTTCTGCTGGTGGCTGACAGCCCACTCTGAGTGCAAAGTTAGCACAGCTGGGCCTGGGCTCTCGGCACTCACAGAGGCACCTGCCCCACCTCCTGCCAAGGGTAAATGATTTTCCCTCCAACCACACAACGTCCTGTCATCCCGACCCTGGGAGTGAGTGAATGAGGTGCGCAAGGGGACCGGCACAGGTGCTGGGAAGCACAGAAGGATAATACCATTAGTCACTATTTCAGGCTGTCTTGCCTTTGTTAATAATTAATAATAATAATGAGAGCGCTGGTTGAGCACTTGCTGTAAGTACTTCAGATGCATTTTCTCATTTTCATACATGAACCCAGGGAAGTGAGAGTTAAATAAGTTGGTGAGGGCAACAGCTTCTGGAGCAAACAAAGGGACAGAGAGGAATTCATCCATTCATTCATTCATTCATTTATCCAGCCAATTTTTATTGAGCACCTACTAGTACCATTATATCCACATCATATCCATTATATCCATAGAAGTGAGAAAAGCCCACATGGTCTCTGCCTTCATGGGGCTACATCCTAGTCAGGGAGACAGACAATAAAAAACTGACTCAATAAGATAATTTAGGATACTAATAAATGCTAGGAAGAAAATAAGATGATGCCAGAGAGAGTGACAGAAGAAGCAACCTCAGATAGGGTGGTCAGAGACGGCCTCTCAAAGGAAGGGACATCTGAGCTGAGATCCGAAGGTGAAAGGAGCTGGCCATGGAAGTAGCTGGGGGAAGAGTGTCGTGGACAGAGAGAACAGCAGGTGCAAAAGCTCAAAGCAGAAATTAACATGGGATGTCTGAGGAGTCGGAAGGAGGCTCACATGGCTGGCTCTGCAAAGTAAGGCGGGGGTTTGGGGGAGTGTAAGTGAAGTGGCGTCAGAGACATAGAGTTTCATAGGCCAGGGTAAAGAGTTGGGATATTTGTTTAATGGGATCCCTCTGGAAGGTTTTCAGCAGGAGGGCTTTCAGTAAGATTGAATTTATACTTTTAAAGGCCCACAGTGGCTGCTAGAATCAGGCATCCAAGTTTCTCACAGAACACTGTGCCTGTGCTCTGGCAGGCGGAAGTACCAGGAAACAAACACCTACACTCCTCCGGAGCAGCCTTCAACCAATGCCTCACAGGAGTTGAATAAACACACTGGCTCCCTTGCCCCTTGAGTAGGGTAACTCTAAGGGACATCTTCCACATTGGTGTTTCTCAGAGTTCTCCAGTGGAATGAAGCTCGAGACGCCCCCAGTGGTAGCTTGCTTGTGATTGGGCCCCCTTTTATAGACTGCCTCCCCCTCTTTCTCTCATATCCCCACTCTCTTGCATTTCTTAGGACCAGTATTTGCACTTGAATCTTTGCCTCACATTTTGCTTCTGGGGGAACCCAAACCGAAGACACTGGATTATTGTGAAGATGAAATTTGTGAACCTCTTGGCACATGTTAGACGCTCAGTAAACTCATTGTTAAGTGAACAAATAAGCGAAGCTTCACCTGGCCTGAGGATACACACCCAGGGCCGAGGAAAGGAGGAAGGGCGAGACCTGGGACTGTAAGAGATGAGAGGATTCCCAGAGAGGCTGTCCCTGCAATGCCCCCACCCTTCAGCAACGGGTGTCATTACTCCATGCCTCCCCATTCTGAGTTCTCTTCCTGTCCCCCTGGTGGTTGTGGGTTCAAGGCGTGACTGGACCACATGGGCCAGAGCCCTTTGAGCAGCTCAGCAAGATGCTCTCGTCACAAAGCTCCCATGTCAACTCGCTGGAAGGACAACACCCACCAAGCGTGGGACTGGAGATAAAAACACTTAGGCAAAGTAAGCGTGACATTGAACTTGTGCCTTTAATGTTTAAACAATTTAAATATCATATTACAAAATGACAAGATTATACAAATCAACATGTAAAGCATGAGAGCTATGAAGCGAAATCTTCGTCTGCTCAGTTCTCCTGGGGCTGATCATGGCTGCAATGCTGGCTTCCTCTCCCTGAGGCCCCAGCCCTCATCCTTGAAGGACTCTGAGAGGGCAAGAGGCTTGTCCAAGGTCACAGAGCTCTCCTGGTTTTGTTTCTGGTGCTGCGCCACTACGCATTGTAGGGCCACTTTCAAAACAATCTTACCTGGGGGGGAAAAATCCAACTATCTCTTGATAGAGGCGCTGCATTTTTAAATTTCCTCCAGTCTAGAAGCCATGGACAGAAGCCCATGGAGATCCAAGTGCCCCAAGTGATGGTGTCATAACAGCAAGCTTGATGTAGGAAGCAACTCTCCGGAGGGCTAGGGGGTGTAGGGGAGCGAGGGCTTTGTGTGCGTGGCTAAAACATGAGAACGGTGAAGGGAAGTTCTTCCTCTGTGCAGTTCTCCCAGGGCTGTGTTGGCTTCCCTTCCCTGAGGCCCTGGCCCCCATCACCTCTGAGTGGAGAGAGCACTAGCCCTGAGTCTATTTCTGAGGGGTCTGAGAGGCATTTCAGAGAAGGATGCCTTGGAAGAAAACTCAGACCTTCCCTTGAAATAGCTTTGTTCTCATGCTGGGTACATGGACACAGAGCCAGCAGGGAAGAGGAGGAGGCATCCAGGCTGCTCCTGAGAGCCACAGGGTTTAGGTGGGGCTCTGTTTAAGAACCCACTCGCCATGTGGGTTGGCACGGTACAGATCTAAGAGGTAGGCATCTGGGTCCAGGCGATGCTCATCTGTGGGAAGAAGGGGTGAAGGAGGTTGAGTGGGAGGCTATGGGAGACGCTGTTCCCCTGCGCAGAGTCCTTCACCAGGCAGAGCACTGTCCCCTGGCTGTATGCATCTTGACTGCTACAGCTCACAGTTACCACTTCTGCTGGAGGACTGAGCTCCGCTGAGGGAAGATGCCTTGCCAGAAAAGTGACATCCCCTCCCCCTGGGAAAGCCCACAGTCGAAGACTGATGGACACAGACTACCAAAGACTAGTCTCCTTGCCTCAAAATGCAACAACTCTGATGTGATTTGTGCTCTAGAGCCCCCTAGTGGATCAGGCCAAGCTCCAGGATGTGGACACTCCTGGTCCCTGCCCCTTCCCTATCCTCCTTCACTCCTTCCCTTGGAACCCTTTCTTGAGGGGCACCCGCTCAGTGCATCATGTACTACTGATGCCATGTCTTAGCCTCCGCTTCTTGGCCAGTGGCCCTCAAAGTGTGGCCCCTCGACCAGCAGCATCCGCAACTTCTGGAAACTCATCAGAAACACACATTCTCAGGCCCCACCATCTGTGTCTTAGCCCTCCAGGGGATCCTGAGATTCCGGTCAAGTCTGAGGATCATTGTTCTAGAGAATGCAAAGGGAAACAGCTGCCCATCCTTGGTTCCCACAGAGCCAGGGACCTCCCAGAGCCGGACATTTATTTGCAGAATTCCTTAAGGACTCCTTGGCCCCTGGACCAGGGATGAGGTCCATCCCAGCTAGGATGTCCCAGAGGAGTCAGTTTCACTGGTGGTACTGCCAGCCTTGACACTAAACAAACCTTCTGCCTCTCTCTGCAAGCCTGAGGCCAGCTCCAGGCACAATCCAAACTCTAGGATAGACTCCTAAGACTTGCACTTTAACCCTACAGCAGGACTCTGCCTGGTTTCATTGGAGATAGAGGCCTGAGGGGAAGGCTCATCTCCAGGCAGACTCTGGCCTCCCCCAGAAGGGCTCAGTGAAACTCTGAGGTCGAAGAACTCCCAGGCACCCGGGCTCTGTTCCCGTTTCCCACAGTGGAACTTACTGATATTCCCTCCAACTTCATAGAAGAGGATGTTGGCTGACTCCATGGGCCTGTGGCTGTAAAACAGAGAAAGAAAAAAAAAAAAAAAACTCCTGCCTTTTCCTTCTAGAAACAGCAAGACCAACAACTGTGCATGGCCCCCAGGTCTGGAAAGGGCAGTCCTCACTGATTTTCAGTCCCACTGGGGAGAAGACGTATAAGGACCCTCCTGAGAGAGCTGGAGCCAGTGACAGAGTCCAGCAACCAGGGGCTGGGGAGAGGTAGCTGGAGGGCACGAGGCTCAGCCAGAGGTGCACCCCGCTGTGAGGCTCCTTCCTTCCGGGCATCAGAATGGAGACTGCGAGGGCAGGGGAATGAGTGGTGACAGATGGGGACAGGAGCCTGCGGTGAGGGGAAGATTTTGTGTCAAGATGGATTATGGACATTGTATGATTACATATGATAATTATGCTTATCATGTAAGAATCACAATTATTATATGATAATTATGGGTATCCTGAGTTCAATTCCATGGCCTCTTATCTGCCATGTGGCCTTAAGCAAGCCCCTTCTCTTTTCTGAGTCTTAGTGCTCCCATCTGTTCAAGGAGGAGCTGAACCAAACAGTTGCTGAAGATGACAGTCTGAGGATTCCTTGTGCCAATGCCAAGAAGGAAACTCTTGAGGGCTCAGGCTGTTTCCTGTACCCTGGGAATGATGGCTGCTCGTCAGCCCCCTACCTTCTTCCAGATCCTTGGCCAGGCTCTGCTCCTTGCTGCAGAACCTTTGCCGTGCAGTTTTGTGTGTCAGGAAGCCTCACCTCGCTCCCAGACGACACCAGCTTCTTTGTCTTCCAGACACATTATTCCCTGCATTTCTTATGAAACCTAATACAGTTTGTAACTTGATCTTTGGTTTGTGACCATTTGCTTTATGTCCAGCTCTTCCTCAGGGCTGTGGGCTCTTAAGAGCACGGCCTCTGTCTGTTCTTTTCATGCCTAGTCTATAATTCTCTCAATACATGGTGGGCCAGGTGCGGTGGCTCACGCCTGTAATCCCAGCACTTTGGGAGGCTGAGCTGGGCAGATCACTTGAGGTCAGGAGTTTGACACCAGCCTGGCTAACATGGTAAAACCCTATCTCTACTAAAAATACAAAAAAATTAGCCAGGCATGGTGGCAGACGCCTGTAATCCCAGCTACTTGGGAGGCCGAGGCAGGAAAATCACTTCAACCTGGGAGGAGGAAGTTGCAGTGAGCCAAGATCGCGCCACTGCACTCCAGCTTAGGTGACAGAGTGAGACTCCGTCTCAAAACAAAACAAACAAACAGAAAAACATGGTGCCTGGTGATGGGCATTAATTAAATACCTATTAAAATGAATGAGTGAGTGGTAGTCATAATGATTATTACTTGGAGCCAAGAAGCTCTCTAAGGTTGGAGAACCCATCTGACCACCCCAGAAAGGGAAGGCCAGGCCAGGCCAACAGCATGTGTAACTCCCTGGTGGCTTTCAGCTCTGGGGTGCAGACCCCTCCCTGCAGGGGAGAGGCTCCTGCCTCCAGGAGGTGCCCCTTACTGTAGAAGGAGGCTGTTCATGTCCTCACTGCCTTCTTGACCCTTGGAACCAGTGCTGAGGTGCTCTGTGAACTGCCTCAGGACATGGGCCACTTTGGTGCTGGGGGTGAGAGGCACCTTCAAGGGATCCTTGATAGGCCAGACCACCTGGATCTTTGCCACCTTGGGAGTCTGCAGAGAGAGAGAGGAAGATCCATATACACAAGAGCCAGTATGCCTGGAGTTCAAACATGGATGCATAAACATGCATACATGGCACTTACACAAATGCCCACGCTGAAAATCACAAGACGCCACACACACACACACGCACACCGGCCACTTGCGCACCGATCACAGACATACACATTCTGGATGTGTGCACACACAGACGCAGAGAAACATGCCTGTGTTTCTACGCCTGTGTT
This sequence comes from Rhinopithecus roxellana, assembly GCF_007565055.1. Classification (NCBI taxonomy): domain Eukaryota; kingdom Metazoa; phylum Chordata; class Mammalia; order Primates; family Cercopithecidae; genus Rhinopithecus; species Rhinopithecus roxellana. The sequence continues at coordinate 111,070,727 of NC_044561.1, read as the reverse complement.
TGTGTTTCTGTGCCTGTGTTTCGCACTCGTACACACAGCAGGGGTACATGCAACGCACCCACAAACACAGACATGTAGGTTTGTATAAAGACCCATCACCCACACATTGTGCACGATGCAGCCTCGACGCTCATCAATTTCTCTGATCGGGACTTTAATAAGGAACCGTGTTCAGGACCCCTCCCAGGAATACTCAGTATTTTTGGAAGGCTCTTCCCTTCTATTATCCCCCTCCCAGCCCCAGTCACCTCACACCCCGCAGAGCGATCCCCATTTTCCCAACCCTCGGCCTGGGGTTGCCTAAAAATGGGGCGGAGGAGATGGCTTCTAGGGGAAGTTTCCGAGTCACTCCATTTCCCCTCCCCAACCGCAGCCACGCCTCCTCGCTCCCCGTGACGGCGCCGCAGCGCCCCCTGGTGGCCTCACTGGGCCGTTGCTGGTAGCCCGGTAGCGGGGACCTGGAGGAAGGTGAGCACCAAGCTCCAGGTGCCCTCCTGTCGCCTAGGGCCCTTCTCCAACTGTCTGGGGTCGGAGGCACTCACCGCCTCGAGGCTGTCCCCCGCCTTGTCCCTATCTACGTGCATCCTCCGCAGCCAAGTCTTGAGGCCCGTGTCACAGAGCTGAGGGCGCCTGCTGCTGCTGTCGTTCAGTTTTCGCACCTGGGCGACCAGGAAAGAGGCGACCTGACCAGAAAGGATCGAGTCTCGGCAGGGTGATAGGACTGCTGGGGCCAAGAGGCAGAACCCCCTCCAGGGTCATCGTGGCCTCTTCCCCGGCCCAGCGTCCCACAGGGCTTGGAAATACGCATGTGTTGGACTTGGGACGGAAGCACTGGTTTGGTGGAATGAGGAGGGGGCATTCAGCCCCTGAAGTGGGCCTTGGAGGAGGGGGCCCTGAGAGTGGAGCCCACCCTGAGGCTTAGTGGACAGTGGTTCCTCTCGACAGAGGCTGGAGGGTCCTGCACCTGCTGAGGGATAGCTGCTTACTGGCACACTCAGGCAGGGGTGTCCCCAAAACACACCTGGGGCAGGCTCTGCTCTGAGAACCTCCAGACAGCCCACACTGGGGGATTCCTATAGAGGCCTCCAGATCAACCCATGCCTCTCTGTGGGATCCGAACCCAGTAAAGTCAGAGAACCCAGACTCCATGGACCCTGATAATAACACATTTCTGTCTCCCAGGGTCTGATGGAACTGGGGTCGATTCTGAACTCCCCTCTTTCTATGTGTGTGCTGACTAAAGGTGACACACACGGGGAAGGGCAAGGGTGATGGGGGTTCTCCCCTTTCACTTTTTCTACATCTATGTTGTCTGAAGCTTTTCTAACAAGCAAACATTCAGGAATTTCTTGAATTTTTAAAGCTCCCTCCAATAAAAAGAAGTATTACAATCCAATGTCTTTTAGTAGCAACATTATCTCAAAGGGCTGAGTGCAGAGAAAAAAGGAACTATGGGGGTGTAAGGGGTGTATGAGGGAGGAGTAGGGGACTTTCGACAGAGGAGTTGACTCTTGAATTAAGAGGTCTTGAAGAATGAGTGGAGGACAGCAGGCTTCTGCCATTAAAAAAAAAAAAAGGTGGGGGGAAGGGGAAGAGAATTCCAGGCAGAGTAAACTGCATAAGCAAAAATTCAGAAGTGTGAAGTACTAGATGAGTTTGGAGTGCCAGCTGGCACTTGCTGTGTTTAGAACACAGAAGAGTACCCAGCAGGGTCGGAGAGAAACTGAGAACAGTCAAAGAGGGCTTCACTTGCTGGTTTCTAGAAAAGGAAATTTAATCTAATGACTTCACAGAAGGAGGGAGGGATAGGAGGAAGGACTGTGGTTGGATGGATGAGTGGATAGTTGGATAGATGCATGGTTGGTAGATGAGTAGGTGGATGGATGGGTAGATAGTTGGATAGATGCATGGTTTAGTTGGAGAGATGCATGGTTGGGTAGATGGGTGGATGGATGGGTGAATGAGTGGATGGATGGATTGGTAGATGAGTGGATAGATGTATGATTGGTGAATGGGTGAGTGGATGATAGATTGGTGGATGGGTAGATGGGGGAGTTGGAGGAATTAATGGATGGATGGGTGGTGGGTAGACGGGTGGGGGGATAGGTGGGTGGATAAGTGGGTGGGTGATGAGCAGATGCATAAATGGATGGGTGGGTGAGTGAGTGGGTGGATGGATGGATGGATAGGTGAGTGAGTGGGTGAGTGGATGGGAGACTAAATGGAAGTATGAATGAACAGATGGAGGGAAGAGGATACACGTCTCTGGGTGAGAAAGCAGCCGGGTCAGCAGTGGTAGATGGTGCTACCTTGTGTTCACAGAGTCTCAGGAGCTGGAGGGGTCTCAGTGCTGCGGGCACCATGCAGCTGACACTGCAGAGGGGCCTCTCTCCTCCTCTGGCTCCTCGACTTGCTGTCACTTGTTACTCAGGGCAAAGCTCATAGTGGGGGCAGGGGGGCAGGGGTATCCCTGTTATCTGGTTCCGGGCTCTGTTTTAGGCAGGCCCTGTGATCCCGGGCCTCAGGGATGGGGCTTTCTCAGCAGTATAAAAGCTTTGATATGAAGGAATTATTTGTGGGAGTTGGGGGAACTCCTGCAATCTGGGGTAGACCAGATGGCAGCAGACTGACAGAGAGGCGTGGCAGCGGAGACAGAAAGGGAAGACACTTCTTGGTCACTAAGGCAGGGGGAAGAAGAAAACACAGTCCTGTGCAGAGGCCAACAAAGGGCCTGGAAGGGACACACTAGGAAACTGAAAGGACACTGCCCAGGCTCCTGGAGAGCAGGGGCGGCAGGGCAGCGGCACCCAGAGGAGGGACACCCAGCACCCAGCAGCACTCACCGTCCACAGCAGATCCTGGTAGTGCACCATTATCTGCACCACCTCGGCTGCCCCCTCTGCCAGCTGCTTCTCCTTGCCTTTGGGGAGCTTGGGGGGCTGCCCTTGGTGCAGAAAGAGGTTAGGGGCCATCACGGTGGAAACATTCCACAGAGTCATCTTGTTGTGCTGTTCCCGGGCCACCACCTTCCTGAGGAATTCCAGCAGCGCCTGGGAAAGGGGGCAGAATCTCCCTCAAATCTCAGCCCATCCCTGGCGCCTCCCCACTATCCCCAGGGCATCCTGATGCATGACAAGGGGGCGCTAGGAAGGAGCCAGGAGCTGGGAGGGCAGCAAGAGGGGCTCCTGTTCCAGCTGTGCCACCAGCCCACTCTGCGACCTCTCTGTGTCTCCACTTCCTGCTCTGCAGTGTCCAAAACACTGTCCCTCCCCTGCTCCCTCAGAGACTAATGAGACAACTGGGCAGGAAAGAATAGGGAAGCAGAGACGCTGGGAAGAGCAGGGGAAGGTGATAAGACCTACCATTTATGATGTATTCTTTGTGTTCTTGGGCCTTTAGTTGGTACTTATTTAATCCTCATAGTAACTTTATAAGGTAGTTTTTTTATTGTTGTTTTTTGTTTTTGTTTTTGAGTCAGAATGTCACTGTGTCATTCAGGCTGGAATGCAGTGGTGTGATCTTGGCTCAGCTCCCTGCAACCTCTGCCTCCCAGGTTCAAGTGGCCCACCCACCTCAGCCTCCCAAGTCGCTGGGATTACAAGTGTGCACCACCACACCAGCTAATTTTTGTATTTTTAGTAGAGACGGGGTTTCACCATGCTGGCCAGGTTGGTCTCAAACTCCTGACCTCAAATGATCCTCCTGCCTTGGCCTCCCAAAGTGCTGGGATTACACACATGAGTCACTGCGCCTGGCCAAGGTAGCTCTTATTATTGCATGCATTTTATAGAGAAGGAAACAAGCTTGGAGAATGTACCAAGAGTCACACAGCCAGTAAGGACAAAGGGACAGAGTGAAGAAGGGAGGGACTGAAGAAGGGAGGGAGGGATTGATGGATGAATGGATAAATGGGTGAATGGATAAAGAAAAGAAGAAGAATAGATGGATGAATGAGGATAAATGGGTGGAGGAAGGAAGAATAAATGGAAAGGAGGTGGTAGGGAAGGAGGGAGGGAGGAAGGGAGGAAGGGAGGGAGGGAGAGGGGATAGGAACAGAGGACACATACTGAATACCCTGCAAAGCATCATCTTCTACCCTATGATTCCTTATGAGTTAGCTTTTATGATTTCCAAAATAAGATGCTATTAATGCTATTATCATCCTCATTTTACTGAAAAGGAAGCATAAACTCAAGCAGGAAGATCTGGGGCCTCTTCACACGCTGACCCTGGAGGCACATCTGGAGTCTGACCGAAGGACAGCCAAGAGGGTATAGGGAGCTGGGCGAAGGCTGAGCATCCACTCCTATATGACAAGGAGAATTTGCTAAGGGATTTTTCCCAAACTGGTTCAGCACGGAACACCAGTGCCGTGCAATGCTTTCCACAACAAAAGAGGTCCCTGATCAACCGCGTTTTTAGAGTACTGCATACTCTAATCCCACTTGGAGATTCTCTCAAAGCCTCAATATACCAAAGGCTTTGAGAAGTCCTGGGGAGAAAAATATTCTTAACCTTGTTTCATGAACTCTGTTTACTTATCCAGGCTTGGCCACAAGGTGCTAACACCTGTTAGCACCACGTGGAACTGATGCTCTGTAGTGCCCACTCTGGGACTATCCCCTTTCAGGGCTCATCTACTTTCTTTAGGAAAGTCTCAAGAGAGGTCTGTGTGGGTTGTCACTGAACCCTAGCAGCTGGCAGAAGTTGCTGAATGAATGAATAAATGAGCACATTTGGAGCCATGGCTGTGGGTGTGGGCTGACATGGCAAAGTGGTGGTGGTGCATGGTAACTCTTACCTTTAAGGCATTTCTGTTGGGTTCTGGGAGGATGAGGATGAGCAGGTGAAGAACCTGCAGGCGCTGCTTCAGGTCGGGGATGTCTGCGGGAAGGGAGGGACCTCAGTCTTCATGGGAGGCTCAGGGACTCCCTCCCTCAGTCTGGTCTCTTCTTGGGGAAATTCCAGAGCTGAAAAGCCGGAGGACAGCCAGGAATCCCTTTTTTCATAAGGTGTGGGATTATTTCCTTGTCTAATGTTGGCTCAGACAGAGCCCTGACCAGTGCTGGTGGAGAGGTTCACTTGCTATACTTTGTGTAGCAAAATAAACACACACATGCGTGTGCATGCACGCACATGCCGCACACACCCAGATATGCAGTCCAGGCTACAGCCCAGGGTCAGAAATGCAATGAACGAGCAAATCACCCTTAGGAAGGGAGACAAGAGAGCTCAATGGGCCCAGACAGAAGGTTTCATGAAACCCTCTGTATTGTGAGGGTTGAAAAGGAAAAGCCGTCTCACACCTGGTGTCAGGATCTCCGGGGAGAGGAGGCAGGTAGGAGGAGGTAGTAGTTACAGATTCAAAGAAGGAGTTCATCAGAGCCAGATAAGACCCAGCAGCTGAGAGCTGCCTGGAACCTGGAGAAGAGCTGCATAGGAGACACAGAGGCTGAGCACCTGGGGCGCCAGGTCTACAACCCCATATGACCTTCCCTCCTTCCTTCCTTCCTTCCTTCCTTCCTTCCTTCCTTCCTTCCTTCCTTCCTTCCTTCCTTCCTTCCTTCCTTCCCTCCTTCCTTCCTTCCTTCCTTCTCTTCCTCCCTCCCTCCCTCCCTTCCTTCTCTCACTTATCAACAAATACCTGTCAAGTACCTGTCAGGTGCTGTGCTCAGTCTAGGCACCTGGGACACAATAGTGAAGGAGGAAAATAAAGTCGCAGGCTTGTGGAGCTTACATTTCACAGGGGAGACACAATACACAAGCAAAGAATAAATCAGAGCATGATGGGCATCACTGCATCATTATAGAGGCTAGCAGGCAGCACGGAGTGTGGGGTCACGGAAGGCCCCTCACAGGCTCTGACAGCCAGCTGAAACTTGAAAGGCAGGAAGCAGCCAAATGAGGGCGGAGGGAGTTTCCATTCAGAGACAGCAGCAAGTGCAGACGCCCCAGGGAAGGAAAGAGGAGGGGGAACAGCAAAGTGAGAGGGCCTGACCAGACAGTGGGGAAGGAGGAGGCCAGGAAGAAAGGGGGCCAGAAATAGGCAGGACCTGAGCCGAAGCAGGTGGGCCCAGTAAGGAGTGGAATCTTATTACAAGGGTGCTGTGGAGGATGGGTAACAGCATAGGGAAGGGATCTGATTTGTTTTGCAATGAGGTCGAGGCCAGGCCTGATGATTCATGCCTGTAATCTCATCACTTTGGGAGGCTGAAGTGGGAGGATCACTTGAGGTCACGAGTTTGACGCTAGCCTGGGCAACATAGCGAGACCCCTGTCACTACAAAAACATTTTAAACAAGTATGCCAGGCATGGTCTCATGTGCCTATATTCTTAGCTACTTGGGAGGCTGAGGCAGGAGAATCACTTGAACCCAAAAGTTCAAGGTTGCAGTGAGCTAGGATCATGCCACTGCACTCCAGCCTGGGTGACAGAGACCAGGGGGGTTTTTTAAAGACCCCGTCTCTCAAAAAAAAAAAAAAGAAGAAGAAGAAGAAAGAAAACAAACAAAACACTGAGGTTGTGAGAATCAAAGGTCAGAGAAGACATCTCAGGATCCCTGTCCCCTCCCCTAGCTTGGGGGTGGAAATCAGACTGCCTGAGCCTTGAAGCTTTTTGGAGAATTCAGAGAGACAGGGAGAACCTCATGGTCATGAATGAGATCTCAGGAGAGCTGCTCTACTTTTCTGAGAAAAATTAGAAGTGACTATGTTTGTACATTGTGGATTGTGAAGAAGTCCAGACAGGAACATATATATGCAGACTATACATAGAGCAAGGTCTGTGCAATACATGCTGATCTGCAGATGCGCACACAGATGGACACAGATGGACGCGATCTGCAGACGCACACACAGATGGACACGATCTACAGACGCACACACAGATGGACACAATCTGCAGACGCGCACACACAGATGGACACGATCTGCAGACGCACACACAGATGGATGCGATCTGCAGACGCGCACACAGATGGATGCAATCTGCAGACGCACACACAGATGGACGCGATCTGTAGACACGCACACAGATGGACGTGCACACACATGTGTCCACAGATACACGGGTAGACGATGCTGATAAGCTCAACCCCATGGATGTCAAGATGTGAAGGAAACCAGTCCACTCGTCCACGTGAGAACTAATAGGGACTGTAGTGTGCAAAACCTTAGCCTCCTCTCCTCACACACCTGCACATGCACACATGCCATACAACACACACAGGACACGCATGCACATGCGTATGCACACATATTGGGCTCACATGCTCACACTTGCTTCTTCCCCCATTGGTTGGACATTTCTGGAACAGACATTTCCAGGAACGGGCAGTCCTGCCTTTGCATGGCTTCCCCTCTCCAACCAAGGCCAGTGACATCCAACTCTCCATCCTTGCACAGGCCAAGGGCTTGGGCACACTCACTGGGCACCACAGCGAAGGCCGGGAGGTACTCAGCCGTGAGCAAAGGCGTCGGCAGCTTCCGGATGAACCTTTTGAGCAAATCGGAGGCGTCATTGTGATGAACCTCGTCCCAGCTAAAAAGGCCAGCATAGAAGTCTCTCTCCAGCTTCTGTTCCAGCCCCTACAAGAAGGAGGGGCACGAAGATACAGTTGGCCCAGGGCTCCGGTAGAAGCTGCTCTACCACTTCTCTGGGGCTCGGTTTCCTCATCTGCAAAGTGGGGACAACAAGAGCACCTCCCTCGTGGGGTTGAAGTGAGGACGAAATGGCCTAAAGTGCGTGTCACTGAGCACAGGGCTCTGCTCATTAAACGTTGGTGGTCTGACTCCAGGGCCACGCTCTCCGCCACCATGCTCATTGTGCCACCTTCAGCCTCTCAAACCCTCGACCCACACGGAGACCAAAGACAGATCACCGGTGAGCCAGGGACTGGATTCTCTCCTGGCTTAACACACATATGAGGATGGGGGAGATGCAGCCTCAGTGAAGCGGGGAAAGCCAAACCATTACCTTGACCCTGGCCTGGGATCCGGGCACCCTGAGAATGCCTTCCGTGTCCAGTCCTCTCTTTTCCAAACAGGACAGCAGCTGTCAGAGACAGAAACCAGCATTTAAACTAGGAAACACTGAAAAGCAGAATTCAAAATGGTGTGTCTGTCTCCCATGAAAATCAGAAAGAGGGGGGTACCGGGAGAAGCGTTTCCTTCAAAATAATAATAGTTTTTGTGACCACCTCCATGAGCCAGGCACTGTGAGAGCTTCATACAGATTTTTCTCATTTAATCATTGATAAGAGGAAGATACTGTTATCATCATCCCAATTTACAGATGTTGAAAGGGAGGCTAATGAAAGGTCAAAAATCCACCCTTGACTTTAAGATTCAGAAGTTAAAAAGAAAAGAAAAAAAAATCCACCCCAAGGATCACTTAAGGCCAGGAGTTCGAGACCAGCTTGGGCAACATAGTGAGACCCTGTCTCTACAAAAAAGTTAAGACAAAAATTTATAAAATAAAAACAACAACAACAACCAAAATCCACCCCAGGTCTCTGAGCTAGCAAGTGCCAGAGTCAGAATTTGAACCCAGATCTGCCTGATTCCAAAGGCCATCCTTTCTCCCCTTTGCTAGATGTCCCCTGACAATGGTCCCCAGAGCCAGCTTCTGAAGGATTAAATAAACCCAAGCTGGGGATGACTTACGGCTTGAAGGACCAGTGGGACCTGTGTGCTGGGGAGGACTTTGTGGTCAGCTTCTAGCAGGCTGTCAAGGGGCACACCGAAGAGGCGAGTTTCTGCAGGAAATCAAAGAGCAGAAGGCGCATTTCACTTCCTGGAACGACCACTGGGCTTGGACCTGCAAGATCTCCTGGGGAACTAGAATCAGACCCCTTTTCCTGTGGAAGGACTGAGCTCTCTGGAGAATGGCTGGACCCAAACCTCTCCTCTTGAGCAGAATATTTGGCCTCAGCAGTAATGCAGACATCACTGCTGAGGAGATATGTCTCAGAGCAGAAAATCTCAGCTGGATAAAGAAGTATTGAAAGGGCCGGGTGCGGTGGCTCAAGCCTGTAATCCCAGCACTTTGGGAGGCCAAGGTGAGCGGATCACCTGAGGTCAGGAGTTCGAGACTAGCCTGGCCAACGTGGCGAAACCCTGTCTCTACTAAAAACACAAAAAAGCATTAGCCGAGCGTGGTGGTGGGTGTCTGTAATCCCAGGTACTTGGGAGGCTGAGGCAGGAGAATTGCTTGAACCCGGGAGGCGGAGGTTGCAGTGAGCCAAGATCACACCACAGCACTCCAGCCTGGGCAATAAGAGCGAAACTGTCTCACAGAAAAAAAAAAAAAAAAAAGTATTGAAAGGGAAGTACGCTGCTGCTTCAGGGGGCACCAGGCATAAAAATGTAACAGCAGTCCTGGGTGGAGCTCTGGCTCTGCAGGATGGGCCAGGTTCTAGAGAATGTATTCCCCAGGTCCATCTTAACCACCCTGGCTTGAAGTCTTCTCAGGCAAACTCCTCCTTCCACATTTTCTCCACACCTTCCTTCTTTCTCCCTTCTCTGGCCTACCCCACCTCTGCTAGATTCCTCCCCCTGGTCTTTTTTATTCACCATCCTCTTGTCTTTAAAGAAACAAACCAAAAAACCAAACCAAAACAAATCAAAAAATCACAATGCATAATGCTGACAACGACACAGCCAGATGAATACTTTTGCACACTGCTGAAGGGCAATATTATCTCAAGAACTTAACTCATAAATGTAATCTAAAGTAATCTAAGATGCATTCAAAAGCATATATCCAGCAGTAGTGATTGTGTCTTATAGTAGGAAAGATACAGGCATCAAAAATGTCCACTAATAGCGAAATGGTTAAATATATTAGAATACATCCACAAGGAGGAAAATAGTGCAGTGATTAAAAATCGTGTTTTCACTGAGGCAAGGTGGCTCATGCCTGTAATCCCAGCACTTTGGGAGGCTAAGGTGGGAAGGTCGTTTGAGCCCAGGAGTTCGAGCCAGGCCTGGGCAACATGGAAATACTGCCTCTCTACAAAAAAAATACAAAAATTAATTAGCAGGGTGTGGTGGCACACACCTGCAGTGCCAGCTACTCAGGAGCCTGAAGTGGGAGGGTCACCTGAGCCTGGGGAGTTTGAGGCTACAGTGAGCTGTGATCATGCCACTGCACTCCAGCCTGGGCAAGAGAGAGAGACTCTGTCTCAAAAATAAATAAATAAATAAATAAATAAATAAATAAATAAATAAATAAAAATCATGTTTTCAAGGAATATTTAATAGTTGTGGTAGATGCTACTATTGTTCTAAATTCATTATCCCTCTTTGTATCCACACCCTCTGCCATGTGAACTTGCAAATCTTCCCATTAGGGAAGCACAGCGTACCTCCTCACCCGTTGCTAGGCCATGTGACTAGTTTGGACCAATGGCATGGGAACCTACATGACGCAAGCAGAGGCTTAAAATGTGGTAGACTTTGCCCTCTGAGCTTCTGCTGTCACCATGAAAACGTCCTCCAGACGGCCAGCTGGTCCCAGGAGGACGAAAGACCTGAGAGCAGACCTACACTCAGCCAACAACTTGGAGCCAAGCCCAGCCTAGATCAGCCAAGCTACGCCCAGTTTACCCACAAGCACGTGAGCAAGAGTAAAGAGTTCTTAAGTCATGAGTTTGGGGTTGTTTGTTATGTAGCATTATCATGACAACCACTAAATGATACAATAACTGGAAAATGTCCATAATTCTATATATATAATATTCTATAATATAGATCGATAACTATATGTTCTATTATATATAATGTAATTATGAAACAGGGTCTCAGAGTTCTATATATATATAGAATTGAGACAGAGACTCTCTCTGTCACCAAGGCTGGAGTATAGTGGCATGATCAAGGCTCACTGCAGCCTTCACTTCCCAGGCTCAAGTGATCCTCCCACCTCAGCCTCCCAGGTAGCTGGGACTACAGGAGTGCACCACCACGCCTGGCTACTTTTTTGTTTTTTGTAGAGACAGCGTCTCACTATGTCACCCATTCTGGTCTCAAACTCCTGGGCTCAAGTGACCCTGCCACCTCGGCCTCCCAAAGTGTTGGCATTACAGGAGTGAGCCACTGCTCCCAGACCATAATTATACAATATGAGGTGAAAAAAGGATACACACACATACACACAAAGGAAGATAATGCACGAAAAGTGCTTTTCTGAATTATACTTTTTCCTTTTTGTATTTTACTCTATTTCACAAATTTCCCACAATGAGCAGGAATTGTTTTCATATGCAGAAAAAAATGTAAACAGAAGGAATATAGAAGCTGAGCATATTGGCCGGGCGCAGTGGCTCACACCTGTAATCCCAGCACTTTGGGAGGCTGAGGCAGGCAGATCACGAGGTCAAGAGATCAAGACTATCCTGGCCAACATGGTGAAACCCCATCTCTACTAAAAATACAGAAATTAGCTGGGCATGGTAGTGCACACCTGTAGTCTCAGCTACTCGGGTGGCTGAGGCAGGAGAATCGCATGAACCCGGGAAGCGGTGGTTGCAGTGAGCCGAGATCGCACCACTGCACTCCAGCCTGGTGACAGAGCGAGACTCCGTCTCAAAAAAAAAAAAAAAAAAAAAAAAAAGCTGAGCATCTCTCTCTTGGTGGGAGAGTTCGTGTACAGCTCCCTGTGAGAAAGCCAGGACTGTGGCCACAGGGCTTTCCCTGGGCCAGGGCTGCTCACCTGCCGCTTTCCACTTCCCCGCTTTGCTCCTCTTCAGGTCCAAGCCAAGGACATCACAGAGCGCGGTCAGCTCTATGAGGGCCAGAGAAGGTACCTTCCTCATGTCCTGCAGGGACAAGTCTCCTATCCTCGTCACGCCAAGTCTGCCTTTGGGGATGGTAAACTTCTATTAATAGAGAGGGAAGTAAAGACAATTTGTCAGGCTATGTGTCTGATGGGTATTTGGGGGTTCCCCCTTCTCCCCTGGGCATTTAGGCGGAAGGAAGAGCAGCGTGGATAAGAGCTGGTGCTCAGGAGTCCATCCTCAAGTCAAGTCCAAGCTCCACCTCTTGCAAACGGAGTGACATTCTGAGCCTCTGATTCCCCATCCATAATCATAAAATAGAGCCTCCCTCAGAAGGTTTTTGCATGTTTGTTTGTGTTTTTCTTTGGAGACACTGTCTTGCTCTGTTGCCCAAGCTGGCGTACAGTGGCATGAACATTGCTCACTGCAGCCCCGACCTCCTGGGCTCAATTGATCCTCCTGCCTCAGCCTCCTGAGTAGTTAGGACTACAGGTATGCACCCCGACACCTGGCTAATCTTTGTATTTTTTGTAGAGACAGAGTTTCTCTGTGTTGCCCGGGCTGGTCTCAAACACCTGGGCTCGAGCGATTCTCCCACCTCAGCCTCCCAAAGTGCTGGAACTACAAGCATGAGCCACCGCAACGGCCTCATAAAATTTTAGTGGGAGCAAATGACCTAATGGATATAAAGTGCTTGGCACTGTCCCAAGCACATAGCGAAGCCTCAAGAAACAGAAACTGTTTTCACTGTCTGCCCTCCCACAAGAGGACCTGGAGAGGAGGGATCGCCCCATGGGCTTCTTATTCTTGCTTCTACTCTTGTCCTTTGTTCCTCTCCCTCACCGGGTCTGTCCCCAGCCTTGGCCATGCCACCCGCAGAAATAAAGAATGCTCAACCCTGCCATCTAGAGGCCACATTGGGAATCTGCAGGCAGCTCCAGGCTTTCCTGCCGCCCAAGGTCAGAGAAGGCAAGCCAGAGGGCCAGGCTTGTTCAGCACTGCCTAGAGGGCTTGGCCAGACCACTTCCCAGTGCCCCTTTCGAGTGAGTGCTCAAAGGGAAAGAAATGGTAATTGATGCTTATAATACAGCCTAGTGCTTGAGGCATGAGCTATGGAGTCACACCCCTGGGGTTCAAATCCTTACTTTACCTGTGAGTGCAAGCAAATAATTTTACCTGTGTGTTCATCTGCAAAATGGAAGTGATAACAGTATCTACTTCACAAGACTGTTGGTAAGATTAAATTCAATAAAGTGTATGAAACATGGTGCCTGACACATAGTGAGTACTCAGTACTTATTACTACTTTTTAGTTTATTAACACAATTATCACCAGCTTAATAGAATGAAATTAAATCAAATATGTGAAGTACTTGGCATAATGCTTAGTGTGTGGTAAAAGATCAATATGTGATGCCTTTAGCATTATTATTATTATTCACAGGAGAGTCTTGCTCTGTCGCCCAGGCCGCAGTGCAGGAATGCAATCACAGCTCACTATAACCTTGAACTGCTTGGCTCAAGTGATCCTCCTGCCCTAGTCTCCTGAGTAGCTAAGATTACAGGCACACACCACCACACTCAACTATTTTTTTTTTTTTTTTTTTGAGACGGAGTCTCAATCTGCCACACAGGCTGGAGTGCAGTGGCATGATCTCTGTTCACTACAATCTCTGTCTCCCAGGTTCAAGCAATTCTCCTGCCTCAGCCTCCCAAGTAGCTGGAATTATAGTTGTGCACCCCCATACCCAGCTAACTTTTGTATTTTTAGTAGGTATGGGGTTTCACCATGTTGACCCAGCTGGTCTCAAACTCCTGACCTCAAGTGATCCGCCTGCCTCGGCCTCCCAAAGTGCTGGGATTACAGGCATGAGCCACCATGCCTGGCCCACACCCAATTATTTTAAAAAATTTTTTGTAGAGATGGGGTCTTGCTATGTTGCTCAGGCTGGTCTCGAATTTCTGGCCTCAAGTGATCCTCCGACCTCGGCCTTCCAAAGTGCTGGCATTACAGGTGTGCGCCACCATACCTGGCCCTTTAGCATGATTAATTATTATCATCATTCATAATTTAATGGAGAAACACTGTCAAAGAAAAAGACAAGATAATGTTGAATATTAACTATCTCTGATGTTTTAGAAATAGAAACTCATTATTAAAAAATTTTAGGCCAGGCACAGTGGCTCACGCCTGTAATCCCAGCACTTTGGGAGGGTGAGGTGGGTGGATCACAAGGTCGGGAGATCAGGACCATCCTGGCTAACATGGTGAAACCCCGTCTCTACTAAATATACAAAAAATTAGCCAGGCATGGTGGTGGGTGCCTGTAGTCCCAGCTACTTGGGGGCTGAGGCAGGAGAATGGCATGAACCCAGGAGGCAGAGCTTGCAGTGAGCCGAGATTGTACCACTGCACTCCAGCCTGGGAAATAGAGCAAGACTCTGTCTCAAAAAAAAAAAAAAAAAAAAAAAAAAAAATTAGGCCGGGTGCAGTGGCTCACGCCTGTAATCCTAACACTTTGGGAGGCTGAGGCAGGCAGATCACCTGAGGTCAGGAGTTTGAGACGAGCCTGGCCAACATGGTGAAACCCTGTCTCTACTAAAACTACAAACATTAGCCGGATGTGGTAGCACATGCCTGTAGTCGCAGCTACTCGAGAGGCAGAGGCATGAGAATTACTTGAACGTCAAGGGTAGAGGTTGTAGTGAGCTGAGGTTTCGCCACTGCACTCCAGCCTGGGCAACAGAGTGAGACTCTATTTCAAAAAAAATAAAATTAAAATAAATAAATAAATATAAATGTTATTTGATGTATATCATTAATGGAAAATATTATTAGTAAGAGAAACTAGGTGTAGAGTACGTGGGAGTTCTGGTTTTGCAACTTGCTGCAGGCCTAAGAAAATTCCATCTGAACGAGTGAAAGTACTCTCACAGTGGAACAGAGGCTACTGCGGGGTGGGGCTGGTGTCCTAAGCAGTAGAGAGTGGTGGTCAGCTGGGAAGGCTCCAGGTTCAAGCTGCCAGGTGTTCCTGTCCTGGCCTTTGTGGGAGCCAATTCTGTCACTTCTCCTCTCTGAGCACCATGATATGGTCTGGCTATGTCCCCCACCAAATCTCATCTTGAATTCCCATGTGTTGTGGGAGGGGCCCTGTGGGAGGTAACTGAATCACGGGGGCAGCTCTTTTCCGGGCTGTTCTCGTGATAGTGAATAAGTCTCACGAGATCTGATGGTTTTAAAAAGGGGAGATTCCCTGCACAAGCTCTCTTCTCTTGTCTGCCACCATGTGAGACATGCCTTTCACCTTCCACCATGATTGTGAGGCCTCCACAGCCATGTGGAACTGTAAGTCCATTAAACCTCTTTCATGCCTTTATCAGCAGTGTGAAAACAGAGTAACACATGCCACTTCTCTTTTTTTTTTTTTTTTTTTTTTTTTTTTTTGAGACAGGATCTTACTCTGGCCCAGGCTGGAGAGCAGTGGTACAGTCATAGCTCACTGCAGCTTCAACCTCCAGGTGCAAGTGATCCTCCTGCCTCAGCCTCCCAAGTGGCTAAGACTACAGGCCTGCACCATCATGCCTGGCTATTTCAAAAATTTTTTGTAGAGAGGCGGTATTGTCATGTTGGCCAGGCTGGTGTCAAACTCCTAGACTCAAGCAATCCTCTCGCCTTGGCCTCCCAAATTGCTGGGATTATAGGTGTGAGCCACTGTGCCCGACCCTATTTCTCTTTTTTTCTATCATACAGTCAGGGAGCAATGAGGGCACTGGAAGCCTTGGGAACAATGTCCTGGGCCAGGGTAGCCCTCAGGAAAATGTTACCTAAGATGGCATCACCTGCATCATCACGTGGTCAAAGAAGAAATACTTCCTTTAGTAATAGAGGGACTGTGAAAGACTATATTTACTCCATGAGAGAAGTCAGAATAGTGGTTATTCTGCAGAGAAAGGAATTACCTGGGAAGGACATGGGGGAGCTCAGGTGGCGTAGGAAGTTTCTTTCTTTTTTTCTTTTTTTTTCCCCCTGTATTACAAGTCATCAAGCAAGGGAGGAAGCTTCTGTACTGATTTGGTAGTATTTACACAGGCATACACACCAAGCTGTACATGCTAAATATCTGTGCACTTTACAGCGAGTCACAGTTCAATCTTTAAAAACATAGCTATCAATGATTACATCCTATTTGGAAGGAACTATGCTGGGATAACTGACTATTTTGGGAAAAAAGAACAGCCAGGTGCAGTGGCTCACACCTGTAATCCCAGCACTTTGGGAGGCTAAGGCTGGAGGATTGCTTGAGCCCAGGAGTTTGAGACCAGCCTGGGCAATGTATAAAGAACCTAACTCTAAAAAATTTTTAAAACTTAGCTGGGCATGGTGGCATGCAACTGTAGTCCTAGCTACCTGAGAGGCTGAGGTGTAAGGATAGCTTGAGCCTGAGAGGTTGAGGCTGCAGTGAGCTGAGATGGCACCACTGCACTCCCGGCTGGGTGACAGAGTGAGACCTTGTCTCAAAGAAAAAAAAAGAAGGAAAGAAAGGAAGAAGAAAAGGAAGGAGGGAAGGAAGGAAGGGAAGGAAGAAGGAAGGAGAGGAAGGAAGAAGGAAGTGAAGGAGGAAGGAAGAAGGAAGGAGGAAATGTGGAGTGCCGGGAGGCCGAAGAGGTGAGGGAAGAAAACACGGCAAAAGAATAAGGAAAAGCAAGCACAGACGAAAGCGCGCCAGATCCCGAGACCTCCAGCCGCTTGGACGCACTCCCGCTCCCCAGCATGGGCGCCTCGTCCTCGCGGTTCCCCCTGCACTCCCTGAACAGAACTAAAATATTGGGTCTCTCTCTGTCACTCCAGGCACTAAAATTAATTTTAAAAGTAACTAGAAAAACATGTTGATGGACAGTTATGAGCTTGCTGGAGGAGGAAGGGCTTTCTAAAGATAAAAACAAAGAGCATGGAGACAATACTGACAGGACTGTTAGACTGTAAGCACCCTGCTCCACAGTCTTGACACCCAGCGGTCACTCAGTAAATATTTGTGGTACGAATTAAATGAATGAATGATTCGACAACTTTTGTGCTGGGTGCCTGTCAGTGTGGAAGGTGTGAAGAGACAGGTGCTGGTGCCTGAGCAGGGGGTACCTAGCCACCAGCCCTGTGAACAGCATCCTCACCGGCAGGGAACACTTGCCCCAGGCAGAGGTGCCTCCCTGGGATGGCCTGCTCTTCTGCAGGAGCACCGCAGCTTGTTCTGAGTAGGCAGAGTCCATGTTGAAGGCTTCTTCCCTCCCAGCCTGCTCCTGCAGCCCCCCAGGCTCTGCTGCTGTGGGGGAAACAAAGCAGAAAGGCAGTGAGAACTGGCTGCCAGGAAGCAAGTGCTTGGGTTCAGAATTTAGGCCCTTAGTCCTAAGAAGTGATCTCCCGGCCGGGCGCGGTGGCTCAAGCCTGTAATCCCAGCACTTTGGGAGGCCGAGATGGGCAGATCATGAGGTCAGGAGATCGAGACCATCCTGGCTAACATGGTGAAACCCCGTCTCTACTAAAAAATACAAAAAACTAGCCGGGCGAGGTGGCGGGCGCCTGTAGTCTCAGCTACTCGGGAGGCTGAAGCAGGAGAATGGCGTAAACTCGGGAGGCAGAGCTTGCAGTGAGCTGAGATCCGGCCACTGCACTCCAGCCTGGGTGACAGAGCGAGACTCCGTCTCAAAAAAAAAAAAAAAAAAGAAGTGATCTCCCAAGTCAAGTTCAAAGCTCCAGGATCAAATAATTAGGTTTAGGGCTCAGGCTCACTGCCCAGGAAGTGATTTCCTAGCTATGGCCCTTACCCGCAGGAAATGATTTCCTAGCTAAGACTCTCACTGCCCCAGGAAGTAATTTCCTAGATAAGGCCAATTGCCCAGGAAGAGATTTTTCCCATCTTGAGCCCCATGGGCCTGATGGCAACAACTCAAGGGCCCAAACTGTCCCCTCAGGGTTCCTCCCTACTGCCCTTGAGCAGGGAAGGCAGGGAGTCAGCAGGAAGTGACAAATGCTGGGAGGTGTGTACATTCTCTTACTTCACAGAGCAGCCCTTTATGCAGCCTGGACGATTCTCAGGGCCCTGGAGAATGAAGACCACTTACCTGGAGGAGACTTAGAGGCCCCGGAACTGAGCTGGGCCCCCTTCATACTGGAGTCCCCATTCTCTGACGACATTTTCTATGCAAATTACAGACAGTGCCCAGTTACTCATGTGGGAAGCCGACAATGCTCACACAACCCCGGGAGACAGGAGCCACCCACAACCCCTTTTCACAGACGAGCCACTGAAGCCCAGAGAGGTTGAGTTACTTGCCCAAGGTCCCACAGCTGCTAATTTGGGAATAGGTACTGGGGCCCAAGTCTGACTGGCTCCAATGCCTGTGGTTTTAATCAGTTATGCCACTTCAGAGGCGCTCCAAGAGAGATGATGCCCACAACCTATCAGGTTTCAAGTGTCAGCAGGATACACTGTGGCAATAAAAAATATTTTGTGCTGGCCGGGTGCCGTGGCTCACACCTGTAATCCCAGCGCTTTGGGAGGCCGAGGCGGGCGGATCATGAGGTCAGGAAAGAGAGACCATCCTGGCTAACACGGTGAAACCCCGTCTCTACTAAAATACAAAAAATTAGCCAGGCGAGGTGGCGGGCGCCTGTAGTTCCAGCTACTCGGGAGGCTGAGGCAGGAGAATGGCGTGAACCCGGGAGGTGGAGCTTGCAGTGAGCCGAGATCACGCCACTGCACTGCAGCCTGGGCGACAGCGAGACTCAGTCTCAAAAAAAAAAAAAAGTATTTTGTACTGATAATGAGGTAGGAGGTGGGACTTTGGCTGAAACAGGGAAGAGGCAAAAACACCTCTCCATAAGACATGCCCGCAGTGCCATGACAGTTTACCATTGCCATGACAACACCTGGAAATTACTGCCCCTTTTCTAGAAATTTCTGAATAACTCACTCCTTAATTTACTTTTAATTAAAAGGCAGAACTGCCCCTGAGCTGCTGCTCTGCACACACTGCCTATGGGCTGGCCCTGCCCCTGAGCTGCTGCTCTGGAGACACTGCCTATGGGCTGGCCCTGCCCCTGAGCTGCTGCTCTGCACACACTGCCTATAGGGTGGCCCTGCTCTGCAGCGGCAGTCACGCTACTGTATCACTGCCGCCTCCATAAAATTGTTTTTTTCTACCACCAGCTCACTCTTGAATTCTTTCCTGAGTGAAACCAAAAGCTTCCACAGCTAATCCCCAGTTTTGGGGCTTGCCTGCCCTGCATCGATAACAATTATATAGGAAGAACCTAGGCTTTCAGGCTCACCCAAGGACACACAGTGGCAACAGGCATATACGCAGTGGCATGCATGGGAGGTGGAGACCTACATGCAATGTAGGGACATAGTGGAAGGCAGGGAGACATATGTGTGCAAGCCAATGCACTCTAAATATACACACACCAACACACACACAACACACACACCAACACACACCCCCACACACCCCAACACACACAAACACCAACACACACACACCAACACACACACCCCAAAACACACACCAACACACACCCCAACACACACACTCCCAACACACACCCCAACACACACACTCCAACACACGCACCCCAACACACATACCCCCAACACACATACCCCAACACACATGCACACATACCCCAACATACACACCAACACTCAGACACCAACACACACCAACACACACATCAACACGCACACCCCAACACACATCAACACACACCAATACACACACACTAACACACACATATTCCAACACACACACCAAAGCACACACAACACACAACAACGCACGTACCAACACCCACACACCAACACACACACATCAACACGCACACCCCAACACACATCCACACCCCAACACACACAGCAACACACACATACTAACACACACATATTCCAACACACACACCAACACACATCAACACATACCAACACCCACACACCAACACACACACACACACACACATACCAACACAGCCCTTCAGCAGGATCACTGCATCTCTCAGGCTGTGGTGGCAGCACAGAGATCCCAGTCAGACAGGGCCTGCAATGACCCATATGCCACTTACCACTGAATTGAAGACCCCAAAGACATCCCTGACGTCTCTGGCAGGTGTCTTGTGTTGTCTTCGCACTGAGCGAGCATAGATGTCCAGCCGGCGGCACACAGCGGCCACCTGGGTCTGTGTCAGGGTGGACAGGAGTTCCTTGTGATCACTGTCCAAGCCCAGGCCACCAAGGAGGCCCGACAGGCCTGTGTCCTGCAGCCACTGGGATTCGGCTTCCCCTTCTGCCAATGGAGGTAGAACCCAGATGAACACACACAGCTCTGCACTCAGCCACACATGATAACCAAAGTTCTACATAGAAGCACACTCTTACCTGGACACAGGAGATTCTGCATATCTGATCATGAGACCTATTAGTACCAACCAGACTCTTTGGGGGAGAAGATCTAATGAGCCTTCTGAGAACTGGGGGCGGGGTAGGGGGTACTGATGGCATTAGTCAGTGTATGGATGTCAACCTATAACGTAGCAATCCCTGGAAAACAGAGCTGGCTGAAGGTCCCTGCATGTTCTGATTTTGGACCCACTTCTCTCCAAAGTAATGAACCCAATTCCCCAAAATCTGACAGAGACCACCACAGGGTCACACGGTGTCCCCTTGGGAAGTTGGTGCTGGGTGTTGATGTCCCTTTGGGAAGTCCTCCATATTCAAGACCTTATTTGTGTTGGAGTTGTCCCCTTGACTATGCTTCCTAAGGAAACTGTCATAGTCCCACAACAAAACCATCAGGGAATGGGAGAGTGTGTTAAGACTTCAGGGTCTCGGGTCCTACCTCCAGGGATTCTGCTGCAGGAGTTCAGGCCTCACGCCTGATAATCTGCACTTGGAATGTCTTCCTCAGATTATTCTAATGCAATAGGGTCTTCAGATCACACTTGAGAAACACTGGCCTTATGGGGGAAATGCACAAGAGTTCGTACTGGAAGTTGAACATGTGTGAGAGGACTGGTAGGGTGTACAGTTGTACCCAGTGTTGACCAAGTTAGTCAACAAAGTAATAATTGTTTTTAAAACTCAAACAAAACTGCTTTTATGGCAGCCTGGGTTTTGCAAATAATCCAAGTCTTCCCCCAACATTTTCCCTGCACTTGGGAACCAGAACAGATGCCTCCAGGGCAGCTGCAACATTGTGGGTCCATTCCTGACTTGTGCTGGCTGGTGGAGGTACTGATTCTATCACAATACCAGACATTGTTTTGTTTGTACAGGATCCTTTCAATGAGCCACTGTTTCTTGAAATGTAGGCATTCACCTACCACCTTTATAATTTTTATCTTTATCTAATTATCCCTGTAAAATTCCTTACCAAATATATCCCCTTAATCATGGGCTACATTTTTTACTTAAACAAATCTATTTTAAAAGGAAACAAGATCCCTACCATAAATGGAGCATCCAACATCACCTGCCATGAGTAGACATTGATGGGAAAAATAAATTATTAACAATTCCTCTGGTTCAAGTTGGTGTCTGAATAAAAAGAAAAGATGGCCAGGCACGGTGGCTCATGCCTGTAATCCCAGCACTTTGGAAGGCCAAGGTGGGCAGATCATCTGAGATCAGGAGTTCAAGACCAGCCTGGCCAACATGGCGAAACCCCATCTCTACTGAAAATACAAAAATTAGATGGGTGTGATGGTAAATGCCAGTAGTCCCAACTACTTGGGAGGCTGAGGCAGGAGAATCACTTAAACCCAGGAGGGAGGTGGAGGTTGCAGTGGGCCGAGATTGTACCACTCCACCCTAGCCTGGGTGACAGAGTGAAACTCCATCTCAAAAATTAAATAAATAAATGAAAAGAAAGGAAACAAAACAAAACAAAACAAAAAAACTAATCTTGGCTCCATGCCACTCAGGATCCCTCAGCCCTGTGAGTCTAAAAAAGCTCCTGTGTTTATTTAGTTGCTCAAAGTGGCTTCTCTCTGACCCTATCTGACTCCACTCCCTGTGTATTGTTGGAAATTAGATGCCAGAGAGGCCACATGGAGGACCTCTTATGCAGGGCATCTCCTGAAACCACTTCTAGTATAACCAGGGATTTTTTTACATTCACAGTTGAAGGCACTGCATGTGACTATTAGGCCCTTAAGAGGTCTGCATCACCGCATCGTCTGTTTTGCCAACCAGGGGCAAGCCCAGCTGAATTACATGCCAAACTAGGAAAGGTTCCATGTGGAGCCCTTTCATTCCCTCATCTGCTGAACAAGTAAGGATGGAGGATGGGAATGTGCTTGGCTCTTTTCCAGGCACTGTGGACACACCAGTGAAAAGGGCCGATGATGTCCCTGGCCTCACGGAAGTTACATTCTAGTGGGGGTCACAAGCACATACACAGTGAAGTGCACTAGGTAAAGTCAGGCAGTGATCATTGCTGTAGCAACGAACAGAGCAGGGCAGGAGCTAGAGAGTGATGGGGCAGGGGTGCTATTTTATGTAGGGAAGCTGATGAAGACCTCTCTGAGGAGGTAACATTTGAGCCCAGTCCTGACTGGAGAGAACAAGCCATGCAGATGCCTGGGGCAAGAGCATTTTAGGCCAAGGGATCAGTGAGGACAAAGGACTTGAGGCAGGAAAGTGCTTTTAGGGTCAAGGACCAGCAAGGAGGCCCGAGGACAGAAGTAGAGTGACAGCAAGTCAGGGTGGGAGGATAAGAGGCAGAGAGGAGGCACGAAGTCAATTATGTAAAGCCTGGTAAGTTATGATCTGGTGGCTTTCTTACATGTCCCCAAATTCTTTGACTCTCACCCCATCAAGGGGTGGAGTCTAATTCCCCTCCTCTTGAACATAGCTGCATGCAGGATCACAGAATGCAGCAGAACCAATGCTGTCTTTCTTCTAAAGCTGGGTCATAAGCAGCAAAATAGCTTCTACCCAGCTCTCTCTCTTGGTCTTGTGCTTGGAACCTAGCCGCCATGCTGTGAGGAAGCCCAGGCCACATGTGGAGCCCTCAAGCAGATATTCCAGATGATAATCCCAGATGATACTCCCAGATGAGGCCCCCTGAAGGTCACATCCACCACCAGGCACATAGATGAGAAATCTTTTGAGATGACTCCAGCCCCAGCCACCATTTGATTGTAACTGCATGAGAGGCTCTGAGCAAGAACTGCCTAGCTGAGCCCACTCAATCCCTCCAACAGTGAGGTATAATAATAGTCATAATAATTGATTATTGTTGCATTATGCTGCTAAGCTTGAGGTGGTTTATTACATAGTAGTAGGTAATAGGGACACATAATTGTCTATTACTCTGAGATAGATGGAGAGATATTTGAGGATTTTGAGCAGAGGGCTTAGAATTTCCCTAGAACGTTAGCTCTGTAGATAGGAGACTGTTTTGTATTCACTGTTGTATCCCCAGTGCCTAAACAGTGTCTGGCACATAATACGAACTCATAAAATATTTCCTGAAGGACTCACTCTAAGGAGGGACATAATCTAATTAACTTTACTAAAAGATCGTCTTGACTATGGCGTGGAGAACAGACAGTAAGGAGCACAGGTGAAGCAGAGAGAGCAGTGAAGAGGATACTGCACCAGTCCAGGCAACAGAGAAAATGCTGTCATGTTCTGGTTCATATCTGGATCCTCTCACATTTCTCTGCCTGGAATCAAGCCCTCCCACCACCCCTACAGGCCCCCGCCGGGATCCCTCACCCTCTGGAAGCTGGCCTTCATTCCCGCCACTGTCCTCTTCCCTCAGCTCATCTCTCTGTTGGATCCGTTCCACCTCCATCCAAAAGCCATCCATACTGGAGCTCTCCGCCGAGGACAGCCAGGAGTGGGAACAGCCAGCAGGGCGTGGTTGCAGGGGATTCTTCTGGGGAAGCTGATTCATTCCGCCTGAGGAGGGGCCAGAGCTGTAGCAAGTGGGGAAGGTGCAGGGAGGTCAGCAAGTCTCTGCTCATGATGGGGGTTGTGCTGGGGCTTGTGGCTCTCCAGAAATCAGCCTGGGGCCCCAGGGGCTAAGCAAGCTTCCTAGGCACGTTTCTCAGGGTGATCTCAGCAAATCGACTGGTGACCCATCACCCCTGCGGGATCCTTGCAAACCAGCAATGCTGCAGGGGACAGAGCAGGGCCAGACTGCTTTGCTTGGTTCCACCTTCTTGGCCAAGGCCAGCAGTCTTGGACATACGTACGGTAAATGCAGCATTCCCGAGAGGGGATTAAACACCAAGACAGGCGAGGAAATGACAGGGCAGTGTCACAGATCTCACCGGATTTTTACCCAGAGAGTCTCCTGTCTCCTTCCCTCACACCTCCTCCTTTGTGAGTCTGGCTGGCAAGCCCTGGTTTTCCTGTTTGTATCACAGGGCACCTCATCTCCTCCCCTCTCCCAGCCAGCTTTGAACAGAGCAAGTACCCGATCACAGAGGCACTATACATCACTGAGCTAGTCTCATTCTCTCAAGGTGTTGAACCAAGGGCAGAGGGGTCAGTATCAGGCACGTGAACTGGAAGCCGTGTGGGGCTGGAGGGACTGGAGTGGCCAGTCTTCCAACAGAAGCTGAGAGGAGACCCTCTGCAGCCATGGGGGGATGTGGGGTAACCTAAGCTTGATTTTCCAGGTCCCACTTGCAGCCTCTCATGATCCAGGCTATGTGGTTTACCCTAGAGCCCCCATTCCCACATCCTTCCCTTTAATCTCCCTCTTCTTCCCAAGCTACGATCAATGAATTTCTGCTTCATGCAATCAAAGAATCTCAGAGTAAGACAGTGCAAGTCTCCTGGTCCATATAAATGAAGTCCAGGACTTCAGATGAGCTTAGGGACAAAATGCCTCTGTTGCTGGCCCAAATCCTTGAGAAACAGTGGGGCTGGTCATAATGGCAAAAATACTACATTGGAGTCATCTAGACCCTGACACGGGCCAGCAAATAGACCATAAACTATCCCTGCCAGAAGAGAGGAAAGAAATCCATTTCCCCAGTTTCCTTACGTGGGAAACGTGTATATTCTGCAAGTTCTATAGATATCTAAGCTCCCATGTGGAGACAAACAAAAGGCAAAGAAAACCCATAAACACAGTTGGTTTGAACTGTCCTTTTAAAAAGCAAGGCTCATTTGGATTAAAAAGGAAAAGTCATCCACATGCTGCTTTTTAAAAAAATACATATATATATGCTTTTATGGGTTTTTTGTTTGTCTGTTTGTGTTTTTTGAGACAAGGTCTGGTTCTATGGCCCAGGCTGGAGTGCAGTGGCGCGATATGACTCGTGGCAACTTCTGCCTCCCTGGCTCAAGCCATCCTCCTACCTCAGACTCCTGAGTAGCTGGGACTACAGGCACACACGACCATGCCTGGCTAATTTTTGCATTTTTTGGAGAGACAGGGTTTTTGCCATGTTACCCAGGCTGTTCTCGAACTCTTGGGCTCAAGCAGTTGGCCTACCTTGGCCTCCTAAAGTACTGGGATTACAGGAATGAGCCAGTGAGCCCGGCCTTAAAACAGATTTTTGTTAGCTATATTTTCCATTATAAAATCAATATGCAGTTATTGCAAAAATTCCCAGCAATGCAGAAGTGAGCAAAGTAGAAAATTAATCATTCTCCTGCGACTACGACCACATTTTCCGTGCTAACACCTTAGTGTGCAGACATCTCATATTTCTTCCCTGGCCTAAAGGCAGGCACTCTCTTCTTCACTCAGGGGACATTGTTTTGGGCTACTGCCAGCCAAGACCCAGAACTCAAGTCCTCCACCAGCCCCACAAGAGTCCCATGCACGCTAAGCATTTGATAGCTCTTTACTGAGGAGCTGGATGGTCACAGGAGGGCCCCCCCACAGTACGTTTACTTGAAATACCCCCATCTCCTTTTCATGGAGGTTTGGCTTGTTTCTATTCATCAATATCACAAATAATACCATCTGTTACCTTTGCTCCTTTGTACAGTAGAAGAGAATCCTAGAAGTAGAATTGCTGAATCAGAGGGTTTGTGAACTCTTGCCACATGACCACTAAAAAAGGACTATTTTATTGGATGTTTGTTTGTTCTGACTTTACCTCTGCTGCCTGCTTAGCCCCCCTCTTGTGGGATCCCATCCCACATCCAGGGATCCCTGGAGTCCCTGAAGGCGTATTTTGCCCTCAGCCTATGACTTCACTCACTGTTGTCCCGTCAGTTTCTGGAGGTGTAATCTAGGACCTAGGGCTGGCTCCATGGATGTGCGACCTGTGCAGTCACACAGGGCCCAGGTTCGGAAGCAGCCCACACTCGGTTCAGAGCTCTGCTGTCACCATCTCAAAATTCTTAACAATGTTTGAATGAGGGACCCATGTTCTTTCTGCCCATAGCCTGTCCTGCCAGGATTTCACCCTAGACCCTGGCTGTGGCTTCCTCCCAGGCATCCTGCCCACACAGAGCTCAACTCCAAGTCCTCAACAATTCCATCCTGAAACAGACTCAAAATGTGGCGGAGCAAAGAAACCTCCAGTCGGCAGCGCCTGAAGGAAGGGACGTGGCGCAGCCTCCTGGCAACAGCTCCGGCATTTGCACAGCACAGAAGCTTCACTGGAGACCAAGTCCCAGTTAATTAGAAAACTGGCTGTTCCGCTCTATTTATGCTTTTTGAGAAAACTACTAGTCAGTGCCTCCTGTGAATCTGTTTGGCACCCCATGCTGGGGGCACAGCTCCGTTTCCTTGGTTGCTTTGCGATTCACTTTGAAATTACCGACATCTGTGTGTTTTCGTGACAATTTGAAAACTGCAGCGACTAAACCCAAGCAAAATTGTCAACACTATCACCATGTGATAGCTAAGCAGTGAGGGCGCAGCAATTATTTCTTTGGAAGAACATTCTGAGGAGGTCAGAGAGGGGCACAGGAAAGAACAGAAACAAAATGAAACACCCACAGTGCTAAAGGTGTCATTGTTCCAACATTGCATTTTGCAGCATGGCGGTGAGTACCCCTCTTCTAGGAAGAGACCGATAGGAAGAGAACACATCCACAAAAGGTGTTCAGAGCCTCACAAATACAGCTGATGCTTTGTTTTGTTTCCAGTGCTTTGTTGAGGTATAGCGCATGCAGAAAAGTACGCAGGTCCTAAGTATACAGCGCGGCCTCCAGTTGTGATCTGGTTTTTTAAACCACTACCAAGTACTTACCCCACACCCAGAGGCAACCGTTCAAGCATCAGTTTATTTCTTTTTTTTTGAAAAGGGTCTCCCTCTGTCTCAAGTGCAGTGGCGTGATCATAGCTCACTGCTGCCTCAAAGTCTTGGGCTCAAGCAATGCTCCCACCTCAGCCCCTCAAGTAGCTAGAATTGTAGGCACATGCCACCATGCCTAGTTAAGTTTTGATTTTCGGTAGAGACGAGGTCTTGCTCTGCTGCTCAGGCTGCCCTCAAATGCCTTGACTCCAGTGATCCTCCCAAAGTGCTGGGAGTCCACATGTAAGCCATCAAGCCTGGCCAAGCCTCAGTTTAATACATCAGTCTCGTGTGGAGGTGCTATTGTCTCCAAATTACCGACAAGGGAACAGACACAACAGGATTGGGGGACTCACCCAGACTTATCCCATTGGCAAGTGGCAAAACTCGGATTTGAACCCAGGTTGCAAGGCCCAGTGCCAGGGCACTTCACTGCCATACTAGATGATTTAGGGAGGCCCCAGGTATAAATGAAGTAATCTGAATGCATTTTTTCTTCCCCACTCTAGACACTGTGCCCCTCTCAGAGTTCCCTGTCTCATCAAATGGTTCCATCAAGCACTCTGAGAGCCACTCCTCACACCCTTTTTGGTGTCTCCACATTCCATGAACCCCTAATGAATTTTACCTTTCATACAACTCTTCTATCCACTAACTTCTGAACCACCACTCTGGTCCAAGCCACCATCACTTCTCGCCTGAACCACAGCCTCATCGCAGTCTTCCTATGTTTCTTCTATATATCCCTCTCTGGTTCAGAAAGATCTTCCAAGCTCCCAGAACTGGCCTTTCACTGCATCGAGGAATCCTCATGGTATCCCAGGACCCTCAGGATAAAATCCAAATGCCTTACGAAGGCATTGGGCTGACCTGCCTATGCTTCTAGCCTCGTCTCACATACCTCCTTCTTCCCTCTGCCTGGAATGTCCCTCCCTTGTCTGCTAACTGCCCTTCAGGTCTCAGACTCAAAGTCACTTCCTCAAACACAACTTTTCTCATCCCTAACCTGGATTAGGTCTCTGCTCTTTGCTTTTCTATAACACATTCATTTCTATTGGAACTATTTCTTTCTTGGCTTCTCTATTCCCTGCTGTCTTCCCAGTGCCTAGAACACAGCCTGGAATATAGTAGTTGTAGCAGATACCATGTATGGCCCAACATTCTTTCACAGTTCTCCCATGGGGAGGTGGGGCCTGTGTCTCCTCCCCTTGAATCTGTCAGGCTGTGACAGCTTCAGCTAAGAGAACACAGCAGAGGTCAAGCGATGAGACTTCTCCATCTGGTCATAGTGACCAAGCTGATCCCACCTGCCTCTCTCACTCTCTGCTTGCTCCTTGGAATGGGTTGCTACATTGAGAAGCTTAGGCCAAGTGCCAGGTCACCTGCAGGTGCCCCAGTCAACAGCCCAAGCCGAACCTCACCCTTGAATTGTTTTAGTGTAGGTGTCAGACACATGAGTGGAGAAACTTCCAGACAGATGACTCCGGTCCCCAGCATGAAGTCACCCCCAGCTGTTCAGTCTTCCCAGGTGACACCCCAGACATCACGGAGCAGACAGCAGGTATCCTTGCCCGCTTTGTCCCAATTCCTTACCCATCGAATCCCTGAGCAGAATAAAATGATGGTCGTTAGGTGCCACAAAGCAATAGATAAACAGATTTGTAAATTTAGAAGTCAAGAACTTTGGGCTGGGCGCGGTGGCTCACGCCTGTAATCCCAGCACTTTGGGACGCTGAGACGGGTGAATCACGAGGTCAGGAGTTCAAGACCAGCCTGGTCAACATGGTGAAACCCCGTCTCTACTAAAAAATAGAAAAAATTAGTGGGCGTGGTGGCAGGCGCCTGGAATCCCAGCTACTCGGGAGGCTGAGGTAGGAGAATTGCTTGAACCTGGGAGGCAGAGATTGCAGTGAACCCAGATGCCACCACTGCACTCCAGCCCAGGTGACAGTGTGAGACTCCGTCTCAGAAAAAAAAAAAAAAGTCAAGAAATTTGGCTCTAGTGTCAAATGGGTCTGAATTTGAATCCTAGATTTGTTGTTTATTAGCAATGTCACCTTGGGGAGTCCCCAAACCTGGCTGGGCCTTAGCTTCCTCATTTTAATATGAAGCTAACAGAGACTATCTGGGGCAGTGTAGTGTAAGAGCCAATTCACTCATTCAGCAAACGTTTGTTGAGCCCTTACTATGGCCAGTTACTAGGAAGCAAATACATATAAGGTGCTTAGAACAGGAAGTCCTCGGTCAATGTTAGTTTGATCAATGTATGTTGCGTCTGGGCTCTTCCTATCTGAGATTCAGACAGGGCAAGTGATTCACCCAACACTGCCCAGCCAGTGAGTGGCCTCTAGTTCCTGTCCTGCAGAGTGGCCAAGGGCTTACGAGCGCAGACCATGGAAGAAATACATTCCCACAGTGAGTCAGAGGGCTGGAGCCCTCACAGTGGCTTGGAGCCTTCCTGAATGCAAAGCCCTTCTCTCCACACACACGAACTTTCCCCCCAGGGGGCCTGGAAGATGAGGCAGGACCTAGAAGTCCTCGGCTCCCATCCAAGCTCCCCTGTTCATGCTCTGTGCAGCTGTGGGCATGTCCCTTTTCCTCTATGGACCTCAGCTTCCAAGTCTGTAAAATGGGAAGGCAGGGGTAGAGAAGGGGGCTTTGCAAGGTGATCTTAGCGAGATCCTTGCCCATGAGGTCACAGCAGGCAGTGAGAACAATATGACAGTGGAGCAAAGGCCTTTCCCAAAGGGCAAGGCTGCAGAAACCCATGCAAGGCTGAGAGCTGCAGAAGCGAGAGCCTGATCAGCAAAGCTGAGAGCCTGCTCAGCGAAGCCGAAAGCCGGCATGACCGAGGGAGCAAGAATGCGGGCCATCAGGATGAGCCAGTGGAGGTGTGGCCGAGCCTCCTCTCCAGCAGCCAAACCAGGTCAGCTCAGCCTGGACCTGCCGGGGCAGGGAGCATGGCCTGGCTTCAGCAACCCAGCCGAGGGCTTCCCCCGAAAGTGGTGAATAGGGCTTTGGGGGCAGCCTTCAATTCCACTGAGTGAGCCTGCCCTTGACCTCGCCACCCTGACTCTGACGAAATGCTGACAGCAGAGGGTGTGGCATTCCAGAGTTCAACAGGCTGAGTTCCGTCCCGACCTGACACCAAGGCATCTTGGGCGAGATGTTTCACCTGTCTTAGCCTCAGTTTCCTCTGCAAAGTGGGGGCCAGTCAGAGCTATCCTCACTGCGAGC
Source organism: Rhinopithecus roxellana (assembly GCF_007565055.1). Classification (NCBI taxonomy): domain Eukaryota; kingdom Metazoa; phylum Chordata; class Mammalia; order Primates; family Cercopithecidae; genus Rhinopithecus; species Rhinopithecus roxellana. The sequence continues at coordinate 111,040,445 of NC_044561.1, read as the reverse complement.
ATCACAGGAAATGTAAATGAGACATCTGACAAAATATCTGGCCTATACTAGGTGCACAAGAAATGGGAATTGTTCTAATAATAATACTTACTATTATCATTATCGGCAGCATCACCATTGTCCTCATCATAAATATTATAGGTTACAGTGAGCGGAGGTAAAAGGCTTTAGTCACAAGCTCAGGTTCTGTGGCCATAGGGACAAGTGACTCCAACACAGGCCCTGGAATGAGCTGGCACTGACTATTCTAACCAACAAGCATTAACACTGACCCGCTGCAAGGTACTACTCTGAACACTGCATTAAAGTTCCTCAGGCCAGGCGTGGTGGCTCACACCTGTAATCCCAGTGCTTTGGGAGGCCAAAGCAGGTGGATCATGACGTCAGGAGTTCGAGACCAGCCTGGCCAACATGGTGAAACATGTTGTATAATATACAAATAATTAGCTGGGCATGGTGGCAGGCACCTGTAATTCTGGCTTCTCAGAAGGCTGAGGCAGGAGAATCGCTTGAACCCAGGAGGTGGCGGTTGCAGTGAGCCAAGACTGTACCACCGCACTCCAGCCTGGGTAACAGCATGAGACTCCACCTCAAAATAAATAAATAAATACATACATACATACATACATAAAAACTTCCTCAAGCTCAGTACTAACAGCATGTCAGGAGGATGATTCTTTGCTGTGAAGGAGGGCTGTCCTGTGTATTGTAGTAAGTTTAGCAGCATCCCTGACCTCTACCCACTAGACGCCAAAGCGTCCCTCTCAGTTTTAACAATGACACATGTCTCCAGACCTTGCCAAATGTTCCCTGGGGAACACCATCATTCTGGCTGAGAAACACTGCTTAGTATGGATTAATTCATTTACTCTTCACAACTTATTATTATCCCATTTTACAGATGGGAAAACAGAGGCACAGCGATTAAGTGCCTTCTGCAAGGTTACCTGACTAATAAATGGCAGAACTGGATTTGACCCCAGGAAGTCTGGCTCTGTAGTCCATGTTCTCAACCACTGTTTAATAAGCCGCTTATACAGCAGTCTTTCCTCAATTGTAAATGTTTTCTTTTCTTTCACTGGCCAGATGCAGCCTGTGGTTGGTGAAGGAATACCACTAGCCCAGATGTAGCGCCAGTTCTGCCTCTGATCAGCTGGGTTCTTATCCCTATCCCCTGAGCCACAAAGTTGCTGGACTCTTTTGAACACGTCCCTTGTGCCATAATTATTTTTGGGTAATGATATGCTGTGGAGCGATGAATTTAGATTGTCCCCAGTGGGGCGGGCTGGAGGAGCAACAGATAGCCGCTGTTGGGCAGTGCCAAGCTTTACTTTGCTGAGCGGGGAATCTGAGGGAAGGTGAGAAGTTGGGGGTGAAGGGAAGGAGGGAGAGAGGTGGGTGAGAGAGCTAGCCACCATCAGGGAATGGCTGTGTGGGATGCCTTGTGCCTTTGGCTCTGGGCAAACCCAGGCATACAATGTGCCTAGGTTGCGGGGTGGCCCTCTCACACTTCTATCAACACCATGAGAAGAGCCGTCCCTGGACAACTGCTGCCTGGGTCCCAGAATGAACACATGTGGCACAGACCACAGCCCAGTAAGCAGGGAGGAGTAAGTTCAGCTGGACCCATGGCTAGAAATGGAGCTGCCCAGCAGAGCCTAGGGTAGAGCAGCTAATCCCCAGCCACCTTCAGACACAGCAGCGGGGGTACACGATCATCGCCTTGGGAAATGATCCCTGCTGGGTTTGGGGATCATTTGTCACACAGTGATAGCTGACAGGGACAGCACGCTATTGCACAACCCCAGCAACTCTGCCAGAAGTGCAGTGAGCCCACTCTCTGCCACTCACACACATTCCCGGGTACCAGGTGCACATGCCACTGGCTGTGTGCATGCTCCATGTTCCACCCTATCTCCAACGCCCAGATAAAGTGACTCACCCGGTTCTGAGCCAGGAATCAATGAAGGATAGGAATTGGGCCTCTTAGAGCAGAAATTGAAAGGCAATCTTGGGGAAAACGGTGGCCACGTGCCTCCTCCAGGATGCTGAGGGGCCGGAGGAGACCGTGAGGCCCGAGCCGGCCACTCACGCTGCCATGGACATGGCCGAGGTCGAGTTCCTGGCCGAGAAGGACCTGGTTACCATTATCCCCAACTTCAATCTGGACAAGATCTACCTCACTGGGGTAGGTACTTGGGGCCTTTTAACCGTGGTTTACCAGTGGAAGTGCCCCTGTGGCTGGCAATTAACCTGAAGCAAAGACAGAAATGTCGACTGCTCCCTCCAGAGTAGATGGACGTAGGAAAGTTGGAGAAGATGAGGAATCATGAACGAAAGGAAGAAACTTTCACCCCAATGCCCAGCCCTTACTACATGGAACTTACCAAACTCCTGTTAAATCATGCTTCAGACAACATCCCGAAGGCAGATGAAATCTGGACCCTGGTCAAGGACATGTGGGACACTCATATAGCCAAACTCCGAGTGTCTGCTGACAGCTTTGTGAGACAACAGGAGGCACATGCCAAGCTGGATCACTTGACCTTGATGGAGATCAACACCAGCAGGACTTTCCTCACACAAGCGCTTAGCCACATGTACAAACTCCACACAAACCTCCAGCCTTCGGAGAGTACTCAGTCTCAGGACTTCTAGAGAAAGGCCTGGTACAGGCTGCTTGCTGGGGGATGTGAGTGCTCAGGACAGGATGAGGTACTCATGGTTCTGGAGTTCTAGAAGCACTTTCGAATGCATGAAAAATGTGTGATGGTGCAAGGAATGGATTCATGACATTGTTGGAGGAGCAACAGTTTGTCCTTAAAACGTAGCTCCCTGGGATGTTCTTCAATTCCACATCTGTTTCTAGAAATCAGCCTTCTCCGCCCCCCTCCCCCCGCCCTTTTGAGAAAGAAAAAAGCTTTAGGCAAATAAGTTATCCCCCCTAGCAGAGCCACTTGGGTCTCCTGCATGGAAACCGTCACACTTGGCTAAATGTTCAGTGACTGGTAGGTGTAGATATAGCAGGAGTGGCCATGGGCCAATGGCTTTTTCCCCCCACTTCTTGATCCTGATTTCTTGGGCTAAATTTAGACTCTCCCACAGAGGTGGGTCACAGAGAAGGATGGTAGATGGTGCAGCTAATGATGCTGACCAGTGCTTATCCTATAAACCCCAATCCACAATAAAAATGGACCCAACTCAAAAAAGAAAGAAAGAAAGAAAGAAAGAAAGAAAGAAAGAAAGAAAGAAAGAAAGAAAGAAAGAAGGAAAGAAAGAAAGAAGAAAAAAGAAAGAAGGAAGGAAGGAAGGAAGGAAGGAAGGAAGGAAGGAAGGAAGGAAGGAAGGAAGGAAGGAAGGAAGGAAAGAAGAAAGAAAGAAAGAAAGAAAGCAAGAAAGAAGAAAGAAGAAAGAAAGAAAGAAAGAAAGAAAGAAAGAAAGAAAGAAGGGAAGGAAGAGAGAGAAAGAAAGAAAGAAAGAAAGAAAGAAAGAAAGAAAGAAAGAAAGAAAGAAGGAAGGAAGGAAGGAAGGAAGGAAGGAAGGAAGGAAGGAAGGAAGGAAGGAAGGAAGGAAGGAAGGAAGGAAAGGAAGGCAGGCAGGCAGGCAATCTCAGGGCACAGCCATGTGCATATAGGTGTGCCAGGGAATTGTGGGTGCACAGTCACTCATGAATGTGTACATAGCCATGTGTGCCTATGAAGAGGGTCTCTCCTCTGTTGCCTCAGGACTTGCCAGGAGGTTTCGATTCTTCATGCCCACCCATATAACTCACATAACTTAGTACATGATGACGACTTAAATGGTGACCCTCTGAGTGTAACACTCTTATGCAGTGCACAACCTGAATATCAGGACACAGCAACACTCACATCTACGAAGCAATCCCTGTGGGGACAGGGTTAGGATGGGTGGGGATGAGATATTATAAAAGGCAAATCTTATCTTTACATTTTTGAGTATCATCTTAACTGAGCTCCTAAAATCCCTCTGTGACTACAAGTTTCCCATTAAGACACAGAAGACTGGCTCATTCTGGACAGTGTGACCTTTCTTTGAATTATTATATTAAATAATGCTTGCCATATCTCTTTCACATAATAATTCTGCTAGATCTGATCTGTGGGTTATGAAAGTCACAAGCATGGCTATTTTGTGTTATAGACAACAAGAATAAAACATTCTGAAATGTAATTAATGTAATTTAGCTTCCTGAATCACACAGGAAGCTGGGCTGGGAGACAGGGAAGGCACAGCTATGGGTGCCCCCTTCAGCTGTTCAAGTTGGGCACAAATCAGAAGAACAGAGGACCCATGCTGGGCCCAAGAAGCTGCATCCCAGATGTGGAGACCAGGCCCAGAGACCTTCTCCAGGTCAGGATGCTTCTCCACCCTGCCCATGGGCTGGAATCTCCCAGGGAGCTTTGCCAGGCCATTATGAACAAGCAATGCCCCAGCCAGACCAATGACACCCAAACTGCTGGGAATGGGACCTGGGCACCAGTATTGTTGATTCCATTGTGCAACCAGGGTTGGGATGTCAGGAGTATCATTATGTTGCTGGGGTTCAGAGAATTGCATAGGTTTCAAGAGTTGGGTGGGAACTGACGGATTGCATCAAAATTCTCACATAGCACTTCTGGGAGGGGCAGCCTGCATTTTTGAGATGGCTGGGAGAGATTAAGATACTGCCCACGACCTCTGAGGTGACAAATATTTGCAACTGAAGATCACGATCTACCAATCTCCATCTGAGATAGCAAACCGCATCCCCTCATCACGTCCCCAACACGCACCCTGGATTTTCACACCTTTTAAATAGCTTGCCATCATTTGAAAATGAGGAGGTCTCACATTTTTAAGTCCTCTAGTTCCAATTTCTCCTGGGAAAAAATAATCAGTGGAGATGATAATCCTGGGTCTCTGTCTGTAAGTGACAATTGGCTGAAACCAAGTGGTGGCTGCCTCTTAAAACGGGCTTCCAGCCAGCAGCATATCCCTGTGGTGCTTGCCAGAGAAGCTTTCAAAGTCGTTAAGTTGTGTAGGCTTGCCCTGATCCTTCCTTCGAACAAGGTTATAGACACTTGTGTGTCCCTTCGTGAGTCACTTAGATTGTCATCTTGATTTGTCCAATATTGTAGCCACTTGCCACCTGAGCGCTTGAAATATGGTATTTAGTATGAATGAGGGGCTGAATTTTTAACTCCTTCCTTCCTTCCTTTCTTCCTTCCTTCCTCCTTTCCTTTCCTTTCCTTTCCTTTCCTTTCCTTTCCTTTCCTTTCCTTTCCTTTCCTTTCCTTTCCTTTCTTTTCCTTTCCTTTCCTTTCCCTTTCTTTTCTTGCATTTTGAGACAGAATCTCACTCTTTTTCCCAGGTTGGAGTGCAGTGGTGCAATCTCAGCTCACTGAAACCTCTGCCTCTTGGGTTTAAGTGATTCTCCTGCCTCAGCCTCCTGGCTGGGATTACAGGCGTCTTCCACCACGCCCAGCTAATTTTTGTATTTTTAGTACAGACAGGGTTTCTCCATGTTGGCCAGGTTGGTCTTGAACTCCCAACCTCAGGTGATCTGCCCTCCTCGGCCTCCCAAAGTGCTGGGATTACAGGTGTGAGCCACCGCGCCCAGCCAACTTTATTTAATTTTAACTAACTTAAATTTAAAACTAGATACTTGTCTCAGTTACTGGAAAAGGCCTAAATATGTTTAGAACAACTTGGATACACAAATCTACTTTTCCAACTGTATATTTTATGAACTCTAAATATACATTAAGGAGTTCTGATAAAAATTTAGCATCCTATCGGAGATTGCTGGAAATGAAAAATACACACTGGATTTTGAAGACTTCGTATTTGAAAATGTAAAATATCTCATTAATGTTTTCTATTGATTACATGTGAACATATTCTGGACATACTGGGTTAAATAAAGTGTTGTTTTTATTAAAATAACATTAAGTATTAATGTTGTTAATTTGATCATATTAAAAGTTTTAGACCAGGCACAGTGGCTCATGCCTGTAATCCCAGCATTTTGGGAGGCCAAGGCAGGAGGATCATCTGAGCCCAGGAGTTGGAAATCAGCCTGGGCAACACAGCAAGACCCTATCTCTACAAAAAAATTACAAAAATTAGCTGGGTGTGGTGGTGCATAACTGGAGACCCAGCCATTCAGGAGTGTAGGCAGGAGGATTGCTTGAACCTGGGAGTTTGAGGTTGCAGTGAGCTATGATTATGTGACTGCACTCCAGTTTGGGTAAAAGGGTGAGACCCTGTCTCTAAAAACAAACAAACAAACAAACAAAAAAGTTTTAAATAGGCTTAATGCTCTCCGTAAACCAAAAATAAAATCCTAAGCCCCCCAGCCAATTGAACAGACCCACTCTCTTGGCCAAGGGAATCCCAGGGAAACCTGCAAAACTGAATTTGTGGCCATGATGGGTTAGGAGGCTGGACACTCCTCATCATACGCTCCTCCCTTTTGTAGTTTAGGCACAGCATCTGACCAGAATTAATGTTAAAATGGATATCACAATGGCCAGGCGTGGTGGCTCACACCTGTGGTCCCAGCACTTTGGGAGGCTGAGGCAGGTGGATCACTTGAGACCAGGAGTTCAAGACTAGCCTGGCCAACATGGTGAAACCCCATCTCTACTAAAAATACAAAAATTAGCCAGGCGTAGTGGTGGGTGCCTGTAATCCCAGCTACTTGGGAGGCTGAGGTAGGAGAATCACTTGAACCCCGGAAGTGGAGGTTGCAGTGAGCTGAGATTTCGCCACTGCACTCCAGCCTGGGTGACAGAGCGAGACTCTGTTAAAAAAAGAAAAAAGAAAAAAAAAAAAAAGACATCACAAGACTGACAAAATGGACTTTTTGGGACCATAACATAACCAATTATAAACAGGATCTATGGCCGTGCCAGACGAAGGTGAACTTACCCACCCCTATGGGCAACTCTGACCTGGTATAGTGGTTAACAGACTTCCTTCTCTTCAACATTCCTTTCTGCTGACTCCAAATTTTTAGACAAAGCTTTACTCCTCTAACCAATTGCAAATTAAAGAATCTCTGAATTCACGTATAACCTGTAAGCCCTGGCTTGAAGATATGCCGCCTTTTCTGGACAAACCACTTATACAGCTTCCACGCTTTGAGTTATGCCTTTGCCTATAACTCCTGTCTCCCCTAAAATGCATGAAACCAAACTGTAATCCGACTACCATGGAGACACCTTCTCAGACCTCTTGAGACTATGTTCCCCAGGCCAGGGTCTCTCACACTGGCTCAGAATAAACCTTAAAATATATTACAGAGCTTGGTTTTCCTATTCACACCTCGGTTCCACAATCCTCACCATGCCCTGAGATGTTACACTCTGCCACGTGACTCCCTGAGAGTCCCACTTAATCCCTGTAGGCACCAGAGTTTACAACTCCTGGTCTATAACATCTTCCTAGCTGGTTTGCCATAGGGGGGTGGCGCAGTGGGGAGAGATTTTTAAAATCTTATGAAAGTTGTGGATCCTCTCTCCGGAAAATTGCACACACACAGAGATGCGTAACATTTAGCAAATAATTTTAGTGGTTCTTGGATCTTTGAAGGTCCATCCTTGAGCCCCAGATTAAGAACATCTGGTCTTTAAAGCCTTCAGAAAAGACCAGCAGGAAGAACATCAGGCTGGTTGCCGTGGTTTCACCTCCTCTTAGGCTGGCCTAGGGGTGAGGCATGGCCTCATTATCCCTGTCTTTGCTGCACGCACCTTCACAGGGAGGTCCTCATTGCTCACTCTTCCATTGTGCGCTCAAGGGCTTAAGAGCCAGGTTGTCATCCCACCTTCAGGTCTCCTGGCCCTGGGGTTGCAGCCGGGCTCAGAGCTTGAAAGCAAACTCCAATCCCATCTCTCCTCTGCCCCGCTCTCTGCTCCAGCCAGTGTGAGCTACATATACCTCTCAGAGGCACCAGGCTCCCTCTTCTCCTGGCGTTTTGCCCAGTTGGCAGCTACTGCCAGGAACACTCTTCTCCTTCTCATCCTTGGCCTGCTCAGTGCCTACTTTGGGACTGAGCGTAGGCATCACCTCCTCCAGGAAGACTTCCTGCAGACTTCCTACAGGTGTTGGGCTCATTGATGTCCTGGCACTTACCACCCTCCATAGTCATTGCCTGTTTGTTTTCTCCTTTATACTGGGACCTCTTTGATACCAGAGGCATTCTATTTATTATTATATAAGCCCAGCTCCCAAAACAGAGCAGATATTGATAAATATTTGAAGGGTTAATAAATTTAACTCAGTGGTTCTCAAAGTATGGGCTCCAGACCTTCAGTATCAGCATCACTTGGGAGCCTATTAGGAATGCACGTTTTCAGCCCTCACCCCAGAATTACAGAATTAGAAACTCTGGAGTGGGGTGCAGCAATCTGGGTTTGCACAAGCCCTTCAGGTGACTCCAAGGCACTAATCTAAGCCCCAGGTTGGAGGGAGGCAGGATGACTCCTGAGGGTGGAGGCAGGTGACTGAAGTTTGGAAAAGCAATTATGGAAGAGTGGCTGAGGGTAGGCAGAATAACCCCCCCACTACCCACTACTCCCTGGAATCTGTAAATGCGTGTGTTATGTGGCCAAGGTGGGATGAAGGTTGCAGATGGAATTACAGTTGCTAATCAGCTGATTTTGGGGAGATTATTCTAGGCTACCTAAGCGGGCCCAATGAAACCACTAAGGTGGCCGGGCGCGGTGGCTCAAGCCTGTAATCCCAGCACTTTGGGAGGCCGAGACGGGTGGATCACGAGGTCAGGAGATCGAGACCACCCTGGCTAACACGGTGAAACCCCGTCTCTACTAAAAACTACAAAAAAAAACTAGCTGGGCGAGGTGGCGGCGCCTGTAGTCCCAGCTACTCCGGAGGCTGAGGCAGGAGAATGGCGTAAACCCGGGAGGCGGAGCTTGCAGTGAGCTGAGATCCGGCCACTGCACTCCAGCCTGGGTGACAGAGCAAGACTCCGTCTCAAAAAAAAAGAAACCACGAAGGCCCTTAAATGGGGAAGAGGGAGGCAGAAGAGTGAAAACCAGAGAGATGGTAGCATGAGAAGGACTCAGCCGGCCGCTCCTGGCTTTGCCGATGCACGTGGACCACAACCTAAGGAAGGCAGGTGGTTTTTTGAAGCTAGAAAATTGATTGCCCCGAGAGCCTCCAGAAAGGATCACAGTCCTGCTGACACCTTGATTTTTAGACCAGGAAGACCCATTTTGGACTTCTGACCTCCAGACCTCTAAGACAATCCATTTGTACCGTTTCAGTCACTGAATTTGTGGCCCTTCCCAACAGAAAACATTGACTGCTGTGGTTAAGGACAAAGGCCCTGGAGTCACATTGTCTGGGCCTAGGTCTGTCCTCTTGATGTGCGGCCTATAAAATCAGTGTAATGGTGGGATAGTATACAGAAGGCGGCGAGGATGAAATACAGTAAGGCCTGTAAAACATTCAGCCCATAGTAAGTACTCCAAAAACAGGAAAACACAAGGCTGCATTCGGACCAATGAGCAGCCGACAGTCCTCTTCAGATGGGGCGAACAGCCCCAGGGGACAGAGCAGTAACTAGAGAACTAAAGGGGGAGTGGGCTGAGAAGAGGCTTCCTGGAGGAGGTGGTGTTGAAACTCCGTTTTAAAGGAACAGTCAGTGAATGTCAGGGAGGAAATGAGATATGCAAATCTCCCAGGAATGCGGGCAGGTCTTTTATGCTGGGAAGTGCAAAGGAATTTCCCTGGGCGGATAGAAGTCTGTATTAGGGTTTAATGAGAACAAAATCGGTAAGAAATAAACAGTAGTGGGGAACAACTCTCCAAGCAAATTAAAATCCAGAAGCCGTAACAGAAGAAAACTGAGTTGATTACATCAAGACTTAAAACTTTTGTATGACAAAAGACACTATAAAAAATGTCATAAGACCTTTTTCCTCGACTGAGAGGAAATATCTGCAAGAAATGATAAAGTGTTACTATCCAGTTTATATAAAGAGTTCCTGGAAAGCAACAAGAAAAAAAATACCCAAAAAATCTACTGGGAAAGTCGGCAGCAGATAGAAGTCAACAAGTCACAGGAGATAAAATGCAAATGCCCTATGCAGAAAAGATGTGGAGCCTTGCAAGTAATCAGGGAAATGCAAATTAAAACAAGGATGAACGCTATCTATCAGATTGGCAAACACAGAAAAGATTGCCAACACCCAGGGCTGGCAAGCGTCGAGAAAAGACATTCTCACCCTTGGATGAGCATCTGCTGGTCAATTTGGGTAGAGTCGGTGATGCCTGACAGGAGGGAAGGTGAAGAAGTGGCCTCCACATTGCAGGCAAGGTGAGGACCCCAGGGTTGTGAAGGGCTGCAGCCTAACCGCTTGGTGTAATTAACACCTTCACCTTTGCTTCATTGTGAGTAAAGAGGGAAAATAGGAAGCTCCATCAGAAGGGACCTGCCCTTCGCTGGTTTGTAAGCAGGATCGGGGAGGCGCCTCCTGCTAGAGAGCCCTGGAGGAAAGCAGTTTGCAAGGACTTTTTCCTGCAAAGCTGGTCAGAAGCCCCCAGCGGCAGCCTGGTCCCTGGAGTTGCAGTTCTGAAGTGGTTGTTCCAGGTTTCGAAGCAGGAGGATGTGTGAGTGTGAACAGCAGCCACTATCTGAATGGCACTGATTCTACAAATGAAAGATCAGGCCCAGAGAAATGAGAGAACTTTCCCAAGGATGAGTCGAGGATTTAGGACTCAAATGCAAATCTTTCTGCCACGCCAAGGAGTCACTAGTCCTGAATGTACTTGTCCCATGAAAACAAGCCTGTGCTATTTGGAGTCAGCTCCAAGAACTTGCCCTTTGACCACTGATATCTGACACAAAGTGTTCAATTTCTACATGGTGTGTACTGTACTAAGCCTTCACATGCATTAATGTCATTTTATCCCCAAAACAAGTCTATGAAAGCAGCTACTGCTGTTCACAATCATTTTACAGAAAAGGAACAGAGACTCAGAAAGGTTAAGTAACCCCCAGAGGTCCACAGCTGATAAGTGGTGAAGCTGGGCTTTGAGATTCGGGCTGTCCTTCTACCCCTGACACATTTAAGCCATGTGTAGGTGATTTATTCAGTGGTTGGGCTCACATACAAGGGGGTGTGTCTGGAGAGATCAGTTGACATTGACCCCAGTGGCAGAGACTTGAGCTACACATGAGCAAAATATGAGTGAAGGGAAACCTTGTAAAGGTGATTGCTTCTATAAGCCATCTGTGTGCCATCAGCCAAGTCCTTTAACCCATTATTGATTAAGGAAATCTGGCTGGTGCGCTAGACTCAAAATGGGTCTTTCTGCCTCTCTGATCTGCCTTTGAACTCTGCCAGACACTGAGCATGTGAAAAGATGCTCAACCTCACTAATAATAATAAAAAGGGCAAATTAAAACAAGAGACAGGTTTCTCCCAATCCAATTAGCCAAGACTACAAAGAACAATAATGTCTGGTCAAGAAAGTCATGTACATGGCCGGGCGCGGTGGCTCAAGCCTGTAATCCCAGCACTTTGGGAGGCCGAGACGGGTGGATCACGAGGTCAGGAGATCGAGACTATCCTGGCTAACACGGTGAAACCCCGTCTCTACTAAAAAAATACAAAAAAAAACTAGCCGGGCGTGGTGGCAGGCACCTGTAGTCCCAGCTACTCGGGAGGCTGAGGCAGGAGAATGGCGTGAACCCAGGAGGCGGATCTTGCAGTGAGCTGAAGTGAGCTGAGATCCGGCCACTGCACTCCAGCCCAGGCGGCAGAGCGAGACTCCGTCTCAAAAAAAAAAAAAAAAAAAGAAAGAAAGAAAGTCATGTACATTAGGGAACAAGCTCACACCCACTTGGTGAGTCTACTTGGGTACGACCTTCCTGGAAAACCACCCAGAATATGTTTCAGCGTTTTAAATGTATACACCTTTGGACTCAATCATTCCTATTCGGAAAATGTATCATAAGGATCAGTACACAAAGATATATGTCCAAGAACGTTGCAGTATAGTTTATAACAGCAACCAAAAGAGAAAAAGAAGCAAACTAAAATTCCATCAACAGGAGGCTAGTTAACAAAAGTACTGTCCAGTCATAAAATGAAACATCACACAGTCTTTTAAAGAGGATAATGTAAGGGCAGGTATGGTGGCACAGGCCTGTAGTCCCACCTACTTGGGAGGCAGAGGCAGGAGGATTGCTTGAGTCCAGGAGTTTGAGACCAGCCTGAGCAACATAGGGAGACCCTGTCTCTACAAAAATTAAAAAAATAGCTAGGCGTGGTGGGGCATGCCTGTGGTCCCAGGATCACTTGAGCCTGGGAGGTTGAGGCTGCAGTGATTCCACCACTGCATTCCAGCCTCAGCCTGGTCAGCAGAGCGAGACTCTGTCTCCAAAAGAAAAAAAAAAAAGAATAATGTTGATTTCTATGTCTTTCCAGGAAAAGATATTATAAAGATGGAAATGTCATTTATAAAATAGTATACGTAATATAAACCAATTCACATATGTAAGTACAATTATGTAAATGGATTGGATCATAGATACATTTTACATATACATGTATGTAAATATTTATGAAGCACAAAATTCTATAGGATGTACACAACTTCTCACAATTGCTGTTCTTGTGGGTTGGAGGTGGGAGGGGCAGGTGGATTTCACTTGCTACTTTTTTTGCATTTTTATACCAATCATGAATTAACAGAAAATATATTTCTACAGGGAGCAAGGATAAGGGGAATCCCAAGAGAGTCGTCTCATTCCAACTTGGTCTTTGAGGCACCTCCCAAGGTCAATATTGCATGGTTTTACGATTAAGCCCACATAGATAGTGAATTGTGTGTCGCCCTCCCATTATGGAACATTCTGTTTGATGGCAACACTGACTCTATTCATCCCTGCTCAGGCCTTTCCGGTCAGCATTTAGTGTATTATGTGGTAGTGACCAATGTTATATCTTCCTCCTGGACCAGGCTGTGGACATCTTAAGGGCAGAGAGAGCATCTTATTCATGCCCACACCCTCATGTCCATCACGGGACTTCATGTAGAGGCAGTGAGCATTTCATTCATCAGGCAAATATTTCATGAGCAGCTACAATGAGCCAGCCCTGTGCCAGTGCTGGGGAGCTGTGGGTAAACAGATCAGACCGGGGCTTACATCCTGAAGGTTGCAGTGCTGCTGGAATTTGTTGAATAACTAAATGACTCACAAGCAAGTGACCGGTGAGATGAACAGACTCAAAGGATTGGGGGAGCTGACCTAGTGACCCTGTGAGCCAATACACAAGAACATTGGTCTGGAGCAAACAGACCAACCCTGTTCCAGGGAATTGGTTTTCGCTTTTTTTTTTTTCTTGGCAGTGGAATCTCTTCTCAATAAACAAAATAGGTAACAGTATATTATTATAAGCTGATTTTATAAGTTTAATTTAAAGCATTTACTGATCATACAATCAAGATAATTTTGGTTGACAAAAAACATTTGGGACACCTGAGTGGAGGTAGTATTTTTACTAGCTGTTTAATATTTGAAAGATATAATAAAGATTAAATTCAAATAAAAATGTTTGCAGAACCCTGGTTTAAAAACCACTGTTCTGGGCCAGGCGTGGTGGCTCACGCTTGTAATCCCAGCACTTTGGGAGGCCACGGCAGGCGGATCACGAGGTCAGGAGTTCGAGACCAGTCTGACAAACATTGTGAAACCCCGTCTCTACTGAAAATACAAAAATTAGCCAGGCGTGGTGGTGCACGCCTGTAATCCCAGCAACTCAAGAGGCTGAGGCAGAAGAATCACTTGAACCTGGGAGGCGGAGGTTGCAGTGAGCCGAGGTCATGCCATTGCACTCCAACCTGGGCAACAGAGTGAGACTTCATCTAAAAAAAAAACAAACAAACAAAACAAAAACAAAAAAAAAACCACTGTTCTGGAAAAAAAAAGTTGCTTTTTTTGTTTTGTTTTCAATAATAAAGAGAACGAATGGTTCAAATTTTAAACTCTCTTAAGTATTATTCATTTGTTCATTCAACCAGTAGCTATTAAGCACATTCAGTGGGTCAGGAGTTCTTATAGTGAATTCAATATTAATAGCCTCAAAGATCACAAGGAACCAGGAGATTAAGGGAGGGTGCTGGTGGAGTCAGGGGAACAGCCATAATACATAGGTAGGTAGATAGGTAGATGGATGGATGGATGGACGACGGATGGTTGGACAGATGATGTGATCAGCTGAATAACAGCTCCCCAAGATGTCCACATCCTAATCCTCAGAATTTGTGAATATATGTTATCAGGCAAAGGGACTCTGCAGATGTGATTAAGCTAAGGATCTTGAGATGGGGGGATGATCCTGGATTAGCCAGTGGGCCCCATGTCATCACAAGGATCCTTATCAATGAAAGAGGGAGGCAGGAGAGTCAGAGAAGGAGACATGGTAATGACGGTGGAGGTCAGAGTCAGAGAGAGACATGAAGGTGTTACAGAGCTGCCTTTGAAGGCAGAAGAGGACCATCAGCCAGGGAATATGGGCAGTGGCAGAAGCTGGAAAAGGCAAGGAAACAGATTTCTAGAGCCTCCAGACAGAATGCACCCCTACAGACCACTTGATTTGGGGATTTCCAGCATTCAGAACTGTCAGATAACACATTTGTGTCTTTTTAAGCTACTAAGTTTATGTGATATGTTATAGCAGCAATAGAAAACCAATATAAATGAGAGAGAGAGAGAGAGACAGAGAGAGGTGATACATAAGCTTATGTGATTTGTTATAGCAGCAATAGGAAACATATAGATAGATGAATAGATAGATGGATAAATTAGATATAGATAGATAGATAGATAGATAGATAGGAAGATAAACTTGTCTTTGGCTTCTTAAAATTGATTCTCATTAAAATCCTATCCTGAGTCATTTTTGCCTGGGGTGGGGCAGGCACCACGCACATAGGAGTTCAGCGAACATGCCATATGGATGAAATGGTCTCACTGAGCTCCCCTCCCTTTCCTGAGCCTAGAAGTTGTTCCCTTAAGAGAATTCTAGGACTCAGTTGTCCTCTGATCAGGATCACCTACCCCTGAATCTGCTCTCTGAGTATAGACCAAGTCTAGTCTTCAGGTCCTTGGGCGGCAAATGAATGGGACAATGGGGGTCTCCTGCTGCAGGTGTGTTCCAAGCTAGAACATTTTGGAGGGCAATTTGGCAGGGTCTGCTAAGATTCGACCATTCCTTTTAAACTTGCAACTACAAGTCTAGGACGTGAATTTTACCCATGCAAGTCCCCAGAGATGTTCATTGCTGTATTGCTTAGAATTGTTAAAAATTGGAACCAACCTAAATGTCCATTAGCTAGGAACTGATTCAAATTAACCAAAGATATCCATAAAGTTGGATCTTGGCAGGCCATTAAAGTGAATGAACTAGATCTTTATGTTACTGACATGTAGAGATGTCCATAACATTAATTGAGGGGTTGCGGGGGGAAAACCTTCCAAGCACGTGTATCACAAGAGCCTATATGTGTAAAACTATATAAGTTTAGGTTTATAGATGTCAAAAAGTTCTTCCAAAGTATATGTCAAAACTTTAACAGTAGTAAGTTTTCGAGAATAAACATATGTATTCTTGTACTGTTTGACTTTCTATAATAATCAAATTGTAATATGATGTAATCAAAGTGGGGGAAATGACTATTTGAAAATTCTAGTCTGGCTGTCAGCAGCAGGCTGAGCAGGAGTAAGGGGTGACCAGGTCTCAGTCGAGGTGACCACACGACCACAATGACCCAGAATCTTGACCCAGAGACTCCTGAATCTTGAGACCCTGGGCCCCCAATACTCTCTACATCCAGAGGAAAAGGAAATGGCACACATTGGCGTCACTCATGGTCTCTAAGAATCTGAACATCAGTGACCCCTGTAGGAGGCCAGCAGCATGAACCCAGGGCAATGCTGTGTCCCAGGAAGGGTCTGGGTTTGGAGTCCCATGGACCAGGGCTGGAAGCCGTCTCCACCACCTAACAGCCAGGTGACCGTGGGCAGGTCGCTGGGCTCTCCAATCCTCTGTTTCCTCATCCGTACGACGGAGGAAGATTGCTGCCTCACAGGGATGTTGTGAAGACAGATGTTGTCAAGACAGACAGCACATGCCCCTGGCACACAGTAGGGCCAGCTTCCCTCCCGCTCCTATGACCCCTGTACCTGCAGCCCAGGTCTGCCCAGCGCTGGGCGCAGCGCCTAGCAACGCGGGCCCGCGGGATCCGAGGACATGGTGAGGCGAGGGGCGCTGGGGCTAGCCTCTCCATCTGGACGGCAGGGAGGAGGGCAGGCTCGGCCATGGGCTGGCACCTCGAGGATCCCGGTCCGACGTGGTGCTGCCGCAGTGAGGCTGACTCGGTCGGCAATGTGAGAGGGAGGAGTGAGGCAGGCCCCGTGGCACGCCCAGTTCCCACACACCCTCACGCAGGATGAAAGTCCAGCCTCCTCCTGGGGCGGGGTTGGCTTGGCCGGGGCCACCTACAGGCAGGCACGCGGGGGCACACACACGCCCCTGAGTCCCGCCCACCTGCACTGGAACTGCCCAGTGGAAACGGAGCCTTTCAAAAACTGTCATGAAATATGACTTGCATGGCCGCTATTATTACCTACAGCCATCCCGATTTCAGAGTAAAACCACATGAATAAAGCACCTGGCTAATACGGGTGGAAGAAAGTGCTCACGACCCAGGGGTTTTTATCTGGCTGGGCTATTCCCTCTGAGACTTCTCTGAGCCACGGTTTCCTCCTCTGTAAAATGGGGATGGTGACATTTGCCAGGAGACAGGAAACAAGCAAACAGGAAGGTGTCAGGGTGTAAAGAGAGCAGGACCTGGGCATGGGGGCGGGAGGATAGGAAGGAAGCAGGAAATGGGAGTGGCAAAGTGAGGGGGCATCCAGAGAGCCTCCTGGGATTGGCCTTTTGGCTGGGATGTAAAGAAGGAACTAGCTGGGAAAAGGCTGGGGAAGGGGGAAACCCGGGGAATTTAACCCCCTCATCTTTAAAATGAGAACTTGAATTCGTTCATTCAGCAAATCTTGATGGAGCTCTGTAGGAGCCCTGGGGGCAGCGACCAGAATGTCTGAAATCTAAGAGCAGGAGTGTGTGGACTCAGCTGAGAGGAGAGCAGAGGCTGAGTGTCAGGGTGAGGAGTGGGAAGGGGTTTCCAGGTGCCGACAAGGACACAAGCCAAGGCATAGCAGCAGGGCATTTGGGGGATGTATGAGAAGCGCTCCTGCCAGCTTCCCTGGCTGTGTCCTATCCCGGCATCCATTTTGGACCATGAGCCCCTTCTCTTGCCCTCTGGCCGGGACGGAATGCCATGGACTTCCCCAGATTGCCCGGGCCCGCCCTGCCCTCCTCTAAGGCTCCGGGTGTCAGTGAGTCTTTCCAGGCAGCATATTTGCCTGTACTCCAAGAAGAGAGGCCCCAGAGTCCTCCTCAAGGAGGGCCCCCAAGTCTATGGGTCCCCACAGTCTGAAGCTCTGCTCTGTACTGAGGGAGGCAAGAAATGGGTCCCAAGAAACTGAAAACAGGACCCCACTGGAGCCACAGAGCCCAGGAGCATGCATGGTTCTGGCATTAAAGAGAGGAAAGGCCTCGCAGCACAAAGGGCCCTGAAAAACCCCAAGTCTCAGGCAGCTGTCACTGGCTGGAACCTGCGGACTAGGGCTGTGCAGAAGACCACCTATCCACTTCTCCTGAGCCTCCTCCTGAGGAGGAGACAAGGGAACCAAGCCACCAGGAGGCCAAGGAGCTGGGGCCCAATATATACGTGAATTATCAGTGGAAGTGGGTGCAGAACTACTTTGGCACCCATAGGGAGTTTTGTGTGGGAAACATGGTAGGTGTTTAATAGAGGTTGGGTGGATGGATGGATAGATGGATGGATGGATAGATGGAAGAAAGAATGAAAGGTTGGTTGGGAAAATGGGGAATGAGAGAAGGGATGAATGGCAGGGCAATTGAATGAGAGGATGGTGGTTGGCTGGATGGGTGGGTGAGTGGATGGTTGGATGGATGGATGGATGGATGGTTGGATGGACGGATGGATGGATGGACTGATGGATGCTTGGATGGATGGATGAACGGGTGGATGGGCAGGTGGAAGAGTGAATGGCTGTGGGCATAAATATGTGAGAGCGTGAGTGAATGAATGAATCACTGAGCCATTAGGTGAATGGGTGGAAGAGTAAATGAATGAATAAACGCTTGAGTAAACAAGTTAGTCCTAGGTAAATGAACTTCTAGTCCAGAACTGAAAATCTAGCTCATTGTCACCTTCCTTAGGTGCAAGGAACCCTTCAGAAGAAAGCAGGAAGGAAGAGAGAGTGGCCTGAATCTTGTATGGCCGCACTTTCAAGCCTCTGTAAGGAAGTGCCCTCTTTGCTTCCTGGAGAGCCGCCGCGTGTACTCAGAATGAACCCTGGAGAAGTGAGTATACCCACGCTCAGGGCAACATTCCTCATCTCCGGCTGAGCCCTGTCCCAGTCCCCCACCGGAGTATCGGCCAGGCCGGTTAGATCACAGTGGAGTGGCTCAGACCTGTTGGCCCTGCACCCTGGCAGCTCGCCAGCACCTCCCCAGGCAGCCTGCCATCAGCTAGGCCTCTCACTATTGCAGAGACTCGTCCTAGGCCCCTCAGACCCAGAAAGTCCCCCAGGGCCTGCATGTTGTGTGCTCAGCATTTCCTCCCTGCCTTTCTGCCCCTCCAAGCAGCCCCCACTCCCCACTACAGCGTGGTCCTGTGTAGTGTGATGAAGTGGAGCCTCACAGGCTTGGGGCTGATCCTCAGCTATGCTACTTAGGCTGTGTGACTTCAGGCAAATGCCTTAACCTCTCTGAGTCATAGCTTCTGCATCATTTAAATGAAAAACTTGCCTGATTTGAGGGGTGGTTGTGAGGATTCCGGGGGATAATACATGTCAAGCACTTAAATGGGGCCTGGCACACAATGTACACGGAGCATCTAATTTCCAGGTGCTCAACTTTTTTCTTTTTTTCTTTTCTTTTCTGAGACTGGGTCTTACTCTGTCACTCACGCTGGTGTGCAGTGGTGTGATTATAGCTCACTGCAGCCTTGACCTCCTAGGCTCAAACGATCCTCCAGCCTCAGCCTCTGGATGGAGCTAGGAATCACATGTGTGCACCACCACACCCAGGCTTTTTTTTAATTTTTTTTTGTAGAGACAGGGGTCTCACTATGTTACCCAGGCTGGTCTCAAACTGCTGGCTTCGAATGATGCTTCCACCTCCTCTTCCTAATGTGCTGGGATTCCAGGCGTGAGCTACCATGCCCAGGCAACTTTTTTCTTTCAAAAGCAATTTATGGAATGAAGTGCCAGCCAAGCATCATGCTCAGAGCTTTACACGTGTTCCCACATTCAGTGCTCATGATAACCTCACAAGAGAGTGTTACGGGTCGAACTCTTCTGCTAAAAACATATGAAAAACATGTGAATGCCTAAGCCCCAGTACCTCTTAATGGGGCTTTATTTGGAAACAGGGTCTTGACAGAGAGAATCAAGTTAAAATGTGGTTGGTAGGGTGGGCCCTAACCCAATAAGACTGTGTTCCTCTGAAAGGGGAAAATCGGTCCCAGACACTGGCGTGCATATCAGGAAGATGATAGGAAGGCACACAGTGGGGACACCATGGGAGGGCAGAGGCCGCGGCTGGGTGATGCTGCCACAAGCTGAGGCACATTGGAGCCACCAGAAGCTGCCAGAGGCAAGGAAGGTTCCTTCCTCTGGAGGGTTTGGAGGGAACCTGGCACTGCCAGCACCTTGACTGTGGAATTCTAGCCCCCAAAAGTATGAGCCCACACGCTCTGTTGTTCTAAACCACCCAGCTTGTGACACTTTGTCATGGGAGCTCCTGGAAACAAATGCAGAGGGGATTGGCCCTGTTTTGCAGATGACGACACTGAGGCTGAATGGGATGGTGATGGGCGGCTGAGGGGCTTGCACTCAGGAGTCCAGGCTTGTGGCCCCAGGGTTAGGGGTAAAAAATAAGCCTGTGCCTAAAAGATATGCTACAAGGGGTGTGTCGTTCAATGAGATGCACTGACAGTCAGATGCACCCTGCTTTGCTGACGCCCCTGCGGTGCTCCCATGTCATGCTGGTGACTGTCCTCGCAGGTTCCCTGCGCTCCTCAGCCTGGGGAGACAGGTTTACTGTCCCGAGTGCACCTGAGTTTCCTACAAACATCAACCACGCAGCCTTAAGCTCCATCATTCAGCTAGGAGGAGCCAAGGGTATCCCTGTGGATCTGGAGACACACGTCCCAGTTAAGAGTCAGAAAAATGGGCCACTTCGTGGCTGTGTGACTTTGGGCAAGTTACTTAACCTGTCTGAATCTCAGTTTCCTCATCTGAAAATGGAACCATGATCCGACTGAGAGGGCTGTTGTGAGAATCCAGTGGGATAATGCGTGGGCACTCAGTGAGCCGTGGCTGCTACGTGGGGATGATGTCTCTCGGGAGCCTGTGACTAGAGTGTCACGGGATGTGTTTACCAGTCACACGCCCAGCTCCTCTGTATGAGTGTGCACGTGTGTGTGCGTGTGTGCCAGAATGGGGACCTTGTCCACATCCACAGAGGCCCGGGGTCTCAGCCCTCACCCAAAGCAGGGAAGGTGTCTCCCCACACTCCCTACAAGTGTTCTCCAGAGCTGTCACCTGCCCAGGGCCCTGAGGAGCGGCCTCATCTGCCTTCTGCCTCAAAGACTCTAGGGGCATGGCAGACGCTCTCCCCAGGCCCCAGTGCAGGGCCCACTGTACTTAACTCTCCTCGGGGTCGGCTCCTCAGCAGGTGGGGCAGGAGGGCTGGGGGGCTCCACTGGCTTTTCTAGGCCAGAAGGGAGGCTGAACAATGGCCCAGCAGCCCCTCACAGCACAGCGGGGCAGGGCCGAGTAAGCAGTGCACAGAGACTCCACAGAACGGGGCACTTGGCGACAGTGCAGACAACGCCAGGCAGAGCTTCGGCCACAAGGAGGAGCTGCCAACAGGCCTCATTCAACGCCACCCCTGCAGCTCCCAGGAGAATCCCATGGTGACAAAAGCTCGTCAGCTGGAGCAAAGCTCGTGCGGAGAAGGGAAGGTTGTGAGTGTGTGTGCGTGTGTGTGACTGTGCGTGTTTACGGATGTGTGTCATCTAGCCCAGGTTTCTTCCTCATTCTCACTTAAATGCCACAGCCTGATTGAAAACAAAATCTTTAAATGTGTGAGAGTGCGTGTGTGCATGTGTGTGTCTGTGAGAGTGCATGATAGTGTGTATGCATGAGGTGGTGTATGTGTGTATGTGTGTCTGTATATGTAAGGTTGTGTAAGTGTGTGTCTGTGTGTATGAGAGTATGTCTGTGACTGTGTGTATATGTCTGTGTAAGTGTGTGAGAGTGTCTGTGTGTCTGTGTGTGATAGCGTGCCTGTATGTGTGAGGGTATGCGTGTCAGCGGACATGTGTCTGTGAGCATGTGTGTGGGTGTATGAGTGTGTGTGTGATAGTGTGTATGTGTGAGGGTGTGTGAGAGCATATGTGTGTGTATGCATGTGAATGTGAGTGTAGCGAGTGTATGTGTGGGGGGTGTGTCTATGTATGTGTGTGAGTGTATGAGTGTGAGTGTGTCTGTATGTGTGAGGGTGTGTGTGAGTGTATATGTAAGTGTATGAGTCTGTGAATGTGCATGTGTGTTTGTGTGTGTGAGCGTATGTGTCTGTATGAGGGTGTGTATGTGAAGGTGTGTCTGTGTGAGAGTGTCTATGAGGGTGTGTCTGTGTGACAGTGTGCATGTCTGAGGGTGTGTCTGTGTATGTGTGTGTCTATGAGGGTGTGTGTGTGAGTGTATGAGGGTGTGTGAGTGTGATAGTGCATGTGTGTGTCTATGAGGGTGTGAGTGTATGAGGGTGTGTGTGATTGTGTATGTATGTGTCTGTGTGTGTGTCTATGAGGGTGTGTGTGTGTATGAGGGTGTGTCTGTATGAGGGTGTGTGTCTGTGTGTGTGTCTATGAGGGTATGTGTGTGTATGAGGGTGTGTCTGTATGAGGGTGTGTGTGTGCATGTCTATGGGGGTGTGTGAGCATATGAGGGTGTGTGTGAGATTGTCTATGAGGGTGTGTGTGTAAGTGTATGAGGGTGTGTGTGTGTGAGCGTATGAGGGTGTGTCTGTGAGATTGTGTGTCTATGAGGGTGTGTGTGTGAGTGTATGAGGGTGTGTGATAGTGCGTGTGTGTGTATGTAAGAGAGCATGTTGGGATTGCACAGTGGGGCAAAGGGCTGGGGAAACAGGTAATTCTAACATACCCTTGGGGCCACTTTTTGGTCGGGCAACTTAGCAGTGGCTGAAAAATATAAATACATGTCTTATATTCAACAGTTTCTCCTTTCAGAATGTGTTTTCTGGATAGAAGCACACTTGTGTGCAAGGATTTAGATTCAAGAGTGTTCATTGCAGCCTGTGCATAAGAATAGAAACCTCATCCAGCAAATTCAGTGGGGCTCAAATCCCGAAGGGTGGCTTTCTGCACCTGATAAGGAGCTCAGACTTTATAGCCCAGGGACAACGGAAAGCATGGAAGGTGTGAAGCTGGGAAGGGACATGTCCCAATTTGTGCTTTGGGTGGATCATTCCAACAGGGCAGAAAGAGCAGAGACCAAGGCCAGGAGAGCAAAGGACAGGAGACAAGCTAAGATTTCGGGCTCAATTCTCTCTCCTTTGGACATTTAGAAGTTGTGGTGGCTGGTGGGGTGTGGAGTGAGGGAGAAAGAAGGGATAAAGATGATGCCCAGTTGGTACCTTGGAGGGCCTGTCCATTTATCCCCTGACCCCCATCATCCTGCAGCCTCTGGAACCTTACGCCTCCCACCATACCTCCCCCAGAACCCCACCTGCGGAATAACTGGCATAGCGGAGTGGGACCTGGTACTGGAGTCATGGGGCCTGGGTTCAAATGCCAACTCTCCCAGTGTGACTCTGAGCAACTTAGTAACTGCTCTGTGCCTGTTTCCCCATGTGTAAAACAGAGGTAACCAACCTACCTTGCAGAATTCTTTCAAGGGCTAAAAACAATCGTATGTATTTGTTTTTTTGTTTGTTTGTCTTTTTGAGACCGAGTCTCACTCTGTTGCTCAGGCTGGAGTGCAGTGGCGCAATCTCAGCTCACTGCAACCTCCGCCTCCCGGGTTCAAGCGATTCTTGTGCCTCAGCCTCCCGAGTAGCTGGGGCTACAGGCATGAACCATCACACCTGGCTAATTTTTGTATTTTTAGTAGAGATGGAGTTTTTGCCATGTTGGCCAGGCTGGCCTCGAATTCCTGACCTCAAGTGATCCACCCACCTCGGCGTCCCAAAGTGCTGGGATTACAGGTGTGAGCCACCATGCCCGGCCAGCAATCGTATGTATAAAGCACATAGAAAAATGTCTGACGTGTAGTAAGCACTCACTAAATGTGAGATACTTTTATAGCTATTCCTACTCCTACCAAACTAGGCACTTGGTAGACACTCTGCAGCTATTTATCAAATATTTGTTATTAAGATCAGCCTGAAGTTCCAATCAAGGAGTGAGTTTGAAATCAGAGAATGGAAGTTCAGAGCAAGCCCCCATCCCCATTGAACAGATGGAGAAAAGGGTTGGGCTTTCCCAAGAGGGTCCTAGATAGCTTGAATGGGGCCAGGGCTGAGTCTCGGACCTGCGCTGGTTGAATGAATGACTTGGTCAGGCCTGGTAGGTTTGTCAGGGTTCCCCCAGGCATGGGAAGCCCCTCGCTTCTTTAATATGGACCCACACCCTCCAGCCCAGCCCTGCTTTAAGACCTCTCTGAATTAAATTGGCCAATTTCTCCCAGTGGGCCGGTTCACTGCTCCCATGCCCTCCCAGACTCGGGCGGCTCCCTGGAGGGCTGGAGGTCATCTGTGATGCTGGAGAAAGGCTGGGTCCTCTGGAGGCTTTCGCATGTCGGTCTGAAGAGGAGATGAGTTGGGGGTTCCAGGGAGGCACCAGAGTTGCCAAAGTCCTCTTGCCTCCCTGGCAAGTCTCTCCCATCCACTTCTGCCATTACCACTGCCCTGCTGACTCCACGAAAACCAAACTAGAAACAAAAGGAAGGTTGGGACTAGGGATGCCATTGGGATAAAAGAGTAAGAAAGAGACGGGTAAGGCCAGACGCAGTGGCTCACGCCTGTAATCCCAGCACTTTGGGAGGCTGAGGCAGGTGGATCACCTAAGGTCAGGAGTTCGAGACCAGCCTGACCAATATGGTGAAATCCTGTCTCTATTAAAAATACAAAAATTAGCCAGGCGTGATGGCGTGTGCCTGTAGTCCCAGCTACTCGGGAGGATGAGACAGGAGAATTGATTGAACTGGGGAGGAAGAAGTTGCAGTGAGCCAAGATTGTGCTACTGCATTCCAGCCTGGGCAACAGAGAAAGACTCTGTCTCAAAAAAAAAAAAAAAAAGGGAAAAAAGAAAGAAAGAGGCGGGTAAGTGATGGGGG
This sequence comes from Rhinopithecus roxellana, assembly GCF_007565055.1. NCBI lineage: Eukaryota > Metazoa > Chordata > Mammalia > Primates > Cercopithecidae > Rhinopithecus > Rhinopithecus roxellana. The sequence goes on along the minus strand of NC_044561.1, from coordinate 111,015,892 downwards.
TGGGAAGGGCTCTGGATAGATGGGATAGGGTTCTTGTGCAGGGTCTGAAAATCTTTTCTCATGCCACAAATGACATAAAAACAGGTCAGGCTGCATAATTCACAGGGTTCAATAGCAAATTAACATGGGGGGGGCTGTTCAAAAATTAAGTATTTCAATACAGCAACAGCCAAGCATGAAACCAAGCCTGGGACCCTTCTGAGCCTGGGACCTTGTGGCGCTGCAGGTTACACATCTGTGGAACTTGCCCCGTCCACAAATCTCTGAGGGCATATATAGGCATGAGTTTTCCTGGGAAAAGGGCCCTCAGTGGTCGAGGTAGGATCCAAAAGGCTAAAAATCACTACAACTGAGGTAGGTGAGGGGCCCTTCTTTTCATCACCTCCTCCCTCCACTCAGGCAGGGTAGGGGGCTAGTGAACACGCTGCATGAACCAGCTTCAGAGTAGGGCAGGCTATGGTGGCCAAGGGGACAGAGAAAGGTGGACACATGAGAGATGAAGATTAGAGTTGGGAGAGAGAGGCGAGAAGGCTGGCTCCCGGGTTTGTGACTCGAGCAACAGAATCAATCCACAGTGGTGCTATTCATGGAGATGAAGAAAAGCTAGCAGAAGATCAAGGTGCTGTTTTGCTTGGCTGGGTGGCAGTGAGAATCAAGATTCCTATTCTAGGCATGAGAGGGTGTCAAGCAGACAGATAATAAAGCTTGGGAGGAGATTAGATGACACACACACATTTTGGGGCCATTGGTATAGAGATGGCATCTAACCCTGCTGGAATGGCTGAGGTCTTCTAGGAATTCAGTGGGTGCAAAGGCTCTTGGGTACAACATCTGATTGCCCTGACACCGCACATGAGAGTATGTGTGTGTGTGCCTCATTTGTAAATGTTCTCATTTGTAAATGGAGGTGAGAATCATATCCCCGTCATAGGATTTCATAAGTAAGCTTGTGGAAGGTTACTTAAGACAGGCCTTGGTACCTGCTGAGCCCCCAAGGATACCAGGCATTGTAACAATAATAATCATATCATGTCATCCTTCCACAAATATGTACTGAGCCTCCAGCATGTGTCTGGCAGTGTCTTGGGGCTTTGGATGCAGCCATGATCAAATGTGTTAGAAGGCGGTAAGTACTACAGTGAAAGGAAAGTAGAGCAGGGTAAGAAACACGATGCGGAGGATGGGGCGGGGACTTCAATATCGAATAGGGTGGCCAGGGGAGCCCTGCTTAAAAAGTGACATTAGAGCAAGACCTTGGAGGTGAGGGAGAGCCTTAGGCAGATGTCTGAGGGAACGGCTGGCCAAAGACCGTCAGGAGAGTGGTGGGGGGTGAGGCCCTAGGGTAAAGGGTAGGGGACCTTTGTAAAGGCTCCTTGTGGCACAGGGGGCTGGTCCTCCAACAGGGCAACACCAGGTCTGCCCCACAATGAGGCAGAAGGCTCTCACATGCTGGAGAGAGCCCGTTGTTCAGCATGGCCAGGGAGCATATACCTCTAATATGGTAGAGGCAGCCTCTTGCCCACATAGCAGCTTTCCAAGCCTTTGGGTGGGCCTTGAGGCTCCTCCTGACCCATGGAAGGGCCTCACCTGGCACAGCAGGCTCACCAGCAGGGCCTCTCCTTCTCTTGGCCGTGGAGTGTCCCCTTCCAGCAAAACTCGGCCGGGCCTTTGCTCCAGGGCTCCCAATCCAAGCATACATCGGAGTCATTTTCCTCTGAATCTGTGGAGACACGAGGCAAGGCCTCTTGGCTGATCACATGCTGTCTCCCACCCCTGACCCAGGAAGGAGTCCCCTGGCAGGCCTGGGTGTCCCTGCAGCCTTGCCTGAGGCTAGGGCCAAGGCAGAATCCTATGAGCCAGCCTTGAAGCCTCAGGAAGTCTTCAGGGCCTTAAAGGGTGACCAGGGACCAAGAAAGAAGGCTATTCCTATAACTCAGAAAATGGCCATATCCATCTACTAGAGGAAAGGACACAGAGGTGAGCAAATGACATACCATACTGGGCATGGTCCAGGAGGAGGCAGTGAAGAGACACAGTTATTGACCCATCCAGGCATTTGTCCGCTAGTTCATTCATTAACAAGTATCTGAGTACACAGGCACAAGGATCTCCACTGTAGCACTGTTTTGTGGTGAAACACACACATGAACGATAAAACACCTGGACACTGTGTTCACGTCCACAGATCACAAGAGGTCTGGGTGACTAAGCTGTGGCACAGTCACACCACAGGGAGACCCAGACCTTCGGTCTGACGGCTTGTCATGAAGCTGTTAAAATGTTTGCATCATATCTGTATCTTCTGATTTGCAGGATATCTATGGTATATTATAAGCAAATTGAAGAGAAATGTAGGATCTTTTTGTTTTGAAAGGCAAATGCTGCCCCCTTCCCCTATTCTTTTTGAAAACCTGCACACGTTAGTAAGCATGTGCACGAGTTTGCTGACAGACTCATCTTGGGGAGGTAAGGTGAGGAAAAGGGGATGGGGAAGATTATTTTTCCTACTAAACTCTTGCATTGTTTCACTAGTTGCAGGGAAGTAACAAAGGTTGTTTGTACAATGGGCATAATATCAGCATCTTCTAGGATGAGGGTTAACTGAAGACAGACACGTACAACTCAGCACAGGACTTGGCACAGGCCTTCAACAGTGTTGGCAGTTAGTATGTCTTAAAAGTCAGTAGGGGCCGGGCACGGTGGCTCACGCCTGTAATCCCAGCACTTTCGGAGGCCAAGGCGGGTGAACCATCAGGTCAAGAGATCCAGACCATCCTGGCCAACATGGCGAAACCCTGTCTCTACTAAAAGTACAAAAATTAGCTGGGCATGGTGTGGACCTGTAGTCTCAGCTACTCGGGAGGCTGAGGCAGGAGAACTGCTTGAAACCAGGAGGCGGAGGTTGCAGTGAGCTGAGATCGCGCTACTGCATTCCAGCCTGGGTGACAGAGTGAGGCTCCATCTCAAAAAAAAAAAAAAAAAATGTAGGATGGCGTGAAGTGACTGTTCTTCACTAGAGAGAGTATTTTTTGAACACAGAGTATGTGTGAACTGTTGTTACATTCATTTTCTCATCTAATCCTCTTAACAACTTCCTGAAGTCAATTACTAGTATTTTTTGTGCTTTACAGATGAGGATGGTGAAATCACTTGTCCAGGCTCACAGCCAGGGAGTGGTGCTACTGGATGCGAATTCAGCCACCCCACTCCACAGTTCCCACTGGGTGCGTTTGGACTCAGGGGATTTAAAGGCAGCTTTGAATTGAACACCTTGCTCCAAGGGCCACCATGAGGGGCTGTTGCGCCACTCTTCTGTTTCAGCCCCAAACCCATCTCTTTGGAGGTTTCCCTTCATCCTTCTGCAAACTCCTTTCAAGTTGCAAAAGTAAAATACTGGCAGCAGGGCATCTTCCCCTTGAAGGGTGTGTGTGGCTTCCTCCACCTTATGGCCATGTCATGGTCAGATAGTAGCACCGTCCCCCACTGACCAGCTTCTGCAGGAGTTGAGCTGCCCATTATCATTTTTGCCTCAGTGCCAGTTTCATCAGGCAGCTCCCCTTTCCTCCCCACTTGCTCCTCCTTCAACTTGGGAAAGTGCATCCTGTCGGGTACTCCACACTTAACCCTCTGTCTTCTGAGGCCTGAAACTGCCGAGGAGCCAGCAGGAGTGTTGGGGGGCGGGGGCGGGTGGGGATGGGAGGAGGCGGCAGAGCTATTCCTGTCTGCTTTTCAAACTGGATTTCAGGCAAACTGATTCCAATAAAGGAATCCACAGCAGAACAGAAAACCACAGGTCTGGGTGGCCTGACCCCTCTTAGCCCTCCAAACCCTGACACTGGGTCAGTCCCCAGTACAAGCCCAAAACACACACAATAATATCGGGAATTTTAGAAGATGGGGAACCTGAGGGAGGAATGCCCACCTCACTTTTTTTTTTTTTTTTTTGAGACGGAGTCTCACTCTGTCGCCCGGGCTGGAGTGCAGTGGCCGGATCTCAGCTCACTGCAAGCTCTGCCTCCCGGGTTCACGCCATTCTCCTGCCTCAGCCTCCCTAGTAGCTGGGACTACAGGCACCCGCCACCTCGCCCGGCTAGTTTTTTGTATTTTTTTAGTAGAGACGGGGTTTCACAGTGTTAGCCAGGATGGTCTCAATATCCTGACCTCGTGATCCACCCGTCTCGGCCTCCCAAAGTGCTGGGATTACAGGCTTGAGCCACCGCGCCCGGCCATGCCCATCTCACTTTAAGGATGGTTTCTCTTCGTTGCAAAATTAACAAAGGACTTATTTCAAAACGCCACATGACACCAGGGAGTAAAGAGCCTCTCAGGAGAAAGGCTGTGGAGGGGTTGGGATGGGGTAGGTTGTGGATGGTTTTGGAGTTAGGCCTCCAAGCAGAGTGAATGCTGGAGGAGATTCACGCCACAGGCCTTGGCCTGGGTGGTAGGAGAAATGTCTCCGCTCTGAAGAAGGCATCCAAAGCCACGCCGCCTACATTTCCTCCCACATGGACAAAACCAGCATTGGCTGGATTATTTTCTCAGCCTACAGGAACCTACCATGTGCCAGGTGTGTATGTGTACTGTGTGCCCTGCCCTGTAAGTACCTGATATGTATGGACCACTGGAGCCTGTCACAACCCCAAGGGGCAGGTACCAGTGTTGTCTCCATTTTGTAGATGAGAAAAGCAAGGCTCAGAGAGGTGCCCACCATCACGCAGCTGGTAGTTGGCAGAGTCAGGATTTGAAGGCAGACAATTGGCTCTCTTAAGTTCACAGATGTATGACCTTGGACAGGTTGCTTCTCTTCTCCAAGCCTCAGTTTCCCCAATTGTGATATAAGTATTATTATGCAGGGTTATTCTGAGGATTAAATAAGATTATGCATGTCCAGTGTTTAGCACAAGGCCTGGTACATAGTCAGTGTTGCAAATAGGTTCACTATTATTAGGAACTATTAAGCAAGGATGACTTTGGGAGGCCGAGGCGGGTGGATCATGAGGTCAGGAGATCCAGACCATCCTGGCTAACATGGTGAAACCCCGTCTCTACTAAAAGTGCAAAAAATTGGCCGGGCGTGGTGGCAGGCGCCTGTAGTCTCAGCTACTCGTGGTCCCAGCTGCTCAGGAGGCTAAGACAGGAGAATGGCGTGAGCCCGGGAGGCGGAGCTTGCAGTGAGCGAGGTCGCGCCACTGCACTCCAGCCTGGGCGACAGAGCAAGACTCCATCTCGAAAAAAAAAAAAAATAAAAGAAGCAAGGATGAGGCCAGGTGTGGTGGCTCATGCCTGTAATCCCAGCACTTTGGGAGGCCGAGATGGGCAGATCACCTGAGGTCAGGAGTTCGAGACCAGCCTGGCCAACATGGTGAAACCCCATCTCTACTAAAAATACAAATATTAGTCAGGTGTGATGGCATGCGCCTGTAATCCCAGCTACCCAGGAGGCTGAGGCAGGAGAATCACTTGAAGCCAGCAGGCGGAGGTTGCAGTGAGCCAAGATCATGCCACTGCGCTCCAGCCTGGGTGACAAGAGTGAGACTGTCTCAAAAAAAAAAAAAAAAAAAAAGGATGAAATCTGAACCCGTGTCTTCCAGACTCCAGAGACAGCTTTTATCACCAGTAGCAAACAAGTCTGACTCCCCACCAGCTGTGGGGCCCAATGCCTGAACTGTGCCCCTCAGGGAGAGCTGTGGTCTACCCTGGGACTATGAGGAGAATACACTTTAAATAAACATTTTCTAGAGACAAGAGGGCATCCCAGGTTCTTGCCAGGAACTCCCAATAATTACACAATTACAAGTCCCTACATTTGAGATCATGGGGCTAGTAGGGGTGTGGGGAGGGACTTCTCACCCTGCCTCAACGACATCTGACCATTGCTGCCAACATGTGCTGCACCGATCAAGTGGCCCCCACAAAGAGGCCTTTTTTTTTTTTTTTTTTTTTGGACACAGGATCTCACTCTGTCTGCTGGAGTACAGTGGTATGATCTTGGCTCACTGCTGCCTCGACCTCCCAGGCTCAAGCAATTCTCCCACCTCAGCCTCCTGAGCATCTGGGACCACAGATGCATGCCACCACACCTGTCTAATGTTTGTATTCCTTGTAGAGACGTTGCCCAGCCCTGGTCTCCAACTCCCGGGCTCAAGCAACCTCGCCACCTTGGCTTCCCAAAGTGCTGGGATTACAGGCGTGAGCCACTGTGCCCAGCAGGAAGAGACCTCTTGCTGAAGGGGATGCTCAGGGAGACACATGCCAGAGGAGCATAAGTCCCACTCCTGCCACACAGCCAGGCCATAGCCTGGCCCAGCCACCCCTAGCTTCCTCCACAGCCAGCTTGGTCCCACCTCTTGCTCCTCTTGCTCCCATGCTGAGGTCAGGGTGAATGTCAGTTGGCTTCCATGAGCCTGTCTCCCAAAGAAGCCAGATCCTTTCTGATACATGACCTAGGCAGAAAACAGTGAGTGGTCTGCAGGTACCTGAAAAATGCCTAAGGCTGCTGTATCCCATTGTGCAAGCTGTTTACTGCACAAAAGCACCTAACTGAGAGGGTGAGCAGTGAGCTGAAATCCAGCCCACGCTCTGCTCACAGAGCCTTGTGCCCCAGCTGAAAGGGGCACCTAGAAGTTCATCTCCTGGAGGCATAACCTCTTTCTAATTTGTTCAAAAGATCACTCTCGAACTCTAGGTTCAAACTCTAGGACTCACTCTCGAACTCTAGGTTCGAGAAACCCTGAACAACCAAACCAGTCCTTTCCACTGAAGAGCTGACTGCTTGTAACTTAGCCAGCACTTACAACGACTGCATGGAGCCCCTTCTGCAGCTGTTTCAGGACACACTGGCCTATTTGGCCACCTGCCCAGCTCTAGGATTAAGGTCCTGCCTGGGCAGGGTAAGCAGCTCACCTTGGCTAAGTAAGAAGCGTAGCCAGATGATCAATAAGAACAGCAAACCCACAGGGAGGCAGAACCAGAAAACCAGGAAAGAAAATGTGAGGTCGTTCACCAGCGGCATCAAAGGGTACTTCATGGTGCATGTGTGGCTAAGCTGGGCCAGCCTGGGCTGGGCTGGCAGGGCTGCCCCAGGGGACCTGGCAGGCTGGGCCATGCTCTGCTCTCAGCCCAATTGTGACTGAGCTGTGACGTAACAAGGAAGTCACAGTGTCCTTCAGGCAAAGTATGCAGGGGACAATCTGAGGGAGAGGTGTCCTGGATGAAAGGGTGGGAAGCGAGGCGGTCAGCCAGAGTCTGGCTGAGAATTAAAAAGCCCAGGTTTCCAGGCAGGCCTGAGTTTGAATCTCAGCCCAGTAGCTATGGGGTTCATGACACCCCTCTGACCCTCTTTCTTGTAAGATGGAGATAATTTTGTTAAATTAGAAAAACAGATGGGACAAAAATTACCCTCGGGATCGGTGTTCATATAGCTGAAGTTACAGAGCCCCTCCAGGAGCCAGCCGGGTCCCCAAGTCCTGTAATATCAGCTGTGTGTGCCCACATCCACACTGTGGGAGTGCTGGGGACTGCGGCAAACTGGGTGGAGCTTACTGCATCCTAAGCATGCAGTGATGGCAGTTCCCACCAATAACTGCTATGAATGAAATGCAGGTCCATTATTGCAGGACTCCTAACTTTCCCAAGCCAGGCAAAAAGTCTAGATTTCTATGTGATATCTCCCAAGTTTAAAATATTGGATCAAACCTCGTTAAAGCACTGTTGGCTAAACCAAACGTCTGCCAGGATGGATTGGTCACTAGGCTGCCACTTAAAACTTTTAAAATCTAACACACAGATTATTCTAATGATTACTAGATTAAATGACTATAAATATTACTTAATCTGGAAGTTTCTGTGCCTCTCCTTATTAGGGTTTTCTGTGAGGGGCTTCTAACGACTTGAATCTTGTTCCTTTATCTCCTGAGTGGCCAGAACACTTCCACATGCCATCCTCATCTTCTCCTATCTGTCATCCGTTCACTCATGAAGTATTCAGTAAACCTCCATGTGCCAGACCATGGCAGAAAGGCAGCTTCGGACTTCCCACTGGAGTGGCTGCTGCACGGTATTCTCCAAAAGGGCCCTTGGACCACCTGCCTAAAGCTGCCAGCAGATGGGTGGGTGCTGGAGTGTATTTATTAAACATGCCAATTCCCAGGCTCACCTTCGTCTCCTCAGACCTCTTGGGGGTGGGGGTGTGGCTTGGGATTCAACACACTGATAGGCAACCAGAATGATTCCGACACAGGCTTGATTTTGAGACTACGGCATCTCATGACTTAAAAGCACCTGTTGAAAGGCAAACCCAGGTCCAGGCTGAGGGAGCAGCTGCAGGAAGTGGGCAGTAAACCTAGGGAGAAACATGGAGTAGAAAACCCTCTTACAGGAAAAGACACCATTTCAAGGAGAAGGGCACATGGGGCCAGCAACAGGAAAAAATGAGCATGGGAGGGGCTGGGAGAGCTTTCGAGAGTCTAGCCCAGCTGTGGGATGGCCAAAATTCCTACAAGAGGAAGTCTGGGAAAATGGACTAGAATGCGTGTCCAAGAGGAGCAGTGCCCTGGCAGGGGGCACCTGATGCAGGGCCCAGAGACCAAGAGGAGGAGCAGGCAGTCTGGGTTGGGAGTGATTCCCTGGCACTGGGTCCTGAAGGGGTTGGGGTCAGAGAGAGCTGAGCAGCATAGCTGGGAAAGGCTTGAGCACACATTTTTTTTCTGGTTACAAAACCTTTCCAGACACCAAAACAGGGATATTGTGGTCAGCTTCCCTGACCACTAGGCCCAGCTGGAGATCCTGTTGTGAGTGGGCAGAACAGACAGAACAGACATTGCAAGGTAGGCAGCTCCCAAGCACAGTTCAGAGGGTGGCACACGTCAGCAGCTTTTGGCACAGGCATGACCACAGTGGTTCTCATGGTTGTTTCAATCGGTCCGCTCACTCCTCTGTGTGATCTAGGCCTGAAGGCGCTCATCTGGCTCCAAGGGGGCACAAAGGGGGCAGTAGGCAGCAGGGGAAGATCTCTGCATCTCCCCAGGGGATGATCTCTGCATCTCCCCACTTTGCTGACTGTCTAGCCCTGGTAGGGCTCATATTTTCTGCAAGCAGAGGGCACAGCCGGCACTTTCACTCCCATAACGTAAGTATCTATTTCCTCAGCAATTCCCAGCCTCTGAAAGGTGAGCCTCTATTGGCAGTGTTTTAATTATACAAGCTCCTTCCAGCAGAGAAGGCCAAATATTTTTCTTAAAATTAATCAAACTTTGAGTATTTCATGAAATACTCATTTAATGTTCAATTAAACTACAGATCTAAATTATAAAGGGCAGCCAAAGCCAAGCACACGTCCCCTGGAAGGGTAAAATTCACAGCACCAGTGTAGGAGTAAACCCCCAGCCTGTATCCAAAAACACACACAAAGTTATTAGATAAGAATCTCCTTAAAATTTAATTGACTAAATGTATTACATTCAATATTCCATGGGCTTCTTCTGGACAAAGGATCGGCATAAATACAAACAAACCTCTGGACTTTCTTCCCTAACCGACGAAGATGAAACACAGGAGGCAAGGGGCACGGGTACACCTTCATATTTACACTTTGCCTTTACTTTACAGTTCAGTGCCAGAAATATTTACAGAAAATACAATAAGAAAAAGAGCATGTCTTGGCAACATACTGAAATTCATACAAACTGTATATATGATTTCAAGCAAATAATGATACTGCTTATTTTTTAGCCACAACTGCCAACCCCTTCAGAGGAGAAAGATGTCTTGGTCACTGTAAGAGATGAGGACTTGGGAAACTTGGTTTGCTTCAACAAGTATTTATTGGGCGCCTACTATATGCAAGGCACTGTGGAATCCCAAATTACACCTTTTCCCTCATCATTAAAAAAAGAAAAGCATCTGAAGAACATGAGTTGATATTCTGAGAAAAACACTGTAAGTACATGGCTTCTTTAGCTACTAAGAAACCCACCGTTTGATTCCACTTCGTACGGATGGACCACCTCCAATCTCTCCAACTCAGGAAAAGAGGCTGTCATGGAAATCTTTAAAACAGACCATCTGACTCCAATCAATCGTCATTTCATGTAAACACAGCAATCAGTTCTTTTCAGGAAGACAGAACCTGAATGGGCTTTAAAATGGTGAATAGAGAACGACTGCCAGCAGGAGTGTCAAATTACCTCCAATACGTGTTTCTTTCTTTCTTTCTTTTTTTTTTTTTTTTTTTACCAACTACCACAAAACACATCTTTGAGCAAGGCTAACTTTCACTTTGGGTAAAGCTCCACTTTCCAGAAGAAATGAATACTCTTAAAGACTCTGCCTCTCTAGAACCCAGTCTGCAGACTCTGACAAATGCTTCCCTAGTGTATGGAGAAAGTAACCATTCATGAAGGCCTCATACACAGAACCTGCAGGTAACCAACAATACTGGTCAAAGGTGTGGGTATTTGTATTTATCAATGAATCCAGAGGAAAATGGGCTGCCCTGAAATAAAGGATATGGAAATGAAGGAAAATGTGCATGAGTATGCACGTGTGTGTGTTTGTGTGTCTCATTAGTCTTGATTTCAAAGGCCCAATGGATGGAAGAGGGTCTCAGGAGGAAGCCCTAGACAAAAAGGAAAGCTAGCTAAATAAGGAAATGATTAACAAGGTAAAAGCCCTCCTCACTGTCCTCAGTGCTCCCAACCAGAGAGGAGGAAAGCTCCCTCCTGCAACTTACTTAAGAAGGCAGAAGGGCAACCTTACTTACCACCTTCCTCTTCACAGAATGCCACACTCATCCACCCCCTGGCACACCCAACAGATACAGCAACTGAACTGTTTCAGCCACAGACAAAAGTGGTCCTGGCTTTCCCCCAGAGGCTAGAACATATGCTGGCAAATTTATCAAATGGAGTACAAAATATTAGTATTAGGTGCTAAATATGTTCCTCTGGTGCTATTCTACTCAGTGATTTTTAACACAGGCAGGTGGGTGAACACAGTGACCATGAACTCAGATCCATACAGATGGGACAAAAATTACCCCTGGCATCGGTGTTCATATACCTCAAGTCACAGACCCCCTCCAGGAGCCAGCCGGGTCCCACTGACGAGCTAAGGGTTCTTAGCACTCCCTCTTTGGGCAGATGTTATTTTGAGCTGAAGGAACCAGCGCCTGGTAAGGTACAGTATGGGTATCCCATAGTCCACTGGCTCCGTATACACTGGGAGTTTCATGCCTTCAGGGGCTGCACATCCCTCCTTCCCTGGAAGACCAGGGAGTCTCCCAGATAACAAATGCATTCAACATCATTGTTCACGTATCAAATACATTGGAATTACAAGGAGTTGCCAGAAATTAGAGCTAACTGAAGGCTCAGCAAGTCCAACCCTCATACACACACACAGCATATTTTTCTGAAATTAAGTATGCCAAAGGTAAAAGTCTGATCTGAAGAATCACACTGAATAAGTACATCTACATCAGTTATTTTTAACCTCTGAAATGTTGTAAGTTACATGTTAATTTATAGCCTTCTCTGCTCACTTCAACTAGAACAAGAGCCCATTTTCCCCTCAAAATGTCAATCTAGAATTACCTTGAAAGTTATTAAACCTCATCTTGTTCCTGTGAACTACTAGAACATTTTTTAGGGTAGAATTGGCTCATCTTTATCCTGTATGCCCTCTCCCATGCTACCATCTGGAAAACATCAATTTATTGCCCAGCTTAAAAAGAAAATCAACTATTGAATAATAATACTATAACCTGAATGGAAACTGGAGTCATAGAAAGAGATTATCTTTACCTGAGCTTAAAACAAACATGAAGAACAGGTTATGGCAAACTTTAAACCAAGAGCTGCTATGCCCATATTTCTTGCTTATAGATGGCAAAATGCATATTTCTGGAATAAGAGACCTTTGCACAGGGAATTAGGTCCCACACTATCCCCGCCCCCTAAGTAACCCACCAAAACATCAAACCAAACAGATCGTTGCAGCTCTGACCCATAGTCTACTGACATCAGAGTTCAAGGGGGAAAACACCCCTTACACAACTGTGATCATTTCTCTTTGGACTTTAAATATCACTTATGTTCTTAACATAAAATAATCTTACTAAAGAAGAAAGCACATGAGAATAGGATAAATGAGCAGTGTATACTGTAGCACTGTAACAGGAATCCTTGTAAGGATGTTCTGGGTCTGGCCACCTCAAAAGTTTTATCCCTGCAGAAAAGTAGCAGCGAGGTAACAGAAGTATTTCCAAAACCTGGCAGGGATCTGTTGGCTGGCAAAGTCCAGAAAACATGACAACAACAGCCATTGCTAACAGTAGCCACCCAAAGAGGTGGTCACTCATGTTTGTTAATTATGAGGAAATCCAGTAGTTCTCTGGGAGATCTGAATTAGTAGCGCTGAGAGGCTATTCCTGAACCCCATTTTAGAATCCTTCATAAACTACTGCAGTTTGCTGCTTGGTCCTGAAATAAGAGACAATGGATGAAACCAAATAATTTTCAACCCTTATTGTGAATTTACATTTCTTTAAATGATATTTAATCAACGAATCACAAATGTTTAACCTGTCATTATGTCACCCTGCTGGACAACAATGGAGAGAGTGGGGGTATCACTGCTATCTTAAAACTTTTAACCCCACAAACTTTATTTGCATCCCCATTAAAGGACAAGGCCATGCTCCATTTCTGATCTGTTCCTGGGTGGCCCAGAAACTGAGGCTTTCAGACAGATCTATGCAGTGATGAAAAGGAAAACTTTTTGAAATGTGGAGAAAAAAATAAGACATATTTTAATGTCAGGCTTCTTATCTGAGCAAAAAACAAGTATCATCTTTTCTTTTTGTCAGTGTGACAGCTGGATGACAAGAAGACCTACAAGTGAGTAGAAGGCTGTGACTTCCTTCCTTCTCCTCCATGCTGTCAACATGAGTCTTTAAATGTCCTGGAAGATTCTGAGAAAGATTTTAATTTTGAATACAACCTCCTAAAAAGTGAGGTATAAAACTATCTTCAACTTCTATATTGCAAATTTGTCGATACTACCAATGCACGTGTTTAACTGAGATGCATAAAAGCCTTTCTCCTCAAAAGGCTTATGTTTAACTAAAATTGTCACCTTTAAAAGAAAGTTTATGGCTAAAATGTGTATCATCATTATCAGCAGGAATATGATTGTGTCTGGGAGCCCATTTCACTAGACAGCCCGAAGTCTTCTATCAAATGGGTTATAATGTGTTTCTTCTATTCTGGTGATTAAACAGTAAGCTCTTGGGAGTGATTTGTTTTTATTTTTACAGTGATCATCTATCAAACTGTTCTGCTGTGTTACAGTTCCCGAACTGGAGTTCCACAGTCTTAGAAATTCAGGGGTCTAAGAACTGCAGTTCTTGAGTCCAACCTCCTGGAAAAGTGAAGTATAAAACTCTGGCTCCAACTGTTTGTTCCGGTACTTGTTGACAATGTCGGTGATTTTCTGTTTCCGGCGGACATGGGGTGGACTGTAGGAGTCACTCTCCAGTCTCTTCCTTCTACAAATGTTAATTACAGTCTGCCTCACCAGAAAGCCTTGAAAATAGAGAGTTTTAAAATAAATGTTAAAAACTAATCACTTAGGTAGGTGAACTATAAGTATTCAGGTGAACTACCCTCCGCATACTCAAACTATTTCATTCAATTTGCAAACTTCCCATCCCCAGAGAGATAGACATAGTGCCAAGATAAAACTGTCAGAAGAAACACACAATGACAGGAAAAGGAGAATAAAAATCTAGTCTAACAACCTATTTTCCATCCTGGATGACAAACAGCTGTCTTCAATATTTTAATACTAGAAGTTGGTGAGGTTTTACTTAGATTTACTAGATTAAGGACAGATTAAAAAAGAACAAAACATGTTCCCTTTTTAACAAGAGCCAGACCATTTCCTACATGTGGAAACTATTAAGTAATTATCACCATTTCCTTATATTGACTTCTTTTTGGTTTGTAAAAATGATAAAGAGAAAGAAAACGTAACTCTTTAGCCACATATGAAGACCTTACCAAGAGCTCGCCTGCTGACAATCATCCCATCCACAAGAGGGATGACCATGTTAAATTTTCCAGTGGCTCCTTGAATTTTTATCCGGAATAATCCAGTGTTTAAAGGGTGGATGAAGATGACAGGAACTTCTTTTTCAAGAGTCGTAGATCTTAAGAAAAGAAAATTTTTATTTCAGACACCCAAGAGTTGAAGTCCCCCACATACAGCCTAAGATTACTAAAGGAACCTGTTGCTTGGCAGTGGTATGAGAAAAGCCAAGGGGTCAGTCTGCTCAGAATCTGCTTTCTGGGAATCTATGCTGCTGCCCCCTATAACACCTGGTCCTAAAGGTTCATTACTGGCTCAGGCTTTTTAAGCTAACAGAAAGGGGCTGAAAAAATATATATACCTGGAAAACCACTAGGGACACTGGATGGAAGGAGAGGCCAGAGAACTCTATTGCATGGAGTTAAGAATCTAGCAACCACCTATGGGACTTTCACTTTAGTTCCTCTTCTTGTAGGGAACAAAAATGTGGCCGGCCAGAGTACAGGGAATTCCAGCATAGTCAAGGCTGGTAATCCCAGAGCAGAGGCAGGAACACAGCTTTGGCCCATTACAGGAATCCCTGATATAATTTTTTTTCAGGGTGGGGAAGGAGGTTGGGAGAGCCATTAATCCAAGCCAGCTGCAAGTGTTCTTCTCAGCTATGGTGATAAATGGCCACATTGTGGCAGGGCCAAAGCCCTCACAGCCTCTGGCCAGGAAGCAGATGCTAAAGTCGGCAACTGCCTCTATGGAGGGCTGAGTTACTCATTACACACCAGGGATCGGCCAACCCATCTTGTATTACATGTTATTTGTGATGCTACATGTTGGGGTCTTTTTGCAACCCATTGAGTTTTCTTTCTATATAGGTAAGGTGATTTTGGCCAAAGCAACATTGAATCAATGTTTCAAGACATTAAAAAAAAAAAAAAAGAAGAAAGAAAAATCAATCCTCGAGTAATTCTGTCCCCAAGACAAATTATAAACTTCGCTAATCTATCAATAAAATATACATTTTACTGTCAAATTGTATTACAACCTTTGACCTAAAAAGATGGAAACTTGAGAGGCCGAGGTAGGAGGATCGCTTGAGCCCAGGAGTTCGAGACTAGCCTGGGTAACATGGTGAGACCTTGTGCCCAATTTTTTTATTTTTTAATTAAAAAAAAAAGGTGAAAACAACAAAGACAGTATATGATAAGTCTCTTCTAATTAGTTCTAGAGAAGTCTACTCATGACTATTCTATAGTCTCTTCTTTAGCAAGTTAGTGTCATAAAGAAAAAAGGACTGTTCCAGATTAAAAGAGATTGAAGGAATTAGCCGGGCGCGGTGGCTCAAGCCTGTAATCCTAGCACTTTGGGAGGCCGAGATGGGCGGATCACAAGGTCAGGAGATCGAGACCACCCTGGCTAATACGGTGAAACCCCGTCTCTACTAAAGAAGACAAAAAACTAGCCGGGAGATGAGGCGGGCGCCTGTAGTCCCAGCTACTTGGGAGGCGGAGGCAGGAGAATGGCGTAAACCTGGGAGGCAGAGCTTGCAGTGAGCTGAGATCCGGCCACCGCACTCCAGCCTGGGCGACAGAGCCAGACTCCGTCTCAAAAAAAAATAAATAAAAAAAAAAAAAAAATAAAAGAGATGGAAGGAATTAAAACCAGATATACAGTCCTGGAGTGAATTCTTTACCAATTGTGAAGAATATTTTAGTAAAAATGAATACATTTGAATGTTGCCTATTAGATAATATTAAGAAAGTATTACTAACTTTATTATTGTGATGTTATATTTAGCTATCTGAAAGTGTTCTGACTTTTCAGATGCATACTGATGTATTTGGAACATAAAGATACCTGTAATTTGTTTTAAAACACCAAAGCATAAAAAACATGGAAGTTTTAAGAATGACTTGCCCTCTTTTAGAAATGTAAAATGATAATGCCAAAATAAATCATCTTTACTGACTTCATTTCAACAACAATCATCTAACAATATTAGAATAAATTCATCTTATATGCAATTTCAATCAGCTCACATAACTAAAAGGAACTTAAAAATATCAAGTTTGAGGGTATCTGTGATGAGAGAGATACAGGACCAATGCATTTGGGGTCAAAGGCCTGGATTCAGGAAACTTTCTCCTGCATTTACTGGATGTGTGATACTAAGGAATAACCTCTTTGAGCCTATTTTATCCCACAAATAAAACAGGGAAAATAATTGTTGAACTCTTAGTTATAAACCAAAAACAAGCAAGCAAACCTTGAAAACTACAAGCCTACACAACTACATTGTTACCATTCTTAGAATCAGATTATTCTCTTTTTATCCTTCTTGTGAACGGGCAGAAATTTTAACCCAATTATAAACTTAGTATTACATTTTGCTTAGAAACATTTTTCCATTAATTAGCTCATATGATTTAGGATATTTTAGCTGCTATTTGGCCACATTGTTTTGGCCAATTTAACTCCATTATTTCAATCTAATATTGCTATCCTATTATTACAGTCTTTATTAATATTTAATTGCCTCTACTTCTCCATTTTTCTTTTTGCTCTAGATAACTGTAAAATAGCAATTAATTTTACTATTAAAACTCTTGCTAAAGCACCCAACATCACTAATCATCAGGGAAATGCAAATCAAAATCATAATGAGATAGCACCTCACTCCAGGTAGGATGGTCATTTTCAAAAAAACCAAAAGAAAACAAGTGTTGGCGAGAATGTGGAGAAAAGGGAATTCCCTTGTAGGCTGTTGGTGGAAATGTAAACTGGTGCAGCCACCGTGGAAAACAGTATGGTTCCTCAACAAATTAAAAATAGAATGTTCATATGATCCAGCAATCCCACTTCAGGGTATATATCCAGAGGAACTGAAACCAGGATCTCAAAGAGATAGCAGCACTCCCATTTTCACTGCAGCATTATTCACAATAGCTAAGACATGGAGGCAACTTAAATATCCATCAATGGACGAATATATAAGGAAAATGTGGTGTACACATACAATGAAATATTATTCAGTCTTAAAATGGAAATCCTGCCATTTGTGACAACATGGGTGAATCTAGAGTACATTATGCTAAGTATAAGGCAGGCACAAAAAGACAAATTCCACATGATATCACTTATATGACAAATCTAAAATAGTTAAACTCAGAGAAGCAGAGAGTAGAATGCTAGTTGTCAGGAACTGGAGGGAGGGAAAAAATGGGGAGGTATTGGCCAAAAGGTGGCACAAAGTTTCAGTTATGAAGGATAAGTCCTAAAGATCAACAGTACAGTGGCTATAGCTAATAATACAGTATTGTATACTTAAAAATTTGCTAAGAGGGCAGATCTTATGTTAAGTGGTTCTTATCACAAAATAATAATAATAATAAATTAAGTGGGCAGCAGAAAACTTCTGGATATGGTAGAAGTGCTCAGGAATAGATTATTGTGATGGTTTCATGGAGATATACTTATCTCCAAACTCATCAAGTTGTATACATTAAATACGTATAGCTTTTAACATGTCAGTCGTACCTCAATAAAGTGGCTTTAAAAAAGTCCATGCTGTAATAATTTGATAACCTTGTACATTGTATACAAACTTCTTTCTTTGATCTTTTTTCTCTATTTTTATTTCTAATTGTCCACAACTCTTTTGTTTCATAATTCTTTATTTATTAAGCTGCAATCAATATATTAAAAAAAGACATGCTGTTGAAATTCAAGCAAACAGAGTTTACCTTAGTGAAGTGCTACTATTTGCAGTAGTTTCCACACCAGTACTGATCTCTGTCATCAGCTCTGAGAGGGGAAAGTTTTCTGGAAGAAAATAATAGCATTATAATTAATATCTCCCTCATTTTCCCAAACAGATAACAGGAAATCTAATTTTCTAATCTCGTCACATAAATGAGTGGCAAATATATGGATTGTGCTGTCCTGAAATATCATCTTAATTATTCTCTACAAATTAAAAAATCATCTCTCAAGACTTTTTTTTAGCTAATTTCATCTAAAGCAAAGAGTTTTTAGAAAATACATTCTGTGATCTTTGAGGGCTTGGTTGAAAAGTAACTATCACATTTTCCCACAAACTCTGGGCTGGATGGGATTTTAGGCAAAGTATATAATTCTAATGCTCAAGGTTGCTTATGTAAAAATCATGAGAAACTTACCCAGAGTGCAACTCTTAAGGACAAACTAAGCTTTATACTAAAACGAGACAGTAGAGCATGTGGGTGGAGAGAGGGTAAGTGAAGCGCTTCCCCATCCCCTTTCCAAAGGTCCTGGGATGACTGAGACCAACTGGCAACAAACCACTGACTGTGATGCCAACAGGGATAACTAAAAGCTTTGTATCTACTAGTCTCGTCAAATCTTCACAACTACGAAAAAAGTACCAGGATTTAACAGAGGAGTAATCTAAGGCTTAAAGAAACTGAGTAGTGGAGCTGGGGTGCAAACCCAGGCTTGCTGAACTCCAGGACTAGCTCCTGGCCACACCATGCTTATATGCCCACTCCCTGTAGACATTTAGCAAGTCATTGTCATATATTGTTATTTTATTTATGGACAAAGTCCTCATACAGTACCTATATCATCATAGCGTTCCACCCAGACTACAGAAACTCTTGTCTCAGGTCCAAGGGGAGGAACAGGGCGACCCTGAGGCAGCTTCCTCATTCTGGAACTGGGACTGAGCTATATGAAGAAGAAGACAGAGCATGGGAAAAACAACAGCAACAAAAAACTGGCTTAATAAAACTACCCAGTCATTCATTTGTCAAGGTGCTCAGTGACATAAGTATCAGGTCATGGAAAATCACTTTAAGAAAACGTGTATACATTTACAACAAAGCTCTTCTTTGGCTCCTGTTCATCAGTCTTAACCGAGGACAAGAAAATGAAGGCTTCAAATTGTCAAAGAAAAAACAAGGAAGGAATACTGAATAATAATAATTTGCATTAATAAAAACAAAATTTACACGCAGTATCTTAATGAGGGCTTAAAGGATTTGAGTCTATCTCTATTAGGGCCAGAAAGCAGTATGCTTCCCCATCACAGCCACATCATTACTTGTCTGGGGATCCTAATCTCTAAAATGTCCCGTCAGCAAGTTATTCCCAGATCCCAGAACAAATGTCTCCTACTGCAATTTATGCTTAATTTCTTTTTCTCATCAGTAGAAAGAAAAACAAGTTGTTTGGGCCTTCATTATCATGCAGTGTGCTTCTGGCTTCCCACCACCCTAATCAACTCTAAGTTTCACTGCAAGGTTAACAGGACTGTGTCTCCCCTTTAGCAAACTGGTACCGAGTTGCACTTCTTTTGAGGCATGCAGCACAGCTAAGTTGTGCTAAAGCCCCAAACAAAGCTCATATGTACAGAGGGGAGAATCTCATACTTGAGGTGAATTTTAAAATTAAAACTGCTTTATTAGCACAGAAATATACATGTCTTTACCAGATGACCAGAGTCCATGGCAAGTCCCCTAGATGCTTGTATCTACTCTGATATTGACAGAAAATGGCCAGACCAAGAGATTTCTCCCAAACTAGTGACAGACATCTGCCCATATTCACAGACTACTTTCTTAGCATCAAGGCCCCTAATTAGCTTTGACTCTGACTTCTTCCATCTCTGACGTCTAGCCCTAGATTTAAAGAGCTCCTGTGATTAGGTCAGGTCTACTTGGAAAATTTCCCTTTTGATTAACTCAAAGTAACGCAATTAAACCCACAAGATCCCTTTGCCAAATAAAGTAACATAATCACAGTTATCCTATCATATTCACAGGCTCCACCTACACACAAGGAGAGGACATTGTACACAGGCAAATGTTGCTGGGGGTTATCTCAAAATTTTGCCCAACACCCTGATGTTTTTCCTGCAGTCTTGCTGAACTCACCTCAATAGTTCTAGTGGATTGAAAAAAAGATTCCTCGGGGTTTTCTTTTTTTTTTTTTTTTTTTGAGACGGAGTCTCACTCTGTCGCCCGGGCTGGAGTGCAGTGGCCGGATCTCAGCTCACTGCAAGCTCCGCCTCCCGGGTTTACGCCATTCTCCTGCCTCAGCCTCCCGAGTAGCTGGGACTACAGGCGCCCGCCACCTCGCCCGGCTAGTTTTTTTTTTTGTATTTTTTAGTAGAGATGGGGTTTCACCGTGTTAGCCAGGATGGTCTCGATCTCCTGACCTCGTGATCCGCCCGTCTCGGCCTCCCAAAGTGCTGGGATTACAGGCTTGAGCCACCGCGCCCGGCCTCCTCAGGGTTTTCTACTTACATGACCACGTCACCTGCAAATACATACAGTTTTACTTCTTTGTTTCTAAGCTCTACGTACTGTGTTTCCTTTTGTCTTCTCTATGTAGGTCCCTCCTCTACCATGTCGAATATAAGTGGTGAGAATAGGCATCCTTGCCTTGTTCTCCATCTCAGAGGAAAAGCATTCAAGAATGTATAATGCGTAAGTATAATGTTAGCTGTAGGTTTTTAGTAGATGCTCTGTATCAAGTTGAGAAAGTTCTATTCATAGTTTGCTGAGAACTTTTCTCATAATGAGTACTGAATTTTTGTCAACTGCGTTTTCTCCATGTATTGAGATAACCATATGGTTTTGCTTTTTTGTTTGTTTGTTTAGCTTGTTAGTGTCTGCAAAGTATACTATAAGTGAGAAACAAAAACACGGTGCTTTATCTGGGTTCTAAGGAATAACTATGCTGGCATTCAGAAAATATGGGCAGCTCACCACTGAATTCTAGTTCTGTTCACAAATCTCAAATAAAAAAATTTTTTAAAGTATTAGATTTGGCTAAAATCTTGCATTGCCATGCAATACTGACTGCTCATCTCTAACTTGTATTCTGTAAAACCTTTAAAAAACTCCTGATTTTCAAATCAGTCTACTCCAGGGACTATTACACCACCTGGCCTTTTTTTCCTAAATCAATTTTAAAGGTAAAAACCTCCCCATATTCTAAGTATATACTTACATTAAAAGTAATTTTCACTGTGGCAGGGAGCCAACCTAAACTCCTGTACAATGGAGGAACGCCTTTAAGTCAAGCTGACACTTCTGTCTTTGTTATGATTTGTTCTAAGTCAATCTTCCTACACTTCTGACCTGATCACAGATAAAGAAGTAATATTTGCTGATAAGGTAAAAAAAAAAAAAAAAAAAAAGATAAAAGCAAAAAAGCTCCTCTTGTAGTAAGTGCTGTGTTCCTCACTCAGAATATTTATCCATACACTGAGTTCTTCTCCACAATGTTCCTATATTTATATGGTCAGACTTGTTTAAGATGAACATTGCAAGATTAAAGATAAAACACATGTAGTTACTGCAGTAACTTTAGTGGATATTTCAGGGACAAAAGTAAAACCTTGGTTTAAAAAGGAACAGATGAGAGAATCAAGTATGGGATCAGAATGGTGAAATCAAGAGAATCCACAAAGGCTGTCTCAGAATAAACTATCTGTTGCAGGCTGAAAAAGAGAAAATCATGAGAATGTTATTTTAAAAAATTAAGTTACTAAGGAATCAGTACTCTGATATAATTACTCTCTGGGTTAAAAGCTTTTCAGGCAGGATTCTATAATTACCCTGATTTCACTACAAAATTTTGGAGACCTATCAACAAAGTAACTTACCCTCTGTGAGGAATTAAGATTGTCTGTATGATTGGGGAAAAGCTCAAGTGTCAGGGATGGCTGTTTCAGAATTCCTGGCATAAGATCCATATTTGAATCACTATCTTGGTCCGAGATGTTACTTTCCAATGAATCAGCTATGGGGTAAAGGAAAAAAAGCAACTATAATACATACCACTTATTTGGAGCAAGACTGTTAAAACTAATTATGCTCACCAGTCTAACTTAAATCACTTAAACAAAGCATTGCTTCTAGAGCAAGGGCTGACTAACTTTTTCTGTAAAGGATCAAGTACTAAGTATTTTAGGCTTTGCTGGCTATACAGATCTCTCACATATTCTTCTTTGTATTTTATTTAAAACCCTTTTTATATTAAGAATGTAAAACCCTTTTTACATTCTTCTTTTACAAGAATGTAAAAACCATTCTTGGCGGCATTTGGCTTGTGCCACTGTGGTTTGCCAGCTCCTGCTCTAAAGGATAACCAAAATAAGACTAGAAAATATTTGACATTTCAGATGTAGAATATAATACATGCCATTATTACTCTCTGAATCCTTTTGATTATATATTCAATCATGTAGCATTGTGTCAAATAGGCACTGGGACACCCAGAAGCTACAGAAGATCTAGTCTCTATGATTAAGAGCAATGTGGTTAGAGATAAGTACACAAAAAGTTATCCTCCACCCCATCTAAAAAAAATCCCCAAATATCAGAAATAGGAGGAAGCTGAGTTGGAGTGGGCACAGTTGGCATAGGAGATGTTTCACAACAGAAGACAAAGACCCAACTGCAGGAGCTTTAGTGTAAGGACAAGGCTCTAGCTCTGGGAGGACTTGTCTGGTACTAACAGGCTGGGCCAGAGAAATCAGGCAGGTATGTCCCCAAAGAGGACGGACAGGTTCTGGCTTCTGGAATTAAAGTAGTAAACCAGAACCTTGACAGGAAGCCCAACAGCCGCTATAATTCAAACCTAAACCACGGAAAGCCCAACCTTCCAGTGACACAGCTGGCCCCAGAGAGTAAGACAGGGAGGGGCCTAGAGTGGGAAATCAAGGGTCCAAGGACAAAGGTTAGGCAGCTACCAAGGTAGGGCACAACAAAAGTCGTTAGTCTGGAAATGAGACTGTGAAATCGTGAGGTATAGTATCCCATCCTAAAAATGATCTCAAAGAAGAAGGTGAAGTTTTCTATCTAATGCCTGACCACCTACTTGGTCAGGCTTGAACAAACAGGCTTAATTTGCAAAAAGCAAAGGTTCTGGGCAAAATAAAACTGTGAGTTCAGACTAAGAAGTAATAATTACTCTCAATTCTGAAAAAGAAAGGTCTTGGACCACCATCTTTTCTAGGCTGCTTAAATTTCTCTTGCTCAGAAGAATGGCCAGATGCTATCATGAGATCCTTCCCGTTGTAGGATTCTATGTGGTTCCATGTAAAGGCTCTCAAAAAGTAGGTGAGGGATCACTCGTAATTATAGAAAGAAATGAACTGGAAAATAAGCCTATGTATTGATTAATTAAAGAAAGCATATCAATTGAAATGGGATTCCTTCACTATTTAAAGATTATCAGAGGGTCAGTCTGCTTGTCTTTAACTACTTTCCTTAAAAAGTTAAGAGAAGATACCTTGTGCTTCTGCATATTCTGTTATAATGCCTTAGAAGCTAAAGAATGCCTTAGATCACTTCAAAATCTCTTCCAAAGCAGTAATACCACACAACCCAGGAATATAAATATAGATCCTAAAACAGGACCATGCAAAATGGTCTTACTTAAGGACTCCACAGGAGAAGGAACCACAAAAGCAATTTCTGTAAAGGCATCAGCATAATACAGCACCTTCTTCTGTCCATTGAAAATGCTAGCTCCAATATCTTCAGAGGAAATCACTTCTTCTGGGAAAAAGAAACACCACATTACTGCTTCAAAAAGTAGAAAAAAACCAGTATCATCTTGCTACACGAAATGTTAACTGGTTAATAAAGTGATAAATAGAATATATGTTTCCAGCAAGAACCAATTAGTATGAAAGAATAAAATATAATGCTTATTAGATGTCTTTATTTTTAAATCATAAAATCTTAATTTCATAATTTCTCAAACAACTGTATATCAGACCACTTCTGATTAGCAGGGCTTTTAATTCATGTGTATGAAGCAGATTAAGTGAGCAGTCCTTTGGATCCGCTGAATAAATAATCAAAAGGAAGACCATCCCACTACCTCAGAAGGGAGTTGGGCCAGAGAGACAGGCAGGTAGGCAGGCAGAGAGAGAGAGAGAGAGAGAGAGAGAGAGACAGAGAGAGAGAGAGAGAGACAGAGAGAGAGAGAGAGAGAGACAGAGAGAGAGAGACAGAAAGAGAGAGAGAGAGGAAGAAGAAGGAGGAGGAAAAGAAGAGGAGGAGGAGGAGGAGGGAGGAAGAGACAGAGAGAGAGAAGAGAGAGAGTACACATGTGCGTTATCTCTGGACTCTTGCTTTTAAGGCATTTCTATCCCTGGTCTCTCTCTATGGCTCCTCAAGTTGGCCTATGTTCCACCTTCCTCAATGGTCAGTGACATTGTATAAAAATGTACAGCCAGTTTTAGTAATAGCATCTGCTCTAAGCCAGGAAGACTGAATTAACAAAAGAAACACTCATGAGAGCTATACAGTTCTCAATTAAAATGAACTCAGTGTCCTACCAGCAATACATAAAATATCAACAATCTGACCAAAAATTGGACAGGGGAAATGAACAAGTACTTCCCAGGAAAGAAATAAAAATATGATAAGATATGCTCAAGCATTATTAAAAATGAAAAATTTCTCACCTAAAAAACTGGAAGATACCTAATGCTGGTGAAGATTTGGCAAATAGGGAGCTTTAGACAAGAGGTTAGCAAACTTTTTCTGTAAAGGACCAGACAGATAACATTTTCAGCTTTGTAGGCCATAGGGTCTTTGCCACAACTACTTGATTCTGTCATTGTAGCATGAAAGCTGTCATAGACAATGTGTAATCTAGAGTGTGACCGAGTTCCAATAAAACTTTATTTTCAAAAACTGGGCTTTCGTTTTCTGACTCCTGCTGTGGGCTCCGGGCAGGCACTTTGTATCTGCTGTAGTAGATGCTGTGGTTACTATCCCAACAGCCACTCTATCCACCCCTATTCTGCAGCAGGCAAAATGTGCATGTGGGACTGACCTCTGATACTAGTTCTATCTTGTCATTGTATCTCTCTACCAGAGTCATTCTTTCTTGCCACAAGGACAGGTTTGGGATAGTCTAATCACCATATAGTTCCGGATTCGGGGAGTAGGGGGTTCTGAGATCTGGCTAATCTCTCCTCTTCAGGCTGCTGTGGTATGTGAATGAAGGCCTGGAATTGCCTTTCTGCACTATTAGAGGAGCCAGGCTGGCGACAAAGCCAAAATATAGAGAGCAAAGCTAAAGGAAAATTGTAAAGAAATAAAATAGGAATGCTGATCAAATGACACAAAGCTTAACCAACCTCTGGAATTTTCAGTTACATGGGCAATAAATTATCTTCAAAATCTAAGGCAGTTTGGGTCACGTTTTCTGATACTTGCGACCATAAGTATCCAACTGATATATTTATCAAAATGAAAAATGTGCACTGGGCATAGGCATTATCCACTTTAGAGAGGTAATACTAACTTTCCAGTGACCTCAGGAGCCCAGGAACACAAAGCATTAGCCAGGTGGGGCAAAGGTCTTAAGTTTAAATTTATACTTGCTCTGGTACTTGTTATCCTGATTATAGTTCCTCAGAGGATCTGAGGGGATGGGCAAGAATCCTCAGAGATGGTCAGCTGTTTACTACAAAGGTTTTGGTATAATATCCCAAGAATCTAACCTTTAAGTATGACTCTTCTGATAGCCACAGTTGATAAAACACACTGGTTAACAGAAAACTACTTATCAGACAAAACATGCTTGTTAGGAAGCTGTATTGTTTGTATGGATGACCTATATTTATCACACCATTTGTATAGAAAATTGAATCTTATGCATATTATAAAAAAGGAACTTATCAGCATTGTAATAAGCCAGTCATTCTGTATTAATTAACTCTATCATTATGTGTATATATTTCATATACACTGAAAATGTCTAGAAGAATATATACACTAGTACTAAGTTACCCTGTCAGGACTGGGATTAGGGGAAGGATACTATTCCTCTATATACCTCTGTTTGTTTTTTAGAGTCAGGGAGTTGCTCTGTCACTCAGGCTGGAATGCAGTGGTATGATCACAGCTCCAACTCCTGGCCTCAAGTGATCCTCCCACCTCAGCCTCCTGAGCAGGCAGGACTACAAATACATGGCCCTCAAGCCTAGAAAATTTTTTCATCTTTTGTAGAGACGGTGTCTTGCTATGTTGCCCAGGCTGTTCTTGAACTCCTAGCCTCAGTCGATCCTCCTACCTGGCTTCTCAAAGGCAGGCATGCACCACTGCACCCAGCCTGGTTTTGTATTTTTAATAAGACTATAAATCATAGTAAAGGGGGAAAAAAAACAAGACTAACAAAACAAGCAACAACTGACATTTGAAACACTGTGAGTTTTACCTTGTTGAGATCCTTCACCATCATCACAACAATTAATAGACCAACTGGTAGAAACATGCCCAGTCCAACCAGGGTGTCTGCCCACATCTACTGACCAGCCAAGGGAAAGCAAAAATTCTAGGAAATGTGGCTGAACGGTTCTGGAAGACTCCACATTCTTCAAAATCTGAAATACATACCAATCATCAGCTATAATGAAGGAAGAAAAATAATGTATCAAAATAAATCTTCATAAAAATTGGTTAGCTTTGAAGCTTCTGACAAATCATGTCCAAGCTCAGAATCCATTTGAGGATATATCACGATAGAGAAAATGCATTCTCCAGAGTTAGACAGATTTGGATTGGCTGAGCCTTGGGCAAGTTTCTTACCCCCACTGCCTCAGTTTCTTAATCCATAAAGTAGAGATAATAACAATGGTTATGAAATAATGCAAGAAAAGCTATGAGCTCTCTTCCTAGCAAAACAATTACTGAACCAGCCATGTTTACTAAAAGATACTACGTCCTCACCTTCATGAAGTTTACTGTCTGGTTAATGAGAAACATTACATAGGGATGCAACTATTTAACTATAAATCTTGACAAAGGCTATAAAACCTACTAAAATTCAACAAACATTAGATGTAATTAATAAGTGAGTATGAAAATATCCTTTTCTTAGGCCAAAGAAGAGAATTTCAGGAAAAATGAAGTGGCCACAAAGTTCTCTCCTCTTCACTAAGCACTAAATGTAATGCGTGCACTTTCTACTGGCCTCACAAAGAGTCCCTCACTTTAAAACAGTGCTTCTCATCTAGGGATGATTTTGCTTTTCAGCGGACATCCAACATTTGGAGACATTTTTGGTTGTCATAACTGGTGAGGCACACTACAAACATCTAGTAGTAGAGGCCAAAGATGCTGCTAAATGTTCTAAAATACATAGGACAGCCCTCATAACAAAGAACTTATCTGGCCCAAGATGGCAATAGTGCTACTCTTGAAAAACTCATTTCTAAAGGAAGGAAAACAAGAAATTCCTTTGTAAATGAAAAATGAAAGGGGGAGGGTGGAGAGCAGAGTATATCAAAATCATCTGGGAAATGGCGTAAAAACAAGGTTCTCTTCACCTGCTCTAGACCTTCTACATTAAAATCAGCGAATGCGGAATCCTGGAATCACTATCTCTAAAAATTCCTCCAAATAACTATGATGCAGCCAGTCCACAGATCACTGATGTCATTCATATAACGCTAATCTATACCAAGATCATATAGAGGCCTGTGAAAGTCAAAATGTAAGAAGTTACATCCATTACATCTGACCCACTGCAAATCATCTCAAAGTCATTACCTCTTAAACACAAAACCAGTCTTTTTTGTTTTTTTCTTTTGAGACATAGTCTTGCTCTGTCGCCCAGGCTGGAGTGCAGTGGCGCAATCTCTGCTCACTGCAAGCTCTACCTCCTGGGTTCACGCCATTCTCCTGCCTCAGCCTCCTGAGTAGCTGGGACTACAGGCACCCACCACCACACCCGGCTAATTTTTTATATTTTTAGTAAAAACGGGTTTTACTGTGTTAGCCGGGATGGTCTCTATCTCCTGATCTCATGATCCGCCCACCTCAGCCTCCCAAAGTGCTGGGATTACAGGTGTGAGCCACCGTGCCCAGCCTAAAACCAGTCTCTTTAGAAGTGAACCTAGTTAGTTTACCCATATCCCTTCACATTTTTATGGGTGCCAAGAAACTGAGTTAACAACCATTTCTAGTTTTTGCTATTCAAATTTTTATCTAGAAGTAAAACTTTTAAATAAATAATTTTTGAAAATTTAGTCAAGAAGCAATAAGTGAATCCAATTCAACTTGCATGCCACTTCTGGCAGACAGAAATTAATCTTAATCTACCCTGTGGCTAGGGAAGGCAGGTCTCAGACATTCCAAAGGAGGTCTGAGGACATCTTCATTAATTCCTAGTTACCCTCAGCTTCTAAACAGCTAGGGAAACTGGACTGGGTTAGGAGGTGCCTCAAGCGTTTGTGTCTTCTTGTACAGGCAGGAGAAAGTGGCTCCATTATTCTCAAAGAATGCACTGACTTCCTTCAAAACAGATCCCCACCTCCAGAATTAATCCAATTTTATTTACTGAGGTTCTTCTAAGACACTTGAGTCCATCGGTCTCATCTTTGGTTACCACCAGCCCACCTTCTCTTAAGCTCCAAGTATATTAGACCCCATAATGAATTTTATGAAGATAAAATACTCTCTTTACCCTGAAGAATTTATACATTATTATTACTTTGTCAGTGACAATCTGCTTCTGCCTCCTTACCTACAGTTAATGCACACCTTAAATTACCAGCTAGAGTATCTTTCCCTCCAGGCCACCTTCTTAAAACCAGATTAGGTTTTCCCGTTATTGCTCCTAGAACGTGCTTTAACGACCATATTAGCAACCTTTACAACGGTTGGTTGCTTATTTAATCATCTGTCTTCGCCTCTATGCAGTTTTAGGGGGCCAGAAATCTTATAGATTTTGTTCACCTAACAACAGACACTTATTAACTTTATTGACTCAGTAACAAAAAAATAACTTTCTCATAAATCAGCCTTCTTTTCTAAGAGCTCACAAATCATTTGAAACAGTGCTTCTAGTGTAAACATTTGGAAACTTTGGTAAATTTCTTTAGGCATGCTAATTTGATTAGCTGATGGTCTTAAAATGACTACTACAGTAAAATTCCAGGATCATGCAGTCACAGTGCCCTACACATCTGAATACTACATTGTACAAGTCTTCCTTCAGTTCTTTCCTAGTTACAGTCAGTAACTTCCTGCCTATTCTATATTTCAATTATTCCTTTTCAAAAAACACTTCAAGTCTCCTGCCATTTTGCTCTCAGTTTTCCATTCTCACCTATCTTACATTTTTCTTCATCCTCCTCCTAGTCTTTTTGTTACACGTATCCAGGTATGTTTTACTTAAGTACCTCTGTTTTGTTTTGTTTTTGAGACGGAGTCTCGCTCTGTCGCCCAGGCTGGAGTGCAATCTCGGCTCACTGCAACCTCTGCTTTCCGGGTTCAAGGAGTTCTCCTGCCTCAGCCTCCCAAGTAGCTGGGACTATAGGTGCCTGCCACCACACCAGCTAATTTTTGTATTTTTAGTAGAGACAGGGTTCTACCATGTTGGCCAGGCTTGTCTTGAACTCCTGACCTCAGGTGATCCACCCACCTCGGCCTCCCAAAGTGCTGGGATTACAGGCGTGAGCCACCGCACCCGGCCAGTCCTTCTGTTTTTCTCCTTTATTTCAGGTGTTATTTCCCTCACTGCACACCACGCATTCCTCAACTGAAATGATTTGTTTCTGAAATTACTAGGAAGGTGAGCTGCTTCTCAAAAGGGGAACTGTTACTCGTTTCTATATCCTGGCATGCTGAGCCACAGGGAAGATGTTCCATAAATATTTGTTGCTGTTGCTTTATTCTTCTTGAGCCTTACTTTAACTTTTTATGACTACCCTTCTTTATTTCAGTTTATTTTGTCTTATGAATCTGAATTCCTTAAGGGGAAGAAAGATATCCTACAGCTCCTATTTAAATCACATTTCTTAAGGGTCAAAAGACTCAGGACTCCAAGTATCATAGTTTTGGTTAATTCTGTTTCCAAACTGGTTCACAGCAAGTCTTTAGGCATCGAGTATAAAACACTTCTTACCATAGACAAGTACATACCATGTAAAATTTTGGATATGAAAATGAAACTATTTAAGGAATGCGAGTCTCCTTCAAATTATCATGCCCAGAAAGGCACTGAAATGTGATAGCAGTCGCATCTCACTCCTGCTTGAGCTAACTAATAATTTTGAAGCTGCGTGCTATATGGACTCTAGACTGCATGTCACCACCAATAGTCCGTAAACTAATCTAACAGTGCTGGACACCACAGCTCATATCCTACAGTTTAATAATTTATATCCACTCACTAATCAATGTTATTTGATTAACCAATGCTCATTGTAAACCAATGAGCATTCCTGAAAAACAACTTTTGTAATCATCTGCTCTCCTGGCTCATCCTTTTTATCTTTAAACACTTGAGACTCTCCTTTGTTCTTGGGAGAACTTTCCAGCATTTCCCATTTCCTCAACTCTGGCCCAAATAAACTCTCCATATTAATTTTGCCTCAATTTTTTTCTCTAGACGTGTATTTATAGCACAAAAATATACCAAAAAAAAAAAATTCATAACTCTTACCTCTTGGTTCGTTTTCTGACCTGGCTTCATATAGAAAATAAAAACTGTGTCAAAAGGACGACATGGCAAG
This sequence comes from Rhinopithecus roxellana, assembly GCF_007565055.1. Taxonomy (NCBI): domain Eukaryota; kingdom Metazoa; phylum Chordata; class Mammalia; order Primates; family Cercopithecidae; genus Rhinopithecus; species Rhinopithecus roxellana. Next base: position 110,985,276 of record NC_044561.1, on the reverse strand, counting down.
AGATCCAGATACCCAATGTCATCAAAAAATCCAGGTATTGTGGAATCAAGTGCAATAAGGTGAGGAGGTAGACGACTATTTGCAGGTTCCTGCCACCAAAAGAAGAAAGGAGAAATTATTACCTATTTTCTTGCATTGTTATAAAAACAATACTTGCTCATGGTTTAATAAAAATTAAATTAAAAAATGTAGAATGGTAGGAATAAACACAACCATAATCCTAAACTAAAGAAATTATTTAACATACTTCCTTTTAGTTCTTTTATTTGCCTCTTTTTAAATTAAACACAACTGAGATTATATTGTGCATATAATTTTGGATTCTGTTTTCTCTATAATATTGTGCTTTCTAGAACTTACCTTTAATGTACTTTTTTTCTCATTCATTACTGGTGAAATGTGAAATGGTACAGCTACTTTGGAAGACGGTTTGGCAGTTTCTTACAAAGCCAAACATACTCTTACCATGCAATGCAGCAACTGCACACCTTGGTATTTTCCCACATACATCCACACAAAAGCCTGCACACAAATGTTTATAGCAGTTTTATTCATAATAACCAAAATGTGGAAGCAACCAAGATGTCTTTCAATAGATGAAGGGATAAATCAACTGTGGTATATCCATACAATGGAGTATTATTCGGCAATAAAAAGAAATAAACCATCAAGTCAAAAAGACACATTAAACGCATACTGAATGAAGAAACGTTAAATGCATATTGATAAAAGTGAAAAAAGCCAGTGTGACAGGACTACATACTGTATGATTCCAACTATATGACATTCTGAAAAAGGTAAAACTATAGAGAAACAGTACAAAGACCAGTGGCTGCTAGGTTTTGAGTGAGGAGTGAAGAGGGAGGAATGAGGAGTGAAGAGGGAGGAATGAGTAAGTGGAGTACAGTGGATTTTTAGGGCAGTAAAACTATTTGTACAATTGTAATGGTGGACACATGTCATTATACACTTGTCAAACCCCAGAGACCTGTACAGCACAGAGTGAACTCTATTGTAAATCACTAACTTCAGTTAGTAATGCACCACTATAGGTTCCTCAATCATAACAAATGCACCACATCAATGCAAGATGTTGATAACAGGCAAACTGGGCTGTGGGGAAGGTATATGACAGCTCTCTACCCCTTCTGCTCGATTGTTCTGAAAACCTAAATCTTCTCTAAAAAAATTAAGTCTACAAATTTTTCAGAAATGCATGTTCGTTTTGTTTTCCTCTTAATCCCCTATCTTCTTTGAGATTTTGATCTTGCCAAACAAGGTTTTGCTAACCACAGCATATCTTTCAGAAAAGCATCCTCCAGAGAAAGCAAGAATGACTGTCTTTCACACTGGCAAGGATTGAGTCTAGCCTTCTAGTCAATTACATAACATTCCTAGCAAGGTCTAGGGCAATATTCTATAATCAAAGACATTAATATTTCTGTAGTCAAACAGAAGTGTATTCACACTAAGTGACATAAAACTACAAACAGCCTCATGTCAATTCAGGTCCAATTTTGCCACTAAATGAATTTACTACAAATATATAAAAAATTTTCCAGTTTTCAGTTTTTACTTTGAAATCATGGACAAGGAATTGTGGGCCTGAAGCATGTTGTAATACACCTTGTAGACCAGAATGTCCTCATTCTTCTTTTTTTTTTTAAAGTAAGGTATTTCCTCAGCTTATTCTTCTGTATGATCTTCTAATCTAGGAACATAACATTTACATATTTTATATCTCTTAATAATTTTTAAAAGTTTCTTCCTCTGGGTCTTGTACATACTTTGTTAGGGTAACTTTTGTCAATATCACGGCTGCAAATGGGGCATTTTTGCATTGTATTTTTAACTGAATATCATAGACATAATTACTAATTTTTGTACTTTTGTGTACGGCAATCTTAACTCTCATTTATTTTAAACATTTTATTGATTTTCTTATGGCTGTCAAACTAGAAGTCATATTACCTACAAACTGTCTTCTCATTTCCAATGATTTTTACCTGTTAGTTTAACATTTCATTGACTTTCCTCATTTTTATACTGTACTGTAGTTACATAAGAATTTATCATCCCAGGAAGGTCCTCATATCTTTATTTTGCAATTTCCTGCTAATCTATAATTATTTAAAACTAGAAAGTTTAAAAAACGTCATTGACTAAAAAATTATCGTTGTTAAATAGTAGTCAAGGTAGACAATTTTTACCTCTGATTTTAACAAAAGATTCCTCTAGTTTGCTCCTGGGTTGTCATTTAGATAAATCTTTTAAAATAAGAACCTACACTAGTAGTGCTGGCTTAGTTTGTTATTTTTTAAAAAATCAGAATATGATTCTAGTAAATACTGACTTACTGTTTCACTGACTGAACTGCTAATGGGACCAAATTATTTTCTTAATAGCTTTATTAATATTTCCTGATAATTAATTGCTAAGTTCCTGGGATAAACCTTACTTGATCATGGAAGACCATTTACTTAACATGCTATTAATTCAGAACTAAGTTTGCTTAACATTCCCTTTAATACTTTTGTAAATATATTCATAAGTAAAACTGGTTTGTAGTTTTGTATGTATGAATTGTCAAGTTTTAGTTATTAGAAATATTCTAAGGTTCATAAAATAAACCAGGTAACTTTATTTTTCCTATGTTCTCATACAGAAAAGAAAGCATGAGAATTATTTTCTTAAAAGCTTAAAAGTTTCAGCTAGAACAGATAACAGAAGTGGAAAACTATAATCTCAGAGACAAGGCTATTACAGCCTTTCTTGTGTCCCTGAAGTCCATAGGAAGCATTAATTTTCTTCTAGTATATTTTTATTTACTGTTTCTACTCTGTTCAATTTTCTCCACTAGGAATATCACTAATGATTTGTAAGTTGCATCTTTTTTCCTTCCCTTCCATATTTACCACTATATTTCTTATAATTTTCCTCTCTCTGCTCTTCTATTCTGCATTTTAAGTTTTTATGTTCATATTGCAATTTTCTACAAAAAAAAATGCAAAAAATATTTTCCCTCTATATGCTGAAATACAAAATCAAATAGCAATGTCCCCATTACTTTCCTACAAAGCTAAATGGCCTATAACCAGGTAGTTCCTAGGGAGTAAGGGCAGGGGACAACTTATGCAATAAGCAACTTCTTGCTTGGCAATCTTCAGTTGTACTTTTCAAAACAGGACTTAGAATAAATTCCAAGTCCACCTCCAGACAAGTTATTTCACATTTTTGAGCCTCTATGTCCACATCTATAAAACAGGAATAGCATCACTTGTCTTGTAAATTTTTTTTTTTTTTCCAAGAGACAGGGTCTCACTCTATCAACCAGGCTGGAGTATAGTGGAGTGACCATAATTCACTGTAACCTCGAACTCTCAGGCTCAAGCAATCCTCTTGCCTCAGACTCCTGAGAAGCTAGGCGTGCCATCATATCCAGCTAATTTTTAAAAACAATTTTTTGGAGAGATGGGGGTCTCACTATGTTGTCCAGGCTGGTCTCGAACTCCTGGCCTCATATGATCCTCCTGCCTTGGGCTCCCAAAGTGCTGGGACTATAGGCATGAGCCACCGCACCTGGCTGTAAAATTGTTTTAAGGCTAATGGAATTAAGAAGAATGGCAATATTTACCTTATAGGCTGGCTTACTTTGTGCTAAGTACTATACCAAGTATCTTCCACGAGTGAACACATTTAATCTTCACATGATCAATGAGATGGATACTTTTATCACCCTCACTTTATAGATGATGAGGAACTAAGACAAGACGAGAAACTCACCAAAGACCACATAGCTGGCAAGCAGTGATTCCAGGACATAAAGCCAGATAGTTTGATCTTACAAATTGGACAATATAAGAAGTGCTTGACTTACAAATACTACAATATTAACTTCATTCTTTTCTAAAAGTGGCATGAAAGAGCAAAGTTAATTGTAGCTTATATTTTTAGTCATAATGCTTAGTAGGGGAAGATTTTTAACATTCTTTTTCTAATTATCTGTAGATTTCATTAACATGGGTACTGTGTTATCTAGGAAAATTCAGAGTTAGGTGTATTATCAAACCAGTCCCCTCAGACTCAGAACTCTGAATGCATTCATGGGGTGACCTGTCCTGGAGCACAAACTATAACCTACAGCAGCACAGAATTTCATTTATTTGTATGCAAGGTAAAATTTTAACTTGTTTTTTTTTTTTTAATTTGCTTATATCCTCATAAAAATATTTTAGTTATTGTCAGCTGAATGTTAACTTGTGAATATATTTATTCATCAAAGTTCATGAAAATTACCTTCAATGCTTCTAAGGACAAAAATCCAAAGTGTGAGAGGAAAAGGCGGGCTGTTTGGAATTCCTGGGCAGGAGGCGGGGGCTTGCAATCCGTAACTGGGTCAGGAAAGCTTCTCTTCTGCAATTCCTCCTCACTCTGTTGCTCAAGGTGTATTTCATAAGCAATCTGTTGGGCCATGCCACTCCTTAATTTTTCATGTCTCTCTTCTAACTGAAATAAACCAAATACTTCATTTTTTGAAAATGTTATGAAACTAATAAGGCCAATCTTAATTTTTTTTTTTTTGAGACTGAGGTCTCTATGTTGACCAAGCTGAACTCCTGGGCTCAAGTGATCCTCCTGCCTTAGGTTCCCAAAGTGCTGGGATTACAGGCATGAGTCCCACTGTACCTGGCTAAGTCAATCTTAATTTTAAAATGAAAATAAAGCTACAAGCAACAAAGAAAATGAAGATAATTTTCAGTGATCAACATTGATTCAGTTCAATACAGAGTATGCCATTAAACAAACATGGTTCAAGGTTAAAACAAACACCAAAAAAACTTCCCTATACCTTCAACAATTGCTTCTTCATGTTCTCACTGTAAATGAAAACATTCAGTCTCTGGTTCCCTTCAAATAGGCAAGAAATGGGGTAGAGTTGTCACTCTCACCCCTCGCTTCCAGATCACTGTCCATCTTCACCCTGACGTGCTCCCTGCGTTTGGAATTCTTCATCCATATGGATTACATGACTGTACTCTTAGAAACTCCTCCCACCTTTTCTTCTGATCAATCCTTGTTTAAAATTCCATCCCCTGGTGAGTGACAATCCTTCTAACAATCTGGCTCAGGATTCTACAAGCTCCTCAACCTTCACAACTTTGGCCATCCATGAAAACAAACTTGAACCTGAGATGTGCCCTGCTTTCCAGGGCTGTAAGTCTGAAATTCCCTCTCCAATCATAAGCCCCTTGTGCAGCTCCTATCCCTTCACTTCCTGAGCTCATGCTCTACTTTTGCTGGGGGGCACTCAACCCCACCCCCTGCCTTCCCACTCCATTAGCATCCTTCTGGCTTTATCTGCTTTCCAAATAAGCTGAAGCCCCCACGTCTAACAGCCAAATACCTTCTCCTTAAGCACATTAAACGGCTGTGTTGAACCTTCTCCTTCCAAATTTCCACACCTGTCAATCTCCACACCAGTCAAATTCTTATGCTTCCAGATCCCAAGGACTTTTGAAGAAAGTCAGCAGAGTGAGTTAAATAACTTCACTATAGATAATGCTACTTAACCTCAGCTGGACTGCCTGGCAATTTTTAAGAACTGTCTTGGATCCCCTATTACACTGCCAAGAACCAGGATTAAAATTTTCATAAACTTCTTCAATTTCCCTCCTTTCCTCTCTAAATGTCTCTGAACCTTCACCTACTCTCTCCTTCTGTCTTAGAAGTATCTCTTTTCTAGACTAGACTCTTGACCCTACTGCTTCTATTACTTGTAAGTCCCACTGCCCATCTTACAGTGTTAGCCAGATCCCTCTCTCCTGGTTTCTTCCTTCAATCTATAAGCATGTTCATAATCCTCACATCCTTGAATGTAAAAAAAATATTTAAAAACTAGCCTCTTCTGGCCAGGTGCAATGGCTCATGCCTGTAATTCCCAGCATTTTGGGAGGCAAAGGCAGGTGGATCACCTGAGGTCAGGAGTTCGAGACCGGCTTGGCCAAATGGTGAAACCCTGTCTCTACTAAAAATACAAAAATTGGCTGGGTGTGGTGGTGTGCACCTGTAATCACAGCTACTCAGGAGGCTGAGGCAAGACAATCACTTGAACCCGGGAGGCAGAGATTGTAGTGAGCTGAGAATGTGCAACTGCACTCCAGTCTGGGCAACAAGAGCAAAACTCCATCTCAAAAAAAAAAAAAAAAAAAAAAAAAAACCAACAAAAAAAAACTAGTCTCTTCTTTCCTTAACAAGGCCATTTCCTTCTATAATATTACCCATTCTGTACCCTTCCCTTTACTGTTAACAGTGTGGTTTCTATTCACTGCCTCTCCCTCAATACATTCACTCCCCAGCCCTTTGAACTCTCCCTCCTACTGTACACACCTGTTCTCAAAGGTCACCTACATTTCATGCCAAAATCCAGGGAACTTTTTCTATTCTTTCTTCTCCCTGGTCTCTTCAGCACTGGCTAGTGTAGCTCTTCCTCCATTCCTGCTCTTCTGTTCTCTCATGTCCTGATATACTTCTGTCCCCGACTTCTTAAAATTATTCTCCCTTGACCTAAGAGCCAGTTATCTTAATTAACTCTCTAAATTAATCTAAAGCCAAATACATTTTCCCCATCTTCCCAAACCTATCCTCTTCCTAATCTTCCTAATGTCTATATTTCTGTAAATGGCACTGATATTTGTTACTCAAGCTCAAAATCTGAAATTCTTTGGTTCTTCTCCTTCCCTCATCAATTCAAGACTGCTTGGATCTGCCTCCACAATACATTTTATATATTAAACTTCCATATCAGTGAAATAGTCCTTCCTTTCTTATAAGGACTTGGATTGTCATAATAGTCTCTGAACTGGTCTTCCTTCTCCAAATAACTCTACTAACAGAGTCTGATCATGTCACGACACTACTGAAACCTACCATGAACAGCCAGGCAGCCCAGTGACAGCTCTAAGAGATGTGCAGTTCCTTTTGATCAGCCACAATCTATATTCGTCTTAAACACGGCAACCTCCTGGATGATGGAGACCCATGTCATCTTATAAATCATCTCCAACAACACTAAAAGCATTGGCTTGACCATGGAAGTTGTAAGAATGTTTCTATTCGTCCCCTTGACGACAGCTAAAAATAATGTACTTACTTCTTCAGTGACTATTTCATGCAAATCTGGAATGCTGAGATCTGCTTTCACAAAAGGTATCTTGTCCACCTCTTCAGGAAATGGCCGGTGTTTCACAGAATATTTAAATCCAACATCATTTTTAGGAACTGGGCGAGGCTCAGGCACAAAAAGCTGTTAAAACAAGTAACATTTTGTTTATTATATAGGGTCCAACACCCATCTGTAATGACATAGATTTCCCTGGTCTCTTAGATGGCTGTGTTTCCCTAGGATTACATTTCACAAAAACTCACTCAGCAACTGCAAACGCTACAGATAACAGTAAAGGAAAGTAGCCTGTGCCCCTATGTACTCTATTTTTCTAAAAATATTCACCGACTTCTTATAGATCTCATGACTGACAAATGGGCTGTGGACCTCTACTGCTGTAGGCCTGAATCTCCCACATTCAGTGGTAATCCAGTGGGTAAAGCATTTTGGAGCTTTAAGACTCAAACTTTTGGCCGGGCGCGGTGGCTCAAGCCTGTAATCCCAGCACTTTGGGAGGCCGAGACGGGCGGATCACGAGGTCTGGAGATCGAGACCATCCTGGCTAACACAGTGAAACCCCGTCTCTACTAAAAAATACAAAAAACTAGCCGGGCGTGGTGGCGGGCGCCTGTAGTCCCAGCTACTCGGGAGGCTGAGGCAGGAGAATGGCGTAAACCCGGGAGGTGGAGCTTGCAGTGAGCTGAGATCCGGCCACTGCACTCCAGCCTGGGCGACAGAGCGAGACTCCGTCTCAAAAAAAAAAAAAAAAAAAAAAAAAAAGACTCAAACTTTCTTCCCCAGGGGCTCTCACATCATTCCATATAATTAAAGACAAGCTTGGCTTCACTGGGCATCTCTAGAAAGTGATTTTAACAAGAACCTTAATATGGCTTAATTGAGAGTATGGGCACCAAATCTAGGTCTCCATAGCTCCAAATCCATGCTTTAATATATACATGGTGAATGCTAAACAAATTTTAGCTCCTTTCCTGGTCCCCTTCCTCTTCAGTCTTCAATGCTAACTTATTAAATTACAGAGTTGCTGACAGAATGTGATCTGTACCCCCAAGAAAAAATAGACGAGTGTTCCTTACTGGGTGAAAAACACATCTCATCTAACAAAGACATCTAAGATATTAAATGATTTTAGGCACATGCTCCAATTTTGTGGTGTCTCTTAAATGCTGGTGAAATATTAAGTCATATTTAAAATTTTTAGTAGCAGAAGTAAAAGCTTACAATGTTATTAAGTGAAAAGAGCAGTGCACAAAATTACTCAAATTCTATTCAAGTGTTATTGTTTATGAAAAGAAAAAAATGGGAAGGAAATCCAGTAAAATATTAGCAGTGGTTATATTCCTCTGGGTAGTGAGTAAAGGTGATTTAAAATTTCTTCGTTATCTGAATTTTCCAACTTTTCAAGTATTATTCACATAATTACAAATGTAATAAAATAAACTGCACCCCAAAAGATTTCATTAAATTATACACAGCATATATATGTGTGTGTGTCTGTGTGTGTGTGTGTGTGTATATATATATATATATTTTTTTTTTTTTTTAATTAGGCTGGGTGTGACAGCTCACATCTGTAATCCTAACACTTTGGGAAGCTGAGGTGGAAAGATCACTTGAAGACAGGAGTTTGGGATCAGCCTGGGCAACAAAGCAAGACCCTGTCTCTACAAAAAATTTTAAAAATGAGCTGGGTGCCATGGCATGTGCCTATAGTCTCAGCTACTCAGGAGGCTGAGACAAGAGGATCACTGGAGCCCAGGAGTTTAGGCTGCAGTGAGCCATGATTACACCACTGCACTCCAGCCTGGGCAACAAACAAGACCCTGACTCTTTAAAAAAAAAAAAAAAATGTATACACTATATTACCAATTACTATGTAAGAACAAATCATATAAAACAATGTGAAACTAAGTCCTGTTGCTGGACACATCAGAAGTCCCGCCCAATTTTTTTCACATATGGTATATATCTGACTTTTATTACATGTAAAATTACATGGAAAAAAACTGGGGCCACTGTCCACAACAGCAATTACTCCTAAGTAGATGCCAGGATGACCTGCAAAGCTTTTTGAAAAGACACCTGCCTTGAAGATGTCTTTAAAGAGTAATTGAGTAGATCTGGAATTCTAGGTTCCTAGATGATTCTGATATGAACCCACTGACTGAGAATCTGGCTAGGGATCAAAAATATTTATTTGATCTGTGTTTTCTGTTGGAATGTTATCTAACCTTTAAATTACAAAACACACACACACTTCCCTGTAACTTCTGATGAATACCTTCTGATTTGCTTTTGCTCCTCTGGGTAAAAGACAAAGCTGTTGTGCCCAAGCAAGTCTTCCAGACATCCCCCGGACCAGCACAGTGACAGAGGGGAAAAAATCATCTAGAATAAAATATGTATATAAAAGTTTTAATTTCAGACAACAATCATTTAAAATAAACTTGTTATCAACTGCAGAGCTTCTCACAATCAAAGGCCCAACAGTGTTTCCTAAGCTTTGATCTTTTGTGTACCACCTCTGTGGTTTCTGCCATACCCATGTACTGTAAGTACTATTACTTTACATCAACCACTATTGTGCATCTCTAAATGGAAAATCATGAATTTTGGCATGCTAATTATATAATTTTAAAGCATATGCTTAAAAAAACATAAAATTATATTCACTAATATATCAACTAAGATCATCTCACATACCTCCAGTGGTACATGTACACATTTGTGGGAAACACTGTCCAGTAAATACTCTTAACCTCCCAATGTTGGGAACACTTTAAGTGCAGAAAGATAGACTGGATGTTTGCAGTGTTAGTGTTATATTTGCCCATGCCTTTGTGTACCACTGCCCACCACAGAGAGACACTGTTCCATCTTAGCAGAAGTTCAGGGGCATGGTGGGGGTGAAAAAAAAAACTCAGAATGGACTTCCTGAGTGACCCAGATCCTTCTTTTTATTCTTCTGTCTCAGGTGTGGGAGTCAAACGCCTTCAAATTTCTCTATAATTTCTTATTATTACAATAAACTACTAAAATGTCCTTGTAAATCTATACAATTCCAACGGCTTATATTTTTGGTAAACTTCCTATGCAATGAAATTATTTGGAATGAAAGTAGGAGAGTCTTTAAAAGCTGGAAAAAGGCCAGGAAGCCTGAAGGGGACACTGGGATTTTGCAGACTCCTCAGCGGATGGCTTGGGAGTAGGAGGCTGGAGGAATCATGAATAGGCACAGGCTAGGAAAGAAAGTCAAGCAAGCTCCAGGTCTAGGGTAGAAAAGGATGAAATGCCTGTAGAAAAGACTTGGGAGTAGCACTTCTGAAGTTAGGCAGTAATAAAACGCACCATTCTATTTGATATTAATGTCACGGCATCTCACCACAACACAACAGAAGGTTATGATGGTATTCTTTTCATCTCAAACTACAGGGAAATGTCTCACTTTCACTTTATGGATTTATGAGCTCCTACTCACATAATCAACAAAATTAGCACAGGACTCTTCACCTTTACAAAGGCAAGAAGGCAAATCTTTAATCACTGAGTAAGTCCTATCACTGCATGACAATAACAGAAAGGGACAATACAGGGTTTAGAAAATCTGGGCTCTAGTCCCAAGTAACCCTGGGCAAGTCATATACCCTCTGTGAGCCTGTGTTTTTCACTCATAACTAAGGGAATTGTGCACCAAGTCACTTTATACCCATGGGTCACTTTATACCCACATATTCTGTAACCTTCACTCTCCTTCCCCTTCCCAGCAACAAGGGTCTGAGAACATGCTTCTTTTACATACTGGCTGATGCCAATTACCATCAGAAAAAAAAAAAATGTACTTGTGGATAGTTTGGGTCGCAGTTTTTATCACATATTGTGAGATGGCTTATAACTGAGAGGGAGGGAAAGGAGGAAAACAGTGCATGTTGTGCTGATGGAAAATCACTGCAGAGTTTTCAGTAGGGCGCTGCATGGTCATTTGTAGTTGAGGATGAATATGATGGTGGCAGCAAGTAGGATGGAAGTAGGGAAAACACAGGTTAGAACTGGCATGGGGTTTGAGGGTTGGAGGAATCACAGTAGGTAGGAAACAACTGTAATAATCTAGGTGAGAAATATTAAGGACCTGCACTTCGATGTATCGGGAAAATACAGAGGAAAGGAAATATCCAAAGGTCCCTGGGAAGATGAAAACTTAGAAACTAATTACATAAGTGAGTAACAGGAAGGAGCAGGTAAAGATAACTCCTCAAATTTCTAGCCTATGTAGGTGGCACCAACAATTGATACAGAACATGAGGAGTGAGAGGGAGGGGAGCAGAGGGGCAGGATCCAAAGTTTAAAGGGGAAGAAAAAGTGACAAAGATAAACACCACAATGGATCCCACTAACATATCACCTTTTATAAAACTACAGAGCTAGTTCAGATGCACATCAAGAGCCTTTAAAAGACTCTATCTAATATGTATATTCTACTTTTTGGCCTCCTATTTTTCAGGTGCTATCGTCCCACAGCTAGAAGTCTTTCTGACCTACTTTGAATCTGTAGGCTGTCCTTCCCAGATCCTGGAAACAGTTTCATGGTACTGGTAACACTGATTAAGCAGTAGAGAAGGCTCAAAGTACTAAAACTTACTCTGCTCATTTCCAAGAGGTTGTTCCAGCATTGCCAGGATGACACTGTTATCCAAGACAAAGTACCGGAAACTATGCTTGTTTATGGTTGGCAGCCTGGAGTATTTAATCAAAGTGGTCTCATTCACAAGACTACAAGGAGAGGCAGGACCACTAGGTGAAGGAAATGCGCCGAGCAACTGCATAATGCTACAGAGAATGGAAAAGATAACAGTTAATTCCCAAAGTAAAATCTTCAGTTTACCTTGTGCATCAATGTGTCCCCTTTCACTCTTCTGAATTTTAATGGACCACAGCCATGCTTCTTGACAGGTCAGATTTACTCCTTGTAGTGAATGCCATGGCATACTGTCCAGACTCTCCCCTCCAAGATTAAAAAGCCCTTTACCCCAGATGCATACTTGTATGTCTATTTCAGAGTCATTTAATCTGCCTTTCCAGCCTGGTCCATATCCAGAAGAGAAAATGCGGTTAAGCTGGTATAATTTGATCTCAGTGACCTATTCCCTTACAGGCAACCTATTTGATTTGACATCTTAGAATCTTGCATGGAATACAGCAAGCTCGTATTCCATATGCTTTTATTTATTTATTTATTTATTTATTTATTTATTTATTTATTTATTTATTTATTTTTGAGACAGTCTCGCTGTCACCCAGGCTGGAGCGCAGTGGCGCGATCTCAGCTCACTGCAAGCTCCACCCTGGGTTCATGCTATTCTCCTGCCTCAGCCTCCCGAGTAGCTGGGACTATAGGCGCCCGCTTCAACATGTTAGCCAAGATGGTCTCGATCTCCTGACCTCATGATCCGTCCGCCTCAGCCTCCCAAAGTGCAGGGATTACAGGCGTGAGCCACCGCGCCCAGCTCCATATGCTTTGTGACAACCATCTCTATCCCATTTTAGAAAACCAAAGCCATATTTTCTCATTATTGATCTCCTGGTGTTTAAAAGCCATATTTTCTCATTATTGATCTCCTGGTGTTTCTCCTGTTTTCTGCAAACCATTAGAGGCCTGAACTAATGCCAAGTTCTCCTGGTCCCTGAAGTTCTGAGACAGTCTTCCTTTTAAGAGGAGAGGAAATGGAAGAAAAATAATCTGTTGAGCAATGTCCCTTTCCATTGTTAGAGATCTTTGGGTTCACACCTCAGAGTGAAAGAGGAGAGGCCACTCAAGCTGAGAGTTGAGATGACAAATGTGTTGTGGAATCCTGGTTTTCCAAATGAGATGCATATGAAGGGGTGGATGATATTAGAACCACAAGATAAAATCTTTGTTTTAATTTTAAGATTCTTTCTGTGCTGCAGTTCCTTCATTATAAAATAGGAATAATAATGGTACCTATCTGATGGAATTGTTATAATATTATGTGATATAATATCATATCACAACAATTCACATAATATCCTAATAATCCTATTCTCATAGGTACCACTATTATTCCCATATACCATTATTATTCCCATTTCATATTATATGAAATGCTGTTTCATATAATATCATGAACTTGTAGATAGATTTAAAAATCCCTGTGGACTTGAAGGAAATGTTCTGACAATGTGCTTTGTGGGTCTATCTGTTCAATATTTTTATCAATGTATTTAGAACACACAGGATATGCTCATTAAATGTGCAGTTGACCAAAAGCCGAGCTGCAGAGATAATATACCATAGAAACAGTTGAAATCCAAAAGAATCTTAAAGACTAAAAATAATGAGGTAAATCTTAGATGAAGAAATTTCAGGTTTAAATGTAAAGTTCTGTGCATTACTTTCAAACACTCCCAAACAAGTACAGGATGAGAAAAACAGATGAAAGGTAAACGTGTGGAAAAAAAACTCAAGGATTTTAGTTGACTTAATGCAAATCACCAAGTTCTCAAAAATGCAATGCAGTCTGAGTACATTTTAATGAAAACGTAATATTATACAGAGTTTAAAGGTCATTAAAACATATCTAGAATATTGTACTCTGCTAGGTGCAGGTGGCTCACACCTCTAATCCCAGCACTTTGGGAGGCCGAGGCGGGTGGATCACCTGAGGTCAGGAGTTCGAGACCAGTTTGGCCAACATGGTGAAATCCCGTCTCTACTAAAAATACAAAAATCAGCAGGGTGTGGTGGCACGTCCCTGTAGTCCCAGGTACTCGGGAAGCTGAGGCAGGAGAATTGCTTGACTCTGGGAGGCAGCAGTTGCAGTGAGCCAACATCATGACATTGCACTCCAGCCTGCGTGACAGGGCGAGACTCCGTCTCAAGAAAAAAAATAAAAAATAATAGAGTATTATACTCTGTAAACCACCTGTAAGAGGCGCATAGTCAAACCTATGCCAGTTGAGAATACCCAGGATGATTAAGGTAGTTGAATCTTTGTAATATTTAAAAAAAACAAAAAACAAAAAAAACCTGAAGGTAATGGCAGAAGTGAACCAGAGAGAACATGAGGACTGCTTTTGGATACTGCTACTGCCTGGACAAAAAGGATTTAATGATCAAAAGTATGAATCAGAACCAATGCATAGAAGTGGGAGAGATTTTAGCTCGATGTAAAGTATCAAGTCTTTAACAAAATGAAATAGGCAAGCTTGGGGGTTAGAAAATCTCCAAATTAGAGGCTAAATAACTTGGTACACATGTCTTAAAGGTGACAGGCAAAGGGACTGTTGAAATGACTTCCAAGAGCCCTAATCCTGAATTTGTATTAGTGTACACAGAGGGGAAAAAAAACCTAACCAGCTAATCTGTACTCCATAATTTTCTACTATGTGTTCAGCATTGTGTTGGCAAAGAGGCCAACGTGGTCTCTACCAAGACTGGGGAGACAACACTAGCACACATCACACATAACCAGGTACAATCATGACAGTATAAAATTCCATGCTGTGCATTAGGGTCAGAGAGAATGAGCACAGAAGTGCAGACAAGAGTCATCTTTAGAAGCGGAATAACCAAAGGCCCCATGGAGGTAGCTAGATTTGCTATAAGCACTGAACAGTGGAGGATATAGCCAAAGGAAGAAAAAAGAGGTCCTGAAACCCAGGGGAAGAGCATAAACAGGTATAAGCACAGCCAGTTCATAGCCACAGTGCTCTGTCAGGCCTGACAACGGTAGAAGAGACAAGCTGCAAAGCAGTGGTGGAAAAGATCAGATAGTGCCCTTGAAAACCAAATTGAGGAGTGTAGACAACAAGGAAGGAAACAGATCTACCCAAGGTTTTCAATCATTCAAGCAGTAGAATCAAAATTGTGCTTAAGGACAATGAGTTTTGCAATAGAATAAAAGATGAACAAGAAGGGCTAAGAGATCAAAAATAGGGCAACTGGGCAAGAAGTGAGGAGGGCCTGGACTAGGATGCTATCCAGGTTGGAGAGGATGGAGGAAATACTTCACAAAAATAAAATCTGTTTAACTCAGTCACTGGCTTTACATGGGGAATGACAGAAAGACAAATCAGACAAACAGCCAAAGTTCTGTGTTTGCATAACTGGCAAACAGCAATGATACTAAAACAAAGCAGCAATTGTGAGAGAACACAGAAATCTGGTTAGGGACACGTTTCACGACGACAGTTAAGACTGAAAACTGGAGATACCATTTGTCGAGTTGCTAGCAGAGACAAGATAGCTGAAGAGAAACAGATAAGCCATCTAGCTTACTGGCAAGGTTGAGAAGAAGCATCCCAAGACTCTACTCACCCTGAGCACATATGCAATCCTCACTGCCAGTCATGCACTCATAGAACACCCCATCCAGGCTACGATGGAGCAAGTTTATTTTTGTATAATGAGAAATGTCCCCTCCTTTCTCTCCATATCCTTCTTACTCTTCAAGACATGCATCAAGTTTTAGTTCCATGACACCTTTTTTTTTTTTTTTTTTTCCTGAGATGGAAGCTCACTCTGTCGTCAGGATGAAGTACAGCGGTGTGATCTTGGCTCACTGCAACCTCCGTGTCCTGGGTTCAAGCGATTCTCCTGCCTCAGCCTCCTGAATAGCTGGGACTACTACCACGCCCAGTTAATTTTTGTATTTTTAATAGAGGCGGGGTTTCACCATATTGGCCAGGATGGTCTCAATCTCTTGACCTTGTGATCCACCCTCCTCGGCCTCCCAAAGTGCAGGGATTACAGGCGTGAGCCACTACGCCCGGGCCTATGACACTTTTAAGGCTCCCCTGGCCCACACATGGTCTTCTTTCTGAACTTGTATTACTTCTAGTATTCATCATCAGCATAAGCGCATGTTTCACAGTAGCTGTATTCACATTTTTTTAAATATTATTTTCTAGCTATTTGCCAAACCTCCATAAAGTCACCGAAAGTCCAGCATTTGCATAGTGAGCAGGACTAAATGACAGGAAGCACTCTTCTAAAACTTCACTGAATGACTTAAGCCCACAGGAACAGAAACAAATCCAACTTCATTGTGCATGCCCCAAGTAAGCAACAGGCCACTAAACTCCTAGAAGATGCTGGGATCTTGGTTTAAGGGCTGACTTACACACAAATTTTCAAGCGGTTTTGCTTGCTTTACTAAGACCAAGATGCCCCAGCCCAGACTGACTTGCCACTCCTCCTTTCTGCTTTTATATTTTCTGAGCCTTCATCTGCACATGTCCTTTCACGAGCCTCGTCTTTCCATGTGTACTATGGTTCCACCTAATCTTCACTAACTGTTCCATTCAGTCCACAAATGTGGCTAAGCTGCCTTCCTTCCCTCTTTCCACTATGCTCACTTACAAGCCAAACATAAACTCTCTCAACTTTCTCTGCTACTCTTTTTCAAGATACCAAACTCCCTGTTTTTACTCCTTTACTACACCAAAATGCTCAAAACAGCAGTCTTGGTGCCTTCTTACCCACCCTGTACTCTGGCTTGTGGCTCAAACTTGACCCATCCTCTCAGAGTCAGGTTCAATGTCATTTTCCCTAAGACTGTTACTCTGACTTCCCCTTATCTGGAAGTATTCATTTCTTCCTTCCAACTCCCTAGCATTTTATTTATACCTCTTCTCTTGGAGCACTTATTTTCCACCTAATATTATAGCTATTTGTGTTCATATTTTGTCTTCCCTACCAGACAAGATGGTAGACATAATGGTGACTAAATCAGATTTATCTTTATGATCCTATTCTCAGTTCTTAGGAGAGTTCATAAATCTTGGTTGAATGAACCTATACTATGTAATATAAATGGTATAGCAGAGAATACAGACCACTGAGCTGTAAAGCAGATCTAATAGTGTAACCACAGAGAGACAGACACCATCTCTGGACTTAGCATCAACGTGAGGGGGTACAGTAAGTCTAGCTCTAACACGGTATGACTTGAATTAACATCAAATGGTATAGAAAAAGAAGAACTCAAACTCTCAATCCCAAGTTCCTAGTTTCTTTTGGTCTAAAAAACTGGTAAAAAAAAAATATAGATTTTTCTTTCCATTTTATTTCTGGAGAGAAAGTATCTTAAAGGGGCTGCATAACACAATGCTGAACAATCGGGAAGGAAGGAAACAACATGGATCACTGCTAACCCCATCTAGTTCCTAGGCACAATCCCT
Source organism: Rhinopithecus roxellana (assembly GCF_007565055.1). NCBI lineage: Eukaryota > Metazoa > Chordata > Mammalia > Primates > Cercopithecidae > Rhinopithecus > Rhinopithecus roxellana. The sequence goes on along the minus strand of NC_044561.1, from coordinate 110,967,899 downwards.
GCGCAGTCACTTCCATACCATGTTAGGGTGGCTTCAGCAGCATCCTTTACCCTCATAGATGCAGGGTTTGGCTCCTTATCTCCTTTGTACTTGACCTCTTGCTCGCTGTTCCTGGACTTACTTCCTGAGATACCCAGTTCCACAATCTCCAGTACTTCCTTAAGGCAGTCCTAAAAGCAGGAAAGGCAGATCAATTTTTGTAACACATCTTTCTCATGAGAAGACAAGGAAATCTATCCACATGCTAGCAGTGGTTGTGTTTTGGTGGAAGCGCTCCAGATTCTTGCTAATTTCTTGAATGAGTATATATTAACTTCATAGTAATATAATAAACTTTACACCCCCACCCCCCAATGTCTCTTTAAAGAACTAAATTTTGGTGTTTAGAGTGTTAGATAAATAAATTCAATTCAACTTTCTTTTTTTTTTTTTTTTTTTTTGTTGAGACGGAGTCTCGCTCTGTCGCCCAGGCTGGAGTGCAGTGGCGCGATCTCGGCTCACTGCAAGCTCCGCCTCCCGGGTTCACGCCATTCTCCTGCCTCAGCCTCCGAAGTAGCTGGGACTACAGGCGCCCACCACCTCGCCCGGCTAGTTTTTTTTGCATTTTTTTAGTAGAGACGGGGTTTCACTGTGTTAGCCAGGATGGTCTCGATCTCCTGACCTCGTGATCCGCCTGTCTCGGCCTCCCAAAGTGCTGGGATTACAGGCTTGAGCCACCGCGCCCGGCCTCAATTCAACTTTCTTGTTAAATTACCAAAGACTGTAAATCACAAAAGCACAAATCAAAGAGATTAAATAATAATTCAGTTAAGCCTGGGATTGTGTAGCCACAGAGAGACAGCATCTCTGGACTTAGCTATCAAAGTGAGGGGGATGGTTTAAGACATATTATTAATATCCAAAGGAAATCTTGTCATTGACATTTTTAGGTAATTTCTGGTATTATAACTTTAGAAGCCATAATGAAAATGACTAAGATTTAATCAACAATATTATTCCTTAAACTACATAAAGGTTTTCATAAATATCGAATGATCTCTCCTTTTATTTGCACTGTAAATTCCTTATAACACCTGCTTCCCTATAAGGAAGACATTACGTGGAACAGTGGTAGGGAACGTGGACTAGTTATCTGCGTCCACTTGAGAGTGAAGAAATGAGTATGGAGTAACATATTTGCATAGAAGCAACCTTTAGGACGAGCTGTGCTCTAGGTTTGCGGCCTGGCAATCATCTGCCCTTCTGTGTTTGGTGAAGGGTGACCGAAGTGCCTACTAGCTATCTCCAGGCTACCATCCTTTCAAGAAACAACAGTCTTGATAGTTCAGATAGATCAGTCAAGGTCCCATCTTTCTAAAAAATTTCTCTCTGACTTAATTTGCAACCAAATGTAAGCAAAATGAACAGTTTTCAAGTTGTACCCAAAAGGACAAGTGTTTCACTGGAATCTAACAAGTATTTTCAGTTTATGAAGTGTACAATATTTAAATTTAGATATTCTCTTTCAAAAGGCATTTTGCTAGCATACATTTTTGTTTTTACTTAATGGTTTAAAATAAAATAAACTCACCTTTTCATCAAGCATATCAGGGTGCTCTGTCAGCCAAACACAGAGACACTGAAAAGCTGCCACTATCATGGAGTGCAGATCCCTAGAGTGAAAAGGAGCTGGCCGACTACACTGATACACAATGTAGCTGCACACCGAACTGATGGCTCGCTTCCGGTCTCCTGAGTCAACCATCACCTTTACCTAAGCATATTCATTTGGAGAACAAAAACAATCAGCCAGGAATTACTGTACCAATTTCAAAGCATTTGTACTGAAGCTTGACCTATTGGACAATGTGATACACTACAGGAAGCCTTGCTTTTTTATATTATTTATACATAGGATCAGATTATTTCAGATGTATTGTAATACTCCCCCCAAAATAGTGGCATTTTTCAAGTGCTGAAACAGTATTTCATTTTAGCATAGTTTTTCATGCCCTAAAACCCAAACCCATTGGGTACACCTGTCCATCATTGCCAGAGACTGAAAGAACATGGGCACATTTTTAAACCCCTAACCCAACCTCACAGTGATGCTCCAGGTTCTGCAGAAAGTTCTGTGCAGCTGCTCAGAGGCATAACTGTCATACAGTAAATTGCCCAATATTTCAAGTATACAATTGGTCAATTCTGACATAAGTATGCACCTGTGAACTATCACCACAATCGACAGTGGATATATCTATCACCTCTAAATCTCTTCATGCACCTTTGTAATCCTTCCTCCCACTCCTCTTTGCCCCTCTCCCTAAGCAACTGCTGATCTGCTGTCACTATAGATTAGCTTGCATTTTCTAGAGTTTAAAGAAATAAAATCATATAAAAGTCATACAATATGTACCTTTTTTTGGTCTGGTTTCTTTCACTCAGCATAATTATTTTCAGATTTAGCTACACTTTTGGGTGTATCAATTGTTCATTCATTTATATTGCTGAATAGTAGTCCATTACATGGATATACCACAATTTATCTAGTTACCTATTAACAGACATTGGGTTGTTTCCAGCTTCTGGATATTATAATTACAGCTGCTATAAACATTCATATACAAGGTATTTGTATTGATATATGTTCTCTTATCTCCTAGGAGTGGAATTATTGGGTCATATGTAGGTGTATGCTTACCTTTTTAAGGAACAGCCAAGCTGTTTTCCAAAATAGTGGTTCCATTTAACATTCCCATCAACAGTTCCTCCACATCCTCACCAACATTTGGTATGGCCAGTCTTTTATACTTCAGCCATTCTAAGAGATCTGCAGTGGTATCTCATCATGGTTTTAATTGCATTTCCCTAATAATTAATGATATTGAGTATTTTTTCATGTGCTTATTTGTCATCTGTATATCGTCTCTGATAAAACATCTATTCAAATCTTTTGCCCAATTTTTAATTGGGTTGTTTGTTGTATTATTAAGGGCTTTTGTTGTTGTGTTTTGTCTTCTTAAAAGATTTTATTAAAGGTCTTTACAAGGCAACATCCAAACTCCAGATCCAGCTGCCAAGGAGACCCTATTACGCAGTTGGGGCTGGGTAGAGCATGGCTTCCTAACCATCTGTCCTGAGATGGGCATGGCGAATAGTATTTCATTTTTAGGGTCCACAGTGCTCACGTGGTCAGGCAGGGGATTCTTAAGGTCAATCTTACCACTTGGGCACAGAACGTATGAGCTTCACTCTGACACCCAGCAAACCCTGTCTTAGCAGCACATGGTGGATGGTGGTATCAATGTAGCAGTTAACAGGGTCCCTGCTGTGGATCATCAGATGACACACAAAGTTTATGGATTCAGTTCTCTGCCCTTAGAGTTTCCCTGACACCATGAACTCGTAGCCCTTGCCCCACTCTCCATAATGAACCACAGCACACTACAGAAGGCTCTCCTCACAGCAAACCCTAATAGTAGTTTACAGCACAGACTCTGTCTGGGCAATGGCATAGAGAATTCTTTTAGGCCACCTTTTCAGCATAAAGCTTTACCTGCCCTCAAGGAACCCAAACCTCTTCTGAACTACCTCGGCCAATTCACAGATCCAGTGGTTCTTTTCACAAAGAACATTCTGCATCCTGGAGGCTAAGGTAGTGATTTCTATCCTGGTTGTTACAACTTGGACCTTAACCCCAGAGAAGTCACCTTCTGCAAGCTTCTGAGTGAAGAACTCGCTCAGTTTATTTTTTAAGATGCTATCAAACTTCCTCTTCTTAGAAATTTTCACCGCCATATTGCTGCTGTGCACCACCAAAAGGAAAGGCTATTATTGAGTTCTGAGAGTTCTTTATGTAATCTGAATACAAATCTTTCATCAAATATATGCTTTGTAAACATTTCCTCCCAGCCTGTGATTTGTCATCTCATTCTTTTAACAGTGTTTACTAAAGAACAGCAGTTTTAAATTTTGAAGTCCAACATATCAGTTTGTTCTTCTACAGCGTAACATCTAAGAAATCTATCCCAAGGTCACAAAGATTTTCTCCTGTTTTCTTCTGGAAGTTTTATAGTTTAGTTTATACATATATATTTATGTAATAGAGACAAAGTCTCACTATGTTGCCCAGACCGATCTCGTCTTGCCTCAGCCTCCCAAAGTGCTGGGATTACAGGCATGAACCACCATGCCCAGCCAGTCTGAGTTAATTTTTGTTCATAGTGCAAGGTATGAATCAAAATTTTTTGTTTTTTGTGTATGAATATCCAATTGTTTTATAGTACCTCTGGTTGAAAAGACCATCCTTTCTCCTTTGAATTACCTTTGCACCAAAAATCAGATGACCACTTATGTATGGATACACTATTTTCTTCCACCAATCAATTTGTCCACCCCATGCCAATACCAGGCTGTTCTGATTTACTGTAGCCTTACAGTAAATCATGAAATCAGGAAGTGCTAGCCCTTTATGAATTGTTAGGCAGGTCCAGAGCAGTGCTCCGTCTAGGACTAATTATTCCTTACTACTGAGTGTACTAAAGGTCACAGGAAACAGTACCTTGCTCTCAAAGACAGCAGTGTGGTCCTGTGTGTCTCACAAATGGCTGTTTTTTATTTTCTGTACCAGTAAGTGCTTCTCGCAAAATTATCATGTCCATTCTGGAGGATCTTTGAGGTAAACTCTAAGTGGTGGTAAGAACACCTTAGGTTTTATCGCTTATTTTGTTTCTTATGGCTTAGGTAAGTCACAGCCTCTGACATCTATTCCCACAACTGAAAAATGAGGATTTGAACCATATCATCCCAGACAGTAGCACCTGTTCATCAGCTTTTTGTTCACAAAATATTTTCTATATTTCCTCGATTATATATTATATTTAAGATAATCCTGCTCATCTTACTGACAAGAAAACACTGAGACGTTAGAAAAAATGCAAAGAAAGGAAACTCTCATACATTGGGAATGTAAAATGATTCAGTTACTGTGAAAAACAGTTTGGCAGTTCCTCAAAAAGTTAAACATAGGGTTACCATACGACCCAGTAATTCTGCTCCTAGGTGTACATTCAAAAGAATTGAAAACTGGTATTCAAACAAATACATGTACATACATGTTCACAGCAGCACTAGCCTGACAACAGCCTAAAGATTAAAACAACCCAAATGTCCATCAACTGATAAACGGATAAACTGGGGTATATACACACAATGAAATATTATCCAGTCATAAAAGGGAATACAGTTGTGACACATTCTACAACATAAATGAAACTTGAAAACATTATGCTTAGTGAAAGAAACCAGACACAAAAGGTCACACATTGTATGATTCCATTTATATGAAATGTCCAGAATAGGTGGATCCATTGAGATGAAATGCAGACTGGTGGTTGTCAGAGGAGTGGGGTGGGTAGACTGAAGCAAAACTGCTTCATGGGTATGGGGTTTCCTTTAGGGATGATAAAAACATTTTAGACCTATAAAGTAGAAGTTGCCCAACACTGTGAATGTACCAAGTCACTGAATTGTTTGTTTTTAAATGGCTAATTTTATATTATACAAATTTCATCTCAAAAGAAAGAATACACTTAGAGAAGCACAAATGACCACCAAGCTCTAAGTTTCCACAAAACTGAAATAATGGCTGTGAAAGAAATCTGAAAAGTGTAGCTAAGGCTGGGTGCAGTGGCTCACACCTGAATTCCTATTACTTTGGGAGGCCAAGGCGGGTGGATCACTTGAGGTCAGAAGTTCGAGATCAGTCTGGCCAACATGGTGAAACCCCATCGCTACTAAAAGTACAAAAATTAGCTGGCTGTGATGGCGTATGCCTGTAATCCCAGCTAGTCAGGAGGCTGAGGCAGGGGAATTGCTTGGAAGCAGAGGCTGCAGTGAGCCGAGTTTGCACCACTGCACTACAGCCTGGGTGACAGAGCAAGACTCTGTCACCAAAAAAAAAAAAAAAAAGTGTAGCCAATTTTCACTTATCTCTGATAATGGAGGATGGCAGAGCCACAGGTAATCCCAAATGGTATACATTAGGATAACCATTTTTTACAAAATCAATATGTATTTTATTATCATATGCAAATAAATAAATGACAAGTATTGAAATGTTTCCTATAATTTAACAGTAAAAATCTCATTCATACTCTTTGACTCTATTTTTAAAAAGTAAAGTTCATTTCATAGAATATCACTTGGAGGCTTAACTTTGCACACTTTGGATATAAACTATGTTTGAGTATGATCAACACTAAAATACCCACACAAGGGGTCAAGAGATACAGAAAAAAGAACCACGGCCCAAAGCTGTTGGGTTAAAATAAAAGGACTGTCTTCCTCACCTTTGCAAGGCCAGAGAGGAGCTCTAAAGCTGCCAGTGATATGCTCATGTCTTGGCGCCACTGGGAGTTGAGTCTTTGGGTGACGAGATGAATGCTGCGAATCAGGAGCCCAGCAGCTGAATCTGTATTAAGAGCTAGGATATAACCCCAATGCCACATCCCACAGGGAGGGAAAACAACTAAGCATTAGTAACGAGAAGCACAGCATCCACTAGGCACAGACCACAGCAGCCACAGTGAGAACGACGGGCACCCACACAGTGCTATGCTCCCCACCCCACTGGGTTGAGTGCCAAGTCCAACTACACGGTGCACAGGCACATGTGCTAGACCAGAGCAGCTTCTAGCTCCTGGTTCATGCACTTTCACACAACTGTGGGATTTGGTAGTTTCAGTGTCATTTTTATAACAACGTAAATCTTAAAGTTTCTAAATTATCAACTCATAGAGAGGTACATTTTCAAAAAGAGTGATGAAAAGGCTATCAATCATTTCCTTCAAACTTTATAGAGGAAAGAATTCTAATTTTACAGCCTCCTCAGATGCTGGGAAGTACTCTAAAGCAAGCATCTGTTGAATTTACTTACAGGGTTTAAGCCATCAAAACTCACATGCAATGCCTTTTCAAACACACTTTAACATTTAATTCTCCAGGATTACTTTAATACTTCTAAAAAAATTAAATAACCAAGCCACCGTATTTTTATTTGCGCTCCAATCTATACTTAAAAGCAATCACTAGTTAGCTAGTAGGAAATTAGGAAAAATTAAGTAAGGACAAATTAAACTGAATTTATAAAGGAAGCTTTAGGGACATTATACCTGTCGATCCTATCAGAAAGAGGGCAGTGACAACAGAAAAAGGAATGATCATTAAAGAGAGACACTCATGCGACACTAACACAAATCAGGATTTCTTAGTAAAAAATAGTTTACGACATTACAAGCAGAGCTCACTAACACCAGTTCAAAATGCTAAAACGAACAATAATCACTTAAAACATTTATATTAGAATACACGCAGTAATGAAAATTTCTTTTTTTCTTTGTTTTTGTTTTGTTTTGTTTTGAGATGGAGTCTCGCTCTGTTGCCCAGGCTGGTATACAGTGGCGCAATCTCGGCTCACGGCAACCTCTGCCTCCCGGGTTCAAGCGAGCCTCCTGCCCTGACCTCCCGAGTAACTGGGATTACAGTTGCCTGCCACCATCCCCAGCTAATTTTTGTATTTTTAGTAGAGATAGAGTTTCACAGGCTGGTCTCGAACCCCTGACCTCAGGTGATCCGCCCACCTTGGCCTCCCAAAGTGCTGGGATCACAGGCGTGAGCCACTGCGCCCAGCCAGTATTGAAAAATTTATTTAGCTTAAACATATTTTAGAAAGCATAAAAAATAATTTTCAACCTATAGAATGCCTAAATCTACATACACAGTGAATAAGATAATTTAAATAACTTCTTCACAAATATAATATTTAAATGTGTCAAATATCCACATAATGGCTTTATATATCTGATATGTTCAAGGATACTTGTTGCAAACTTAAACCATAGAAACATGCCTCATGAATTCATGAACTCACGAACATGGCTCATGACATGCCTCATGAACCTCATGAACATGGCTCATTAACTCTCCAGATGATTAAAAAATTAAACTCACATCTAAGAATCTAGATATCACTCCAATCTAGTTGGATAAGTGCTCACAGATTCAATACACTGTTAGTACTTATGCAGAAAAACATAAAGGTACCCATAAACTTACAGAACCCATAAAACAACTGCCCAAGGTAGGGGACAACCTTGTATAGGATGCTTGGCTGGCAAATGTTTTAGTTGGCAGGACAAAAAATAAAAATGTTTCAGGGCTAATGAATCTAGTGAGCTATAGTAGGGAGTACACAGGTTTTAACATGAAGACACGCTTTCCTCTGGGCTGCTATCTAATACATCCCCTATCACCCTCCTTGCCACACAGCAATAACTGCCTTATTGAACACCTCTGCCACTACACTGTGAGCTCTGAGGCAGAGCCCACATCTTATTTGGTTCTCTACCACCACACATAGTAGAGAATTCAGAAATGTTTCCTGATCACCCATTACTATCAATTATAAAATCTAATATACTACCCCAAATCTAATATACTACCCAAAAGCTATACAGCTAAATTAAAAAGATTTGTTTTCTTTTTCTTAGCTTCTTAAGATTGACATCCTCACTATTACACTAAGGTACATAAAAAACATGAACATTAAAATTTTTAATGTTTTATAAATGTAAGCATTAAAGTCATTTTATTAAACTTTGAATTTCAAAAGAAACACGACTAACCATAATCTCTTAAGAGAGCTTGAGCAGGTCTCTCACTATCGGGAGTCGTGGGCTCCGTGCTTCCACCACTTGTTGAACTAATACCACTATTGGTGCGACTATGACTCTTCAGGTTATTTTCTCCACCACCCTAGTCAAATGAAAATGAATCAAGTGTTTGAGGGTTACATCACAGTTTACGAGTATAAATAAAGGTCAATCATTAAAAACCATGTTGATAAAGCAGAATGTGCCAACTGAATAGTACAAACTGATACTAATAGATAGAAATTGACAAGGGATTAAAACCACTGTGGTATTTTTTTACACAGACACATCTACTGGAGGGTATGAAGGGTTTGACTACTACAGGTGCCCATACTGGGGACGTCTTTGCCACTATTTACAAAGGGCTGGCCCAGCTTTTTCTTTTTTTTTTTTTTTCTTTTCTTTTTATTTTTTGAGACCGAGTCTCGCTCTGTCGCCCAGGCTGGAGTGCATTGGCCGGATCTCAGCTCACTGCAAGCTCTGCCTCCCAGGTTTACGCCATTCTCCTGCCTCAGCCTCCCGAGTAGCTGGGACTACAGGCGCCCACCACCTCGCCCGGCTAGTTTTTTGTATTTTTTTTTTTTTTTTTTTTTTTTTTTTGAGACGGAGTCTTGCTCTGCCGCCCAGGCTGGAGTGCAGTGGCCGGCTCTCAGCTCACTGCAAGCTCTGCCTCCCGGGTTCACGTCATTCTCCTGTCTCAGCCTCCCGAGTAGCTGGGACTACAGGAGCCCGCCACCTCACCCGGCTAGTTTTTGTATTTTTAGTAGAGACGAGGTTTCACCGTGTTAGCCAGGATGGTCTCGATCTCCTGACTTCGTGATCCGCCCGTCTCGGCCTCCCAAAGTGCTGGGATTACAGGCTTGAGCCACCGCGCCCGGCCTGGCCCAGCTTTTTCATCTTTACTAGACTTCACTAGATTCCAGGTCCTTAAAAAAAATACCCTAGTGCCTCCCAAGCAAAACTTCAGAAAAGAAATATAAGCTTAAAAAGCATGAATAAACAAACAGCAACTTTCAAATATAGTTATATCAGAAAACACAAACAATAAAATACCAGGGTTAGTATTAACTCCCATATGTATAGGGGCTAATAAACCTGTCAGACTTCCCTCATTTTTCCCCCATATGAACACAGTTCATTATACTCAGATCAGTAAATTATTATTAACCATCTACTGAGACACGAATGTAATTTCTTCAATAATAATTTGATCACCCATCCTACATCTACTCAGCTTACTACATATACCCAGCTTACCCCAGTATACACTATTAACCCCCCCATTCTCTTGCCTCTACTCCACGTATAGGGATGATATATCTTGAAGACAAAGCAGAGAGCACTGGAAGTCTCTGAGAAGCATTTTCGATTTAGAAGCATTGGTGCTTTGAGGGACCTGCAAACTTAGGTCTAGAGGGGTTACAAAGAATTGATGGGAAAGAAAAAGTTAAAGTAGTTGCTTGCTGGCTAGGGCTTTTCCTAGGTTATTCAACCAAGTTTGCCACCACAGCAAAACAAGTAAGAGTTTAAGTAGATACTGTTCAGAAATAAAGACTGGATTTAGCTGTAGTTTCTCTCATACAGAATCTCTTGGGAACCTGATGTACAGCTGATGAGGCACTGAAAAGTAAACCTCAAAATATGTTATTTTTAAAAAGAATCCTTCTGAGCAAATGAGTAGGATTTACAAACTAGTTAAAGGTCTTTAAAATTCACAAAGATGGCCGGGCGCGGTGGCTCAAGCCTATAATCTCAGCACTTTGGGAGGCCGAGACGGGCGGATCACGAGGTCAGGAGATCGAGACCATCCTGGTCTACACGGTGAAACCCCGTCTCTACTAAAAAATACAAAAAACTAGCCAGGCAACGTGGCGGGCGCCTGTAGTCCCAGCTACTTGGGAGGCTGAGGCAGGAGAATGGCGTGCACCCGGGAGGCGGAGCTTGCAGTGAGCTGAGATCCGGCCAATGCACTCCAGCCTGGGCGACAGAGTGAGACTCCATCTCAAAAATAAAAAAAAAAACTTCACAAAGATGGACATTTTGGAATATAATTTACATAAAATCCAAAAGTGATATTCTCTGACAGATTACATGTATGCTTCTTACCATCTCCATCTGGCAACCAATGGCTTCCAAAAGTGCTGAATCTTGAACAATATTTAACATTGCCCCTGCAACAACAACAAAACAGTATTTTATATAAAATACACAAGAACACTAAAATGGCTAAAACATTTTATATGATTAATAGTAGAGATAAGAATATAATTTTGGTTGAGTATTCCTGAAATACCCATGAAAGTACAGTTGGCTCTTAAACAACATGAGCTTGAACTGTACATGTGCAGGTGTTTTTTGTTGTTGTTGTTTTTTAAATAGAGACGGGGTTTCACTGTGTTAGCCAGGATGGTCTTGATCTCCTGACCTCGTGATTCGCCCACCTTGGCCTCCCAAAGTGCCGGGATTACAGGCGTGAGTCATTGCGCCTGGCCCATATGCAGGTTTCTTCAATAAACATGTTACAAAGCTTTTTGGAAATCTGTGACAATTTAAAAAACTCCCAAACTGCATAGCCTAGAAATATTAAAAAAAAAAAAAAAAAAAAAAATGGCCAGGCACAGTGGCTCATGCCTATAATCCCAGCACTTTGGGAGGCCAAGGTGGGGCAGGAGGTCAAGAGTTCGAGACTAGCCTGGTCAACATGGTGGAACCCCATCTCTACTAAAAATTACAAAAATTAGCCAGGCGTGGTGGTGTGCACCTACAATCTCAGCTACACAGGAGGCCGAGAAGAATTGCTTGAATCTGGGAGGCAGAGGTTGCAGTGAGCCGAGACTGCACCACTGCACTCCAGCTTGGACAACAGAGTCAGACTTCATCCCAAAAAGAAAGAAAAAAAAAGGGAGAGAAAGAAAAAAATATTTAAAAAATTATAAAAAGTTAAAATTGGCTGGACATACTAGCTCAAGCCTGTAATCCTAGCACTTTGGGAGGCCAAGTCAGGAGGATCGCCTGAAGTCCTAGGAGTCTGAAACCAGAGTGGGCAACAAAGCAAGACTCTGTCTCTAAAAATAAATAAAAAATAAAAAGCTAAAATTTATTTAAAAACTTACATACACAAACACAGATCATACATGATGCCATTTGCAGTCCAGAGAAATGTAAACAACGTTGCAGTATTAAATAACTGCATAAAATTAACTGTAGTACATACTGTACTACTGCAATCATTTTGTAGCCTCCTCCTGTTGTTATTGGGGTGAGCTCAAGTGTTAATGAGTATCCTGCTTAAAATACAATGTGATGTTAACCATCTCCATGTGAGTAGTTCATCTCTCTCATAGACTGAATACTGCAGTATCCATGGTTCTCACATATTTTCATCATGTTTACTGCAACACCATGAACCTTGACTAACACCATGGGACCCATAGGAAGTGCCACTAGTGATGCTGGAAGTGCTCCCAAGAAGCAGAGAAAAGTCATGACATTACAAGAAAAAGCTGAGTTGCTTGATATGTACTGTATATTGGGGTCTACAGCTGCAACTGTCCAACAGTTGAGACGATTTATCTTATAAACAATTTATGGTATCAATAAATACAGTACTAAAAATATATTTTCTCTTCCTTATGATTTTCTTTTTTTTGAGATGGAGTCTCACTCTGTCACCCAGGCTGGAGTCCGGTGGCATGATCTCAGCGCAATGCAACCTCCACCTCCCGGGTTCAAGCAAATCTCTGCCTCAGCCTCTGAGTAGCTGGGATTACAGGCGCCCACCACCATGCCTGGCTTTTTTCTTCTTTTTTTTTTTTTTTTGGTATTTTTAGTAGAGACGGGGTGTCACCATCTTAGCCAGGGTGGTCTTGAACTCCTGACCTCATGATCCACCCACCTCCCACCGGCCTCCCAAAGTGCTGGGATTATAGGCGTGAGCCACCACCACGCCCAGCCTTTTTTTTTTTTTGGAGACGAAGTTTTGTTCTTATTGCCCAGGCTGGAGTGCAATGGCATGATCTCAGCTCACTGTAACCTCCGCCTCCTGGGTTCAAGCATTTTCCTACCTCAGTCTCCCAAGTAGCTGAGATTACAGGCATGTGCTACCACACCCTGTTAATTTTTGTATTTTTAGTAGAGACGGGGTTTTACCATGTTGGCCAGGGCAGTCTCGTGAGCCACCTGCCTTGGCTTCCCAAAGTGCTGAGATTACACCATGTATTTCTTAATAAAATATTCTTTTCTCCAGCATACTTTATTGTAAAAATTCAGTATATATTAATAATATTCATAAAATACAAAATACATGTTAATCAACTGTTATTAGTAGGCTATTTTTTTTTTGGAGACGGAGTCTCACTCTGTCGCCCAGGCTGGATTGCAGTGGCCGGATCTCAGCTCACTGCAAGCTCCGCCTCCCGGGTTTACGCCATTCTCCTGCCTCAGCCTCCCGAGTAGCTGGGACTATAGGCGCCCGCCACCTTGCCCGGCTAGTTTTTTGTGTTTTTTAGTAGAGACGGGATTTCACCATGTTAGCCAGGATGGTCTCGATCTCCTGACCTCGTGATCCGCCCGCCTCGGCCTCCCAAAGTGCTGGGATTACAGGCTTGAGCCACCGTGCCCGGCCCAATAGCAGGCTATTTTTAGGGAATCAAAAAGTTACATGTGGATCTCAACAGCTCAGGGAGTTGGCAAAAAACTCCATTTGTGAGTCTAGAAAATTGTGTCCACAATTAATGGCTTTTGAGACTTATGAAACCCTAAAAAACTTTTTGCCCAGCTACAGACAATTCCAGTCACCTATTAATTAGGTGTCTCTGGATAAATATGGTTCCTGGCCATTGTGACCCATCTCTTCAGGATCTCTCTCTCTCAGTTTTAGAGGCCTTTTAGAAACCATTTCAAGGATTGTGTTCCTGTTGGAAGGACATACACCCCACCTCCTCAGGGGCATGAGGGTTTAAACGGAATGTCTGATCCCACTTTTGAACAGATAAAAATCTAAGATGCTGGGAAGAAACCTAATTCTTGTCTTGCTAATGAAGAGAAGAAAGCAAGCCTCTAACCACTGCCACGGTCAAAGCATTCTCAGAGATCAATTGCTCCATAAGTAGGGAGTTCTAACTGCCACCCAGGTTTGTGGGCTGGGATGGTATTTGCATTCACATGGTTCAGTGGGTACTCCTGTTATGTGGCTGAGGAAAGCCCTACTTTCCTAAGAGCTTCCACTGTCAAGGGTGGTGATCTCAATACCCAGGGTTGCACTTCAGTGGCACTGAGACACAGAAACAACAATTGAAAACCTTTTGCTTTCAAATATAATATATTGCTGTTTACCCAATTTGAACATCAGACTAGAGGAAGAAAAGAAGAATTCCTCTGTTCATCAGGGTCTCTCTGAAGATTTTCAGGGAGATAAGACTGTCTGTCCCTTAGTGCTAACAATAGATCTGTCAGTCAACAAATACCTTATGATATATTTTGAAAAACATGTAAAAAGGGGGGACTTCAAGCATTTAAACAAACATAATAATTTCAGGTTCTGCGCTGTGAAAAAAATGATGAAATAAGATCATCTTTAGTAAAGTCTGTTAGGGAAGCTCTCTCTAAGATGATGAAGAAAAGCTAAACAAAAATCTAGGGAAAGAACATCCCAGCAGGAGGGATACAAAGAAAGGTTCTGAAGAAATCATGAGCTACTATGTTTGAGAGAAAAAGGACTAGGAGGAAAGTACAGACCGACGAGACCTGTAAGTAACGGGCAGGAGGAAGAGGAAGAGGAAAAGGAAGAGGCAGGAAGAAGAGGAAGAGGCAGGAGAAAGAGAAAGAGGCAGGAGAAAGGAGGGCAGGAAGAAAGGAAGAAAGAAGAGAGGGATGGGAAGGAGAGGCAAAGAGTGGAGAAAGGAGAGAAGGGAGAAGAGAAAGAAAAGCAAAAGCACAAATAAAATGGCCAACCAAGACAACTGTAACACTTTACTTCCCTCATCTCACCGCTTTAAATTTTCTTACATTAAAAAACTAACCGTGCCTCTGATGCAGAATAAGTAGAGCTACATTAGGTTTAGGCTCCGGTCACTGACTGCCGCCTCCTCATCAGGCCTGCAGTCAACAGTACTGGGTTTCACTTACAACATAATGTGTGAATACAAACCTAATATCATTTGGGTGTTGTTGGGGTCCGTTTCTGTTTGCAAGGCACCTATTAATATATTCACAAGTCTCAACTTCAGGGACAGAAAAGTTATTGGTTTATCATAAGACGAGCTGTCATCGTTACTAAACTTTCCTTCCAGGACCACCTATGGAAAAAACAAATAATATTTAACATCAGCTGTTGCAGCTCAGGATGCCCATGTGGGAACAGCCAGAGTGGAGGAACAGATCAGTCTAATGAGAAAGGCTTTCAGTATAATATTAGCCACTGTGCTAACTCTGTCACTAACACTCAATATGTTAATAGATGTCCTCAGCCTGTAACTGCTTGAAAACTGGTAGAAAAACTGACAGAGAAAAAAAAAAAAAACAAATCACAAGTCAACTTTGTTAATTCACTTGAAATAACTTGAGTGAAATAACTTGAGTTAAAAAATAAAACATCCCGTTCCATTTTTAACATTCGATTTGACTTAAATTAGTACACAAAGCAGAATATAGAATATAAAAAAACTTTAACAAAACATTACCTCAGATTTGACTGTGCCAAAATGATGAGGGAGGGGCAACAAAGAAAGTAGGATATTAATGGAGGATCTTCGCAATTCTGTTGGATTTACATAGCTTTTGAATTTTGAGAGCTCTCTGTCAAAAAATAAAAAGATATTAGTATTTTTGAACTCAAGTACATTAGCTACTGCCAAATACATATAATGCCAATTTTTCCAAATCCAAGTATTGTGTATATGTGTATTGTGTATTTCTAAGTTAAACTGTTAGTGAATTGAACTAGAAGTTGATCGGTTTCTTTCTCTAGAATGTAAGGCCTACTCTACAAAGGTAAGGCCTCTGTGTTGGAGTTGTTCTCACCCACCTAGACCAGGCCAAAAACAATTCAACAAGCCCACAGACAAATCAGAACTGAAGGAGTTCAGGGATGAGGTGCGTTTGGACACACTACACTCATTAAATGTGGCCTGAGTTCTCTTGGACTATGAAGACGACTGGACAGGATACATTAGGAAACTGGGGAGGAAGCACCAACAGACCAGGCCAAATCAGACAGTTGATATAACAGCAGAGAATGATAGCTTACCTGTCAGGCAAAATGGTTTCAAGAGCTGAAATAAAGTAAGGAACCACAACATCAATCCCTTTCAAGTCACAGCAGAACAAAGGAGGAGAGTTTAGAATAACGCTGGCCAAGACAGGATGGCACACATAATCATTTATCTGCAAACCTTGAATTAAAAGCATGTAAAATCTAGGAAAGCAAGAAAAAAATTTTAAACAAACTGCTAATCAAAAGTTTTCATAATTATTATTTGCTACATAGTTATCTGAAAGTCTATTTCCACTCTTCACTATTTTTACCCTTTAAAGAAAGGGCATTACT
Source organism: Rhinopithecus roxellana (assembly GCF_007565055.1). Classification (NCBI taxonomy): domain Eukaryota; kingdom Metazoa; phylum Chordata; class Mammalia; order Primates; family Cercopithecidae; genus Rhinopithecus; species Rhinopithecus roxellana. The sequence goes on along the minus strand of NC_044561.1, from coordinate 110,951,663 downwards.
GGAATTACTGGAGTTTACTAGAATTTTACCCTTTAAAAGGTATTACTGGAATTATTGGAATTTTACCCTTTAAAGGGTATTACTGGAATTAAAACAATTCTGAATTATATACACTAAGACCCAAATCATCTTTTTTAATGAAGAAAAAAAAACCATTCATGTCTATTGCACCTTCTCAAACTTTGAGTCTTGCAACTCAAAGTTCTAGGAGCCTGCAAATAAGGCAACCAGAACAAAACAAAACAATAGGCTGCAGTACTTTTCAATAAACTGCGGGAATTGCTGAGTTAAATTCCGTAACAGAAAAATGTTGCAACATTTAGTAATTCCTAGGGAAAAAAAGTATGTTTTCATTTTTGTCCCTTCCCCATTAATTTTGGGGGGACAATGAAAGAAAGAAACCTACATTTGATCTTCTGTATTCATCATGAAGGTCACCTGAATAAGATTCCTTTTAGGAATATGCCTGAATATACTTTAGTTTTTAACTCCACCCCCAAACTCTAATCAACTTACTAACCATTCAATCTCCCATTACTCAAGAGCAACTATACTGTTATACTCTTCTACTGTGAGGTGAGTTTCTCTTCTCTGTAAAACTCTTCAGAAACAACTTCATCACCTACTGGTTACTACTTAACCCATTTCAATCTCTCTCCCTAGAACTCAACTAAAACCATACTAGCAAATAACCAATGGGCTCTCGACTGCCAAATCCAAGAGACATGATTAATTCTTAACTCACTCTGCCTTTTGAAAGCATTCAACCCTTTGACTACTCCCTTCTCTCCTTGTGCTTCCCTGATTTCTACGACCATTTTCTTTCACAGGTCCTCTTACTCTACCTGCCTCCTAATGATGGTGTTCCTCAGTCTTATACCTTTAGTTCTGGAAGCTCTCTCTTTTACTAACCTGATTTTAAACACTTCTTAAGTCACTAAATATAATCAAATCATTCTAACCCACACCTCTCAACTGAACTCCAGATCTGTTAGCCAAAAGCTTACTGGATATCTGGATGTCTACTGATTACTATGGTACTTCTGTGCACAATATCTAGCACAAAGTAGGACTTAATAAATATTTGTTGATAAATATCCCATAGGCACTTCAAATTCAATCGATTCAAAACTAAACTGATCACTTGCCCTCTCATGAATCTATTGTTTTGGTTTGTCCTACTACCACCCATTCAGTCTTATGGCTCAGTCAGAAAGTTCATGGTGATAGCGTTCTCCCCTACTACTAGAGTACCATTTAGGATATCTCCCCGGCCCAGAGTTCCTGAGAAACGTGCCCCCACAACAAGGGGGTGAGCTCCAACACCCTTATGTGACCCACCTACACAACTGTAGCTGACTAGATCAGAGACAGGCAGATTAATTAGATCCGCCTTCCCAGGAGTCTATAATTAAAATTCAGAGATACTAATTGGCCCTGATGGTCACCTAGACCAAGGCCATGAAAACTGGGTACTTTTTATTTATTTATTTTTGAGACAGACAGAGTCTCACTCTGTCGCCCAGGATGGAGTGCAGTGGCACAATCTCGGCTCACTGCAGCCTCTGCCTCCTGGGTTCAAGCGATTCTTCTGCCTCAGTTTCCTGAGTAGCTGGGACTACAGGGGAGTGCCACCAGGCCCGGCTAATGAAAACTGGGAACTCAGAAGCACACTACAATATGAGAAAATGATCTGCAGAGATGAGAAGAACGAAGCAGTTCTGGGAGACCAGGAAGACAGAGAGAGAGGAATAAAGTTGTTTCGGTCCTTGAGTATCTGCTCTTCATGAGGTCACATTGCATTTTCTGACCTTAGAATTTAATAAATATAACTAGCTTCTCACAACTTATTCTCCTTTTACTTAAGTCAGATTGAGAAGGTTTCTGTTGCTTAAAGCCAAGTGCCTATAGTTAAGATAACCCTGCCTAGTTGCCTGTATATACCATTCTTTTTCATATTCATAAAATTCTGTACTTAGTTCCCTCTGATAGGGTCAGTTTTAATTCTATCTCCTGAGAACCTAACAAGTATGCAGATATCTAAATACTCTGTTGATATTAACCTCACTTCTGCACCTGTGTGAATGATCAGTAAAGGAAGGCAAAACAATGTCAAGATGAATGGGAGGCCATTATGAGTTAGTTTAGGAGAAAAGCAACAAAGTCTAAAGTATAATGGTGGATAGAGTGAAAAGAGCGATCAGAAAGATGTTAAGGAGCAGAAAGGCAGGAGTTGGCTGATCAACTAAAGATACAGAAGAAGAGGATTCTAAAATGACTCTTCGTTTCTGCCCTAAGCAACTGAATGGATGGCAGAGGCATTCACAAAGATGGCTGAAGCCATAGATTTGGAGAAGATGACCCTAACCAACTTCCTAACACAGTCTAAACACTGACCATCCTTTAAAACTCCAGCATAATCATTCAATCCTCCCTAACTCTTTCCTGAATCCCCTGGAGTAAATGTGCACTGCTTCTTCCCCTGAATGCCCACAGCACATTATCTGTGCCTTTCCCATCAACATCCTATTCCTGTTGATCATTGTTTACGTGTGCACATGGCTTTGTTTGTGGCTCTGCCCAGAAAATAAGCTCCTTGGAAGCAGGATTTACAGCTGACTTATTTCTGGACTGCCTACATGCGAATACTGTGCTAAAAATTTCTTAACAAATTATTGTGGTCCTTAAATCGCTCCATATTAAAAAGATTCAAATAAGATGACATAAATAGCACTTCTAAAACAAAAAGGGTCTTAAGGGTCTTTACCAAATCAGATGAGACAGGTAAAATGAAAGATTTCAGGCAAATGTCGATCACTTACAGACATCTGTAGGTATTTCTGACCAACATTCATTCATCGGTTCAGTCGGCCAAGCAACGCTACAATGGCTTCACTATCAAAACTATATAAATGAAAAAACAAACAAAAATTCCAAGACCTGGATAAATAAGCTGGCAGAATCTCTTCTCCAGTCTTCTTGCTACAAAAAATCCTACACAGTGTCCCACAAGCCTCAGCTCTTCCTGCTTCATAGTTATCAGGAAATTCACTTGCATCAAACATAGGATTGGAAACCATGGTGTCTGTGGACATTTGTGACCCTTTCCGTCGAAACTCCATGCTAGCTTGTGTTGTAATGGCTGGGGAGAGAAAAGGAGGGTTTTATTATATTTGCAATATGCCAAGTAGGCTCATGGGACCCTGGACACAAAGATCAAATGTTGGTGTCATTAAATAGCTACTTGAATCCAATAAGTGCTTTTGTTTAGCAACTATGTCTTAATGGTTTTAAAAAGGGCTCTCTGAAATCTTCTTTGAAAATAGGTTACAATTAATTTACAGTGGCATTGTCAGTTTAACAGATTGTACAAGAAGCATTTTTCAACTGAATTTTTGATCAGCAGAGTACATTTGTATATATCTGTATCCACATACAGATATATAATACAGAATTTGGCTTTTCTATTATTTCTTTTGTTTTTTCTTCCCCCTACAGAATGATGCTTAAACGTTAAGAAAAATAGCTACTGCAATTTACACATTACCCTAGATGGACATCCTAATTAAATGGGCAACCCTATACCAGTCTGTATACTTTAGGGAGAGGGCAAAGTAAGGATGAGAAGTGGGCAGGGAGAAAAAGAGACCATTCCCACAACCCACCCAACTCCAAAACACACACCAAAGAATCGCTCGACCAAGCAAAATGAGAATGAATTTTAACAACCACAGACAGCAGCTAACTTGAGGCTGATAAATCAGAAAATTGGATTGATAAAAAAGATTATCATGGTCATTCGTTATCACTGAAACAGAAGCCCTTTGAAAGTTGCTTTTATTTTTAACAAAAGATTTCACAGTGTATTGAAAATCACTCTGAAATCTTTTATTACTCTACATGAAATGCTTAAATTATTTTATAATAGATTTAATAGAATGCAGAGTCAAGCATAAATCTTTATGCAACTTCCCATGAGCCATTTTTAGTCCTGAATAAGCTATCCAGCAATAATACATTTGAAAAACACTACATGCAGAATGCATACAAATCAAACACTAAATCTGTATAAAAATAAGCTTAAAGCTTTAAAAAAAAAAAAAAAAAAAAAAGCCAAAACACAGTTAGTGCAAAGTCCTGGAATTCATGACATGACCAGACTAGTATACAGAAATAATGGGACTGATTCAGGCAGATTAATTTGCTTTTGCCAACAATCTTCCCCATTCAAAACACAGAAAAGTATTTTTCTTCCCAAGTGCAAGAACTACAAGAGACAATGACAATCAAATTTTTAATGGAATTATGAAAAAAATAAAAACATGACTGCAATTAAGGAGAAGCTTCTGGTTCCTACTTACAAGATTTATAAGAAAGAAGAATTTGGATAAAAGATGCTGCAAGATAATAGAAATAAATGGAAACAAATCAAAGGACAGTAGTAATTATAAAATACTTTAAAGATGGTGAAATTTTACAATAAATTAAGAAGCTTTTTAGCTTTTTAAAAGTTAAATTAAAAGCTTTACGATACCACAAGCTAGTTCAAAAACATAGGAAATTGTGCATTCAGGTCCAAAATTATGATTTTTGTATCATGCAAAACAATGAACGAAGAAAATTACACAACTACAAAGAATTGAGGTTTTGAAGTGCCCATAACGTGCATTAAAATTTTAGTTCATTAACCCTTCCCAGCTCAATGTTACTTTTACAAAGCACAGTGTACTGTCATGTAAATCTAAAGCTAACCAGTTCAAAGAAGCAAACACTTTAAGTTAGAGGTGAACTGCATGGCAGAATTCCTTGATGGCAGCCAGTACTTAAAAACAGTTAATATACCCAAGCCTCCCACCAGACTCGAGACCTCAAGATTGGCACCTAGCATTCTAACCCCTTTAACTATTTGGATATCTCATATCTCCTGGGTAATGTAACAGCCTTTATCATCTCTGAACACAAAGAGGAGAAAAGGAGCTTCTATCCTCTCCCCAGCAAGGAAAAATTTTAAAGTAAGATGTTGTTCATATATGATTTGAAGTCTGGTTTTTATCTTCGGGTGCAAGAGGGTGAGCAAAGCTGTTACAAACTCCCTGGAGAGCAAAAAGATCTGTAAGTTCCCTTTAAGCAAGCCCACCAACCAAGTAGCAGGTTGAGCCAATCTAGATTCACGGATTTCAGTGTCAACAGCTCTATAGCCAAAAGTTACATTGTAAGAATTACATCTTAACAAAAATAAAAAAGAAAAACAGGACTGATTCATTCGAGAGAATGCAAATTAATAAATATAAACATGGTACAGAAAACTCAAAATATAAGGTACACGAACATAAAGACAAGCATAACCCAAAAGTCGTCTTTTAAAAGTTTTCACTTATTGTAAGTAAGCACATTTACCTATCCCAGAAGCACTACTTTCAATCTGTGAATAAAATTATAATATGAAAATGGCAGAATATAAAGTGTCTGAATTTGAAAAAAATAAAGCAAGCAAAGATATCCCTAAACTCAAACATGGCATTCTCAAATTATATTCCTAGAAATCTTTATATTCACTATTTTTCTAAATTAAAGATTTGTAAGAACATTCGAAATAATTACATGTGTATAATGTTCACAGACATAGACCCTGGTTCTGAGATGATAATAATAGCTAAGAATTATAATAACAGCTAAGAAATCATTTCTAAGAGAAAGCAGAGACCCTTCTGGCCATTGTATTAGTTTTATCCTTGGAATTAACAGTCTCCCTAGAGATACATCAACTAAAGTAAGTAGACATCTTTTTGTCTTATTTCCAACCCCAACAGAAGAGTGCTTTCTTACCAAACAACCAATACACTCATTAATGCATATATCACAGTACCTTGCCCATGATAATAGCAGCTCAATAAATGTCAGCCATTGTCATTTTTCAGCTAAGACATATTATAAACATTCAAAACACTGCACTACCCCACCCATCCATCCTGCACCCTATGCCAAATATAATGATTAAGATGACAAAAAAAACCACCAGCTCTTATTTAGACAGTTTCCTTTTTATAATAAAATCTAAATGAAGATATCAGGATTGAGTTATTAATTCTCCACCAATCAATCTTATTAAGTTAAAGAGCAAGTAGTATTTCTGAAAGTGTGCCCTTGAAATAAAGTTCTCTAGACTAAAAATCTGAGAGGTTATAGTACAGTGTGAAGCAAAAATTTTCTGATGCTTACATGTACTAATGAGTGAATGGCTGTCAAAATTGAAGAAAACACTTCTTGTAATGTAAATTTCCAGTTCGAATTTTTAATTCTTTATATAAATTGTATTATCCTGGCTGACATGAAGGGAACTTCCAGGTCACCTACTGAAAGAAATCTGATTCAACAAAATGTGGCTAACCTTAAGTATGTCTAATAAAACCAGACAAAAGGCCAAACCTCATAGAACATACATAAAAAGAACAGGGAGGAAAACTTCTAAAGTTCTGTTACTTCAGCTGGAAGGGGTTAAGCACAAGACATTGCTTGATCAGAAACAGAGAGCTTTTTAAGATACATATTAATCTTGCAGGTAGGAAAGACTAAAAAGAAAAAGAAAAAGGAAAAGGAAAAAAGTGATAACATATTTCTTGAGTAATATTTACCAGTCATGCTGCTGTCTCTGTTTATCCCATTATGAAGTTTACAGTGAACAAATGCTGCATCAAATAACCATGATCCAAAGAGATTCAAGATGCTGTTAACCTTTGGTCTCCGAGGGGCAGGCAGTGGCCGGGGTTCTGAACTAGTCTGATTTGGACTTGACAGAGGAGAGGTGGAAGACGTCTGGTGCTGAACTTTAGAGGCATGAGCAGTACTAACCTATTAGACGAACACAGGAACACACCCATACCAATGAAAAGTTTGAGAAAACAGTAAGACTTTATAAAAAGAATGGCAGACTAAAAAGCCAACCTTATATAGCTTAACAATGGTGACATAAACTCTTACTGTGCTTGTCTTCATGGTGGCCTTATTCACAGTAACAGCCCGGTGCCTCCGGTTATGTGGTGGGGTGGTATTGACAGCAGCACTTTGAGGCATACTTAATCTATTCACGGGTGTTGGGGGAGCACTGTCTGATCGGGGTCTAGAAATACCTTAAAAAAAAAAAAGGCAAATGAAATTATTCTTCATAGGTCAAAATATGTGATCAGAAAATTTTTCCCAGCAACCTAGTGAAGGCTTGGGACACATAGACTATAGCAGAGATTGCTAGCTGCCTCTCAGTATCTATTCACTGTTTCTTCCTGAGTAACAGAACACAAACTTTAGCTGGACATGGCTACCCAGAAAAAAAATGACTCAATTTTCAAGCTCCCTTTGCACCTAGACGTGGCCATATTTTGACCATAAAGAAGTTGGTGACTGTTGGGTAGGTCTTCTAAGAGATCTTCTTAAAGGACCAATTATATGCAGACTCTCCTTCCTAATTCCTGGACAGGATGTTTGGAACTCACTCAACCATCACGGCCCATGAGGCACTGTGCAAAGAATGGAGAGCCACCAGATGGAAGGGCCTTGGATCCCTGCTGGTGATGGAACCATTATACTGGCCCTGTACAGCCTAGCCCTAGATTTAACATATGTGAAAATAAGCTATCTTGTTTGTATTAGGATTTTTGGTTAAGTGGCAGCCAAACTTAATCAGAGCTAACATATTAACTGTACGTTAATAAGCATTTTAGAAAATGACAGATATTATAAATCACTGCCTTTCAACAGGTTAAAAATTTGACTTCTCATATATCTAAAATAAATGTGAAAAACAGCTTAAAAGAATATCTCACTAAAGGTATAATTTTGCTTTTTAAAGATATACACGAGAATGGTCCCAAATGCATTTTCATCTGTATTTTCTTGGATAGCTAGTATGCACGAACACTCTTTTCTTTTGCAATCATTTACTCTTATCCTTTGTCCACTGATCTACTAGCTTAATTCTTGTTCTTAGCACCTTGTTTGATGTATCAGGTGGGTGCAAAAGGAATTGCAGTTTTGTCCACATTAAATGGCAAAAACTGCAATTACTTTTGCACCAACCTAAATATTTACATAAAAACGATAACCCTCTGGCTATTTTATTTGTTGCAAATAATTTTTCTTCGCTTGTTATTTGTCATCAAATCTGTTCATCTTTTCCTTTGGATGTTTTCTAATAACTCGTAGGGTTAGCCTCTAGAGTTATGTAAATGAAGCTCTTCATACATCTAGCAACATACACAAAATTCACCTAAGAATGCATCCACCAGACAGCTGATTCCACGCATGGCACGAAAAAATATTTGAGGCAGATGTTTAAGGCAGGGATACTGATTCAATTCTTGTGGCATTCCGCTCACATTCAAGAACTGTTCCTGAAATTTGGGAGTAGAGCTTATAATAGCTGGGTTACTCAAATCCACAGGATTACTATTAAAAGAGAGAAAAGAATTAATCACAAATTTAGAAAATTCTATAGCAATAAAATACATGTAATCTAATTTAAGAACAGGACTGTTTGTGCCTATTTCTTTGATTCAGAGAAGAGACTGATTTGTATTTAATGGGTTAGTGATTCAAATATCAACACTTCTTTACAGAAGATCTGCAGTGTAGTTACATGAACATTGCCTATTCAGAGCATGAGAATCAAAGTAAGACTTTTTAATTTTTTAAGAGTATACATAGACACCTTTTCTAATATGTTTAGAATTAAGCAATAGAAGATGGACATGGTGGCACGTGCCTATGGTCCCAGCTACTCAGAAGGCTGAGGCAGATCACTTGAGCCCAGGATTTCAAGGCCGAGGCTGCAGTGAGCTATGATCATGCCAATGCACTCCAGCCTGAGCAACACAGCAACACGCCATCTCAGGAAAAAAAAAAAAAAGAAAGAAAGAAAAAAAAAAATTAAGCAATGGAATGGTAAAGCTATGTCAACAAGAACTCCAAGGAGAAAATTTTACTTTAGTATTAACATTTCCAATTAAAAAAAAAAAAACTATATTTGAAAATCAGGATTAGTGTTATAGTTTTATGCTGTGTTCATGTGTATGTACTAAAGCCATACATTTCAAAACAATGTATTTGTGTTTAATTACATTTTATGTACAGTTTGAAATATTTCCATTAAAAACAGATTACAATTTTTCACTCAAATGGTTTGCTTAGCATTCCATTAAGAAGCCTCTCCAATTCAAAGTAATACTGATAATCTAAAGCCGGTAAACAGAATTTCCACTACCTACAAGGCAAAAGAACTAGCTGAGAAATAGGAATCAGTGATCTATCCATGCTCTGGCTTTGAAAACCTCTTTTTCCACCCACCAAAAGAATTTCAAGTAACTGTAATTGGGGAAAGGGGAATGTGTATGCATGTAAGAAAAATGGGCTTCCAAGCATACTGTTTTCACAGAACTGTACTAGTCCATCAAGTAAGACAGAGGAGAGGAGATTCGTCGCTACCAGCAGTGCCTGCTGGGGGCTGTAGTTCAACTCTTCAGAAATTAGAAGAACAAGGAGTAAAGCTGAAATGGAACTACACCTAAGTCCAGCAGAGTTTGGTTAAATTCATGTCTACGACACATCAAAAACTGGAGAGAGAAAGGTTCATACCAGTTTCTCCAAAGGTAAACCACGAATGATTTATTGGCACCCAAATATTTAGAGAACAGATTCAAGAAAGTAAAACTTGAAATGAGAATGGGTAACAAAGGATACGAGAAACTAAAAGAAACTGCATTTCGGCAGTTCCAAATGCCCTGTGTACCTGATGCATTTGGGGAACCTGTTAAAAATCCAGATTTTACCTAAATTTACTGAAACAATCTCCAGATGGGGCCTAAAGGACAGGTGGGCATACACAAGTCCAAAGACAAGTATTTGAGAACGGTATGGGAAACAAAAATGAAAAATATTTTTTTGTTTTCCTGGAAAAAGATGAATCACTAACATACAACACAAAATATTGATGCCTATCTCCCCATCATATACAACCTTCATCCTAGGAAATTTGCCAACAATCACAAATAATCACAATCATAAATAATCCTCATGACCTGCCACTCGCAGCTTATTTAAGAAAGGAGGTAAAATTGTCCTAAAGGAGGTATCCAGATGTCTGCCATAGACCTAATTAATGAAGATAATTTGATCCAATTTTCCCTTTGGAGAAACTAAGCAAAGGGAAAGCCCCCATGAACTGAAAGGACAAGCACTGAAGTCAAGCAGTATCACAGCTATTTACACCACTGGGCAGTTATCAAGAGACTGCATGTCCCCCTCTCAAAGGCACGAGGGAACAGGGACTCAGGAGGAAGCCTGCTGGAGAAAGAGAACAACGCGCATGCACAAGAGAATCAAAAAAGCAAAGAGAAGCAAATGACAGTGATTTGTCCCGAGGCTGCCTTGATTCCTCCCCAACGTGAGAAAGGGTTGCTCACTGCTTCAGAGCCTGGTAAGACTGCTCTGTCTTCACATAATCTCTTTTTCTCACCTGCATTTGCTTAAGTAGGCTCCTATTTTTGCCATCGAAAATAACTCTAACTAAAGTACCACAGTCAGCTCAAGAAGAATATCTAAGAACTACCTCTAAAAAAGACTCTAGAACTAGAGTTTTGCTGTTCATTTATTTCATACTTTTAAGGAACATAAAACTTTGACACAACAGACCATAAAAAAGGATAGGAAGTTTTCCTATCCAATTCATCAAAAGATAGAACTACAGACAATCAGAAAAACATTAAAAGAAAAGCATTCCATAACCAAGCAAAACTTTTCTTTCAGGAATGATGGTTCAACATTGGGAAATTAATTAATATTTCACATCAACAGATGAAAGAAGAAAAACCACTTAATTGCTTAAATGGATCCAAAAATATTATTTGAAACAATTCAGTACTACTCCTGACTTTATTTATATTTTAATTTTATTTATTTATTTTTTGAGACAGTCTTGCTCTGTTGCCCAGGCTACAGTGCAGTGGTATGATCTTGGCTCACTGCAAATCTGCCTCCCAGGTTCAAGCAATTCTTGTTCCTCAGCCTCCTGAGTAGCTAGGATTACAGGTGCACCACTATACTTGACTAATTTGTTTTTCGTTTTTTTTTTTTTTTTGAGATGGAGTCTCGCTCTGTCGCCCAGGCTGGAGTGCAACCTCTGCTTCCCAGTTCAAGTGATTCTCCTGCCTCAGCCTCCCAAGTAGCGGGGATTACAGGCATGCGCCACCACACCCAGCTAATTTTTGTATTTTTAGTAGAGACAGGGTTTCACCATGTTGGCCAGGCTTGTCTCGAACTCCTGACCTCAAGGGATCCACCCACCTTGGCCTCTCAAAGTGCTGGGATTACAGGCGTGAGCAACCACGCCCAGCCCGTTTTTTGTATTTTTAGTAGAGATGGGTTTCACCATGTTGCCCAGGCTGGTCTCGAACTCCTAAGCTTGCCACCTGCATTGGCCTCCCAAAGTGCTATTATTACAGGCGTGAGTCACTGTGCCCAGCCTTTATTTTCAAAAATTTTTAATTGCTGGCCAGATGTGGTGGCTCAAGCCTATAATCCCAGCACTCTGGGAGGCTGAGGCAGGCGGATCACGAGATCAGGAGATTGAGACCATCCTGGCTAACACAGTGAAACCCCGTCTCTACTAAAAAATACAAAAAATTAGCTGAGCATGGTGGCGGGTGCCTGTAGTCCCAACTACTCAGGAGGCTGAGGCAGGAGAATGGCGTGTATCCAGGAGGCGCAGCTTGCAGTGAGCAGAGATCGCACCACTGCACTCCAGCCTGGGCAACAAAAAAAAAATTTAAAAATAAATAAATAAAATTTTTGATTGTTTAGGAAAGCAGGAGCATAAAAAAGAACATGTAGTATCGACAACCAACATCCTACTCAAAATTCCATATATTAGAGGCATTCTGAAGAAAATCAGAACCAAAAAAGGTGCCAAAACAGTATCACTTTAATTCAACAGTGTTCTAGAAGTTCTGAACGATGCAGTAAAATAATATACAGAAATAACTGTAATAATAGCAACTTTTAAAGACCTACCATGCACTAGGCATCATACCGTTTTACATGCTTTTTCTTCTTCAATTCTTATAACGAGATGGTACAATCATTATTCCCATTATGTAGATTAAAAAGAAACTGAGGCACAGGGAGAATAAACTGTTCAAGTTCACAAAGAAAAAACTAGCAGAATTTGAACTCAAGTCCAAGTCTTACTGCATCCAAAGTATTTTTAATTAGTCACCAAAACAAGTATGAATTATTAGAAAAGAGACACTTCTTATTTGCAGGTATGTGTCCATATCTCAGAAGAATCAGTGAAATACTCAGAGCTCTTTTAAATGCCATATATAATATACAAAATAACATGAAGTAAAAAATGTTCTTTACAGCAGTAATAACCATCTAGAAGACAGAATAGCAGAAAAGAGTTAGCTTTTCACATCAGCAACAAATACCTAGAAATAATGGTAAAGAAAATATTAAAAATATTTGTGAAGACTGTAAAACATTTCAATAAGATACGCAAAATTCTGAAAAAAGAAAAAGACATGCTTTTAGAAAGGCGGACTCAATATCAGATATCAGCGTTTCCTAAATATAAATACAGGCTTAATACCAGTCTCATCTTTGGCAGAGTCTGGCTAGCTGTTCACAACTTTCTCTTTTCTTCTCTGTTCTCTTGCAATTAAGTGTGATGTGTGTCTGAGTTCTGGCTAATGGAATATGAGTAACAGTGATTTATATTACTTCAAGGCCTGACACATAAAACCCTCCCACAAAATTTTCCTTGTTCTCTGTTCCCCATCTGCTAGTCAGATACGAAACTCCTGCTTACAACACTGAGGTCCTAATGGAGTCATCTGTTGAAGATGAAAGAGCCTCTGCCAGCTGGGTCCCTGAACGACTATGTGAACAGAGCCAGTCCTGATTCTAGACTTAAGATTTTCAGGTTCATTTGCTAAAGCAGAACATATTCCTTACCCTAATTAATACACAATCCAAACCCTAGAAGATTTCGTTGAGGTTATTCCTTCTGTTTGCTTATGTTTTGTAACTTGAAAAATTGGTTCTAAAAGTGATCTGAAATGTTAAACAGGCAAGAAGAGATAAATACTCTAAGAGAAGGAAAAAGAGAAAAAGACATTAGGCCTACTAAATATCAATAATATTATAAAGTTAAAATAATTAAGAGTGTGACTCTGACATAAAAATAAATGAAGAAATTAATGAAGTAATATGGGAACTATCCAGGCCGGGCACGATGGCTCGATGCCTGCAATCCTAGCAATTTGGGAGGCTGAAGTGGGTGGACTGCTTAAGTCTAGGAGTTTGAGACCAGCCTGGGCAATGCAGGAAGACCCTATCTCTCCAAATTACGTGCGTGCGTGCATGTGTGTGTGTGTGTGTGTGTGTGTATATATAAAGACAGATCCTGAGGTATATAAAAGAACTTACTATTACAAAGGAAACAACATTGGAAGAAATCATAGGTGATTATCCAATCAAAGAACACAAAAGAAATAGAAAATGATCACAGAAAGACAGTTAAAAACTAAGATCACTGACAGCTGAAAAACACAAACTAGAACTACAAAATGTGAAGAAATGATACAAAATGATTAACATACCTAACTTATAAAAAGGTCATAAAGAGTAATTCAGAATCACTGATACACAAATAGAAAAATTAGGCTAGTCAAACCAGAAAGAGAAGAGATGCAAGGAAAAACTTTAAGAATCAGTTTACAACAGAATAAATGTCCCACAGAGCACACGAATGGGGCTGGAAGAGGGATAAGTAAAAAGTGATGAAACTGAACTGAAAAGAATTACTATATAAAAGACAGGGACAGCAGGATGTAGAAGTATACCCCTCTGCAAAATTTTAGGGTGTTTCTCCCACTGAAACTTTAAACAGGCGCTTGGAGGAGGGCTCTGAGAGGCAGACTGACCAGTCAGTGCTGGACACAGAGAGGAGCAAAGCAACCTCCAGTCCCCAAAGAATGTGACAAAATCCCAAGAGAAAGATCATCAGCCAGGCTGCAGCAACAGGCAAGAGAACAAGTGTGGCATCTACCACAGGGAACACGTTCCTAGAGAGTGTAAACCAAGAGCGGCTGAGGACAGCCTAACCCTGCTGGGACAGGGAGAGCAGGAGGCACAGGATAGAAACGTGCTTGTTGTCCAACAGGGTTCCATTTGATGAATGGAGTTTAGTGTCCACATTCTGAATTCAAACAAGAGACTTACAGCATGGTTCCTGCCCTAAGACACTTTGATGAATGGAGCTTAGCGTCCACATTCTGAATTCAAACAAGAGACTTACAGCATGGTTACTGCCCTAAGACACTTACTGGGTAAATAGCACATGAAATAATAAAATAACAATACCTTAGCATGTGTAAAAAGCGAAACCATGTCTGTGCAACACACTCATTATCCATTTCTGGAGGGATCAGACTGGCATCTTCATCGGGAACTTTAAATGGAGGAAATGAAGGCCCATATGTAAAGCGTAGCAATCTAGAAAATAAACGCACACCACTGAGTCCATTTCTTAACAGATTGAAAAATACACTCAAGCACAGAAACATGAAAATAGATGAAACGTATGTACCTCACATAAGTGAACAAGACATATGGAAACTCTCATTCATAAAACAGACAAACTGAAAGAGGATTTCTAGTTTTTTATGTTTGGGACGATGAATATGCTAATTACTCTGATCAATCACTATACATTTTTAATACATACATCAAAACATCACTACGTAATCCAAAAATATGTACAACTATTATGTGTTCATTTAAAAAAAAAAATTTCACATTGAAAACAAACTGGAGACCTCCAAGATGATTTCTAATGGAAAGAAGCTGGGAAGAAGAGAGTATATGCTGGTGTATATATTTTATATGTAATACATGTGTTATTATTAGCATCTTCTTTACAAGATACACGAGTTTTTGGGTAAAATAAACAAGTATACCAAAAAAAAGAATGTTTTAAATTATTTAAGATACTTAAATTATTTATAGATAATAAATTTAATAATTTAAGATACTTAAATTATTTGTAGAAAATTATGTAAGATACTTAATTATAAAATAATTATTATTAAAATACTGCTACTTCCTGCTGTCCTTGTCTTTCATATAGTAATTCTTTTCAGTTCAGTTTCATCACTTTTTACTTATCCCTCTTCCAGCCCCATTCGTGTGCTCTGTGGGACATTTATTCTGTTGTAAACTGATTCTTAAAAGTTTTTCCTTGCATCTCTTCTCTTTCTGGTTTGACTAGCCTAATTTTTCTATTTGTGTATCAGTGATTCTGAATTACTCTTTATGACCTTTTTATAAGTTAGGTATGTTAATCATTTTGTATCATTTCTTCACATTTTGTAGTTCTAGTTTGTGTTTTTCAGCTGTCAGTGATCTTAGTTTTTAACTGTCTTTCTGTGACATATGTTTATATGTAATATATGTTTCACATGTATACATTACATATTACTTATAAATTATAGCTATTTATATACAATTATACTTATACAATTATATAATCATACAATATTTAAATTTTTTAAAAGATTCATCTCACTGCAAATTTCTGCAATATAACTAAGTTATAATAGTTTTACATGAAGTTCAGAATTTCTGACATACCATAAAAATAACTCAACCACTCAATTACTTAATAGTAATATTCTAAATGTATTAAAACTATTCAAAGCCCTTTAACTCAATTATTCTCTATCTAGAGATAATATAATCAGAATACATATAAAGACTATGTATAAACCATTCATATCACCAATATTTTTTAAATAAAACAATGGGAACAACATAAATATCAAAACAGCAGGGGAAGATGGGAGGATTGCTTGAGGTCAGGAGTTTGAGTCTGCAAAGAGCCATGACTGCACCACTGCACTCCACCCTGGGCAACAGTGCAAGACCATATCTCAAAAGAAAGAAAAAAAGAAAAATAAACAACGCTGGCACAGTGGCTCACGCCTGCAATCCCAGCACTCTGGGAGGCCAAGTCTAGTGGATCACTTGAGTCCAGGGGCTTGAGGCCTGCTTGACCAATATGCAAAACCTCATCTTTACAAAAAATACAAAAATTATCTGGGCATGGTGGCATGCACCTGTAGCTCCCAGCTGCCCCGGGAGGCTGAGGTGAGAGGATCGCTTGAGCCTGGGGAGGTTGAAGCTGCTATGAGTCCTGATCACACCACTGTACTCCAGCCTAGACAACAGAGCAAGACCTTGCCTCAAAAAACAAAAATAACAACAACAATAACAAGGCAATTTTTTTTTTTTTTTTTTTGAGATGGAGTCTCGCTCTGCCACCCAGGCTGGAGTGCAGTGGCCGGATCTCAGCTCACTGCAAGCTCCACCTCCCGGGTTCACGCCATTCTCCTGCCTCAGCCTCCCCAGTAGCTGGGACTACAGGCGCCCGCCACCTCACCCGGCTAGTTTTTTGTAGTTTTTTTTTTTAGTATAGACGGGGTTTCACCGTGTTAGCCAGGATGGTCTCGATCTCCTGACCTCGTGATCCGCCCATCTTGGCCTCCCAAAGTGCTGGGATTACAGGCTTGAGCCACCGCGCCCGCCCGGCAATTATTAAATGAATTATATTCCAATTATATAATGGAAAACTACAAAACCATTAAAAATATGATCTCAACAGCTATTTTACGAGAAAAAGTATGCGTAACTAAAGTGACAAGAATCAGACATCAAATGAAAAAAGCAGACAATATTATATAGAATAATTTCAAACTGGTATTTTTAAAAAGGGAACTAAATGGAAAAAATACATTAAAATGTTAACATGGGTTGGCTCTAAATGATAGGTATTTGTCCCTACATTTCCAAATTTTCTATTATAAGCATGTACTGTTATTACAATCAAGATAAAAGCATTACTTAAAAACAGACTAATAATTTTTTTTAAAGCAATTGTCCTGCCTCAGCCTCCCAAAGTGCTGGGATTACAGGTATGAGCCATCACTCATGGCTAGATTCATAATATTGATGTTGTCTGTGATATACGAGAATCAAAAAAAATTCCAAAGCTTCATTTTTTAGTTTAAATAATAATAAAGATCTAAACATTTTATTAACTCAAAAAAGAGAAGTCTACCTTCTGATACATAATACAAAGTTTTTGTTCCTGTCACCCCCTCTTTTTGCCCCCCGTCAAACTTGAATGAGATCAAGACTCTAGATCTAACTACCAGTTTACAGGAAATACAGCGGGGCTGAGGAATATGTTAAATTAACAGTGTGGACGTAATCGGAAAAATCCAGAATGAGAAACACTCTGTAAGACAACCCAGTTTCTTCAACAAAAAAATTGCAAAGAAAAATAAAGTAGAAACCTAGGCCTGTTGTGGTGGCTCAGGCCTGTAATACCAGCACTTTGGGAGGCCAAGGCAAGAGGACTGCTTGAGCCCAGGAGTTCAAGGCCAGACTGGACAACATGGAGGAACCCCATCTTGACCAGAAATATAAAAATTAGCCAAGCATGGTGGTGCACGCCTGCAGTCCCAGCTACTCAGGTGGCTGAAGCAGGAGGATCACTTGAGCCTAGGAGATTAAGACTGCAGTAAGCTGTGATTGCACCATTGCATTCCAGCCTGGGTGACAGAGTAAGAAACTCTGTCAAAAAAAGAAAGACAGCAGAAACCTATACAGTTGTCCTTCAGTATTATGGGGGATTGATGCAGGACACCCCTCAGATGCCAAAATCCATGGATGCTCAAGTCCCCTTACATAAAATAATTTAGTATTTGCATATAACCTACACACATCTTTCGATATACTTTAAATCATCTCAAGATTACTTATAATACCTAATACAATGCATACACATCCCTTCATTCGCACAGATTCAATGCAGTACTCAGTAGAAGGCAAATTCAATTTTTACTCTTTGGAATTTTGTGAAATTTTTTGTCAAATATTTTTGATTTCTGATTGGCTGTGTCCATGGATACAGAACCCACAGAGGACCAACTGTACCTGAAAATTTGAACACCGATTGGCTAACTGATATTAAAGAACTGTCAACTTTTTTAGGTGTGATAAGAGTATTATATTTTTTAAAGAACCCTTATCTATATCTAGAGTTACACAGGTATACCTTGGAGATCTTGCAGGTTGTTTCACACTACCCTAATAAAACAAATATTGCAAAAAGCAAGTCATGCACGTTTTTTTGGTTTCTCAATGCATATAAAAGCTATGTTTGGACTATACTATAGTCGATTAAGTATGCAATAGGATTATATCTTTAAAAATCAATGTATATCCTTAATTTAAAAATATTAATATTTTACTGCTGAAAGATGCTAATAATCATCTGTGCTTTCAGCAAGTCATAATCTTTTCCCTTTTTAAAACTTTCAAACTTTTATTTTAGATTCAGGAGGTACATGTGCAGACTATCTGGGTATACTGCATGACGCTGAGGTCTGGGATACAAATAATCCCATCATCTGGGCTTTTCAACACTGCTCTTCTTCCCCCACCAGTAGTCCTCAGTTTCTAATGTTGTCATCTTTATGTCTATGAGTTTTACGTCCAATGTTTAGCTCTCACTTATAAGTGAGAACATGTGATACTTGGTTTTCTGTTCCTGTGTTAATTCACTTAGGATAATGGCTTCAAGCTGCATCCATGTTGCTGCAAAGGACATAATTCTTTTTCATGGCTGCATAGTATGCCATGGTGCATATGTGCCACATTTTCTTTACCCAGTCTACCACCGACGGGCATCTACGTTGATTCCATGTCCTTGCTATTGTGAATCGTGCTGCAATATATGAGAGTGCATGTGTCTTTTTGGTAGCATCATTTGTTTTCTTTTGGATATATACCCAGCAACGGATGGCTGGGCTGAGTGGTAGTCGTATTTTAAGTTCTTTGAGAAATCTCCCAATTGCTTTCCACAGTAGCTGGAACTAATTTACATTCCCACCAGCAGAGTTTATAAGCATTCCCTTTTCTCTGCAGTCTTGCCAGCATCTACTGTGTTTTTGACATTTTAGTAATACCCATTCTGCCTAGTGTGAGATAGTATCTCACTGTGATTTTGATTTGCATTTGTTTGATGATTAGTAATATGGAGCATTTTTTCATATGTTTGTTGGCCACTTGTATGTCTTCTTTTGATAAGTGTCTGTTCATGTCTGCTGCCTGTTTTTTAATGGGGTTGTTTTTTGCTTGTTCAATTGTTTTAAGTTCCTTATAGATTCCGGATATCGGGGCCGGGCGCGGTGGCTCAAGCCTGTAATCCCAGCACTTTGGGAGGCCGAGACGGGCGGATCACGAGGTCAGGAGATCGAGACCATCCTGGCTAACACGGTGAAACCCCGTCTCTACTAAAAAAAATACAAAAAACTAGCCGGGCGCCCTGGCGGGCGCCTGTAGTCCCAGCTACTCGGGACGCTGAGGCAGGAGAATGGCATAAACCAGGGAGGCGGAGCTTGCAGTGAGCTGAGATCCGGCCACTGCACTCCAGCCTGGGCGGCAGAGCGAGACTCCGTCTCACAAAAAAAAAAAAAAAAAAAAAAGAAGCCTTACCAATAACAAACAATTAACACATATTTTGTATGTGTATTATATATGGTATTCTTACAATAAAGAAAGCTAAATAAAATGTTACGAAGAAAATCATACGGAAAATCAGATGCAGTGGCACACTCATAGTCCCAGCTACTTGGAAGGCTTGAGGCAGAAGATACTGTGTCGGTACAAAAGTAATTAAAATATGGCAAAAGCTGCAATTACTTTTGCACCAACCTAAATAGCTTGAGCCCAGGAGCTTAAGAGTGTAGTGCACTATGATCACACCTATGAACAGCCATTACACTCTAGCCTGGGCAACCCAGCAAGATCCGGTCTTTAAAAAATTATTAAAAAGGGCCATGCACAGTGGCTCATGCCTGTAATCCCAGCACTTTCGAAGGCAGAGGCGGGGAGGCTCACATGAGGCCTGGAGTTAGAGACCAGCCTGGCCAACACGGAGAAATCCTGACTCTACTAAAAATACTAAAAAATTAGCTGGGCATGGTGGCTCACGCCTGTAATCCCAGCTACTCAGGAGGCTGAGGCACGAGAATCACTTGAGCCTGAGAGGCAGAGGCTGCAGTGAGGCGGAGGTTGCAGTGAGCTGAGATCATACCACTGCACTGCAGACTAGGTGACAAAGTGAGACTCTGTCTCAAAAAAAAAAGTCATATAAAAGAGAAAACACATTTACAACACTGTACTGTGTTTACTGACACCATAAGTTTACGTCATCTTTTCACAAAATCAATTGTCTGCCTGAAATGGCAGGTGACCACAGCTGCAGACCTCAAACAACAGAACGTATCAAGCAGGCCGGGCGCGGTGGCTCAAGCCTGTAATCCCAGCACTTTGGGAGGCCGAGACGGGCGGATCACGAGGTCAGGAGATCGAGACCATCCTGGCGAACACGGTGAAACCCCGTCTCTACTAAAAATACAAAAAAACTAGCCGGGCGAGGTGGCGGGCGCCTGTAGTCCCAGCTACTCGGGAGGCTGAGGCAGGAGAATGGCGTAAACCCGGGAGGCGGAGCTTGCAGTGAGCTGAGATCCGGCCACTGCACTCCAGCCCGGGCGACAGAGCAAGACTCCGCCTCAAAAAAAAAAAAAAAAAAAAAGAACATATCAAGCAATTCAACTTTTTCTTATAATGTTATGAGTTTTCTCTGCTTCTTGGGAGCACTTCCAGAACTATTAATGGCACTTCATATGGGTCCCATGGTATTATTTATTCCAGGTTTACAGTATTGTATTAAATATAATGAAAAATAAGTGAAAACTGAGACATCACTTTTTACTGAGACACACTATTTACTGGAGAGATTAACTGCTCAAGCAGAGATGATTAGTGTCACATGGGTTTTAGGTGAATATTCACAACACTTGAGCTCACTGCCATAGCAACAGGAAGTGGCTACAAAATTATTATAGTAGTATAGTATGTACCACAGTTAATTTTATGCAATTACGATTTATACTGTAGCTTTTATGTTTACACTTCTTTACCTGTTGTTTACATTACTGCAAATGGTATCATGTATAGTCTATAAGCATCTGTATGCATAAGTTTTAATAAATTTTAATTCAGTATAACACATTTGTGTATATTTTATGGTAGTAAACAATATAAGACTAGCATGTACATATATTTTATGCACATGACATACCTTTTGTTTCTTTTTTCAATATATCTAGGCTACATGGTGCACATTTTTTCAAATTGTCTCAAATCTCAAAAAAAAGTTTCCACTACATATAAGTGGACCCACACAGTACAAATATATGTTGTTCAAGGGTCAACTCTATTTCTTAAACAAGATTTGAAAGTCGGGCTGGGCGCAGTGGATCATGCCTGTAATCCAAGCACTTTAGGAGGCTGAGATGGGTGGACTGTTTTGAGGCCAGGAATTTGAGACCAACATGGTGAAACCCCATCTCTACTAAAAATACAAAAACTAGCAGGGTGTGGTGGCACACCTCTGTAATCCCAGCTACTTGGGAGGCTAAGGCACAAGAATCACTTGAACTTTGGAGGCGAGTTCTACAGGCACAAGCCACCATACCTGGCTATTTTTTTTATTTTGTGTAGAGACGGGGTTTTGCCAAGTTGCCCAGGGTGGTCTCAAACTCCTGAGCTCAAGTAATCTGCCCATCTCTTACTCCCAAAGTGCTGGGATTACAGGCGTGAGCCATTGCACACAGCCAGAATAAATGTAACATCATTCTTAGTATATGGGCTGCCAAGGCGAGCACAAATTTAACATCATTCTTAAGGGCCCTAGGATTTTCCAAATAGTGAATGAGCACTGGCTTCAGCTTGCCAGGCACTGACTTCTCCTCTCTAGCTATAGAAGTCCTAGTTGGTGTCTTCTTCCAATACACGACTGTTTAATGCACACTGAAAATCTGTTGTTTGGTGATGCCACCTTCATCAATGATCTTAGCTAGATCATCGGGATCACTTGCTGCAGCTTCTCCATCACACTCGCTGCTTCAGCTTGCACTTTCACGTTATAAACGTGGTTTCTTTCCTTAAACCTCATGAACCAACCTCAGCCTGTTCCTAAGTTTTCTTCTGCAGCTTCCTCACCTCTCACAGCCTTCACAGAACTGAAGACAGTTAGGCCTTGCTCTGAATTAGGCTTTGGCTTAAAAAAATGTTGTGACTGGTTTGATTTCCCATCTAGACCACTCAAACTTTCTCCATATCATAAATAAGCCTGTTTTGCTTTCTTATCATTCCTGTGTTCAGTGGTATAGCATTTTTAATTTTCTTCAAGAACTTTTCCTTTGCATTCACAACTTGGCTAACCATTTGGTGCAAGAGTCCTAGCTTTCAGCCTATTTTGGCTTTCAACACACCTTCCTAACTAAACTTAATCATTTCTAGCTTTTGATTTAAAGTGAGAGACATGCAACTATTCCTTTCACTCGAACACTTTGAGGCCATTATAGTTACTAATTGGCCTAATTTCAGTATTATTGTGTCTCAAGAGTGGGAAAGAGACGGGAAACAGCTGGTCAGTGGAGCTGTCAGAACACAAACAACATTGATCGATAAAGTTCACCATTTTACACAGGTGTAGTATGTGCCACTCTAAAACAACGACAATGGTAATATCAAAGATCACTGATCACGGGTCACCATAACAGATAATTGTAATTTAAAAGTCTGAAATACGCAAAAATTACCAACATACGACAGAGGCACAAAGTGAGCACATGCTGTTGGAAAAATGGCACCAAAAGACTTGCTTGATGCAGGGTTGCCACAACCCTTCAATTTGAAAAACAAAAACAAAAAAAAAAAAAACATGGTATCTATGAAGCTCAATACAGTGAAGTACAATAAAACAAGGTATGCCTGCATATTAAAATCAGGATTGAAATGAAAAAATAAGTGTGAAAAAATGAACCTAAGAGTGTACTTTCAAAACAGTGATGGTATTATATATAAATGGCAAAAAGGTAAAATTATTATTATAAAAAAACTGCCTACTTTGGTTACAAAGTAGCATTTATAGTATGGTCCCATTTCTGTAAAATTATATATAAATATACATGGTAGGATTTCAGGAGAACATTTCTATTATACCATTCTATGGTTTGTTTCTTTAAAATAATGATTATGCATATTTTAGTAATCAAAATAAGAGTGGAATTTTTTTTTGTGGGGGAAGTAACGTATAACATTTATCTGTTTCTCAAGAATACTTGATTATTCTGAAAGGTTTTAAACAGGCACTAGCCAAACTGTTATATCTATGTTTAAAAAGTGGCTCAATTCTGTATCTAAAGTACAGTAATAACAGGCCCAGCCTTTGTTACAACGTATTCCATGAATGCCAGAAAGCTGCCTAAGGTCAGACAGGGGTTGAAGGAAGGCAGGGCAGTGACAATAACCTACCTGGAAGTGAGCGCACAAATGACCTTGCTCCACTGCTCCACCACTGCTGGGTGATGCCTCCAGTTAGCCACCATCTCCTTGGCTGTTTTCCAATAAGGAGGTGTTGGGAAGCACCGAGTACAAGCTAGTAACCACACCTCAAAGAGAACACCAATCAACTTCTCTGCTAGATTCTCAGCAATGCCACCTTACCAACGAAAAGAAAACACATCTTTGGCAAACTTACTTTTAAAGTAGAATCTTTAAGTCACTGATGTGGGAGAACTGGTCAAAAAATTAAAATAAGTGCAATGTTAAGTTTTGACTTTCAAATAATCATTTAATAGTAAAAATGAGAAGTAATGCTTAGGAGTTCCTGTGCCCAAAATCATAGATACATCAAAAAATTTCTACTTTGAAAGATTTCAAGTTGTCCTGTTCAATTCTTATTGAAGGCCTTAATCCTCCAGCAAGGGGGACAGGGGGACACAGGGGAGAAGGTAAAGGATGACTGACTATGATGACTGACTACTATGAGTCAGTTTCTATGCCAAATAGTTCATACAAATGACCTCACATAATTCTCACATTAATTCTGCAGGATAGGTATCTGTAATACCTAATACCAACTACTAATTATACCCATTTTGAAGATGAGAAAACTTAGATTCAGAGAGTTTAAGCAACTTCTTCAACTTCATGCAGCCAGTAAGTGAAGGAATCACAACAAACACCCATG
The DNA here is from genome assembly GCF_007565055.1 of Rhinopithecus roxellana. Lineage (NCBI taxonomy): Eukaryota > Metazoa > Chordata > Mammalia > Primates > Cercopithecidae > Rhinopithecus > Rhinopithecus roxellana. Next base: position 110,927,443 of record NC_044561.1, on the reverse strand, counting down.
TCTTTTTACCTCCAAACTTTGCCATACAATGCTCCAAGTATTTGAAAGCCACCCTTCAAGTGGGGGAGAGAGAAGAGAGAGAGAGAGAAACAAATAATGGAGCAAAAGGACTGGTGTTGGGAAGGACAGAGCCTTAACCATGAAAATGGGGCTGTTCCCCTGTTCTAAGTCCTGGAACCAGGTGGAAAAACAGCAGTGGTCTTTACACTGCACAGCTCCAGAAGGCAAAGTTGGGACTCACAGGAAAAGTTATAAGAATGTGTGTTTCAAATGAGCAAAACCAAAGTTTCAACAACAAAGAGCCCAAGAAGGGGATGAATTGTCTGCCTCATGCTGTTGAGATCCTTGGCATGGGGAGTAAGTAGTAGAGAGGTGATGAATCAATGACTGGCCAGCTATTGTCAATACCAGACAGAGTATTCCTATCATTGCATCCCTTTCCACACTGAAATTCCATGCTTCCTTTTAGATATTTCCCTGAACACTGCATCTGAGAACACAAGCACAGTCATGTGTGTTAGTAAACAGAGTACACCGATGAATAAGCAACAAGAGAACTTGGAACTAGATGATCAACTTATAGTTTATATACATTGTGCTATACACAAAGCAGGGATTCTGAAATACACTGTAAAGTCTTATAAAACTAGAGGCATTTTAATGGCTAGCTAATGAATGGCAAACTGGCACACTTCCAAATAGAACAGTTAGAAGACTTTGGAAGTTTCATTTGCTGAGGAAAATATCTTCTGTCACTATCAAGTTTTCAGACTCTACTTTGATAACTACTTTGTAATACATTATCTATAGGCTCTAATTTAATTGGTTAGTTATTTTTTCTTTCTTTTTTTTTTTTGAGACGGTGTCTTGCTCGTTGCCCAGGCTGGAGTGCAGTGACACGATCTTGGATCACTACAACCTCCGCTTCCCAGGTTCAAGCAATTCTCCTGCCTCCGCCTCCTGAGTAGCTGGGATTACAGGCGCCCACCACCACACCTGGCTAATTTTTGTACTTTTAGAATAGATGGGGTTTCACCATGTTGGCCAGGCTGGTCTCGAACTCATGACCTCAGGTGATCCGCCTGCCTCGGCCTCTCAAAGTGCTGGGATTACAGGTGTGAGTCACCACGCCCGGCCAGTTGTTTCTTACATAGGCTCTATCCTAACTTTTTTTTTTTTTTGAGACAGAGTTTTGCTCTGGTTGCCCAGGCTGGAGTACAACAGCATGATCTTGGCTCACTGCAACCTCTGCCTCCTGGGTTCAAGTGATTCTCCTGTCTCAGCCTCCCAAGTAGCTGGGATTACAGCCGTCCACCACCATGCCCGGCTACTTTTGGTATTTTTAGTAGAGATGAGGTTTCACTATGTTGGCCAGGCTGGTCTCAAACTCCTGACCTCAGGTGATCCACCCACCTTGGCCTCCCAAAGTGCTGGAATTATAGGGGTGAGGCGCTGCGCCCGGCCTATCCTATTAAACAAGCAAAATTCACTGAGTCCCTCCCTATATTAGCAAAATCATTACTGAAGGTAAAATAACTTCATTAGTGCTAAAGTTATATTGTGCCTGAGGGTTTCCATTCTAAGAACTGTTAATCTTCGTTTGTAAACCGTTATGCCAAAATTTAAATCCCCAATGAGTCTACCACTCACTGAGTTTAAAGATGAACTGTATTTGGAGCTCAGAAATGAATCAGAAAAATAAATAAATAAATAAATAAACAAACAAACAAACAAACAAACAAACAAACCTTGAACAGTTGGTGGGGCCAGAAGTATGTCATTAATCTGCAGAAGAAACAACAGTAAGACTTCCCAGGTTTCTCGGGCCATGAGAGATGACTCACGGGCCAGTTTCTGAATGGCTCTCAGGACCTGTAAGCATAGTCGAATCTGACTGGAACCCTGTTCCTGTCTGAAGAAGACAGACAGATATCACTGACAAGCCTGGAGAAGAGACAGCAACAGCTTCAGGACAGGTGACTTACAGATGTGGCAAGCAGTGGTCCAATGAAGCTCCCTAATATTATCAGCAGAGAGGGCTAGGCATACCATCTTCAGTTTAAAGCTACTTCTTACTCATCGTAAAGTTCAGCACTCTGGGTTCTAAACCTACCATTCCTATGAGAACTGGAAAGCTTCTGGGAGGAAGGCAGGAATACTAGAACATAAACTTCACTTCTGGATTTTCTATGTCTAACACGTGCCTAACACATAATAGCAGGCACTCAATAGGTTTTTGTTGAATTAACAAGTAAATACCCACAGCCACCCTTGCTGCTTACATTTAAGCAGAACGACCTTGGTATTCTTGTTTAATTTTTTTAAACACATATTTGCAAGAATTCTACATGTGATTTTACAGTGCTCATAGTCCCTCTGAAGCTAAGGTCTATTAGAGAAGGGGATAAGGGCCAGAAGGAATAGCTTAATAGGTCCCCAAAATTGATGAGGTATGTAGGCATTGCTTCAGAAATAAATACCTGCTACTGCTGCTCTAATTTCAGAAAAGGACACGTAGCCAAAGATGGAGGCTCCAAGGTTCCCAGGATACCCTGGAACAACAGTTTTAAAACTAACTGCAGGACTGTTTTTTCCAAGGGAAATCTCATAAAGAAGAATTATCTATGTAACAGATCAAAGTATTTTGGCTAGGATTGAGGATGAAGATAGAGGTCCAGGCCCGAGCCCTTACCCTCACTTTCCAAAGTAGAACAGTGAGAATTTTGAGAATAGCAGGAAATCCACTGTATTAGCAAGTGGTAAGCTGGCCTCCAGATCTCTTATGGGAAACCCAAAAAAGTATCTAATATTACTGAAATAAGTCTTGAGGCCAAGTTTCTACATATTGTCATTTGTCACAAAGAACTGACAGAAACATATCTGAATCAGACTGGGGAGTTTCCTCAAGAAATTCCAGAAAATGAAGTGAGTTCCCTTAGAACTGTCAACCCAACCTTACAATAGAGTTTCTCAGATTCTGGGCTATGATGCAGAAAACCGGTCACTTACCCTAGAGTTGAAAGCAAATGACACCACTAAGTTTTCCCTAAAGAAGTCAGACCTAAAGTAAAATGATGAGAAAATTGCCTAGGAAGAGTCAAGCACCCTCAGGAGTGGGGAGATGTTCCACATTCAGCTAAAGGTGGATCTAGTCCAGGTAAAGCCCTAAGGCTCAAGCTTGTGTCTACTGCTCTGGCATACTTGAAGGAGAAGAATAAAAAACTAGGGCCGGGCGTGGTGGCTCAAGCCTGTAATCCCAGCACTTTGGGAGGCCGAGGCGGGCGGATCATGAGGTCAGGAGATCAAGACCATCCTGGCTAACACAGTGAAACCCCATCTCTACTAAAAAATACAAAAAACTAGCTGGGCGAGGTGGCGGGCACCTGTAGTCCCAGCTACTCAGGAGGCTAAGGCAGGAGAATGGCGTAAACCCGGGAGGCAGAGCTTGCAGTGAGCCGAGATCCGGCCACTGCACTCCAGCCTGGGCGACAGAGTGAGACTCCGTCTCAAAAAAAAAAAAAAAAAAAAAAAAACTATATCATAGCCCCAAACCTAATCAAGTAATATAAGAGGAAGTCCAGAATAAGAAATAAAAATAACCACTAATGGCCCTGGAACTGACACTCTTCCAAGAGTGCATGCCTCCTACATGGTAATTTAGGCCTACCTACCATTTCCAGGTATTTGTCCAATGACGGGAAAGGAAATACCTGTTCCTCAGGTACTGAGGCTCCTCCTCACTCAGAAGGCCTAAATTCAGATGCAGGGTCCAAAGTTCTAAAGCTAACAAGGTAACCTTTACATAAAAACAAACAGAAGAGCTAAACACCAGAGATCTCCTTTTCAAAAATATCAAGTTACTTTTTAAAAAGTAACTTGTGATCTTCAGAAAAACTGCTTTAGAACACTGGTGGTGAATGATGGCCAATGAGTCAAATCTAGCCTGCTATCTTTTATTGTAAATAGAGTTTACAAATCTGGCCTACTATCTATATTGTAAGTGAAGCTGTATTGGAACACAGTAATGATCATTCATTCACATACTGCCTATGGCTGCTTTCATGCCATACCAGCAGAACTGAGTAATTACAACACTACATGGCCCACAAAACCTAAAATGCTATCTGGCTCTTTGTTAACCCTGCTTTAGAACAATAATATGTTTTTTAAAGTACAGTATAGTATATGTGAGGAAATAAAATCTTAATCACCTTTAAAAGGTGATTTACTCTTCGCTCAATCATAAAAAAAAATCAAACTGATGGGCAAAAGAGAAAGGTTACACTCATTCTGACATAATCTCTAGAAAAATGGTAAAGGCAGTTCCTTCTATTTTGAGTGTCAGTTTTTATAAAAACAACTAATTAAGTAAACTTAGATGACAGTTTTGTGAACTATCAGAATCAAATAAACAACTAAAACTTCAAATAATGGGAGATGAGATCCTAACACCAATACCTCGCATTGAAAATATTCAGCTAAGTTTCCTAAAACATTAGCCAGGAAGAGAACTCTAATTCTCAGTTGAGTAGCCTCTCAGAATTTACTAACACTTATGCATGCACACTTTTGAGAAAACAAGGTAATTACCAAATAGCAAAACCATTTATAAGGTAGTCATGTATCTCAAAAGAGAAAAGCAAAGGCACAAGCCTAATTAACTCAAATGCCATTAATTTTTTTCATCAATACAAATTAGCTGAGCACTGAGAGGTAGTAGGCTTACAAAGAGGAAAGAGACACAGTGACAATACTACTCATGAGACTATCCCAGGCATGAAGAAAAAGCCTAGTAGTCTCCTAAAAAGATAACAAGAAAGTATTAAAACTATTATATCATTTTAGAAGAACCTGCTTATAAACAATATTCTAAGTAGTCCCAACTGTTTCCTGTTTTTTTGTTGTTGTTGTTGTTGTTTGTTGGTTTTGTTTGAGACAGAGTCTCGCTCTGTTACCCAGGCTGGAGTGCAGTAGTGTGATCTAGGCTCACTGCAACCTCCGCCTCCCAGATTCAAGCGATTCTCCTGCCTTGGCCTCCTATGTAGCTGGGATTATTAGGCACATGCCACCACGCCCGGCTAAGTTTTGTATTTTTAGTAGAGACAGGGTTTTGCCATGTTGGCCAGGCTGGTCTCGAACTCCTGACCTCAGGTGATCCACCTGCTTCAGCCTCCAAACGTGCTGGGATTACAGGCATGAGCCACTGTGCCCAGCCTATTTCCTGTTTTTAATTCCATTTGAAATCAATAAATACAAGCAACACACATTTAATTCACACCTAAGGTAAGTATTAAGTACTAAAATACCCTTCAAGTTGGTTAGATGGGGAAAGGAGACACACATTTTAAAAGATAAGCAACAAAACAGCAAGAGATACAAGAGTGATACAGAAAGTATCACATAGGTTCAGAGAAGGTGTGAGCGCTGTGGGCCTGAGTGGTTAGGTAGGACTTCTCCTCACAAGGCGGAACTAAAGAACCAACAAGAATGAGATGTGGTGATGGAGAAAAGGAGGAGGAAGAAGACAAAAAGACATCATGATGGGAAAGATCTTTAAGAGGTCTCAGAGGAATGTCTCACTTATGTAGTCTGACTAAAGAGCAGCATTCATGCAGAATTAAGAACAGCTAGTTTGGTTAGGGGCCAGACTACACCAGGCATTTCATGTATGGTATGCTGTTTACACCTGAGCCAACCGACCAGAGTTCCGGAGAGTTCTCTTTTTTAATTCAGATTTTCCAAAGTAATCTTCCTTCTATATTTAGAAAGTTAAAAACTTACAGAGCTGGTTTTCAAAGTCCCTCACTGTATGACAGAGCAAAAGCTCTAACCAGAACTTTACTAAAGGGAGATTGCCCTACTGTTCCTTGAAGGTATCCTACATTATGACATTTAAGGCCCTTGCCTAAGAAGATGGAAAAAAAGTTAGAAACAAACTATCAAGAGTAATCTTTTGGCTTACTACAAAGTTGCCCACAATTGTTTCAAGTGTCTTCATTCTCTCATAGGAAAGATGCCTCTTAAGGTAGATACATCTCCCTTAGTTGTGTTTAGCCTAAATAGAGACAAGAATTGTGATAGGCAAAAGTATATATTTTTTTGAGTAGAAGTGAAAGATGTTACAGTATTTTAATATCTAAGAGGTATGAGATTTTAGAAGCAACGCCAAAAACTTGTAAAGAACACATACCTGTTAAAAACTCCTAGTAAACATTACATAAGCCCATATTTCCTAACATTCACATTAATATAATCTTTAATTGAACACACGAAGTCACTGTTCAGAGGACTAACAATGAAATCAGCTCCTATACTACAGTAACATTTATGAATATTTTACTATGCCCTTGATAATGGGCCAGATAGACAGGTATAGCTTACCTTGGTACAAAAAGATTTTGTAGGTGTTTTAGTATACTTTGAACATACTGATTAGGCTCTTTAATAACTGGCAATGGAATAGAATCTTTCGGCAACACTAAAGCCATAATCCAGTCTGTATATACATCAACGCAATATTTTACAGTCTCTCCATCCAATGGAAGGGTCAGTCCATAGCAAATTACTTCCATGGTCCATTTTACCTAGACAAAAGAAAATATCCATACAGAATTATTATACATGCCCATCTCAGTAGACTGATTTAAAATGTCAATCTCTTTTATTGCCAAAAGCCTCTAAATTGATATTCATCTCAATGTAAGTATCAGACTTATTTTAGATAATGCATTTTTCACATATCAAACATACAATTTCCCAAGCAAAAGATTTAAGAAGAAAATAAATTACTTATTTTTGACTATCAAGCCTATGCTGGTTTTTGCCCTTTAGATATTATTATTTGCTCTGTGAATTAAAAAGTAAATACAGGTCACTTCAATTTTCCATAGAGATTAGAGACGCAAAAATTGAACATTTTAGAGTTTTTTCTCCACTTAATTTGTTTATGTGTAGCATTTAGAAAATCATATAAAGTCAGTCACATTCCATCTCCATATTATGAAAATGAACAAACAAGAAGAAAGATGAACTGTTTGACTCTTATTTTACAACTGTTTCCTCTGCCAAAAAAAAAAAAAATACTTAAAATGAAGAACAAACACAGCTGAGAAAGGACTGAAGCTGGGTAAGATCTTAACAAGGCATTTAGCCACACTGAATGAGTCCCTGTCTCCTGACCTAGCTGAATCACATCCTAAGGACTGAGAGAACTTGCCTAAGAGGCTGCTGAACCACTAGGCTGCCTGCAGTTGTAATCGTAGAGATTAAATAATCTGGCCCAAGTCACTGGTTTATAAAAGGCAGAGCTGAAAACTTGAACCCTGCTCTTCCAACTAGAAATTTGAAGCTATTCTCACCATGCCATTAACAGAGTTCTCCGGCAAATGGGTATCTGGGTGTTAGCAAGAAATCTGGGCAGACCCAGGATCTCCTTGTGGACAAGATGGAGACATATGGCCCAGAGGATGGTAGAATGGCTAGATTTACAACTGGTCAAGATACCACATTACAGAGTAACAACAGATTAATGTGCCAAGATCATTTTGGAAAAAGGTGCTCAGTGGCATGCCAAAGGCTCTGCCAAGATTTTAACTTAGGGGGAAAAAAAAGAAAAACAGTGTATGCTGATCATCTGTAGATATCACAAAGCTAAAAAGGATGGCCAACTTGCTGGACAGAAATTCAGGATTCAAAAAGACTTCAACGGCTTAAAACCAAAGTTAAATCTAACAAGATAAATATATATATTACATTTTTTAAGCTCAAAAGTAACTACAAAGGTTAAGGGTAAGAAATATATGGTTTAACTGCAGTAAGTATTAAAGAAGCCTATAACAGCACAGTGAAGCTGCGACAAATTTGGAGCAGGGTGTAGCAAGATTTAGCCACATAACAGAAGAGATTCTAAAAGACATTGCAGGTCCCTAATTATCAGATGAAAAATCAAGAAGATATCTTTGGTGGCATCTTCACACAGTCGTTTAATTTTATAATTCTAGGCTGGGCGTAGTGGCTCACACCTGTAATCCCAGCACTTTGGGAGGCCGAGGCGGGTGGATCACCTGAGGTCAGGAGTTCGACACCAGCCTGGCCAACATGTCAAAACCCCGTCTCTACCAAAAATACAAAAATTGGCCAGGTGCAGTGGCTCACACCTGTAATCTCAGCACTTTGGGAGGCCAAGGTGGGCGGATCACCTGAGGTCGGGAGTTCAAGACCAGTCTGGTCAACACAGAGAAACCCCCGTCTCTACTAAAAAAAAAAATACAAAATTAGCCAGGCGTGGTGGCGCATGCCTGCAATCCCAACTACTCGGGTGGCTGAGGCAGGAGAACTGCTTGAACCTGGGAGGCAGAAGTTGCGGTAAGCCAAGATCACGCCTTTGCACTCCAGCTTGGGCAACAAGAGCAAGACTCTGTCTCAAAAAATAAATAAATAGGCCGGGCTCGGTGGCTCACGCCTGTAATCCCAGCACTTTGGGAGGCTGAGGTGGGCAGATAACAAGGTCAGGTGATAAAGACCATCCTGGCTAATACGGTGAAACCCTGTCTCTACTAAAAATACAAAAAATTGCCAGGCATGGTAGCAGGGCGCCTGTAGTCCCAGCTACTTGGGAGACTGAGGCAGGAGAACGGCGTGAACCTGGGAGGCGGAGCTTGCAGTGAGCCGAGGTCATGCCACTGCACTCCTGCCTGGGTGACAGAGCAAGACTCCATCTCAAAAAACCAAAACAAAAAAAGGTATAATTCTAGAGGACACAGGAATTCTCATCTTTTCAAGGGTGAGAAAGGAGAAAAACAAGGGCTACACCAGAGCACCTCCACCTACTCATGTACCATCTCATCCCAGGAGAAGGCAACAAGGGATCACAAACGCACCAGGAGGAGAAGCACTAGGGTCTGTGCTAGTCCTCAAGGATAAATCTAGGGTCCTCTGAAGAGAGAAAAATGTTCCTCAGACTGAAGACCTTTACTCTTCAGAGACCCATGGCTGAGGGATGATAACTGCCCCTAGAGCTACAAGTTTTAGTCTTATATATAAGTCTAATCTCTCCTTCACAGGAAACCAAAAACCAAACAGAAAAAAAGGGTCTGAGACATAGGGTACAGGTTTTGCTAAACGTGAAGTCTGAAGGTTACATGAGCTTCTTCAAGACAAGGGACAAAGTTTTAATCCTGCGTCTTAGCCAGAATGTATACTAGCAAGCTCCTCTACTACTCCATTCTCAGGGCCCCTTCACGACTTCCCAATAGCAACTTTTTAACTTCAGCCTAGGCCGCTGAATCCAAGAACAAAGGCCCAGCTTCAGGGCAAGCCATATCAAGAGCCCCTATCTTTAGAAACAGTAAACACCCAGCCTGGGCAACATAGTAAGAACATCTCTATAAAAAAAGCCTGGCGTGGTGGCACGTGTCTGTAATTCCAGCTACTTGGGACTCACTGGGATGGAAAAATCATTTGGGCCCAGAGAGACTGAGGCTGCAGCGAGCTGTGGTCATGCCACTGCACACCAGCCTGAGTAACAAAGCAAGACTCTGTGTCAAAAAAAAAAAAAAAAACAGCAAACACAACCCCAATTCCAATCACCCAGGCTTAGGCCAGAAGGGCTTGGCTTCTCTGCAGCACTCTTAAACCTGGAAGTCAGAAAGGGGTAGGTAGGTATGGGGACAAGGGAGAGCTTAAGCACAGCATACGCACAGCCTGACAACTCGACATGAGTCTTCAGTCAGGGGCCATCTAGAGGTAGGGATGAGGTCTTCCAACCACACTCTAAATGGAAATCAGAAGACTAAGTCTAGAGCTTTGGGGAAAGGGTTTGACATTCAAGTCCCTGTCTTGGCCTTTAGGTCAAGTGGAGAATTCACCATAACTAGTAAAAAGTCCCAACAGCAAAACAGTACAACTCATTCCTTACAACCTCCACAAACTCTGAGTCCCAGCCCTCAACCCAAACAAGATCAAAATTGAGAAGTCATACTACGTTGGGCAGAAATCCATTAAAAAGCTGACGTTATTCTACTACAGCTCTTTTCAAAGAAAAAAGAACAAAAAAGTGAACATTAAACAAATTCTTCAAGAACAAATGTACATTTTCATATAAGAGAATGAAATTTAGAAACACTTACTTCTTTGTCAGTTTTTAACAAACTCTCACTACCAGCCACTGAAGGGGTACCTAACACCTGCCCAAGAGGACGGACTACAGCATTTGCCACCTCTCGTCCAACACTCTCTGGATAGCTGTGCAGCACACTGGTATGGCCTTGATCATTCTGAATCACCAAATGCAGTGACCTCCACTCAGAGTACATCGTGCCACTAAAGTACAATCCAAATGGCACCTGAAAAGACAAAACAGAAATGCATGTCAAATTATACTACTGGAAATTAACAGATATAAATAAAACAGATGTATAGACTTTCGGCATGATAAAGAATGCTGCAAACATCCTGCCTCTGAAGACAGAAAAAATATATCTAAATGTTTTAAGAATATCCCAGAACCTCAGGGTAAGATTAGGTAGGAAGGCAGAACCTGCAGCTCTCTGAGCACCTCCCCAAAAGAGCCCTCGGAAGCCCTGGGGCAGAGCTGGAGAAGATGGCCATTGGGCAGGGGAATAACATGATCAGATATGGGACATTCACAGCATGAGGGAACCCTCCATATGGTTCCAGGATAGAAAAACATGGGAGAATGGAATGTCCTAAGTAGGAAGGGGAGACAACAGAGAATTTACTAAGAACCAGGTTTTCAGTCAACAGTTTCAGAGTACCTACTATCTGCTGAATACATATCCCTGCAATTTCTCAGCACTGCCCTCAAATTACACTTAAAAATTCTTTGAGACTGTTTCATTCTCTGAAACAGTGGTGCTGAAACTACCAGTACTGGAACACTGGGAAGTCACATGTTCTTTAGGAAACATATTAAGAGCTGCCACTTACTAAGCATTTAATACATACTACTCATATAATCACTAAAACAACCCTATGAATATTCAGTAACACTATCCCTATTTCACAGATGAAAAACTGGAGCATAGAGAGGTTTGCTTCTTACCTGAAGCTTTAAAGTTATAACATGATAGAGCTGGGTTTTTTTGTTTTTGTTTTTTTGAGACGGAGTCTTGTTCTGCTGCCTAGGCACACTGGAATGCAGTGGCGGCCATCTCAGCTCATTGCAACCTCCGCCTTCCAGGTTCAAGCAATTCTCCTGCCTCAGCCTCCCAAGTAGCTGGGATTACAGGTGCACACCACCACACCCGGCTAATTTTTGTATTTTTAGTAGAGAAGGGGTTTCACCATGTTGGCCAGGCTGGTCTCGAACTCCTGGCCTAAGGTGATCCACTGGCCTTGGCCTCCCAAAGTGCTGGGAATACAGGCGTGGGTCACCGCACCCAGCCAGAGCTAGGTTTTGAACCCACATCTGTTGGGCTCCAGGGCATATGCTCTTAGCCATGATATGTGCTGTCTCTCCCTATTCTAAACACTCTCCAACGCAGGTACTTCTGCCTATTCTGTACATGCTCCATAAAATGATATCTAAGTCTACTGCACATAGGAGGGACATCAGCTGCAGAAAACATATCTGTATGAATGCAATGTAAATATTACAACCATAAATCCCATACTCATAAAGAGGATAAATGATGGTTAGCCCTCTCCAATTCATTTCTGTTAACTTCCACTTTCTACTTGTTCTGAAATCTGCCCAGCAAGCAGTTTAAGCAAACTCAAGGTTATAATTAATCTTTAAAAATTTCTATCCCTAAAAGTTATCTTTTCCTCAAATTGGGAAGAGATTAGCATTGTTTAATTTTATCCTGAGAAACCTTATCCGAGCTCACCAAACATCAAGACCTTATGACATTTTTCTAAGACTAACTCTATTAAAGTATAAAGAAAAATTTTTAAAGAATTTTTTAAAAAAGAAGAGCATACGGCAGGGCACGTTGGCTCATGCCCGTAATCCAAGCACTTTGGGAGGCCAAGGCAGGCGGATCACAAGGTCAGGAGTTTGAGACCAGCCTGACCAACATGGTGAGACCCTGTCTCTACCAAAAATACAAAAATTAGCCGGGTGTGGTGGCGGGCGCCTGTAGTCCCAGCTACTCGGGAGTCTGAGGTAGGAGGATGGCGTGAACCTGGGAGGCAGAGGTTGCACTGAGCCAAGATTGCGCCACTGCTCTCCAGCCTGGGTGACAGAGCGAGACTCTGTCTCAAACAAACAACAACAAAAAAAAGCATATGACATTTGAGAATCACAGAGCTACAGAATGAAAATCAAACTCTTTAGTATGAGAGTCAAAGTCATTCACACTGTGGTCCCAAACTACCTTTCTTTCTCCTTTCCATACACAGGAATCCATACACTTTCCCTCTCATCCAATTCAATCTACTCAGCTTCCTCTGAAGTCTGAGGGACTCTGGGCCCGGGTACCCTTCAGTGACCCTGTAAGGATCCTGTAATCTCCTCCCTCCTCCTCTGGATCTTTCTCTGAAAACGGGAAGGCAGGAGGAATGGGCCATCATCTAATAAGGCACCCACAATTCAAAGGAAGAACAGATGCATCTGACTACTAAAATTGCCTCAGTTGCCTCATGATGTATAAGGAATTCCCTCAAGGATATCCTGGTGTCCCCCTGAAATAAGCACTCTCAACAATATAAGGTGGGAAAGGGAAAGTTCTGATAGAGAGCCATCACCATCAAAAGACAACTGATTCCCACACATTTTTTCCTTGCTTTTTAAAATTAACATATATACACATAAATACTTATGTGTATACTACATATATATACATATAGTATAAATATATACACACTGTATAGTCTCTTACACAAATGCATAAGAATATTATACTACAGGAGTTTTGGTTTTAGTGTGGTTTTGCACCCTTTTCATTTTTTGTTAGGTGTCATTCCCTGTCCAAATAATTTACTTCATGAACAGACAATCCTGTTAACATTTTAACATTCCCTCCTGTATTTTGTGCCACTCAAAACTTTAATTTTTTTTTTTTTCTGAGACAGAGTCTCGCTGTCACCCAGGCTAGAGTGCAGTGGCATGATCTTGGCTTACTGCAACCTCCGCCTCCCGGGTGCAAGGGATTCTCCTGCCTCTGCCTTCCAAGTAGCTGAGATTACAGGAGCATGTCACCACGCCCAGCCAATTTTTGTATTTTAGTAGAGATGGGGTTTCGTCATGTTGGCCAAGCTAGTTTCAGGCTCCCGACCTCAAGTGATCCACCAATCTTGGCCTCCCAAAGTGCCAGGATTTCAGGCGTGGGCCACTGCACCCGGCCTCAATCATATTAAAATAACTTACATACATGCATAGCTAGAGATTGTACAGGTACCTCACGAATATCCTTCCAACTAATAACAGATTCATTTTAATGGCTGGATAATATTCCCTGGCATTTGTGTGTCCTAATTTACTCAACCAGTCTCCTAATGATATGCATTCACTTCATTCCCCATTTTTTTGTCACCAGGAAATAATGATGCAATAAACATACTTGTTAACATACCCTTAAGAAGCAGCAGCCTTTTTACTTCTGTGGAATAAGTTCTCGAGTTAAACTGCTAGATAAAAGGGTACATGTATTTTTAATGTTATTAGGTCTTACCAGATTGTTTCCCAAAAAAACCGTAACAATTCCCGTTTACATTAGGAACAGATAAGAGCCTTTCTCTCATTTCACCCCCTCCCTGCTAGAAATCAGCATTATTTATTTATTTGCCAACTTGATAGGTATAAAATAAAATTTCATTGTTCTAGCCAAAGATTTACTTTTATTTTACAGCTTCCGGTCTTGAGTCTGGCTTAGAAGGTTTTACCCTCCCATCCCCTCTATCAGTGTTTTTCAAACTGTGGGTCACGAAACTATCAATGTTTTTCAAACATGAAATAAATGTTTGATAATAAATGTTTTTCAAACATGAAATAAATGTTTGATAATAAATAAATGTTTTTCAAACATGAAATAAATGTGAGTCATGAAATAAATGTTATGGATAACACTTATTTTAATTAGATGGTATAGGATGTATGATAAAGGCATCACACAAAATAAAGGTAAGCAATGTTTCTGTGAAACTTGATTCCTTTGTAATATATGCATATGTTCTGGATCACAATGGAAAATGCATTTTTTGTTCTTTTTTTCTTTTTGTTTTTTGAGACGAAGTTTCGCTCTTGTTGCCCAGGCTGGAGTACAACGGTGCGATCTTGGCTCACCACAACCTCTGCCTCCCGGGTTCAAGCGATTCTCCTGCCTCAGCGTCCTGAGTAGCTGGGATTACAGGCATGCACCACCACACCCGGCTAATTTTGTATTTTTAGTAGAGGCGGGGTTTCTCTATGTTGGTCAGGCTGGTCTCGAACTCCTGACCTCAGGTGATCCGCCCGCCTCAGCCTCCCAAAGTGTTGGGATTACAGGCATGAGCCACCACGCCCAGCAGAAAATACATTTCTTATAGGTCTTAGTCCAAAAATTTGAAAACATAACCCTAACGTGAATTTGTAGTCTTCTAGATTTTCCCGCAAGATAACTGCATAATTTTTTACACTTAACTTGTATATTCATCTGGAATTTACTTCTGTAAGTGGTATACGAAAGGTCCGATTTTACTTTCTTCTAAATGCATGGTCAGTTGTGTCAGCATGACCTCTTAAAAATACAACCTTTATGCACTAAACTGAAATACTAATTCTGTCATATACTAAATTTTCATTTATTCTAGAATCTATGAGACTTCTGTTCTATTCAACTATTTGTCTATTCCCATGCCAACCCATAATGATTTAAGTTCAGTGGTTTTATAGAATGTTATTTCCAAAACTTTACTGTCTTTTCTAGACATTTATTCTTCAGTATACAATTTATTATTTTATCCAAATCAAAAAATCAACAATAAAGCCTTGCTAGAATTCTAATGGGAACTGCACATACCACCTTGCCAGCCTCGTCTTCTACTGCCACTTTCCCACAAATATCCCAAACAATGGCCACAAAGAACTACTGATTGCACAAGCCCAGCAAACTCTTTCTTAACCTAGGTCACTGGCTATGCTGCTCCCACTGACTGAACTGCCATTCCCTGCCTTGATCCACCTTATGAAGTACTCAGCCTTCAAAGCTCAACTCAAATGTCCTCTCTTTGGTAAAACCTTGCTTGACTCCTTAGACCAACTCCTCTCAGCTGAGTGCCTATTACCGGATGTTCATATAAAGTTGCCCATTAGCTCATTTGCTAGTGGTGTAGAGATACATTCACCACAAAAGTGTCAGCCTTTTTTGACTGGGGACCTCGCCTCCTGAACCTCTGAGTGCCTGGCACACAGTGGACACTGAACATGTGTTTGAAAGTGTCAAGGTTTACCAATGGGAAAAAGGAAGATATCAGAAGGTATTCCCTCTATTCCACTAAAGTGTGTCCAAAATTTTGTATGTTATATTCAAATAAAAATTGAAAAATATTCATTTGTTTGAAGCTAATTACTAGTAAAAATAAAAGTTGGATGGTTTTCAAATATTAAATAAATATTTAATATTCAGGGTCCATCACAGCACATTATTGGAAGAAAACAGGTTTTAAGAAGAAAAAAAAAAAAGGACAAACTAGCTCTCAAACTCTACTGTACACTTAAGAATCATCGGGGGAGGAAAGGGTCTAGCTGAAAATGCAGACTCCTAGGTCCCATTCAGAGAAAGCTCAATTCTGCAGGTCTGAGCTGGGGCCTGAGAATCTGCATTTTTAAGAAATGGCCACTACCCTCCCAATTCTGAAGAGATGAGTATACATTATGAAAGACCAATTGAAATAGGTTTAATAGCTCTTAAATCCTTCTGATAAATGTTTTTAAGAAATTTTCATTCTCTACATGTATTAATGTTTAAATGATTAAATGAAAACAAAAAATGCTTTCAAGAAACATGTAAAATAGAAAGATATAGGCCAGGCGTAGTGGCTCACACCTGTAATCCCAGCAGTCTGGGAGGCTCAGATGGGTGGATCACCTAAGGTCAGGAGTTTGAGACCAGCCTGGACAACATCATGGTGAAACCCCATCTCTACTAAAAATACAAAAATTAGCTGGGCATGGTGTCACACACCTGTAACCCCAGCTACTTGGGAGGCTGAGGCAGGAGAATCACACGAAACCGGGAGGTGTAGGTTGCAGTGAGCAGAGATGGTGCCATAGCACTCCAGCCTGGGCCACAAAAGCAAAACTCCATCTCAAAAAAAAAAAAAAAACAAAGATATAGAAAGGATACAATGAAAAAGCTGAACTAAAACATCAAAATATATGTAACAGAAAAAAAGATGCTAAACTTTCACAAAATGCAGACAGACAAAAAACATTAAGACAAAAAAATGCATTATAATTACAGATATATTAAGTAAAACGAGAACATAAACATTAGAAACAAACATGGAAGAAACACAAAGGCAACTAAAGTATCATTTTGTACCTATTAAACTAACAAAACAAGTGATAACACTCAACTCTGGCTCACGCCTGTAATCCCAGCACTTTGGGAGACCGAGGCGGGCAGATCACCTGGGGTCAGGAGTTCAAGACCAGCCTGGCCAACATGGCAAAACCCATCTCTACTAAAAGTACAAAAATTAGCCAGGCATGGTGGTGGGTGCCTGTAATTCCCAGCTACTCAGGACGCTGAGGCAGGAGAGGCTTAAACCTGGGAGGCAGAGGTTGCAGTAAGCTGAGGTCGCGCGCTGCACTCCAGCCTTCATGACGAGAGAGAGACTCCGTCTCAAAAAAAGAAAAAACAAAAAACTCAACTCTGATGAAGAGGTAAGGGCCCAATTGAGAGCTTAGGGCAATGATTTTTAATAGAAAAACCTGTTACCTAGAGGCACTGTGGAAATATTAAGTGTACTTTTGGTTAGCACAATGATTGGGGCAGGCTCCTGGTATTACAGGCAGAGTCAGGAAATCTAGACATCCTGTACTGCATGAGACAGTCCTGCACAATGAACAATTATGCTACATCTCACATGACTTTTGAACATCTGCTAGAAAATCACTGTCTAAGACTAAAAATTAACTTCATTTACATATAAATACAAAATATATTATGCTATTTTAATAGACTGAATTTTCCAATAACACAATTAATCACGTAAATTAAGGAAGACTAAGCTTCATTATCTTTAGAACCAAGAACTGTTCACAACCTAGAAAAATCACATCACCAGGCCAGGTGCAGTGGCTCACGCCTATAATCCCGGCACTTTGGGAGGCCAAGGCGGGCAGATCACCTGAGGTTGGGAGTTCAAGACTAGCTTGACCAACATGGAAAAACCTCGTCTCTACTAAAAACACAAAATTAGCCAGGCGTGGTGGTGCACGCCTGTAATCCCAGCTACTCAGGAGGCTGAGGCAGGAGGATCGCTTGAACGCGGGAGGCGGAGGTTGCTGTGAGCCGAGATCACGCCATTGCACTCCAGCCTGGGCAACAAGAGCGAAACTCACTCTCAAAAAAAAAAAAAAAAAAAATGGAAAAGAAAAGAAAAATCATATCACCAATGGCCAAGCCACTTGTAGTATTTGAACTGCTAATATCCACATTTGTGTCAGAAACACAATAGCAGGGACTACATATATACTTATTTAGCCCTTATTTCAAGATGTCAAACATAAAGAAAAAGTGTCATATTACTGTCTTAGTTCTCAACTTATAAGTAGACACAAGCACCTGCCTACTTCATTGTACCCTCTAGGCATAGTTGTATATATTTTTATTGAAATCCTAATTATGACAGTAATTTATGTTTTTCCTTTATTAGAGTTAGAAAGTTTCATTGATTTTTTATAAAAATCTATGTGCTGGTAAGCTTTATATATATATATAATTTTTTTTTTTTTTTGAGGCAGGGTTCCACCCTGTCACCCAGGCTGGAATCCACTGGCACAATCATGGCTCACTGCAGCCTCAACATTCCAGGCTCAAGTGATCCTCCCTCCTCATGCCCAGCTAATTTTTCGTATTTTGGGGAGTTTCACCATGTTGCCCAGTCTAGTCTCAAACTCCTGGACTCAAGCAATCTGGCTATCTTGGCCTCTCAAAATCCTGAGATTACAGGTGTGAGCCACCATGCTTGGCTAGTAGGTTATATATTATCTGTTAATTTCAGGATACAAAGGTAGTTAATTACCACATCAAATCTGAAAAGATTGAAAACGACCAATGTAGGAAAGTAACATATTAAGCAGTGAAGTGGGTAGAGTGAGTGCTACGGCAAAGGAGAATATACAAGCTCTGTTTACAGCTATTACTCAGTTCTAGCTGTCACCTGGAAGGAATGCAGAGCCAGACTTGCCAGATAATCCAATTTTTAAAGAGACACAGAAAATCTGGACATTTCTACAAAGTCTCCTACTCTTTTTTTTTATTTTTTGAGACGGAGTCTCGCTCTGTCGCCCAGGCTGGAGTGCAGTGGCGTGATCTTGGCTCACTGCAAGCTCTGCCTCCCGGGTTCACACCATTCTCCTGCCTCAGCCTCCTGAGTAGCTGGGACTACAGGCGCCCACCACCACACCCGGCTAATTTTTTGTATTTTCGGTAGAGATGAGGTTTCACCATGTTAGCCAGAATGGTCTCGATCTCCTGACCTCGTGATCCGCCCGCCAGGCGTGAGCCACCACGCCCGGCCAAAGTCTCCTACTCTTTAAATGTTATCAACTAAACTCAAGATAAAAGATAAATTTTTTTAAAAAGTGGGCTAAAAAAGAACTTATCTATGGTCCAATTTATGCCTCTGATCACAGATAAAGGTGTACACTAGTTTTGGTAACTGAATTAGCAAAATCCTTGTGGAAAGAGCATAGTGAAGTGTATACTCTGTGTATAAGCTGTTGGTACCCCAGAAGTCACCCCAACCCACTTTTGCTGCAGGGGCTGGGCTTATAACCCAACTATGGAGGTCCTACAACTTCACTTTATTTCATGGTGGTTGCTGTTAGAGAAAAAAAGGATGAAGGCAAAGTGCAGTGATAGATTTGGTCGAGGGAGTTCCATTAGGCCCAGTATTGTCAGTGGCCAGCCTACTCTTTTTTTTTACCTTTTCTTTTTTTTTTTTTTTTTAAGATGGAGTCTCGCTCTGTAACCCACGCTGGAGTGCAGTAGCGCCATCTTGGCACACTGCAACCTCCGCCTCCTGGATTCAAGCAATTCTGCCTCAGACTCCCAAGTAGCTGGGACTACAGGCACCTACCACCACATGTGGCTAATTTCAATATTTTTAGTAGAGACGGGGTTTCACCATGTTGGCCAGGCTGGTCTCAAATTCCTGACCTTGTGATCCACCCGCCTCGGCCTCCTAAAGTGTTGGGATTACAGGCATGAGCCACTGTGCCCACCCAGCCTACCTTAAATGCACACAAATAAGAACCTCCTCCTGCTGTTGCGGCTCAAGCTATCCAAAGCAACAAACCTCAGAGATCTTGGAGAACATTACTTTCAGGAGCCAGAACTGCCGCACCACCTAGGCCCTCCTAGGCAAGAATGTTCATATCTGCATCAACCTCTCAGGATAACACCATGGCAGAACCCTCATGAGTCTTAATCACACTTGCCATGTCTTTGTCCACTTGCCATGGGGCTGTTTGTAGCTCCATCCTGTTAATAAGCTGGCACGCTTGTAAGGCAGCTCAGGCTGATGTGTCATTCTCCTAAACATTCACCCAAGGATAGCATGAATGTTTTGCCAGTACAAAGCAGAAGACACAGAATGCCTTGACCCGGTAATCTGACTTAAGTTTATCCTTACAAAACAGCTCAATTTTAAAAAACGTACAAGATGCTCACTGTAGTATTATATATAAGATGGGGGGCCGGGCGCGGTGGCTCAAGCCTGTAATCCCAGCACTTTGGGAGGCCGAGACGGGCGGATCACGAGGTCAGGAGATCGAGACCATCCTGACTAACACAGTGAAACCCCGTCTCTACTAAAAATACAAAAAAAAAACTAGCCGGGCGAGGTGGCGGGCGCCTGTAGTCCCAGCTACTCGGGAGGCTGAGGCGGGAGAATGGCGCAAACCCGGGAGGCGGAGCTTGCAGTGAGCTGAGATCCGGCCACTGCACTCCAGTCCGGGCGACAGAGCGAGACTTCGCCTCAAAAAAAAAAAAAAAAAAAAAAAAAAAAGATGGGGAAGAGGGTGTAATTTAACTTCCATCAATAATGGGAAAATTTCATAATTAGGGCATATTAATTCTATATACTATTATGTAGCCATTAAACACTGAGATTACATAGAAGCATAAAAACATACATGAGAGTGGTTAAGAGCAAGTGCTCTGGAACTAAGCTTCATAGATTCAAATCCCAGCTCTACCTGCAAGCTGGGTAATGTTGCAAAAGTTATTCTACTTCTGTGTTGGAACATCCTAGTCTGTAAAATGGGGATAATAGTAGAATTAGGTATGGTGGCTCACATCTATAATTCCAGGACCATGGGAAGCAGAGGTGGGCAGACTGCTTGAGTCTAAGAGTTTGAGACCAGCCTAGACAACATGGAGAAAACCCATCTCCACAAAAAACACAAAAAAGTTAGCCAGGCATGGTGGTACACATCTGTTGTGTACACATCTGTTGTCCCAGCTATCTTGAAGGCTGAGGTAGAAGGATCACTTGGGTACTGGTGTTGGGGCTGCAGTGAGTCATGACTGTGCCACTTCACTCCAGCCTGGGCTATAGAGCGAGACTCTGTCTCAAAAAAAAAAAAAAAAAAAAAAAAAGGCAAATAGATTAGGAGCCTACACATTTTGCTGTGGTGGTGATTAAAGAATCACATATGTAATCTGTTTGAAACATGCCCTTGTCCATGTAAACAATCAATAAATATTAAATAGATTAAGAAAAACATATATATAGTAATTACAACTAGATAAACACAAAGGCCAGATGTGGTGGCTCACGCCTATAATCCCATGACTTTGGGAGGCCAAGGTGGATGGATCACCTGAGGTCAGGAGTTCGAGACCGGCCTGACCAACATGGTGAAACCCTGTCTCTACTAAAAATACAAAAATTAGCTAGGCGTGGTGGTGCGTGCCTGTAATCCCAGCTACTTGGGAGGCTGAGGCAGTAGAATGTCTTGAACCTGGGAGGCTGAGGTTGCAGTGAGCCAAAATGGTGCCATTGTACTCCAGCCTAGGTGACAGAGCAAGATTCCATCTCAAAAAATAATAATAAAAGTAAACATACAGCTGTAACTAAAGATTAGAAGGATGGTAGAAATGCAAGTACAGTTGACCCTTGAACAACATGGGTTTCAACTGCTCAGGTCCACTTACATATGGATTTTCTTCCATTTCTGTCATCCCTAAGACAGCAAAACTAATTCCTCTGCTTCTTCCTCAGCCTATTCAACATGCAGATGATGAAGATGAAGACCTTTATGATCCACTACCACGTAATGAATAGTAAATATATTTTCTCTTCCTTATAATTCTTAATAACATTTTATTTTCTCTTACTTTAAGAATATGGCATATATATATAAAATATGTATTATTTGACGGTTTATGTTATTGGCCAGACTCCCGGTCAACAGAAGACGATTAGTAGTTTTGGGAGAGTCAAAAGTTACATGAAAATTTTTGACTGCACAGAATCAGTGCTCCTAACCCCTATGATGTTCAAAAGTCAACTGTAGTTTTAACTTAGTGGTAGAAATGTTGGTACAACTTAATGTAATATGTTTTTATTACATCTTCATGTCATAGAATTGGTAAGTATACGTCAGCATCCTGACTATACATGTGAACATTCAGAGACACTGGCAGGGACCACCAAGTAGACTTATTCAATAAACAGCTATTAACCATCTATTTTGTCCAATGCAGTGTTAAAACCATGAAGAAGAAAGATTAATAGGACTTGGTTCCTGTTTTCAATGAGTTTATGGTGTAAGTAAGGAGATTAACATTTATACATTGATATGGTTTAGCTGTGTCCCCACTCAAATCTCATCTTGAATTGTAACTCCCACAATTTCCATCTGTCATGGGAGCAACCCCGTGGGAGGTGACTGAATTATGGGGGCAGGTCTTTACTGTGCTGTTCTCATGACAGTGAATGAATCTCACGAGATCTGATGGCTTTTTAAAAACCAGAGTTTGCCTGCACAAGTTCTCTCTTTGCCTGCTGTCATCCACATAAGATGTAACTCGCTCTTCCTTGCCTTCCGCCATGATTGTGAGGCTTCCCCAGCCACATGGAACTAGGATTTCTCCATTAAACCTCTTTCCTTTGTAAACTGTTCAGTCTCGGGTATGTCTTTACCAGCAGTGTGAAAACAGACTAATACATACCATAAATAACTACAACATAAGTTAGAACATTAAAATGTTGAACGTGATATTTTTAAAAACTATAGGCAAGATACCATGGAAGTTCAAAGGAAAAAGACTACTTTTGATTGAAAGATAGGCTGAGCTGGAAAACAATAGGGTAAGATCAGAGAAGACTACAGATACAGAGCATATGAACTGTGCATTAAAGGAAGGGTATAATTTTGACAGAGGTAAGAAAATTGAGGTGATAAGACTGAGGGTAAAAAGGGGTAGATAATGCTGGGCTCAGTGGCTCACTCCTGTAATCCCAGCACTTCGGGAAGCCAAGGAGGGTGGATCACAAGGTCAGGAGATTGAGACCATCATGGCTAACACAGTGAAACCCTGTCTCTACTAAAAACAACAACAAAAAATTAGCCGGGTGTGGTGGCACGCGCCTGTAGTCCCATCTATTAGGGAGGCTGAGGCAGGAGAATGGTGTGAACCTAGGAAGCAGAGCTTGCAGTGAGCCGAGATTGCGCCACTGCACTCCAGCCTGGGCGATAGAGCAAGACTCCGTCTCAAAAAAAAAAAAAAAAAAAAAAAAAAAGGAGAGGGGGCAGATAAAAGAGAAAATAAAATACATAAAAGAGCCAGGCACATTGGCTCACGCCTGTAATCCCAACACTTTGGGAGGCCGAGGCAGGTCAGGAGATCAAGACCAAGCTGATCAACATGGTGAAACCCTATCTCTACTAAAAATACAAAAACTAGCAGGGTGTGGTGGTGTGCGCCTGTAATCCCAGCTACTCAGGAGGCTGAGGCAGGAGAATCACTTGGATCCAAGAGGCAGGGGTTACACTGAGCCGAGACTGCACCACTGCACTACAGCCTGGGTGACAAAGCCAGACTCCATCTCAAAAAAAAAAAAAGAAAACAAAACAAAAGAAAAGAAAATACATAAAAGAAAGGACACTTGCTTCAGGTAGCAAAAAAAAAAAAAAAAAAAAAGGTACCAGAAACTGAAAACCCAGAGTGAAAGGAAAGACAGCTATATGTAGAAGGTGGTAAGGTTTCAAAGGTAAGCAGTGACCAATTTTGAAGGACTCTGAATGCTAGGATTGAATATTCGTAATTAATTCAGTAAAACTGGAAGCAGAAAATGAGCAAAAGGTTAACCTTATCTTAGCCGGGCATGGTGGCACACGCCTGTAATCCCAGCTACTCAGGAGCCTGAGGCATGAGAACTGTCTGAACCCAGGAGGTAGAGGTTGCAGTGAGCTGAGATCGTACCACTGCACTCCAGCCTGAGCAACAGAGCAAGACCCTGTTTCAAAAAAAAAAAAAAAAAGAAGAAGAAGAAAGTTTAACCTTATCACAAGCATGACACATCAGAAACTAAATTCCCATTAAAGCAATCTGATGGAAGTGTCCAAGATACATTGAAGGGATAGTAGAAGGGCAAACTCCAATGTGGCTACCATATAGGCGAAGGTTGAGGGCGGTCAGGGGGATAACGGGGAAGTGTCAGGCACTGTAGTGAGATATGATAATATAACTGAAGTTAGATGATTAAGGACTTTAACTGCTATATTAGGGATCCTGAGTCTCCTCCCCAGTTGGCTGTCTGCTATCAACCTGAGCTGCTAGCAGAGAAATCTCTACCTTCAATGCTCCAGAAGTAAACATGATGAGAAGAAGGGGAAGAAGTCAACAGTGCTCGCCTGCAGATCCCTTAATTTCCTTCCCAACTCTATATGTACTCATATTCTAGGTATTCTCTCTGGAGGTTCTGTATGCTGGGTAACAACTTATGGCTTGTAAGCACCACCGCAAAATAACATGCAAGTTTGGTCTAAATGACAAATAACCAAAATAATCAATACAATGGTGGACACTCTAAGACCACAGCCTGACATTAATTACATCAATTGATTCAACCAATATTTATTACATGCCTTCTATGCAACCAGCACAGAAAATAAACATGATCCCTGTTCTCAAGGAGCTTCAAGTCTCATTACAAAGAACAATTCTTTAAAACTTTGTAAAGTACATCCAGACATCAGTTATTTCATTAAACAAACATTAAACACCAGCTACATGTCAAATTTGTCCTAGGATTTAGGGATGCAACTATAAACAAGACACAATGGCTGCCCAAAAGAAAGTTTCATAGTGGGGAAGACAAGAGAAATCAAAGATGACACCATGGTACAGTAGTATTCAATATGGTAACTGATGAGTTATGACAGCAGCATAATACAACAAAACAAACTACTCGAGGCTGGGCGTGGTGGCTCACGCCTGTAACCCCAGCACTTTGGGAGGCCGAGGCAGGTGGATCACTTGAGGTCAGGAGTTTGAGACCAACCTGGCCAACACGCGAAGCCTCATCTCTACTAAAAATACAAAAATTGGCCGGGTGCGGTGGCTCATGCCTGTAATCCAGGACTTTTGGAGGCCGAGGCGGGCGGATCACCTGAGGTCAGGAGTTCAAGACCAGCCTGACCTTGAGAAAGGTCATGGGGAAACCCCGTCTGTACTAAAAATACAAAATTAGCCGGGCATGGTGGCATGCGTCCGTAATCCCAGCTACTCAGGAGCCTGAGGGAGGAGAATCACTTGAATCCGGGAGGCAGAGGTTGCGGTGAGCCGAGGTGGCATCATTGCACTTCAGCGTGGGCAACAAGAGTGAAACTCTGTCTCAAAAAATAAAATAATAATAATAATAATAATACAAAAATTAGCTGGGTGCAGTGGCGGCTGCCTGTAATCCCAGCTACTCAGGAGGCTAAGGCGGGAGAATTGCTTGAACCCGGGAGGCGAAGGTTGCAGTGAGCTGAGATCACGCCATTGCACTCTAGCCTGGGTGACTTAGGGAGACTCCATCTCAAAAAAAAAGAAAAACTACTTTAGATCCTGCTTGAGCACAATGTACCTTTGCATAATTGATCATTTTCAAAGAGCTTTCACATGTTACTTAATTTTATTCCAATAACAATCCTAGAAGGTTAGGTAAGACAGATGTCACTAACCACTAGGTAAGGAAACAAAGCAAAGCTATGACTTGCTCAGGATCACATCAAGCAACAGCAGATCTGGGACAAGAAACTCCACCTCTTGCCTCAAAGTCCAGTGCTGCTTCCCTTTGTTCTGACTCCATACCATACCATATGACCGTGGACAAGTCAACTGGCATTTCTCTTTTTGAGACAAGGTCTCACTCTGTTGCCCAGGCTGGAGTGCAGTGGCACGATCTCAGCGCATAGCAGCCTCTGCTTCCCAGGCTTAAGTAATCCTCCCACTCAGCCTCCCAAGTAACTGAGACCACAGGATTGTGTCACCACGCTCCACTAATTTTTTAAAAAATTTTTATAGAGGCCGGGCGCGGTGGCTCAAGCCTGTAATCCCAGCACTTTGGGAGGCCGAGATGGGCGGATCACGAGGTCAGGAGATCGAGACCATCCTGGCTAACACGGTGAAACCTCGTCTCTACTAAAAATACAAAAAACTAGCCGGGCGAGGTGGCGGGCGCCTGTAGTCCCAGCTACTCCGGAGGCTGAGGCAGGAGAATGTCATAAACCCGGGAGGCGGAGCTTGCAGTGAGCTGAAATCCGGCCACTGCACTCCAGCCCAGGCGACAGAGCAAGACTCTGTCTCAAAAAAAAAAAAAAAAAAAAAAAATTTTTATAGAGACAAAGTCTCATTATGCTGCCCAGGCTGGTCTCAAACTCCTGAGCTCAAGCAATCCTCCCACCTCGGCCTCCCAAAGTGTTGGGATTACAGGTCAGCCACCACACCTGGCCACCTGGCATTTCTTTGTCATAGTTTCCTCATCTGTAAAACAGGGAGAATACCTGCAGTGCCTATCTAGAGTGACCTGGGAGAAGGATCAAATAAAGCAACCTAAGTTGACATACTTTGAAATGTACCAATGGAAGATACACATTATAAGATATGCCTATTTCTCTTGAGAAAAAGAGGATACAGGGTGCTAAAACACTGAGCAAATAAATAAACTGTGCTGGATTTTAAGGTGCACCAAATTCATCCATATTAACCTCATGACTAATAAAGGCAAAGGGACTATACTTCATATTTCTGTTGTAGTCCGATTGACCCCATAAGGCAAACATCAATAAAGCTGGCAAAAAAGGAATGTATTCGCCTATGTACCAGATGCTATTAGAGATCCTATTAAACACCTGAATTACAGGAAAGAAAGACAGGTTCTGCCTGCATCTCTCCTAAAACATGGAAAATGGTAGTTTTTGGTAATCTACCCAAAGAATATTTGAATACCCTGTCTGCCCCCTACCAGCACCACCACAGTTCTCATCGTTTATGCCTCAGATCTTCTCTGTCCAATACAGCAGCTATCTCATGTAACTATTTAAATTTTAAAAACGTTTAATTTAAATAGTTTTAAGTTTAAACTATTTGAATCAAACACCACTTCCTTAGTTTTTAAGTGCTTACGATGTGGCCAGTGGCTACCATATTAGAGCAGATAAGATTTAGTTCCATGATTGCAGAAAATTCTATTTGACAGAGCTGCTTCAGATACTACACTATTATTTTTATTATAACTTTGATTAGACTCCTAGAGGACAGGGGCCATGTCTTATTTATCTTTGTATTCCCAGTTTATATAGCTAAGTGCATTTCACACACTAAGTACTCACTATACAGACAATCCTCAACTTACGATTTTCAGCTGACCAGGGTGTGAAAGCAATATGCATTCAGTGAAAACTGTACTTTGAATTATCCACATAACCATTCTGTTTTTCACTTTCAGTACAGTATTCAATCAATTACATGAAATGTTCAACACTTTATTATAAAATAGGCTTTGTGCTAGATAATTTTGCCCAACTGTAGGCTAATGTAAATATTCTGAGCATGTTTAAGGTAGATGAGGCTAAGCTATTCTGTTCAGTAGGTATATTAAATGCATTTTTGGCTTACGATCTTCTCAACTTTGATAGGTTTATTGGGAAGTAATCCCATCATAAGTCAAGGGGCCTCTAGATATCTGAGTTTCTCAAACACAGTAGATCACTCTCTCCCCTTCCCTATCCCATGCACACACACAGACATGCAAACACAACACAACAACACACAAGACAACCTTTCTCATGAGGCAGGGGTCTGGGGTGAAAGGGAACACGGTCCAGAGGAAGGAGGCCTGCTTTCTAGCCCTGGAGGTGCTAGAAGCTAACCATGTAGCCGTGGCCAAGTTACTTTCCCCATCTATAATAAAATGAAACTCCATGTGCCTTAATTTTAAAACTTAAATCATCTCACACCAAAGAAAATCAAGTATTCTGCCCAAAAAGTCTTTGCACATGTTAGGAAACACACCTGCTAACACTGCTGAGTACCTTGTATGAAACAGAACCTATTTCTAGGTCCCAAACTATCATGATTAGAGTCACTTTTGTTCTCTAAGCATGTGGAATTTTTTACCTTTACTTTGGGGCACAACTACAGACTTAAACCTTCAGCCTTAAAGATTGAGTTTCTTCCATGTGCTAAAGCAAGCATTGGATACTGTGTCCATATCTGATCAGAGACACAAGGACAAGTTTCTTGAGTATCTGAATTTAACATAAATTGTCCCATCAGTTTCTAATAGTGCTAAGCCTAAAAACTGAGCAAATAATACAAAACAGAACCAAGAAAACTTCTCTATAACAATCCTTATAAAGAATAGTTTATGGGCCAGAGACAGTGGCTCATGCCTGTAATCCCAGCACTTTGGGAGGCCTAGGCAGGCGGATCACTTAAGGTTAGGAGTTCGACACGAACCTGGCCAACATGGCAAAAACCTCTCTCAACTAAAAATACAAAAAAGTTAGCCGGGTGTGGTGGTGGGCCCCTATAGTCCCAGCTACTCAGGAGGCTGAGGCTGGAGAATCGTTTGAACCCAGGAGGCAGAGGTTGTAGTGAGCCGAGATTGTGCCACTGCACTCCAGCCTGGGGGACAGAGCGAGACTGCATCTCAAAAAAAAAAAAAAAAGAAAAAAGAATATTTTACAAAATGTGTTTTTAATTCAGTCTACATACTTTGTCATGCTTAACTGCTATTAAAAAAAAAAAACCGGCCGGGCGCGGTGGCTCAAGCCTGTAATCCCAGCACTTTGGGAGGCCGAGACGGGCGGATCACGAGGTCAGGAGATCGAGACCATCCTGGCTAACACTGTGAAACCCCGTCTCTACTAAAAAAATACAAAAAACTAGCCGGGCGAGGTGGCGGGCGCCTGTAGTCCCAGCTACTCGGAGGCTGAGGCAGGAGAATGGCGGTAAACCCGGGAGGCGGAGCTTGCAGTGAGCTGAGATCCGGCCACTGCACTCCAGCCCGGGCGACAGAGCGAGACTCCGTCTCAAAAAAAAAAAAAAAAAAAAAAAAACCTTTATTGTCCAAAAACCTCTTCATAATGACCTTCACACACATATTCACTAACTTTTGCAAACCCTTACCTGGTTTTAAGACCAACCAAGAACAAATCCAATCTGAATTATCAGCCTGCCTTCCTTTAAAACTTGTAAATATAGCAAATGGGGCAATGGCAGTTCAGGCATTCTGCAATAAATATGTGCTAAATTTGTCAATTCCTGTGACATCATTATTTTACTCTTCATTAAGTACTTACATCATCTCTCCTGGTGAACAGGACCAACCAATACCAATGGCAATCCCATCTACTTGTATTTACCAAATACCAACAAGGCAGTGGCATTTAGTGGATGACAATTAAACACTTTTTTGGACAATGAAGTAGGGAACACATGCAAAGGTCTAATAGTAATAAAAAGACTTTCCCTACAGACTTGATTGCATCTGATTGTGATAGAATCAGACATTAAAAATCAAGCAATGTTGATTGCACATGGTTAGTTACAGAGTGCCTTGCGATTGGTAAGAACTCAATGTGTGTGTTCAACTGCTGGACAAATTACTGAATATTCATTCCTAAGCAAAAAGAACAAAACTCTATAAGCTAGGAACTATCAAACATCTTTTACAAAAATGGAAATAGAGAAGAATCTGTTTGCAACATGATCTATCTATGACATAAAAGGACCCAAACATTCCACTGAGTAAAAGCTTTGTGAGTCTGTATGTCAAAGCACTGGAAGGAATACAGAGATGAAGAAAACATGATCCCTGCCCTAAAGCTTCTCATAATATAGAAGTAGGGATAGAACTACAACTCAGAAAAATAACTGGTAAGTTTCACTATGATGTTCCTAAAGAGCAAATTGGAAGGACTCAAGGTGGGGGGCGTCAGGGACAGAGGTATCTTGAAGGGAATGCTTAAAGCTAATGTAGCCAGAGACAGGAAGAAAAGGGTATGTAGGCCTTGCACGGTATGTAGGCCTGGCACGGTGGCTCACATCTGTAATTCCACCACTATGGCAGGCCGTAGTGGGTGGACTGCTTCAGTCCAGGAGTTTGAGACCAGCCTGGGCAACATGGAGAAACCCCATCTCTACAAAAAAAATTCAAAAATTAGCCTGGCGTGGTAGTTCCAGCTACTTGGGAGGCTGAGGTGGGAGGACTGCTTGAGCTCAGGAGGCGGAGGCTGCAGTGAGCCAAGATCATGCCACTACATTCCAGCCTGGGCAACACAGAAAGACTCTGTCTAAAAAAAAAAGAAAAAGAAAAGGGTGTGTATATGTATATAGGAGAGAGCAAAAGTGTGTGCGTTTGGGTGGGGTGGCCAGAAAGTTCAGAGGACAGTCTAGGCAGACGAATAGCATATGTAAAAACGACCCAGAGGTTAGAGACGCTACACCTATAAGTATTGTATATTTAGTAAAATTCCAAAGAGTAGTTTGCATAAGATGCATACATTTTAAATGTTCCAGATGACTCAGAATCCCTGCAGAGAAAGTTACGTCCCACCCCTAACAGTCTTTCACAAGGTGTAGTGGTCAGTGAACCTAAAGATCTCTGCGGGTGGAATTTGCATGTTTAACAAGCCCCCAGACAATTCTCCTGCACACTTAAGCTGGAGAAACAGAGATGCTTTTTGAGATGCAGAATTATCAAATTACATGCGGTTCCCAAACTTTGCTGCACGCTGGAATCACTTGGGCATCTTTAAAAACCATACTGAAGTCTGGCTTTCACCTCCAGATATTCTGACTGTTTTGGTCTGGGATGCCACATGGGCATCAGAAACCTTTACAAGAGTCCCCAGGTGATTTTTACCGTGTAGCAAAGTTGGAGAGCCACTGCCCTAATTGTTAAGCACTTGGGTCTCTGGAGTTGGATGCTTCGGTTCAAATTACTAGCTATGTGACCTTGGGTAATTAAGTCACCCAACCACCCAGGGACTCAGCTGCCTCGTCAGTAAAATGGGGACAACAATCCTACCTCATAGGGTTGCTGTGAAGTTAGACGTGGTGAACGTAATGGCCTGGCATGATGCCTGGCAGATAAGAAGCGCTTAATGGGGGTTAGCTGTTTACTCTCATCATCAACTCTTCCTCATCAGAGTGTCACTGTCACTGTGCAACGGGCAGCATCGTCCCCACTGGGCGGCAGCAACTCGCCTAACCTTTCTGCTGGACCAAATTCTTTGCGGGAGTTGTCTCGCTCCGCTCCAGACCCGCCCCCTCCCCCAGGTTGCCAGGACAGCTTCGCCCGGCCGGGGAAGCTCCCAAGGATTAGACCGGGTTTACAGACTCGACAGCAACCGCCCACTCCAGGGCCAAGCTTTCCCCGCCCCCGTGGGTCTCCCAAACATTTGCAGATGCGCTTCCAAAGGCCGGGGCCCTGGAGCACCGAGAGCCGAGAAACAAGCCTCAGCCGTCCCTGGACCGCCGGGAGGGGAAGAGAGGGGAAGGAAAGGTGAGGGTCCGGCCGCGGCGGGGCCGACTGCCCGGTTACCTGAGGCGACGGGCGGGGCCCGCATCGCCGGGGCGGGCGCCGCCGCCGGCCGTACTCGGCCTTCCGCCTCACGCGACCAGTGCCATAGGGCCGGCGCTTTCACCGCCCTGGCCGGCCGTCCTCAGACGGTCCGTCAGTCCACCCGTCAGCGACTCTCCCAGGGCGCCAAGGGACGACGAAGGCCAGTCGGGCCAGCCGGCTGGGCTCTGCTCAGGCAGCTTCCGACTGCCAGGGGCGGTGGCGTCAAATAACTCCCCTGCCAAGTGGGCCACTGCGCGTGCGCGATGTGCCTAATCAGCGCTTTCTGCGGGGCTGAACCGGTGGCGTCAAATATTTCCCGAGACACAGAGCCGGAAGCTGCGCCTGCGCAGCTATCCCAGCTCGCCGCGCGGGACGCATTCCGTCCTTCCTTTCCGGATCAAGTGGAGAGGGAGGAGTGAAGTGACGAATGCGCCTACCTCATCGCAGCACAGAGGAGGCGCTCCACCTGCGTCCTTAGGAATCTTACGACATCCTCTCCCCTGCTTTCGGTACAGACGGAGTAAGGGGCTTCTCTGCAAGATTCTGGCTCCCACCCAGGTTCTAGGAATTTCTCCCATTCCACCATTACAGCACCCTTCCTCTGACATGATGTTCTTTACTCGCCGCACTCTTATTACACGGGCACAGCATTAATTATGAGCAGTACTCTATTCCAGGCTTGATGTGGGTTGCAAAGGTGAATCGAACATAAGATTTAGAGCCTCTCATTAAAGAACTGAATCTCATAGAGATAAGACAGTAATAATAATAGGAAGAGATACTACTTCGAGCACCTGCAATGCGCCAGACATTTTGTAAACAGTACCACTTTCAATAATTTGCTTTCACTTCAACGAAGAAACTAATGCCATTGGAGAGGTACAGCTTAAGTGCTTTGAGAGTGTAAAGGAGGAAACTTGGACTCAGAGAGAAGAGGAGGGAGGGATAGTGGAATTCTTCACGGAGGACCTGGCCTTGAGGCTGACCTTGGGTATTCAGAGAGGGAGGGGTCAGGGTGTTGAGTAGAGGTGAAGGCACGGTTGTCTGAAAAGCAGAAAGGAGCAAAGAAGATTCTGACTCCTCACCTCAGTTGGAAGAGACTGTGGAGGAATGAGTGGTAAGGGAACTAGTATCCTCACAGAAAGGGTAAAACTGAAGAGTGTTTCCTCAGGACCACACCTCACCCCCCAGGAAAATAGCTACAGGAAGGAAGAGGGAAAAGGAGGGTAAGAATGTGCTAGGGCAGGAACGAGGCTATGTCCAGGACATTGGGGATCCAAGCAATACATTTCAATTAAACACAGTGTGACAAATTATGTAGTAGGCTATTTCAACCACTCCCTTGCCTTTCAATACTACAGGGGCTGAAAAGCAAAGCACACAGCTGTCAACCTCCCTTGCTGCTAAGGGTGGCAGTGAGACAAAGTCCTGACCAATAAGATGTAGGCAGAAGTATCAAAGGAGACCTTCCCTTCTTTCTTCCCTTGGAGAAGTTTGTGTCCTTCACTTTTCCCCTGCTTCATGCTTGGAACTGGGTAACACCTGGGGGCACAGCAGCCTAGAGGCCTTGAGGAGGACTGTGCTAAGGAAGGTGGAGCAGAAAGACAGGAGCCTGTTTGTTTAGGTCATACTCAAGCAGTTACACAAACCCTGTACTACCCTCCTGTCTTATGGGGGTGAGGGATCTTATGTATACCAGAGTTTGTTGAGTTTTCTGTTACTTGCAACCAGATGCATTCTAACACAATACTGAACACCTGTAACAGATAAGGGAGGGGTGACTAATTGGAAGAACAACAGGTGATGGGAATTGGAAAAGTGACAGGCACAGAGGATGGGAAAGCTGTCCAGAAGCCCTTGGGGAGATGATGAAACTATAGCTATCACCCTCCTAGTGGTTTCAATTCATTCCTGAAATTCTGCTTCTAAGTGGAAAGCTATTAAATTTTTCCCATTAATTAAAATGGGCAAAATTGTATTCAATTCCAACCTAAGGCACCTAAATATTTTTAACAGAAAAAATATATTGATGCAACAGAAAATTATATGAACAATAAATTTGCTTCAAATATGGTTTTTACATAAAATGTAATGCATTAAGACTTACTGCTCTGGACAGAAAGACAAGATTTAATATTAGGTGCAAGTTGATGGAGGAGAGATGCAAATGAGTCATTCTCTAAATGATGGTTTGTTTTTTTTAAGAGACAGGGCCTCGCTATGTTGCGTAGGCTGGCTTCAAACTCCCAGGCCCAAACGATCTACCTACCTCAACCTTCCAAGTAACTGGAACTAAAGGCACATATCACTGTGCCTGGCATAAAAGATACGTTTTTCCTGCACTCTTTGCTAATTTTTTAAAACTTTTGAGGGCTTCACTTAAACAACCATAAAAATAAAACACACACACACACATATACCTCGAGGGAAAATTAAAGACTAAACATTAGAACACTTTGAAACATTTAAGAAAAGCACACATGTATAAGAAACCTAAGAGACACATCAGATGCTAGACATAGTAAAACATTTTGGATCCTCCAAACACAGTACACAATTCAAATTTGTTCCTCGGCATGATCTCTGACTAGAAACATCGACTAAATTGGGGAATGTCTTCGTCTGAAACTGTAATGTCAAAATATCATTTTGTGTAGTACGTTTGGAAAGGCACAGAATTGGAAAAAAGAGGAGCAGTGGTATAAGCTTTTGTGACACACTTTTTTCCAAAGATGACTTCACCAATCTGTTTTGTTTTATTTACCCTGAAAGCATCACCCTGGGAGATGCCATACCAATCTATATGTCCCACCCCGTGGTTCTCCTTATGATGTAACTGACACTCCTCCCGCTAAGAAGTGGAATCAATGTTCCTTCTCCTTGAGTCTGGCTGAGTCTGTGACCATTCCAACCCAATAGGGCAAAAGTGATGCTATGTGATTTCTGGGGCTAGGTCATAAAGAAGACACAACTTCTACCTGGCTTGCTACCTATCACAATACTCACTCTTGGACCCCAGCCACCATGTTGGGAGGAAGCCCACGCCACATAAAGAAAACATGAAGAGGTGTTCCAGCTACCAGCCCTAGCTAAGTTTCTGGTGACAGTCAGCATCAATAGCCAGATTGAGGAAGCCTTCAGATGATTCCGGTCCCCAGGCTTCAAGCCTCCACCCCCACCTAACACCAAGCTGAGCAGGGACTAACTAACCCTATTGAGAGCACCCATAAGAGATGTGGATCCATGAAAAATATTGAGCAGTCCATATAGCAGATTCATGAGTAAAATAAATATTGTCATTTACCCCAAACAACTAAGTTTTGGGGTAAATTGTATGTAGTCACAGTAACTGGAATACTTTTCAAGAACCATAATTGAGAAAAGTTTGTAACTGAACAGCTGTATGTGAGATACATCTGCGGCCATTTTTTTTTTCTGGTTTTATTTTTCCTCCTTTTTTAATTGTGCAGTACCAGCTTGGGTAGAAACAGTTGGTCAGACCCATTGTGTTAGGGTAGAAACCTAACACAATACTGGCATGGTGTAAGTGCTCAATGAACATGTGTTGGATGGACGGATGGATGGATGGATGGATGAGGGGATGGACAGAAGCTTCATTGGCTCAGTGCTGAACCCACCTTCTTGCTCCTACTCTTAAGTCTTAGTGGATGGTATCCAGTGGTTGATAGTAGTAACACCATTAGAGTCAAGCAAGTGGGGCCCCTTGTGCCAGACCCTGTGCCTTAAAAGGGTCCTGCACTTTGGACTGTATTCCTCAAAAGTTTTTAAGTGCCCTCTGGGACTAGCAATGCCATTTAGGAAGGGTCTGTGTCTAGACCAGATGCCACATGACTCTTGTTGACCACAGTTTTCTACCTTGAAATTTTCCAAGTCTCTCTCCAGTGGTTGGGACTGGCCAGGGTGAGTGGTGCCATCTGGGCAAGGCAGCCAAGCTCCAGACCAAGTCTGTTCCCTGTGGGTGCCATTTGCCATTTCTCCTCTTCAGGGTGCTCTCCAACCCTCTCTCTTACCCCTATCCATCTCTCACACATATGTAGGGTCGACCAGATGCCCTGAGAAGCTCCAGAACTCATGTTTACGGAGTCATCATAGCCAGATCTGGTTCTGAGAGCAGCCTTGGAAGCAGCTCACTCCTGCTGACTGGCGTAGAATTTCTTTCACCAGATTATATGAAATTAAGCTATCAGAAATGGTATTGACATGCTGATTGGGGGTAACTCTCACTCACTTGGACACAGCACGAGTTCAAGGGTCTGGGCTCTGCAAATACTTATGCTTGAGCTGCCTGAGTGGATATATGCCTTGGCTTGTACCTCTGTCTTCAGGCCAGAGTGCCACCTCTGGCTTACTGCAGCCAGGGTGATCTTGGGGAGGGGAATACGTGTGGCAGGCATCCTTTACCTGTGCACCCCTTCCCCAGCTGGCTCCAGGGCAGTCACCTCACCGCTTTGGCAGACTCTGGATCACCTGGCAGTCTGTCCTCCAGGATTGGCCATGCCTATCTCCTCTGTCTTAGTCTGCTCGGGTTGCTATAACAAAATGCCACAGCCTGGGTACCACAGCCTAAACAACAGATGTTTATTTCTCACAGTTCTGGAGGCTGGAAAGTCCAAGATCAAGGTGCTGGCCTATTTGGTTTCTGGTGAGGGCCCTCTTCCCCACTTGCCTTCTTGCTATGTCCTCATGTGTTAGAGAGAGGAAACTTTGGTGTCTCTTCTGCCTCTTATAAAGGCATTAAACCCAGCCGGGCACAGTGGCTCATGCCTGTAATCCCAGCACTTTGGGAGGGCCAGGCAGGCGGATCATTTGAGGTGAGGAGTTCGAGATGAGCCCGGGCAACCGGCAAAACCCTGTCTCTATTAAAAATACAAAAATTAGCCAGGCGTGGGGGCACACACCTGTAATCCCAGCTACTTGGGAGGCTGAGACAGGAGAATTGTTTGAACCCAGGAGGCGGAGGTTGCAGTGAGCTGAGATTGTGCCACTGCACTCCAGCCTGGGCGATAGAGCAAGCAAGACTCCATCCCAATAAATAAATAAATAAATAAATAAATAAATAAATAAATAAATAAACAAACAAACAAACCTATCATGGGGGTTCCACCCTCACGACCTTATCTAAACCTAATTACCTCCCAAAGCCCCACCTCCTAATACCATCACATTGGAGATTAGGGCTTCAGTGTATGAATTTGGGGCCGGGAGGTGGGGGGAACACATATTCAGTCTGTAACATCCACCAAGGATTTTTGAGATGTTGCTCCCCAACACCAGCATACGCTTCCTATTGATGTACTTTCACGCCTCCAGTTGATGTGGTGACATTATTCTTTCATTAGTCTTAAGCCGTGGAGAATAAGAGATGGAAGTATCTTGCTTAAACGAGCTTGCTCTTCTCACTCTGCTCACAGGCCCCTTGCTCTGCTCCCTGCTAATGGAAGGCAGGGGTGCAGCCATCATTGAAAGCAACCACATTATAGGAATGCAACAATTTGGACCTAAAGAGATCAAGACACAGTTGGAAGAGGTGTTGTCCTACATTGAAGAAAAAAATTCCCAATGGTAAATTTAACATGACCAGAAAATAAATTATCATTCACCTTTTCCTGCACACTCTGGGCAGCATTTATATTTGTAGTTCTCATCAGTAAGGCACAGTAACTATCTCTGAGAACAAGTCAACCACCCATGGATGATATAGCATCATACATAATGATATATCCAACATTAAATAAATGTATTAGGGAACTGCTAAAGCAAGATCTTCAGTAGTAACAGGTTCCAAACAATGTACCTTTTTTGTGATGACAACATAAGAGTAAGCAGGAATGGCACATTTTACATTAAAAAAAAAAAAAAAGATGAAGAGATGGTTCCTGGACTAGAACAGAAAGAGGCAGGGGCCATGCAAAAATCTTGGTCCTGGGCCTTGCACACTCCAGGACTGCCTTGGCTGGTGTCCTGCACTTCCCCCTATAGCCTCCTCAAGCTCCTTTGAGCCCACTGCCTCCACTCTTTAAGAACACCATTTTCCAGGTAGACCCTGATTGTCAGCCTGAGCCCTCACTGGGCCCTCACTCGTACCCCAGAATACCCCCTCCAGTAGAAAAGGACCAGTTTACACACACACTTCTCCTTCTTGGAGGGAGCATGCCTGCTGTTTTATTTTTAATGCCAGCAAATACATTTAGGGACCAAAAAATAAGGGCAAGCCACTGATAATGGATTGTTTTCTGAATACTGTGTGCAAAGGCTGCCATCATGTTTATTTTGAGAGCTCAGCATGCCACCCTGTTTGCTGGAATCCCTCATTAGGCAGGCCAGCATCACAGATGGGAAAGTCAACCTGGATAAGCAAAATACCCTCAGAGCCTCATCCAACAGCCAACCCCCCAGTAGAATTCCATAGTAACTGGCCATTTGGGGCAAGTTAAGGAAGAGACTCAGGCTTTTAGCCAGAATGTGTTCATGACAAAAACCTAACTTATGCTAAAAAGAAATAAATAAAGAGTGATACTGATTCGAAAGCTCACATAATCAAATGAGGGGGAGGGCAGAGATCAAGGCAGACTTGCAAGACAACACCAGGGACTGGAATTCCATTGGGACTCCCCGTCCTATGTCTCTGCCTCTCTCCATATACAAACTTCTAATTTTACACTCACTCAGCTTTCTTGCATATGTGAGGAATGCATCCCAGGTTTACCTCAGAACAAATCCCCATCCATCTTCCATTGAGGGTAGGCAGAACTGCCACCCTGCACAACTGCCACATATGGCTGTGCAGGTTGTGTACTGCACAACTCATGGGAGCACCACTCATCTACGGTTGAAAAGTAGAAATGCGGCCGGGCGCGGTGGCTCAAGCCTGTAATCCCAGCACTTTGGGAGGCCGAGACGGGCGGATCACGAGGTCAGGAGATCGAGACCATCCTGGCTAACATGGTGAAACCCCATCTCTACTAAAAAAATACAAAAAACTAGCTGGGCGAGGTGGCGGGCGCCTGTAGTCCCAGCTACTCGGGAGGCTGAGGCAGGAGAATGGCGTAAACCCGGGAGGCGGAGTTTGCAGTGAGCTGAGATCCGGCCACTGCACTCCAGCCCGGGCGACAGAGCGAGACTCCGTCTCAAAAAAAAAAAAAAAAAAAAAAGAAAAGTAGAAATGCTAGGGATGCTTGGCTGAGCCAATGACACTGAAAATGCTTAATTTAAAGGAAATAAAATGATAGGTTTTCCTGGAACCAAAGGTAGTCCTTGGTGAGCCCATTCCAAGAGAGTTCAAGGAATCCCACCGTAGCCCATAATGATTGGCCTCCCTAATCAAGCTTTCAGGGAATAATTCAAAGGCAGTGGCTCTGCAAAGCTTTATATCCCCAGGCTGAACTCACATCAAGCAGAAGACAGTTAAAACTGAGACAGCAGAACCCATACAGGGCCTATTAGAGATGGAGAGAGGTTTACAAGGAAAGTGGGGCCTTCTGAAAAAGGTAGCACACGTGGCGATGCCTATGACACAGGAGCCGACTAACCTTAAAGTTACTTAGATATTTGCCAGGGAAAATGGTCACAATTATATTCCTGTGTGACTCATTTCACTATAGAAAACTGGCCTGGGCATGGTGGCTCTTGCCTGTAATCCCAGCACTTTGGGAGGCCAAGGCAGGCAGATCACTCGAGGCCAGGAGTTTGAGACCAGCCTGGTCAACATGGTGAAATCACATCTCTACTAAAAATACAAAAATTAGTTGGGCATGGTGGCAGTTGGCTGTAATCCCAGCTACTTGGGAGGTTGAGGCATGAGAATCACTTGAATCAGGGAGGTGGAGGTTGCAGTGAGCTGAGATCATGCCACTGCACTCCAGCCTGGGCGACAGAGCGAGACTCTGTCTCAAAAAAAAAAAAAAAAAAAGAGAGAAAAGAAAAAGAAAAAGAAAAGTTGTCTGTCTTGGATTTGGCAGGGACAGTATTTTTTCTTTTTTGAGACAGGGTTTCACTCTGTCACCCAGACTGGAGTGCAATCTTGGCTCACTGCAACCTCAACCTCCCGGGCTCAAGCAGTCCTCCCATCTCAGCCTCCCAAGTAGCTGCAGATACAGGCACATGCACCACAATGCCCGGCTTTTTTTTTTTTTTTTTTTGAGACGGAGTTTCGTTCTGTTGCCCAGGCTGGAGTGCAGTGGTGTGATTTTGGCTCACTGCAAACTTTGCCTCCTGGGTTCAAGCTATTCTCCTGCCTCAGCTTCCTGAGTAGCTGGAATTACAGGTGCGCGCCACCGTGCCCGGGCTAATGTGTTGTATTTTTAGTAGAGATAGGGTTTCACCACGCGGGCCAGGCTGGTCTCGAACTGCTGACCTCGTGATCTGCCCGTCTCAGCCTCCCAAAGTGCTGGGATTACAGACGGGAGCCACCGTTCCCAGCCTTTTTGTATTTTTTTTAGAGATGGGATCTCACTATGTTGCCTAGGCTGGTCTTGAACTTCTGAGTTCAAGTCATCAGCCTGGCCTCCCAAAGAGCTGGGATTAGAGTTGTGCACCACCACATCCAGCCAGTGTGTGTGTGTGTGTATGTATATATATAAAATGTCAAAACCCTTGCCCCAAACAAAACGGGCTGGGCGCCGTGGCTCACGCCTGTAATCCCAATACTTTGGGAGGCCGAGGTGGGTCTAACACTTGAACCCAGGCATTCGAGATCAGCCTAGGCAACATGGTGAAACCCTTAGCTGGGCATGGTGGCAGGTGGATGTGATCCCAGCTACTTGGAAGGCTGAAGCAGGAAGATTGCCTGAGTGGAGGTTGAGGCTGCAGTGAGTTGTGATTGCACCACTGCACTCCAGCCTGGGTGACAGAGGAGACCCTGTCTCAAAAATAACCAACCAAAAAAAAAAAAAAAAAAAAAAAAAAGAAAAAAAAAAACACAGTATCTCTAGCAGATCTAAATAAAACATAACATAAAACCTGATTTCCTTCAGCATCTCCAATGGAAATGGAACTTATTTCACAAAGCTAAAGTGGGAAAAGACCTCATTCCTTTTCTTTGTGGAATCAAATATAAGCTGTTCTGTGTCTGCATTTTACTGCACTAGTGGCTCATTCAATCTCAGTAGTTACTGGGGCTCTGATTCCTCGGAGTGCTGCAAAAGTCCTGGAGAAATGCCAAACACACTGGAGTGAACTCTCTAAACTGCCATCTAACCTGTGTAATGAGTCACACACTCCCTTACTGGTGGGAAATTCTTTCCCAATGAAAGCGTTTGAGGCTATAAATTTCTCCTTTCTACTGTTTTAGCTATACATAGTGTAAGTTTTGATAATACAGTATTTTCATTATCCTTCAGGTCTGAGTATTTTTAATGCTTGTTTTGTTTTTATTTAGACTTTATATTGTAGTGACATATTGCGGACATTTATTCTTTTTTTTTTTTTTTTGCGATGGAGTCTTGCTCTGTTGACCAGGCTGGAGTGCAGTGGCAAAGTGGCAAGATCTCTGCTTACTGCAACCTCCACCTCCGGGGTTCAAGTAATTTTCCTGCCTCAGCCTCCTAAGGAGCTGGGACTACAGGCACACGCCACCACGCCTGGCAAATTTTTATAGTTTTAGTAGAGACAGGGTTTTACTGTGTTGGCCAGGCTGATCTCAAACTCCTGACCTCAGCTGATCTGCCCAACTCAGCCTCCCAAAGTGCTGGGATTAAAGGCGTGAGCCACCACGCCCAGCCCATTTATTCCTGATACTGATGTGCTGGTATTAATATTTGAGACTTGCTTTGCAGCATAAAAGTTACCACATTCTGCGCTGTAGACAATATTTGTAAATATGGTAAATATGCAAGCAATATTAATAAATACCCCAAAGGTGCTTGAGAAAAATATATACTCTTTCAGTGTGGGTATAGATTTCTAAATATATATTTTTAGAATATCTATTAAAATCAAATCTATGTTCCAAATATTATGGTATGGAAAGGGAAAAATAAGAATTTCACAGCAGAGAAGTCTGGCAGCCACCACCTTCACCAAGTGATCAAGGTTAATGTCACTGATGATGAGTCACGTTGATATCGTGTACCCCCGATATGATGTGATGAGAAGGGCACTTCACCTCTGGCGTGTTCTTCCCAGAAACCCATAGCCTCCAGTCTAATCATGAGAAAATGTTAGAAACACCTAAATTGAGGGCCGGGTGTGGTGGCTCACGCCTATAATCCCAGAACTTTGGAAGGCCAAGGTAGGCAGATCCCCTGAGGCCAGGAGTATGAGACCAGCCTGGCCAACATGGCAAAAACCCATCTTTACTAAAAATACAAAAATCAGGCTGGGTGCATTGGCTCACACTTGCAATCTTAGCACTTCGGAGGACTGAGGGGGGGTGGATTAGCTGAGGTCAGGAGTTCGAGACCAGCCTGGCCAACATAGTGAAGCACCATCTTTACTAAAAATACAAAAATTAGCCAGGTATGGTGGCGCATGCCTGTAATCCCAGCTACCCAGGAGGCTGAGACAGGAGAATCGCTGGAAATCGGGAGGCAGAGGCTGCAGGGAGCCGAGATCACACCACTGCACTCCAGTCTGCATGACAGAGGGAGACTCCATCTCAAAAGAAAACAAAATACAAAAATTAGCTGGGCGTGGTGGCACACACCTGTAGTCCCAACTACTCGGGATGCTAAAGCATGATAATCGTTTGAACTTGAGAAGTGGAGGCTGCAGTGAGCTGAGATTGTGCCACTGCACACCAGCCTGGGCAACAGAGCAAGACTCCGTCTCAAAAAAAGAAAAAGAAAAAGAAAAATCCAAATTGAGAAACATTCTACAAAATATCTTACCAACACTTTAAAATTGT
Organism: Rhinopithecus roxellana; assembly: GCF_007565055.1. Lineage (NCBI taxonomy): Eukaryota > Metazoa > Chordata > Mammalia > Primates > Cercopithecidae > Rhinopithecus > Rhinopithecus roxellana. The sequence continues at coordinate 110,885,337 of NC_044561.1, read as the reverse complement.
CAAGGTCATGAAAAACAAAGGAAGACTGAGAAACCATTCCAGATGGAGGAGATTAAGGACACATAACCAAATGTAATGTGCTATTCTGTATGGCAGAGAAAATGGACATCAATAGGAAAACTGGCGAAATCCAGATAGGGTCTGTGGTTCAGTTAATGGTAATGTACCAGTGTTAATTCCTTAGTTTTGACAAATGTGTCATGGTTACATAAGATGCTAATATTAGGGGCAGCTGGTTGAAGGGCATATGGGAACTCTATGTACTAGGTTTTAAATTTTTCTGTAAATCTAAAATTATTCCAAAATCAAAGGTTTATTTAAAAAAAAATAGCTGCTCATGGCAGGGCGTGGTGGCTCATGCCTGTAATCCCAGCACTTTGGGAGGCCAAGGTGAGTGGATCACTTGAGGTCAGGAGTTTGAGACCACCTTGGTGAAACATGGTGAAACCCCATCTCTACTAAAAATACAAAAATTAGCCAGGTGTGGTGGCGCATGCCTGTAATCTCAGCTACTAGGGAGGCTGAGGCAGGAGAATCGCTTGAACCCGGGAAGCGGAGGTTGCAGTGAGTGGAGATTGCACCACTGCACTCCAGCCTGGGTGACAGAGCAAGACTCCGTCTTAAAAAAAACAAACATCAATCTGTTTAATCTTCACCACATCCCTCTAAAGGAGGTCACTGAGGTGCACAGAGTTTAAAACTTGTCATCAAAGTCACCCAGTTAAGTTGGACCAGATCTGTGACTCCAAAGCCAGTGCTCACACCACTCTGGGCTGCATGCCAGCCACACCAACCACCGTTGAGCTCCTCCCTGCATCCTCCACGCTGCTTTTGCATGTGGACCACTCTCCTCCTTTGCTCAGTTAAGTCTACTTCCCTGAGTCCCAAGAGGTCAGGTGCCCTATTTACTCCTGCGCACCTTTCCCTCTTCCTCCATAGAATTTCTCATGGTTTTTCAACAATTTATTCATTGTATCTTGTTTATCTTGATGAGATTATGAGCTAACAAATGTCTGTGTTCACTGGCGTGCATTCACAGTGCTTAGCACAGAGGCCAGCACTTTGTAAATAGGTAGTGACTGACTGGGCACACTAAAGTTAACTCCAGTAGGATCGGTGCTAGAGAAGCACACCCAGGACTTGGTGTCCTGCCTCCAGAAGGCTCTGGAACATGAGGTAGGATTTCATCAGGCATGTCTGATATATACCTGGCCCTGCTCTGCCAAGATGGGGGAGAGGGGATACCAGAGAATGGGGGATCCAAGCTGGAACAGTTTCATTAAGCCCCCACAAGATGCAGCAGCCTTCCTGTGAAGGAGGCATCCTTGAACCCTTTATTGTCTAAAGCTATGATGTCCAGTAAGATAGCTACTTGCCGTATGTGGCTACTGAGCACTCTAAATGTGGCTAGTCTAAACTGAGATGTGCTGTATGTATAAAACATATACCAGATTTCAAAGATTTCATTTGGGGAAAAATCTTATTAATAATTTTTAATATTGGCCAGGCAAGGTAGCTCACGCCTATAATCTGAGCACTTTGGGAGGCCAAGGCGGGTAGATCATTTAAGGCCAGGAGTTCGAGACCAGCCTGGCCAACATGGCAAAACCCCATATCTACTAAAAATACAGAAATGAGGTATGGTGGCACATGCCTGTAGTCCCAGCTACTTGGGAAACTGAGGTGGAAGGATCACTGTAACCCGGGAGGCAGAGGTTGCAGTGAGCCAAGATCACACCACTGCACTCCAGCCTGGGTGACAGAGAGAGACTCTTATCTCAAAATAATAATAATGATAATTTTTAGTATTAATTACATGTTGAAATAACAATATTATTTGATGTAATGAGCTAAATGAAATATATAAATATTACCAAAATTTATTTTTTTATTTTTATTTTTTTTTTTGAGACGGAGTCTCGCTCTGTCGCCCAGGCTGGAGTGCAGTGGCCGGATCTCAGCTCACTGCAAGCTCCGCCTCCCGGGTTTATGCCATTCTCCTGCCTCAGCCTCCCGAGTAGCTGGGACTACAGGCGCCCACCACCTCGCCCGGCTAGTTTTTTGTATTTTTTTAGTAGAGACGGGGTTTCACCGTGTTAGCCAGAATGGTCTCGATCTCCTGACCTAGTGATCCGCCCGTCTCGGCCTCCCACAGTGCTGGGATTACAGGCCTTGAGCCACCGCGCCCGGCCACCAAAATTTATTTCACCTGCTTCTTTTTATTTAATGAGGTTACCAGGAAAAGTTTATGTATGTGCTCACATTATGTTTCTAACTGGACAGCATTGTCCTACACTATAAGCTCCTTCATTTGCTTTGTTCAGACCCAAATGCCCATCTAAGAGCAAGGCCCAGCACATAGTGATTGTTCATACGTATCTGGAATGTGAATTCATATAACTTATTATCTATATACATTTATGTGATCCTCTTTAGGGCAACAACTTTCTTGTTCATCCTGGTATCTCTATTCCCAGCACAGTGCCTAAAAAATATTTCTCAGATGGACAAATGAAACTTCATTCTGTCCAGCTCTTCATTCTCCCGGCTCAATTCAGCCATGGAATCTCCCACCCACTGTGTCACAGGTGCTCCGGTGCCAGGCAACAATTTCCTGGTAGGATTATGGCTCTTCTTGATGCTAATCCTGGTTATTGGGCCACATTGGTGATACCTTTCTCAAGTTTCCTCAAGTTCTGGGGGTCTGGGATGCCTCTTGCTTCAGACACAACAGTAGTGGGAAGGACACTTGATATTTTGGTGTTGGCTAAAACATGGCTATTGTCCCTGTACATGTCAGGTTCATAAGTTCCACCTGCAAAACCATTGATGTAGATGGGGACTATTTCAACAAGTCTAAATAATAGGCAATAATTTGAAGCAGATGGAACAAATAGTAAAATATCCTAATTTCCAGTTTTCCAGTATAAACAAGCATCTGACAAGCTTGGTATGGTTATGCTATTTATGAAATCAGCCCGAAACACTTTTCACTATTTAATACAGCAGGAAATGGAAAACTAGCTGAGCCACTCATTAGATGTAGACAGGTCTCTTCCATTTCTTTGAGCCTTGGTTTCCTTATTTGTAAAATGGAAGATAATTAAATCTACCTCACTGGGTTGTTGTGAAGATTAAGTGAGGTAATTATATATACAGGCTTAATACAGTGCATGGGATTTAATAGAATTTCAATCAATGGTAGCAGTGATTAACACCAACCCTGCTGGGATGTGTGCAAATTAGCAAACAAGAAAGAAGAAAGTATTTGTGGTGCCTTAACAGATGAGACATTTTATATTTGTTCTTCATTTTAACTATCAACAAGCTATATGTGCTCATCAGATAAAAACATTAGACATTTATCGAGCACTCCATGCAAGGCAGTTACTATGTTATGCATTTAACATGCATCATCTTAATCATTGCTATTTGGGGGTGCTATGTTGATGGTCAAATTAGAGAGCCAGAAGCTGAGGGTCAGGGAGGCAAAATAATGTGCTCCAGACCCCATAGCAATTAAGTGACCACATCGGTTTTTTTTATTCGTTTGTTTGTTTTGAGACAGGGTCTCATTGTTGCCCATGCTGGTAGCTGGGACTACAGGCACGTGCCATCACACCCAGCTAATTTTTGTATTTTTTTTGTAGAGATGGGGTTTCACCATGTTGCCTAGGCTGGTCTCAAACTCCTGGGCTCAAGTAATCCCCCTACCTCAGCCTCCCAGTGTTGGGATTACAGGTGTGGGCCACCTGCCCGGGTCTTTTTTTTTTTCTTTAAGAGACAGGGTCTTGCTCTGTTGCCCGGACTGGAGTGCAGTGGCGTGATCATAACTCACTGGAGCCTCGAACTGGGCTCAAGGAATCCTCCCTCCTCAGTCTCCCAAGTAGCTGGAACTACATGCATGTGCCAATGTGCCCAGCTAATTAAAAAAAAAATTTTTTTTTTTAGAGACAGGGTCTCGCTGTATCGCCCAGGTTGGTCTCAAACTCCTGGATTCAAGTGATCCTTCCACCTCAGCCTCCTGGGTAGCTGGGATTCCAAGTACGAGCCACCTTGCCCAGCCACATCAGATTCTTAATGACTTCACCAGGCCCACCTGTCATCAGTTGTACCCACAGAGGCAGAGGGGCCTGCATGAGTCATTCCTGGTGCACACTATCAAGGCATCTGCTGGCCTCATTCCTTATCCCAAAATGTTGACTGAGCACCTGCCACTCGTCAGGCATTATGTTGGTAAGTTTTTTACTATAATGAGAAAAGACTCATTTTCCTCCCTTTAGTAATGGACACAGTAGTAGTGAATGTAAGGACTCTCAAAAAAAAAAAAAAAAAAAAAAAGGCTATGTGTGGTGGCTCACGCCTGTACCACCACTGCTTTGGGAGGCCAATTTGGGAGGATCACTTGAGACCGGGATTTTGAGAGCAGCCTGGGAAACACTGCAAAATCCTATCTCTACCAAAAAAAAAAACAAAAAAAAAACAAAAGCTAGCCTGGCCTGATGGCACACACCTGTAGCTACTTAGCAGGCTGAGGCAGGAGGATTGCTTGAGCCCAAGAAGTTGAAGCTGTAGTGAGCCCAGATTGTGCCACCGCACTCCAGACTGGGCGATAGAGTAAAACCCTGTCTTAAAATAAAAAAATAATTAAAAACAGGTTGGGCATGGTGGCTCATGCCTGTAATCCCAACACTTTGGGAGGCCGAGGCGGGAGGATCACTTGAAGTCAGAAGTTTGAGACTAGCCTGGCCAATATGGTGAAACCCTGTCTCTACTAAAATTACAAAAATTAGCTGGGTGTGGGGGTGCACGCCTATACTCCCAGTCACTTGGGAGGCTGAGGCAGAAGAATCACTTGAACCCAGGAGGCGGAGGTTGCAGTGAGCTGAGATCACACCACTGCACTCCAGCCTAGGTGACAGAGCAAGACTCTGTCTCAAAAAATAAACAAAAATTTTTTTTAGAAAAGGAAGAGGAATCTTGGTCACATGGCCACACCTTATAAAAATTCAGAAAAAACTGACCCCCAGGCCCCTCATGGCAAGTCAGAATACTGCTGACAGTCATGCCTGGAGGAGCACGAATGTGGTTTGGAAACTGAAATTTCATTCTCCACCTGAGTTCTAGAAACTTGCAATAGGACCTCACTTGCAACAGGAGCTCAATGTTCTGTGCTCCTAGGCTGCTGTTAAGACTTAATTACTCTGTCTTTTCCTGTTTCTGCAACCAATTACTCAGTCTCTTGACATGCAGAACTCTCCCAGCAGAAACACTGCAGGGCTCGGTGATCACTGCTATGGGTCCTGGACCAAGGTGATGGGTTAGGCCTATCAAGGCTGTCCTTGGGTGACTGAGCTTCCCTAGACCACTGAGCTGTGGTTGGAGGTGTGGGGGATGGGGAGCTGACAGGTGCAGAGCCTGGCCTCTAGACACACCCTTCCAGGTGCTGACCAGTTAATCCTGGCTTGATTCAGCTGCCACCCTCACAACATGGTGAAACGTCCATAATCAGAAGCAGCATTGCGGTGGCCTCAGATGCCTGTTGTCTCCCCACTTCACTGAGCCTGGTATCCAAAGGAAAAGCTTCCTATTGTCCATGGTCCATGCGGTGATGGCGGCTTGCACAGGCTGCAGTGAACGCCCAGCAGCGAGAGCTCCTCACTTTAGTCAAATCACACCTTCCCGTCTAGTCAATTTAAAATGCTACTCCCTCTGCTGGTCCTCAAACTTCCTATCTTGTTTCCCTGCTTTATAACTTTTTTCCTTAACATTTCTCAAACATGCTACCCATTTTAGTACTTTGTTTTATGATATGCCCTTGTCCTCCAAAATGTAAGTACAAAGCAGGGATTTGCTCTTTTGCCTGTTTTGTTTACCAGTTCCTAGAATTGTGCCTGCACAGAACTGATACTTGACATGAATGGAAGGAGGGGCGGGGAATCCAGTCTGGGTGGAGGTTCCGCCGGCAAAGACTTCCTGAAGAAAGTGACACAAGCTGAGTCAGCTAAGCTTGAAGCGAATGATGCATTCCAGGCACATAGGCCGGGAAAAGAACATGTGCAGGGACCTTAAGCAGAAGGGTGGCTGAGGCCTAGGGTGCTTGAGAAAAGGGTGGGCAGGCAGGCCACAGGCAGAGTGAGGAGGGCCTTGCTGTCTCCTCTGGAGAATGGGAAGTCTAGGCTACAGGCCAAGGGTAGGGTCGGGCGAGGGTGGCAGAGGGCAGGAGAAGAAAGACCTAAGAGGCTGGGCCAGCGATGAGGACCACATACAATTGGAAAGGAAGTTCCAGTGATTGAGAGGAGCTGTCCTTTATTGAGCACTTCCTGTGTGCCAAGTGCTATGCTAAGAGCTTCTAACATATTAGTTCACTGACCTTCACATCCAGCCTGCAACCACTAGGACGCATGAAAATAGGGTGATAAATGAGGGAACCCTCCACAAATCAACCCGTCTGGGTTAGTAAGGAAATTTTTATGCTGGGGGCCAGGTCACGGTTAAGTGATCTATCTCTATAACTGACACTCTTCCCCTACTGTGTGGCAGTCTCGCCTCTTCCCTTGTTTTTCAGTACTCCATCACTGTTGCCTCCTATAGAACAAACTAAACAGGGTGTAAGGGACCCCCAGGTTGCAGGATTGAGATAGTGGGTCAAGAAGACCATAAAAGAGAGAAAGACGAGAGATTAAAGGAGAAGGGAGTGGGGTGTAGACACTGGTCCTATTAGTGGACGGGAACCTGCTTAGCAATGAGAGGGGTCAGTTTGCTAACGAAAGACAGGTCTACCAATTCAAGACACCAACCAGTGTAAAACTTCACTAAAAATAGTGGACTCAGAAAAGGGGAGAACTTTTACTCCCTTTCTTTGGTGGGGGAAATGTGGTCATTTCTCACTAAAGGACAAGGGCCACAGTTGGATAAAACTGACCAGAGAGGGGTTGCAGCAGGTGGGGAGATCTTCAAGAGAGCAAATCAGAGGTGTCAGGTGGTTCTTGGGTAGGAATAAGGAAGGGGACAATGCAGAAATAAGGCCCTCGCCAGAAATGGCTGGCAGAGTGGACTCTTCAGTCCCCAAGAAAGTCTCCTGCTGGCAGAGGTCATCAGAGATGCCTGAAAGCCTGGTTTCCCTCAACCCTAGTCACAGTGATTTCTTTTTTTTTTTTTTTTTTTTTTTTGAGACAGAGTCTCACTCTGTTGCCTAGGCTGGAGTGCAGTGGCATAATCTCAGCTCCCTGCAACCTCCACCTCCCAAGTTCAAGTGATTCTCCTGCATCAGCCTCCTGAGTAGCTAGGAATATAGGTGCCTGCCACCATGCCTAATTTTTGTATTTTTCATAGAGATGGGGTTTCACCACATCGGCCAGGCTGGTCTCGAACTCCTGACCCTCAAGTGATTTGCCCGCCTTAGCCTCCCAAAGTGCTGGGATTACAGGCGTGCGCCACCACGCCTGGCTTAGTCACAGTGATTTCTATTTCAACTGAAGGAATGGGACCAACTGACCCCCTACTTTCTCCCATGGCCTTTGGGAGCATTCTTGTGTGTGAAATTTACCTGAAAAACGAGGACAGGGTAATATGTGCAGTGGCGACACACATACACACTGAGCACATCACTGCGATCGCTGCTACCAAAGAGAATCCCCAAAGACCAAATCTGGCTCATGGTAACACAAGCCCCAGAGGCTGGCACTGCCTGCCACACCCATAGAGCTCTCCAAGGGCAGCTGTTCCTCATACACTCCACTCTCTCCTCTGCTCAAAACCAACTCCTACATTCACCTGCAATCCACCACCTGAGCTCAGGGCACTCTTACATTCCTCAAGGACTCCCGCCCCTGCCTCCATCCCTAAGTCATCCCGTCTTCTCTCCCAAAGCTCTGGCTCAAATGTTTCCCCCGCCAACTTAATCCTAACAGTTCCCCTTATCTCCTAAGCCTGAATCCCCGCAACCCCTAGATGCACTTGGGATTACTGTTCAACCCCAGTCCAAATCCCACGTCCCATCTCACATTCCCTAGGTCAAGCCTTGGGTGTGTGTCAAGGGGAAAGTCTTAATGAATGAGAACCAGAAAACCTGCCCTTGTGACGCAGTCTCTATACCCAGTCTTGCTGACACACGGAGATACTGATAAAAAAAACAAATACACAAAAATGAAAGAACTAGCAGCAGGGCATGTTTCAAGATTTATTGAGTGTGTGAGAGGACAATGGTCCATGGCGCAGAAAAAGTCAACAGGAACAAATTCTTGGTTTTCAGAAGTCACACCAGGAACAGGCAGGAGGACACGGAGGATGGCCACTGGATGGCCTGGCCTAGATGGAAGAAAACCAGTCTTCCTGAGCCATGGCACTCTGTGGCACTGGTAGGGCAGAGCCAGCTGAAAGGTCTTCAACTCTGGATCCCAAGTCCCCAGAGCCACAGGGCTTTTCCTCTGCCCACCCACGCTGAGGGAAAAGTCGATTAGCGTTGTGCTGAAACAATAGGGGCAAGAAGGTCCAGCCATGAGTCACGGAGTGACATCACTCATCACTTTTGGTCTGTGCTCAACCCCCAAACAATCTAAAAGAGAAGACAAATGAAGCCAGCGGCTTGGAATTTCCACCTGGGAAACACAGGCCGACTTAACCTCTTGGCATTCACTTACCATGAGGAGACCCCCCCAGGGAAGCTGGGACCCCAGATCATTGTCTTGAGAGGCTCAGTGCCTGCACCTCTTGGGGTTTCCTCCAACAGTCTCCAGACCCAAGGTGGCATCCCTGGAGTGAGGAGGGGCCACAGAGCAGGAGGCTGCAAGTACTTGGTCTCCAGTGTTCTGCCATCTTTCTTCAAGCTGATGTCAATGGGAATGCCCCCAGTTAATCAATCAGGTATGAGTTGCCAGTTTCTTTCACACCAAACTCATCTCAAAAAGGAATCTCAATGCTCCCAAAGAATAGTCAAAATAAAAACTTAGGAGTCTAGCAAAACTGTCCTAAGAGTCTTGACAGGCAACCGAGCAGATGTGCAACTGGCAGAGAGACAGCTCGAGAGACTTCTCAGGGCCCCTCCCATAGATGTCCCACCTCACCATGCTGGGAGCCAAGGACCACCCCAGCAGCCATCCCTCCACGCTCTCATTACTTGCCTGCACATCTGTCTTACTATTGCTCACCCCAGACTCAAAGACCTTCTCATGTTGCTACCCCTCCCTGGAATACCTTTCTATTGCCCATCGCATCCCACTCTTTGAAAGACCTGCCCAGGTCCACCACCTCCAAAAGGCTGCTTCTCTTTGAAAATCTTAAGGCAGTGACTGTATGCCACCCAACATCACACTTATTTGTTAAAAAAAATAATTTACACAGGCTTTTCTCACCATCTAGTACCCAAACCTTGACACTGAGAGAGACTGTTCTCTGATAACAGGAGGCTAAGCTGAAAAAAGCCACACTAAAGTGTCTCCCATCACTCACTCACACAGCATCCTGCAATGCTCCTGAGACCAGAAGGTGCTGGCAGGAGAGAAGTAGTGTGTGAAAGCGCCAGCATTTGAAAGGGACAGGTGTGAACCCTCCAAACACGGGAAACGGCTTTCAGCAATTCCTCTCCCTGCGTTATCGATGACCAGAGCACAGGCAGCCCGTGATCATTTTTGAATGCAGGTGTATACAAGGGCAGAGAGAGATGCAGGAGGAGAAACAGACGCCAGCAGCCTGTGGACTAAGTTCAGTCCAGGAAAACAATCCAGCCCAGCACAGGACCCCAAAAGTGGCTCTGCTTTCCTGTAAAAGCCCCATAGAACTTCCCTGCCAGGAGAAATCAAAGAGAAGTCACATGGGGCAAAAACAGCGGGAAAACATTGGTTGGTAATGATAGGAATCATGTGGTCTCAAGTACCACAAAAGTCACCTCTATCAGAACATTATTTTCCAAATGAAGAAAATTAGGTTCTGAATCAGTCCTTGACTGGGATAGTGGCAGAAGGGGATTTAAAGCCAGAGGACCAGAGTCTCTGAAGCCTAGGTTCACCCATTTTCCATTACAACATCCTGCTGCCCAGGGAGAAAGGGCAGAGACCTCTTATTACCAAAGTGGGACTCTGGAGGTTTCCCCCCAGCAGCAAGTCCTAAAGGCACAAGAAGGGCCAGAGGTGATCTGGGTTGGCTGGGTGGACAGCGGATCTGGGGACCCACAGTGCCATTCTCATCTCACCTCTCAACTCCCCTACACTAACCCCAAAACCCCTGTACTAGACTGTACAGGACTATACTAGATACAAGGAACCAACATTCCAGAGAATGAACCAGAGATCTTACCTCAAGGACACTGAGGTCTAGCATGTTCCCAACATGACAACTCCCATGCCTCTGCACACAGTGGACTATCTGCAACAGATAAGATGCCATGAGTGAGCGCCCAGCTTGTCCCTGCTCACAGCAGGGACGGTAAGCAACAGGAAAGGGCTTAGCACAGTAGTTACCAGACAGTAAACATTCCTAAGCAAACACACTATTTCCTCATAAAAGAGAAAATAGTTAACTCTACAGAGGAAGACAGTGGATGGTCTATGGCAGGGTGAGGGTGGCCAACACTGTTCAATGTGTAGTTAATCAGCAAAAGATTGAAAGGAGATCAAAACCAGGTTTACAGGAGTGTGCCACGGCTGAGTGGCAGTGACTCTGCTGGTCATCAAGGGGAATTTAAGCAACACACATAGCCTGGTTCCCAACAGCAGGGAGCAGGAAGTGAAAGCTCTAATCATGACATAACACACATGGCAGGCCCCAGTCCTCTGGAGGCCCCAGGTGTGTGCAGCTTTGAGAAGCAGGAGTGTAGGAAAGTTTCCGGGGCAGGAAGGTGAAGATGTGGACCCTCCAAACACGGCAACCTTTCCCACATTTCCTCTGCCTGCACTACCAATGACCAGGACATGGGCAGCCCGTGATCACTTACGAATGCAGGCACAGAAAAGAGCAGAGGGCAATTCAGGAACAGAGGCCAAAATGAGCTGCTGGAGATTGCCAAAGCGCCAAGCCCAGAGGACCTGAGCGCTATCCACCTAATGCAGTACAAAGATCTCATCTGCCCCCATCAAGAAAGTCACAGAAGACTAATTTTTGGTTTAAAAAAAAAAAAAAGCTAGGTCGGGCGCCATGGCTCAAGCCTGTAATCCCAGCATTTTGGGAGGCCGAGGCGGGTGGATCACAAGGTCAGGAGATCGAGACCATCCTGGCTAACACGGTGAAACCCCGTCTCTACTAAAAAGTACAAAAAGCTAGCCGGGCGAGGTGGCGGGCGCCTGTAGTCCCAGCTACTCGGGAGGCTGAGGCAGGAGAATGGCGTGAACCCGGGAGGCGGAGCTTGCAGTGAGCTGAGATCTGGCCACTGCACTCCAGCTTGGGCGACAGAGCGAGACTCCGTCTCAAAAAAAAAAAAAAAAAAAAGCTAAATTGTTCATTCATCCCACAAATATTAAGTATCTACGGGTAGCCAGATATCATGGGTTCAAAAGCAAGAAAAACGTGCAAGATCTTGCCCTTACATAGTTTTCGCAGTTTCATTACATTACAGAAAGTCAAGCTCAGGAGAAAGAAAGAACTTAGCCAGGCTCTCCTCTGCACCCGGCTTTGCCAGACAGTTCTCGGAATTCATGACCATGCCCTCGCTGGGGTCCCCCAAGGTGCTCATGACCAGCACCACTTACCCAGGGACATCCTCACCGCGCGGACAGTGGGAGCCCCTCAGGGAGTGCAGATCAAGGTGCTGCAGGAAAAACGGGGGCTCTGGCTGGTGCGGAACCACCAAAGTCATCCAAGGGAGATCTGTCATCCGTCTCCAGGAGAGCCGCATAGCCCACGAGGCCTAGGCAGGGAAAAGCGTAGGGAAGGGGCTTAGTACAAGGTCCTGGCAAAGGAGTCTGGAATTCGCCCCTCTGGGGCCCTGGGCGTCCTCTATTAAAACCTCAGCCAATTGGTCTGTAAAGTGGAGGTTTTACAGGTTATTGAGGAGAAAATGAGTTAACGGTTCCAAGGACGTGGCACAATGACTGACACTCTGTAGGCAACCGACAAGCAGCTTTGGGGGCTTCCAAAGTCAGGAGTCGGAGATCGGGGTCGGGGGAGTGAAAGTCGCGAGGTCTCCAGCGCCCCTCAGCCCGCGTGCAAGGCCCCGGGCACAACGTTGCCGAGCCGTTTCTCAAGGGGCACTAAGCCTCCCCGCATAGAGACTGTACGGACCGGGGGTCTGACGTCCGCATGGGGTCGGCTCAGCCCAGCGAAGGCCGAGGGCGCGGCTCACCCGCCAGTCTCTTTCCCGAGGACACGCGAATCCTGAGGGGCCCACCCCGGCGGAGGGGACGGAGCACTGCACCAGGGGCTGGGCCTGACGTCCGGCCGGCTCTTCCCACTCCCCTGGGGGCCTCAGTTTCCCCTTTTGTCGGGAAGGAGGTACACAGCACCGGCCTTGGGAGGCCACTGGGGGTTCTTGGGAAGACCACGCCTCGGGCGCTGCCCCTCAGTGACTCATCCCGGGCGTCAGGATGGATGGCGGCGAGTACAGGGGTAACCTCGCGAAGGGGAAGGCGAAGCGCAGTCCGCAAACCGCAGCCAGAAGACTCTCTCTCTGGTGCTCAGCGCCAGCTGAAATACGGCTGGAGGCGCGGCTGCAGCCTAGAGCGGCGCTTCCTCCGGGCCCCTACCTGCGCAGACGTGCCTGCAGCGCCCCCTGGCCGGACGGAGCTGCAATTCTGTCCCTCCACTAACGCCCTTTATCCAAGCCTTCATCTAAAGGAGCGTCCCTTCCGTGAGTTCACCCACCCATCCATTTACCCAGAAAATATTTGTGAAACGTCAGCTTCCATTTGAGGACACAGTAAGAAGACAGCCATCAGTCTATAAACCAGGAAGTGGGCCCTCACCACTTCCTAGTTTACCAAATCTACTGGTGCATTTGATCTTGGACTTCTAGCCTCCAGAACTGTGAGAAATAAATTTCTGTTGTTTATAAGCCACCCAGTTGATGATGGCACTTTGTTACGGCAGCCCAGTCGGGGATCGGCTGGCAAATAGGTCAGCTTGGACCATGGCCAGCCTAGTGTCCACACACCCTCCTCTCCAAGCAAAAAAATAGAAAAAAAATCCACTTCAAACATTCATCCCTTCTATCATTGGCGAGAGTGTGTCTGCAGTCTTGTTTTGATTTTGACGTCAGCAGACAAATAAAGGGTCAGTCATTGAGAACAGACTGTTCTTTGAATGCTGTAACAAAGACTGTCACAACACACTTGTTCAAGAACTCAACATGCTGCCCTGTTTGCTGGAATCCCTCACTACGTAGGCCAGTGTCACAGATGGGAAAGTCAACCTGGATAAGCAAAATGCCCACAAGGCTGTATGCAACAGCCAAACCCTCAGTGGAATTTCTTAATAACTGGCCATTTAGGACAAGTTAAGGAAAAGACTTGGGCTTTTAGATAGAATGTGTTGGTGATAGAAACCTAACTTATGCTTCAAAAATAAAATACATTATTGGAAACTTATGTAATCAAGCGAGGGGAAGGGCAGAGGTCAAGCTGTGCCTCCAAAACAATGAACACCAGAACTGGAATTCCATCCCTGTCCTGCAACTCTGCCTGTCTCTCTCTGGGTGGACTTCTGACTTCAAACTCGCTCTAGTTTTTTGCTTATAGTGAGGGACATATGCCACATTTACCCAGGGGAACATCTCCATCCTGCTTCCACTGAGGGTAGGCAGGACTGCCACATACAGTTGTGCAGGTCGTGTACTGCACTACTCCTGGGAGCACCATTCACATCATAGCCTATGGTTGAGAAGCAGAGATGCCAGGGATGCTTGGGCAAGCCGATGACATAGAAAACACTTGACTTAAAGGAGAGAAAGTGTTTTCCCTAGCGTTTTCTTCTCTGGTGCAGCAGAGTCACCCTCTAATCATCTAATCCTTAAATGGTGTCATACCATCTAATCCTTAAATGGTCCTTCTAATAAAGGCCCTTGAAAATATCTGTGAAGGGCAACACTTTGAGGCATTTTTTCTCCAAGCTACTTGAGATCAAGCAGAAGACTTTAAATAAACCTGTGACAGTGAAACCTGTGCAGGGTCATTAAAAAAAAAAAGAAAGTTTTGCAAGCAGTAGCGGGGCTTTCTGAGAAATGCTATTCTGAACTCCACAAACTCTTTTTTTTTTGAGACAGAGTCTTGCTCTGTCACCTAGGCTGGAGTGCAGTGGCGTGATCTCAGCTCACTGCAACCTCTGCCTCCCAGGTTCAAGGGATTGCCTGCCTTAGCCTCCTGAGTAGCTGGGATTACACCTGGTGACTAATTTTTGTATTTTTAGTAGATTGCACCATACCGGCCAGGCTGGTCTCGAACTTCCAACCTCAGGTGATCTGCCTGTCTCAGCCTCCCAAGTGCTGGGATTACAGGTGTGAGCCACCATGCCCGGCCTGATTTTTACAACCTTTGACACTCAAGCTCTCAATTCTCAAAATTACCTTCTGGGCCAAGGATAGGCACTTCCACCCTTTCTGGAGCTCTTGGAGGAGTCACCCATCTCTAAGATCCCTCATCTAATTTGTCTTGAGTGTGGGTTAGGACTTGTTGAGGCTGCACACCCCTCAGGGTGTCTGTGCTTTGCTCGTTCATGGGATGCTTGGCTGAGTCCCCACTCCTTCCTGAGGAAGCTCACCCAGCAGGCCCTATCCAGCATGGCAGGGTGTGTGGTAGGGGTGGGAAGGTGGGCTGCAACAGAGGTAAAGGAAGGAGGAGTAGGTGTCAGGGAGCCTGCAGGTGGTCACATCCAGCTGTCACCATTGATAGATGCAACTGATTTCCACTGTCGTGTCCACCTTTCCCCAGTGGTGGCGTCAGAAGGCATTCACAGGGCAGAAGCACCACTCCTGCCCTTCAAGGGCACTGGGACCAAGACTTTCCAACTGAAGTCTGCCAACTTTTTTTTTTTGAAACAGGGTCTTGCTCTGTCATCCAGCTTGCAGTGCAGTGGTGAAATTATGGCTCACTGCAGCCTCGACCTCCCAGGCTCAAGCGATCCTCCTGTCTCAGCCTCCTGAGTAGCTGGGACTATAGGAGCATGCCACCAGGCCCTGCTAATTAAAAAAAAAAAATTGTAGAGATGGGGTCGTACTATGTTTTCCAGGTTGGTCTCCAACTCCTGGTCTCAAATGATCCTCCTGCCTTGGTCTCATATTCAGTCCATAACATCCTCCAAGGGTTTTTGAGATGCTGCTCCACAACACCAACGTACATTTCCTATTGATGTACTTTCATGCTGGGATTACAGACATGGGCCACCAGGCCAGGCCCTATGCTCGTTTTCTGCTTTTGTTATTTCATTAATTTATTTGTTTTGTTTTTTGAGTCAAAGTCTTGCTCTGTCACCCAGGCTGGAGTGCAGTGGTGTGATCTCAGCTCACTGCAACCTCCGTCTCCTGGGTTCGAGTGATTTTTACTGCTTCAGCCTCCCGATTAGCTGGGGTTACAGATGCCCGCCACCACACCCGGCTAATTTTTGTATTTTTAGTAGAGACGGGGTTTCACCATCTTGGCCAGGCTGGTCTCGAACTCCTAACCTCAAATGATTCACCTGCCTCAGCCTCCCAAAGTGCTGAGACTGTAGGCATGAGCCACCATACCTTGCCCTAATTTTATTTTATTTGAATCAGTTAAGTTGTCCTGTTTTTTTCTTTCTTTCTTTCTTTCTTTTTCTTTCTTCCTTCCTTCCTTCTTTTTTTTTTTTTTTTTTTTTTTTTGATGGAGTCTTGCTCTGTTGCCCAGGCTAGAGTTCAGTGTGGCATGCTAACTGCAATCTCCACCTGCTGGGTTCAAGTGATTCTCCTGCCTCAGCCTCCCAAGTAGCTGGGATTACAGGCGCCCGCCACCATGCCCAGCTAATTTTTGTATTTTTAGTAGAGACGGGGTTTCACCATCTTGGCCAGGCTGATCTTGAACTCCTGACCTCAAGTGATCCACCTGCCTCAGCCTCCCAAGTAGCTGGGATTACAGGCGCCCGCCACCATGCCCAGCTAATTTTTGTATTTTTAGTAGAGACGGGGTTTCACCATCTTGGCCAGGCTGATCTTGAACTCCTGACCTCAAGTGATCCACCTGCCTCGGCCTCCCAAAGTGCTGGGATTACAGGTATGAGCCACCATGCCCAGCCTTTTTCATTTTTTTTTAAGCCCTCAGAGCCAAGAGCAGACTGGGACACAAGGAATTTTTCTTACATGTCAGAATTAAATGAGCCCTCTCCTGTTGCCACAATGAGTATTTCCCTTTCTTCTTTTGCATCAACATTTAAAGGTCATCTATTACAGGCCACACAATGAGATGGGGAGATACTGCCCTCTCTGGTTCCTAACTTATCCACATACCAGCACAGGTGTCCACTCCCCATCCCTTCCTCCTCTTCAGCTTCAGAGTCTTCCTCTTTCTCCCCCCCAACCCTTAAGAGCCTTCCCATTGCAACTTTAAAGGACTCCTATTTGAGTACTTCAAAAATCCACCAAGAGCCAGACACATTAGTGTGCACCTGTAGTCCCAGCTACTGGGGAGGCTGAGGCAGAAGGATCCCTTGAGGACAAAGAAGCATAGCAAGACCTTGTCTCCAAAAAAATAAAAATCCACCAAGGTCCAAGCACGATGACTCACTCTTGAAATCTTAGCACTTTGGGAGGTTGAGGTGGGAGAATCGTTTGAGCCCAGGAGTTGGAGACCAGTGTGGACAACATAGTGAGACCTCATCTCTACAAAAAAAAATTGTTTTAATTAGCCAGGTATGGTGACATGTGCTTGTAGTCCCAGCTACTTCGGAGGCTGAGGCAGGAGGATCACTTGAGCCCAGCAGGTTGAGGCTGCAGTGAGCTTTAATCATGCCACTGCATTCCAGCCTGGGCAACAGAGCAAGACCATGTCTCAGAAAACAAACAGAAAACCACCAAAGCACACCACCTCTAAGAAGCCATCTTTCTTTGGAAATCCTATCATAATCAGGATCTATACCCGATTTTTGTACAATTCACCTGGCTGGTGAATGTTACCTCTTCTGTGCAGGGCTCATGCTCTGTGAGCCTCAGCCATCCCTTGAGTAGTTAACCTCGTCCTGGGGAACAAATAGTCCCGGATACACACAGCCTAATGTTTGCCAAGAAGTCAAGCTGAGAAAGGCCAAACAAAATGACAGCGCACGATGCCCCAGAGGCTTGAGAGTGTTCACCGAAGAGAAGTCGAATGTGAGAAAAGCACCAGCGTTTCCAAACACGGAGAATGCTTCGTGCAGTTCACCTGCCTGTACTATCGATGACCAAGGCATCAATAGGCAGTTGATGATCACTTTCTTTTTTTTCTTTTTTTTTTTTTTTTGATACGGAGTCTCGCTCTGTCACCCAGGCTGGAGTGCAATGGCCGGATCTCAGCTCACTGCAAGCTCCGCCTCCCGGGTTCACGCCATTCTCCTGCCTCAGCCTCCCGGGTAGCTGGGACCACAGGCGCCGCCACTTCGCCCGGCTAGTTTTTTGTAGTTTTTAGTAGAGACGGGGTTTCGCAGTGTTAGCCAGGATGGTCTCGATCTCCTGACCTCGTGATCCGCCCGTCTCGGCCTCCCAAAGTGCTGGAATTACAGGCTTGAGCCACCGCGCCCGGCCGTTCACTTTCAAATGCAGACACAGAAAGGGAGCACAGGGCGGGAGGCAGATGCCAATGGCCAGCATGGGAAAGAGCAGCCTGGTGAGCACGGAGCCCAGCAACGGCCACCCTGTTCTCCAAACCCGGGCAAATTTCCCTGCCGGGGAATTAAAGGGAACACACTGCTGGTAAAAGAGAGGAAAAAAATCTTGGCTTTGGAAAAGATCAGGATTGTATTTATAAGAACAATAACAACAACAGTAGTAGAAATTCCTTTCCCTCACAGCTTTGTTTTTAGGATGAGTAAGCTGAGGTTAAGAGCAGGGCCCAGAGCTAGCTCGTGGCAGAGGGGATTGGGACCTGAGCATCTCTGATGCTCCTTCATTTTTATTTTATTATTATTTTATATTTTATTTTTAAATTTAATTTACTTTTATTATTTTATTTTATTTATTTTACTTTTTGAGACAAGGTCTCGCTCTATTACCCAGGCTGGAGTGAAGTGGCACAATCTCGGCCTGCTGTAACTTCCGCCTCCCAGGTTCAAACGATTCTTGGGCCTCAGCCTCCCGAGTAGCTGGGATTACAGGCGCCCACCACTATGCCTGGCTAATTTTTCTATTTTTAGTAGAGATGGGATTTTACCATGTTTGTCAGGCTGGTCACAAACTCCTGACCTCAAGTGATCTGCCTGCCTTGGCCTCCCCCAGTGCTGGGACTACAGGTGTGAGCCACCTGGCCCATCTACCTGTTTTCTATCACAGCACACTGCTGCCACGCTCCATAGATGCCCCCATAGCGCCCCCAGAGAGTGCTCATCACCCAGATGGATTCCTGAAAGACCATACTGTGAAAGACACAGTAACACAGGAGCAGTAAGAAGCCGAGGAGGAGAATGGACAGATACAACGAAATCTGCAGCATGGTGGTCACTCTTGGCACGGAGATGGGTCTGGAGCTCCCTCAGGTCTTGCATGGTCAGTTGCTGACTTCCCACCTAGACTCCGGGCACCAACTCCTTGGAAGACGCCGTCCAGCTGGCCATGATTCCATCTCTTCTGGCGAAGGGGCTCCAGGCCCTGGGGATTTCTCAGCCACTATGAGGTCACAGACTTCCCGTGGTAGAACCTTGTCTTCTCAGCTACAGTCCAATCCTTTGCAACCAGTAGGTTGAAAGCAGGACTCCTGATATGTCTGCTTAGACTTGCTAAGTGGAAGTGTCTCTCCCCTATCCCTAGAAAAATATCAGGCAAAGCCTTATAATTTTTCTGATCATTCTTAGGTAATAAAAAGTCTTGCAATCACTAAAAATGGAAAACACAGTTTCCATTCAACAATTTTATTTTATTATTTTTTAATAATACACCAGTAGGGTCAAGTGTGGTGGCTCACGCCTGTAATCCCAGCACTTTGGGAGGCTGAGGCAGGTGGATTACAAGGTCAGGAGTTTGAGACCAGCCTGGCCAATATGGTGAAATCCCATCTCTACTAGAAACACAAAAAAATTAGCCAGGTGTGGTGGTGCACACCTGTAATCCCAGCTACTCAGGAGGCTGAGGCAGGAGAAGTGCTTGAACCCGGGAGGCGGAGGTTGCAGTGAGCCGAGATCGCACCATTGCACTCCAGCCTGGGTGACAGAGCAAGACTCAGTCTCAAAAAAAAAAAAAAAAAAAAAAGTCTGGGCATGGTGGCTCAAGTCTGTAATCCCAGCACTTTGGGAGGCCGAGGTGGGTGGATCACGAGGTCAGGAGTTCAAGACCAGCCTGATCAACATGGTAAAACCCCATCTCTACTACAAATACAAAAATTAGCTAGGCATGGTAGCATGTGCCTGTAATCCTAGCTACTCAGGAGGCTGAGGCAGGAGAATCGCTTGAACCCAGGAGGCGGAGGTTGCAGTGAGCTGAGATCACACCACTGCACTCAAGCCTGGGTGACAGAGCAAGACTCTGTCTCAAACAAACAAACAAAAAAAACAGGATTAGTTACGGATCTGCTGAATCCATTCAACAAGTTTAAATGTCCAGTCATTTTATGTCCAGCATTATTATGTTTTCAATGATCTTTCATAGGTAAGACATTTCTCCACCAGCTGGGGCTATGTACAGGACAGGCTGCTGTCTGCTGGGGTGGGGACATGGGCCTTCTCTCTTCATGTATCCACATATGTTTCTCTTCAATAGGAATTTTCTGTCCATTTACCCACTCTCAATACTTTCAGGATCAAAACAGGTGGAGTAAAGGGTAAGAAGAGGGGAGACATCTCATCTGGTGCTTTTGCAAGAAGCCCGCACCATCTCCAAGCTAGGGAGATGTTTAATCCTTATTTCTCTCTTTTTCTTTTAAATTATCTCCTTCCTCCGTTCTGCATCTGGTCCGGCACTTTCTTTGGAAGGCAGCTGCTATTTTATCACGGAACCTTCAAAAACTGCCAATACTCAGATCAATTTTTGCCTATCACAACAGCAGTTTTATTGCATTTTTAATTTTCTTTCCTTCCTTCTTTCTTTCTTCCTTTCTTTCTTCCTTTCTTTCTTTCTTTCTTTCTTTCTTTCTTTCTTTCTTTCTTTCTTTCTTTCTTTCTTTCTTTTTCTTTCTTTCTTTCTTTTTCTTTCTTTCTTTCCCTCCCTCCCTCCCTCCCTCCCTCCCTCCCTTCCTTCCTTCCTTCTTTCTTTCTTTCCTTCCTTCCTTCTCTCTTTCTTTCTCTCTTTCTTTCTTTTTTTGGATGGAGTTTCACTCTTGTCACCCAGGCTAGAGTGCAATAGTATGATCTTGGCTCACTGCAACCTCTGCCTCCTGGGATCAAGTGATTCTCGTGCCTCAGCCTCCTGAGTAGCTGGGATTACAGGCACCCACCACCACGCCTGGCTAATTTTTGTGTTTTTAGTAGAGATGGGGTTTCACCATGTTGGCTAGGCTGGTCTCGAACTCCTGACCTTGTCATCCACCTGCCCTGGCCTCCCAAAGTGCTTGGATTACAGGCATGAGCCACCACACCCGGCCTCATTTGTTAATCTTGAGATGCAATTGTATATGGTTATTCCCCCTATATTGGTGCCTCCTTTCTCCTTTCCTTGATGTGTCAGCTGAAACTTCCTTTTTTTTTTTTTTTTTTTTGAGATGGAGTCTCCCTCTGTCGCCCAGGCTGGAGTACAGTGGCTCCATCTTGGCTCACTGCGAGCTCCGCCTCCCAGGTTCACACCATTCTCCTGCCTCAGCCGCCTGAGTAACTGGGACTACAGGCGCCCGCCACCACGTCCGGCTAATTTAACATCCTGTTCCACTACTGTGGAACAAGCATCAACCACTCCTCTTAGGTGCCCATCCTGCTATAGGCACTGGGGCTGCAGGAATGAACTTGCCAAGGTGCCCTCCTTAGTGTTATGGGAATAAGGAGTGCAAAAGAAAATCTGGAACTACAGAAAATCTGCAGTTCCGCCTGTTCCCAGCTTTCTGAGGACACCTTGGCCTTAACTGCTAGCTCAAAAGATTCAGCTCGGTGAGGCCTCAATCTGAATATGCAGGAGGCCAAGCCCTTTCAGGCTCATAGGTGGGGCGGCAGAGGCGGGCGTGGGTTGTGGTTGCACTCAGCCTCCTGTTTGCTGTGTCTCTTCCAGCTCCAAAGGGGTGATGAGAGCCAGATTGCCTTAGATCTGTGCTGGGGAGTAGAGCAGCAACTAGCCACATGTGGCTACAGAGCACTGGAAATGTGGCCAGTCGGAATTGTAATGTGCCATAAATGTAAATCACATACCAGATTCCGAAGACCTCATACAAGAAAAAGAATAGTAAATAGCTCATGAGTAATTATAAAATATTGATTACATGCTGACATGATAATATTTTGGTTATATTCAGTTAAATAAATTATTAAAATTAATTTTACTTTTACATTTTCTCGTTTTTTTTTTTTTTTTTGAGATGGAGTTTCGCTCTTGTTGCCCAGGCTGGAGTGCAATGGGGAGATCTTGGCTTACCGTAACCTCCGCCTCCTGGGTTCCAGCGATTCTCCTGCCTCAGCCTCCCGAGTAGCTGGGATTACAGGCACACACCACCACGCCCGGTAATTTTGTATTTTTAATAGAGATGGGGTTTCTCCATGTTCATTAGGCTGGTCTTGAACTCCTGACCTCAGGTGATCCACCTGCCTTGGCCTCCCAAAGTGCTGGGATTACAGGCATGAGCCACCTCAGCTGGCCTACGTTTTATCTTTTTAACATGCTCTTTGCAAATGTAAAAGTACATATGTGGCTTGCATTATCATTATATTTATGTTCTTCTTTTTTTTTTTTTTTTGAGATGGAGCCTCGCTCAGTCACCCAGGTTGGAGTGCGACAGCATGATCTCGGCTCACTGCAACATCTGCTGCCCAGGTTCAAGCAATTCTCCTGTCTCAACCTCCCGAGTACCTGGGACTACAGGCGCATGTCACCACGCCTGGCTAAGTTTTGTATTTTTAGTAGAGACAGGGTTTCACCATGTTGGCCAGGCTGGTCTTGAACTCCTGACCTCATGTGATCCACCTGCCTCAGCCTCCCAAAGTGCTGCGATTACAGGCGTGAGCCACTGCGCCCGGCCTTGCATTATATTTCTATTGGACAATGCTATCTTTCTCTTTCTTTTTCTTTTTTGAGACAGCGTCTCGTTTTGTCAACCTGTCTGGAGTGCAGTGGTGTGATCTTGGCTTACTGCAGCCTCAACTTCCCAGACTGAAGTGATTCTCCCACCTCAACCTCCTGAGTAGCTGGGACTACAGGACTGCTCCACCATGCCTGGCTGACAATGCTATCTTAGACTTTTCAAACACAGCACATTTCCTCTGCTTCATAAATAATCCCAGAGTCCTTACAGTGACAGAAGCCCTCAACTTTCTCACAATACTACAATATAGCAACTACTAGGCCTTGGATATTTGTTCTGTGCTACGGTCTTTTTTTGTTGTTGTTGTTGAGACGGCGTCTCGCTCTGTCGCCCAGGCTGGAGTGCAGTGGCTGGATCTCAGCTCACTGCAAGCTCCGCCTCCCGGGTTTATGCCATTCTCCTGCCTCAGCCTCCCAAGTAGCTGGGACTACAGGCGCCCGCCACCTCGCCCGGCTTGTTTTTTGCATTTTTTTAGTAGAGACGGGGTTTCACTGTGTTAGCGGGGATGGTCTCGATCTCCTGACCTCGTGATCCGCCCGTCTCGGCCTCCCAAAGTGCTGGGATTACAGGCTTGAGCCACAGCGCCCAGCCTATGCTACGGTCTTGATATAAATCATTTCATTTAATTCTCACAGTAACGCTATGAGCAGGGAGCTATGACTGCCTATTTTCTGTAACTGGAGACTAAGGCTGGGTGGAGAAGTTAGGTTACTTAGCCAGAGTCACATGGAGAGTAACAGCAAGAGTAGGAGGCAGAAGAGGACACCAGGGTTGTGTGGCCACAAATGAGCACACCTGACCCCCCTGCCCAGTGTCCTCTCAGTCACAGCATCTGTATTAGTCCATCCTTAACGCTGCTATAAAGAACTGCCTGAGACTGGGTAATTTATAAAGGAAAGAGGTTTAATTGACTCACAGTTCAGCATGGCTGTGGAGATCTCAGGAAACTTACAATCATGGTGGAAGGGAAAGCAAACACGTCTTTCTTCACATGGTGGCAGCAAGGAGAAGTATAGAGCAAAAGGGGGAAAAGCCCCTTATAAAACCATCAGATCTCATGAGAACTCACTATTACAAGAACAGCAGCATGGAGGTAACTGCCCCCATGATTCAATTACCTCCCACGACAGGTGGGAATTTTGGGAAGTACAGTTCTAGATGAGATTTAGGTGGGGTCACAGCCAAACCATAGCAGCATCCCACAGCCCCTCCCCATCACAGAGACTCCCAATGTTCTTACAGTCTTGGGATCCCATAGGCCTCTCCCAGGTACAAAATATGTAGCAGATCTCACCTCAAGGACCCCCTTTTCCCTCACGATCGCATAGGTCAGGCCTGGATGTTCTTGTCCTTCTGACCTATTGAGTACCAAGAATCTGACTGGAGCGGAGTGTGTGGGCTCCTCATCAGGCCCAAGGGTGGGCTGCTTGCACTCCAGAACATGGGCAGAGTCAGTAGCAGGGCTGTCTCAGGCCCAAGAGGCACACCCTGCCCAGGATGCAGACAGTGCCAGTGCTTATGAGAATTTGTGAGCCATTAAGTCCCCTCCCAAGATTGTCTCCAGTATGCTGCAGAGAACATGGGACATCTGTCTATAGTCTCCGTCACTGTGCAAATCTGATCAAGTTCCTCAAATGCAAATCTTCAAGTTCAGAGACTCTTTGCACCCTCCACCCCGTGTACTTTGAGGCTGGAGTTTAGCAAAGCAGTTACTCGCTGTCCTCCTCTCTTGGCTCATCTTCTCACCCTCACATTCCAGTCTCTGACCATGACTCAGTCATCTCGGTCTGACATTGTCCAGAAAAAAATGAATGGGGTGGGGGTAGAATTCATTCATTCAACGGTGCTAGCCACTGAACTGGGTAGTGAGTACAGTGGTGAATCAAAGACAGGCGCCTCTGAACCCTTGCAGAAAGAAGTTCAAACTAAGCACAGTCCCCTCATCGTAGTAACAGCTCCTATGATGGAAAATTGGCCATTCCTACAGATTAATAAGAGTCAGTGACCAAGGAACATCTTCAGAACAAACAGAAAAGCAAAGCAAGAGGGAGAAGATTACTTCTAAACTTTCAGGCTGTTTTCGAAATTTATCCCAAGTCCTCCAGAGTCCGGAGTTGAGCTCGACTCCGCCAGGGGACGCTGCAGGGCTGCTCGCCTTGTTTCCTTCCGCTCTAGGCCGCAGTTCGCGCTCTCATCTGTATTTCCGCCGGCGCGAAACCAGTGTAGCTTCCTAGTCGTGTGGCCTCGGTCTTTCGCCGTCCCTCGCCATCGCACGCCATCGCATACCATCGCAAGCCACCGCACCCCATCGCTCGAAATCTGCAGACATCTTGATATTTCCCGCGCCGTCTGTCAGGTCTCCGCCGCCACTCGACGCCAGGGCGCCGGGTGAGTCCACAGCAGGGCGCGTGGTCTTCGCCACTCTCACCATCGGGGAAAACTGAGGCCCCAGGGAAGGCGGCCAGAGAGATCAGGCCCGGTCCCTGGTGCAGTGCCTCGTCCCCTTTGCTGGAGTGAGCCCCCTGGGATTCACGTGTCCTCGGGAAAGACACTGGCGGATGAACAGCGCCCTCGGCCGCCGCTGTGCTGAGCCGGCCACGTGCAGACGTCAGACCCCCTGTCCGCGAAGCTACTTTGCGGGAAGGCTTAGTGCCCCTGGATGACGGGAAACAGGGCTCGGCGACTTTAGCTGCCCGCCCCCGACTCCTGGCATTGGAAGCCCCCAAAGCCACTTGTCTGTTGCCTACAAAGTGTCAGTCATTGTGCCATGTCCTTGGGACCGTTAACTCTTTTTCCCCTCAATACCTTTTAAAAGGTGTTAGAACCTTCATTTTACAGACCAGTTAGCTGTGGTTTAAATGGAAGACGCTCCTAGCACCCCAGTGGGGCAGAGTCTGGACTTCTGTCTCCGGGCCTTGTACTAAAGCCCCCTCCCCGTGCTTTTTCCCTGCCTAGGCCTTGTGGGCTGTGCTGCTCCTCGGAGGGCTTGGCACCAGCCAGCGCCCCCTCCTGCAGCACTCTGATCTGCACCCCCGAGGGGCGTCTGTCCGCGGGGTGAGAATGCCCTGGGTGAGTGCCGCTGCTTATGCGCACCTTGGGGGAGGACCCTTCTGTGGGACCCAGTAGAGGGGATAGTCAATGAGCTCGGCCAGTTCCGAATTCTGAGAACTGTCTGCAAAGCGTGATTTAGGAGACAGGGGCTGGACTTGGGGGTCACATCCTGGCTAAGTTCCTTCATTCTCCTGAGGTTGACTTTCTGTGAAGTAGGGAAACTGCAAAAGCTCTCTGAGGGCAGAGGCCTTGGCTGTTTTTCTTGATTTTAAACCCATGGTGCCTGTCCACGTGTAGATAGATACTCAGAATTGGTGGGCTGAATGTACAGCCGAGGCGTTTTTACCAGAAGTCGGTTTTCCTGTGGACTCTGGGTGGGGAAGATGGAATCTGCCTGTGAAGTGATGACGGCTGTCAGGGTCCTGGGTACCTTTCTCTTCCCTGGGGAGTGAGCAGCCCTCTGGAGATCTGGCAGCTAACACGCGAACGTGGGCTCACCTGCCCTTTTTTGCACCTGTATTCGAAAGTGATCGTGGGCTGCCTGTGCCCTGGTCATTGATAGTGCAGGGAGAGAAATCGCTGAAAGCGCTTCCCCGTGTTTGGAGGGTCCACTCCTGTCCCTTCCAAACTCTGGAGCTTTCTCACACCTCCTTCTCACCATCTTTCAAATGCCTCCTGGCGCTTGGTGTCTGATGATTATTGAGTGCTCCCTGTGCAAGGCTCCCTGCAGGGGTCTGGAAGGCGTTCACCAAGGTGTATGAGGGTGTGTCCCCACCTCAGGATTGGTGGTGGAACCACAGCTACAGCCCTGGTAGTCACACCCTGTGGCAATTACTGGCTTGATTGTCTTTGCTTCTCTTTTGTGACCTTGAGGGCAGTGTCTTGAGCTTTTGTTTAGTATTTTATTGTATTTGTTTAGTGACAGGGTCTTACTCTGTTGTCCACGCCGGGGTGCAGTGTGCAGTGGCGTGATCATAGCTTGAACTCCTGTATGCAAGTGATCCTCCCACCTCAGCCTCCCAAATAGCTGGGACAGACAGGGTCTCGCTATGTTGCCCAGGCTGGTCCTGAACTGGCTTTAAGTGTTTTTCCCTCTGTCTTCCAAAGTGCCGGAATTATAGAATTATAGGTGTGAACCACTTCGCCTGTCTCAGTATCTGAGTCCTGTCTCTTGACTTACCTGGTGCTTGGCAGATGGTTGCTTTTCAGCAGTTAAGGAACAAATGAAAAACAGGAGATGGGCCGAGCACGGTGACTCACACTTGTAATCCCAACACTCTGGGAGGCCAAGGCGGGTGGATCACTTGAGGCCAGGAGTTCAAGACCAGCTTGGCCAACATGGTGAAACCCCATCTCTACTAAAAAATACAAAAATTAGTAGGTTGTGGTGGCACATGCCTATAATTCCAGCTACTCAGGAGGCTGAGGCACACCAGAATCGTTTGAACACAGGAGGTGGAGGTTGCAGTGAGCCGAGATTGTGCTACTGCGTTCCAGGCTGTGCTGCAGCCTGGACTGCATTCCAGCTAAAGACTTAGAATTGTAAGGTGACAGGGCTTTGCATGTCACCTTGTTGTGTGTCAGTGAAATACTTTTGAGCGAGGCAGCCTGTGTGGGGGTGGTCAGAGCTATTTCCCACTGGCCCAGTGGTCATCCCATGGTGTTCCCCTTGACGGTCTTGTCCGTGGGCCACCAGGATGCATTTCCCCACACGATTGTCATTGTGATGTCAAGGACCAAAGCCAGAGGTATAAGTAGGCATGGCTGATAGAAGAGTGAGATGTGTAATCAGCCCTGACCCACAGATGACAGATGGGCCATCCTGCCCAAAATAACCCTTACTGTGTATGCCAGACTCCGCCACGCTGGTGTGCCACACCAGAACCTGTCCTAGGTTCAGAGTCCCCTTCAGTGTACTGCTTCAGGATCACAAATTCAACAATATGTGCTTAAGATGAGACCTAAGCTGTCCCTGATGTGTGGTTCTTCTCTAGACGAACTCTTTTCGTGTTGCTGAGACCGTGAACCCCTGTTAACACCAGCCAACTTTTAGGAAACATTTACCACCTGGTTCTGTGCCAGTATTCTCCTTGTCCTTTCCAGAACAGGTTTGACCAGGTGATGTCTAGATAGCTCATCCAGGGCTTCTTGATTCTGGCAGAGGAGGTTGATTGGTGCAGAGGGGCCCATGAGAAGTGTCTCCATCCTGCCAGGAAGCAGGTGGACCATGGTATTCCATGAGGTCTGTCCTCTGGAGATCTGGGGCTTTGTGTCCCTCAAGAGTGGATACATGCAGGTTCCCTGGGCGTGACGTCTGGGAAGTAGAGAGAAGTGAGGTGAGGGTGTCTTTGTGCTGGCCCCGGTTTTACCCTCTTTGGGGCCGTCATGAATGCATTGGGTTTCTCTTGTGCTTGCTTAGGTTTAGTGTCTTCAGGGATCCCTTATCATTGTTGTGTCTTGGAATATCTTGACTCAAAAGCTGAAGGGCTTTGGCATCAAACCTACTTGTATCCTGGTCCTGAACGCCTTACCACCACTCCCTAGCTTTGGTTCTTTTTATGATCCTCAGTTTCCTCATCTGGAAAACAGGAGTACACTGAGGTGATTTTTCTTAGGATCACACAGTCCCTGTCTTCCACGTCCGAAGAACTCTGCCAGCTTCTTATCTGGAGGGTCTTTCCTTTACCTCTCCTGGTTGGGGCAGGTTCCATTTATGTGGGACAAGACGGAAGCTGCTTCATCCTGTGCTCTGCTGTGCCACTGTCCCGGCTCAGGCCATTTTCCAGGCTTCTGACACTGGTCTCCGATTTCAACAAGCCCTGGATCTTTTTCTGCCCCTGTGTGCAAAGTGATTACAGGCTGCTTGTGTCTTGGTTATTGGTAATAAAGGAAAAGTTACAAGGTTTTCCTCTTGTGGAGAGGAACCATTGTCCATTTCAGACGGGACGACCTCAGGGGACTGTGTCAGTGACCCAAGATGGGCTAGACAAGCTGTCAGTACATTCACCTCCTGAGACCCTGATTCCCCAGGTGTGTTTTCTGTAGGTGAATGTTGTGGTTTCCTGGACTTGCCATAAGCACTGCCAAGTGCATCAGTCACATCTTGGCTTCTTGCTCCCTGCAGGAGTGTCACATGACTGCTGCCCCATGTGTGTGAGAGGTGTCCTCTGGGAGAGCATGGATTCTGAGGTCCCAGGTAAGTGGGGTTCTCCTCGGTTCTCTAGGGCTCAAGTTCTCTGCAGGCTGTGAGGCCAGAGGTGGTTGGGTGCTGAGGGGTGGGGAGCGAGGGCACAGGTGAAGGCTGCTTCCCTTTGCTCCCATCTTTGCTTCCTCAGCAGGCAGGGACAGGTTTGGACCCTCTTCTGCCTTCAGGGGCTGCTGCTGAGAAGGTGCTCCCTGAGCTTGATTTGGGCTCTGAGAGTCTCTGAGAAAGACCCTGTGATGTTGAGAGGAAAACCATGTGTTGAAATGGACAGAGAGGCTGCGTTTCCGATTCAAGCCTGGATTCATACCCAGTGGCCGCCTGAGTGGTCTTCTGTGAGCCTCAGTGGAACAGATAGCCAGTGTTGTTACCCTCCAGCCCAGTCTGTCTGTCTGTTTGTTTATTTATTTATTTATTGAGACAGAGTCTCGCTCCGTCGCCCAGGCTGGAGTGCAGTGGCGTGATCTCGGCTCACTACAACCTCCACCTCCCGGGTTCAAGTAATTCTCCTCCCTCAGCCTCCTGAGTAGTTGGGATTACAGGTGCCTGCCACCATGCTTGGCTAATTTTTTGTATTTTTAGTAGAGATGGGGTTTCACCGTGTTGACCAGGGTGGTCTTGAACTCCTGACCTCTGGTGATCCACCCGCCTCAGCCTCCCAAAGTGCTGGGATTACAGGCGTGAGCCACTGTGCCCGACCAATTTTTATTTTTATTTTTATTTTTATTTTTATTTTCTTTTGAGACAGAGTCTCTCTGTGTTGCCCAGGCTGGAGTGCAATGGCGCAATCTTGACTCACTGCAACCTCCGCTTTCTGGGTTCAAGTGGTTCTCCTGCCTCAGCCTCCCGAGTAGCTGGGATTAGAGGTGCCTGCCACCATGCCTGGCTAATTTTTTTTTGTATTTTTAGTAGAGTTGGCATTTCACCATATTGGACAGGCTGGTCTGGAACTCCTGACCTCCGATGATCCACCTGCCTTGGTCCCCCAGGCGTGAGCCACCACGCCCGGCCAGCCCAGTCTTTGAGAAGGCCCCAGGATTCTCAATATTTCTGCCCGTGTTTACCTTCCTTTCAGCTTCTGGCAGGGAGTGCTAAGTGATCTCGGGGAATCAGAAGTAGTACCTGTAATCTTAGGCTGTAAGTCTGCTCGTTGCAATGTCAGCTGTTCTGTTCTAGGTAAGACCATTGTCCAGAATGCTGGCATTGGCCTCCTTTCTGGGCTTGCCCTCTGCCCTTTCTGACCCTGCATTCGAAAGTGATCATGGGCTGCCTGTGCCCTGGTCATTGGTAGTGCAGGGAGAGGAACTGCCGAGAGCACTTCCCCATGTTTGGAGGGTGCACTCCTGTCTCTTCCAAACCCTGGAGCTTTCCCACACCTCCTCCCTCCCACCACCTCTTGGATGCCTCCTGGTGCCTGGCATCATCTAGTGAGTTGTGTTGCTCTTCTCCCTGGCCCAGGGCAGGTTAGTGTGACATGAGGGAAGGGTGTGAGGTGAAGGGTTTGGCCTCAAGGAGCAGGAGGGCTGGGTGTGGAGCTGAGACAGGGCAGCCCTGCTCCTTCCTCCCGGAAGCTTTCTCCGCCTCCACACCTCTCCTTCCACATCCTTATCCAACCCCCTCTGCACCAAGCTGACCCCATAGAAATTGTTGCCTGACTTGTCTCCTGGCCCTCTTTGCTGTGGTCTTAAGGGTAGTGTCTGAATTTTGTTCCCTACTTTGTTCTGTCTGCCAGATGGTCAGTATTCCAACAGTGTGGGACAAAGGATAAACTGCAGCCTGAGCAACCCCGCCTCTATAAGAACTAAAAATTGGCCATGCGTGGCGGTGCCTGCCCCTGTAGTCCCAAGTACTTAGGAGGTTGAGGCAGGAGGCTCTCTTGAGCCCAGGAGGTCAAGGCGGCAGTGAGCCATAATCGTGCCACTGCCCTCAGCCTGGGCAACAGAGTGAGACCCTGTCTCAAAGAAAAACAAGAAAGGGAGAGTCCCTCCATTGTTAGGAGATGGGTTCATTGCATTTTGTGGTGTTGGAGAAAAATACTGAGTCAGCACCTATGTGGGATTGGTGGGAGCAGATTTGGTGTTTTCCACCCCTTCAGAGGATTCTGAGGTGACTCAGTTCTGTTGGCTTTGACCTTATATGGCCACTGGGGAGGATTTTTCCCCCAGCTTGTGGGGAAAGGAATCAAGGACTAGAGACAGGCAGGGGAGAATATCACTGAGGGATTTATGGCAGCAGCCTCTACACGGCTTCCCCACTACCTCCTCGGGTGCTCACCAGATGCTGCTGGAGAAACAGCACAGTCAGTCCCAAGAACATGATGGCCCCAGCATCCTCTTGAACTTAGTAACAGTTGGCCTGACAGATGAAGCGGTTGTCATCCCTGCCTTAGAAGTTCTCCAGCCCCTTTCTTAGAGATAAGCTGCTGTTTCGTGCCGGCTATTCAGGTGAAAACAGTTTAGTCAGCATTTTCGCAACACTGTGTAGAGAGGCTTGGTGAGAGGTGTTGGGACGCAGGAGAGTGGCAGACCACAGGGCCCGAGGTAAGGTTTCGGGTCCATCTCTGGAACTTTGGCTTTTTGCACCCTGTAAAGTCACGTTCCCTTTTTTCTGGTGCTTTGGTGGTGATGTAGGGAGAGGTGAGGATGAGAAGAGGGGCCGCATCCCATGGATTCCCAGATCCAGACTCCTCTTCCCTGGGAAACCTGGATTGGAGCTGGCCCTCCTGTGCCTTCAGGGGCTGTGGAGGAGGAGGCCTCTGCAGGGACCTGACTGGGGCGAGCGCTGGGGCTTTTCCTGCAGTGCATCAGCAGCAAGTCATAATGGAAAATGGCTGGATTAAGGGTCATCCGTATCTGGCCCTTAGTTCTTCCTCTGCCACCACCTGGCTCTGACCATTTTCTTTCCAGTTGTAATCAATGGTTTAGATTTATCCTAGCGACATTGTAGGGGTCCACAGCCAAATGACTCAGGATAAATGATGCAGATTGAGTCTGGAGGAATCCCTATGCCGGCTTCCTCATGCTCTCTCCCTCCCTCAGAAATCACGTGGAACCCACTCTCCCCTGAGCAGTGAAAATGCATTCAGCCTATGTGCAGTGTTTCTGCCCAGGGAAGCCCAGTAGGGACTCCATGCCCGGGGTTTTTACTGGGAGCTGGTTATGTAGACACCTAGCATGCACCAAAATTCCAGACTTCGAGAGGAAAACAGGTGCCTGTACCACATTATTTGCATAGAGAGACTGTGTCCAGTGAACAGCTCTGATCAGTAAACTGTTGACTGGGAACATCTCTAGAGCCAAGTTCCCAGATGCCAGCAAAGGGCCATCTGACCTGTTTTGAATCTCAGTTTCCTGATACAGAAAACAAAGGTAGGGCAGAATTGATTTTTACAGATGTGACCTCATGATCCTGCTCTCTAGTCCCCAGATTTTTCCAGGGCTTTTGTCAGAGATGTCTCCCCCTTGATTCCCCTTGGTGGTTAGGTTTTATGGGATTTTACAGGACAGGTGGCAGCTGCAGGACTCTTATACTGTCCCTAACTTGGGTCATCCCACAGGCCCTGGTGCCATCCTCCTGCTCTTCCTGACTCTCCTTGTGTCCTTTTCTGCTCCTGCATCTGAAAGTGATCATGGGCTGCCTGTGCCTAGGTCATTGATAGTGCAGGGAGAGGAACGCTGGAAGAGGTTGTCCCCGTGTTTGGAGGGTCCACCCTATCCCATCCAAACCCTGAAGCTTTCACACACTCCTGTTTTTCTCCTGCCAGCCCTTGAGGAGTCCAGTGCTTTCTTGGCTGCCACATGAGAGTCAGTGCCGGGGGACATCATGCTTAGTTCTCAGCTTGACCTCTCTGCAGAAACCAGGCTCTGTGTATTGAGGGGTGGATCTGGGTTGTAGAGCATCAGTCCGGCTCATGGGAAGGGAATGTGATGTATAATGAGTCATGGTGCATCGCGGTGGATAGCACACTTTTGAATGAGTACAATATTGGCATGTACAGTGATATCCACAGAATTTCCATGAATTAACTTCCTGAAGGTGGTTTCTATAGCACTTGAATAGGAGGGGAGGTGAGGAGCACATGTACCAGGGAAGAGGGGACAACATGAGGGAGACTTTGAGGTTGGGGTGAGCAGGGCTGACCGTGTGTGTGTGTGTGTGTGTGTGTGTGTGTGTGTGTGTGTGTGTGTGTAACTTGGGGACAGGATAGGGTAGCATCTTTACATCTTTACATGTCATTGGCCTGGAATAGGGGATCCTGAAGGGTTTGTCATAAGAAAGAGAAAGTGTTCATTGCTGCAAGGGTAGCATAGCTGGGTTCTGAGAGGCAAAACACTTCCCTCACTTCCCACCCAAGAGTTTCGCCTGCTTTCTTGGCCCTCTGAGGTGTGCATTGGTGTCACTCACTGGTCACCGTTCCAGCTCTTAATTCCTCTGCCTTTTGTGCTGGCCTTCAGGGCTCCCCTGAGGGTGACTGGTTCTCAGGTTGCCGCCGGAGGAATGGGTGGAGTTGTAAGATCAGGAATAAAGCTAGAGAGGGAAGACCAAGGGGAAGTCACTGATGCAGCCGCCTTCTAGCCTACCCCACCCCAACTGAGAGGTCGCTTTTTCCTGTTGAACATGTTGGATAGTGGGATGTGTTATAAGAAGTGATGTGTGTGACTTCTTGTCATTGCAGGATTGTCAGCTGACCTCTGTCCTGTGGGCCCAGTGTTCCCAGGTGATGTTTCTTCAAGAAGAGGCTGAACTGTGGTGCTTGTAAGGTATGAATCTTGGGTGCTTCTCTAGAGAGTGCACTGGTGTTCAGGCTACAAAGACGAAGGCTTTGAGGTCACTAGAGGGGAGCCAGAGGCTGCTTCCCATTGCTTGCTCCTCCACTGAGGCCCACAGGGACACGTGACACCCTCTTTTCCTCCTCTGCCACTCCACTGTGTGAAGCAGGGTGGGGCTTACAGAGCTCCCCTTGGGCTCTGAGTCATCCTAATGTGGATTGGCATAGTTTGTTGAAGTGGGAGGAGTACTGCATTTTGGAGGCAGGCGATTAGCTAGTGGTTTTCTCTGGACTTGGTGGCAATCCTTGTTATCAAGTGATTTATGGATTTTTTTTTTTTTTTTTTTTTGAGACAGGATCTCACTGTCACCCAGCCTGGAGTGCAGTGGTGCAGTGATGGCTCACTGCAGCCTCGGCCTGGGCTCAAGTGATCCTCCACCTCAGCTTCCCGAGTCGCTGGGACCACAGGTACATGCTGCTGCACCCAGCTAATTTTTAAAATTTTTCTGTAGAGGCGGAGTCTCACCATGTTGCTCGGGCTTGTTTTGAATTCCTGGGCTCAAGCAGTCCTTCCACCTTTTCTTCCCAAAGTGCTGGGATTATGGATAGTAAGCCCATGCCTGGCCGACGTATGGATAGTAGTATCACACAATCCTAACTTCCTAACCCAGTGAATTCTCAACGTTTCACCCAGAGTTGATCTTCCCTCTCATTATCTTATGAGGGAAGCATTGGAGTAGTGGTTCTCAAACTGTGGTCCCAGAACCAGGCACCATCCCTATTACTTGGGAACTTGTAAGAAGTGCAAGTTCTTAGCCCTGTCCTGACCTACTATGTCAGAAGTTTTGGGGCTGGAGCCAGCAATCTGGCTTAACATGCTCTCCAGGTGATTCTTACTCATGCTCAAGTTTGAGAAATCAAACCATGTTAGAAATCTTTGAGAATCAGAAGCAGCTGCTGCAATTCTAGGCTGCGAATCTGGTCACTGACTTGTTTCCAGGTCTCTTAGTTTGGGTTCTTCCTAAGCTGCTGGCAATGCCTCCGCTCTCAGCTCACTCACTGCCCTATTTTGCCCCTGTATTCGAAAGTGATCGTGGGCTGCCTGTGCTCTGGTCATTGATATTGCAGGGAGAGGAATCAATGAAAGCGCTTCCCCGTGTTTGGAGGGTCCACTCTTGTCCCTTCCAAACTCTGGAGCTTTCGTACATGTCTTTATTCTCATCAGTAATGTTACCTCCTGGTTCCTGGTTGTTGTGCCAGACCCCTGTTTCCTCATTAGGGATGGCCGCCAGGTTCAACAGGCCGGAGAAGAGACCTGGAGCCAGTGAAGGAAACAGGGTTTATTTGGGGGAACTTAGAGGGCAGTCGGCAGTCTAGTGGTGGTGGGCTGGATGGAAGCACCTCATCTGCTTGTAAAAAGCATGCAGATTATATAGTACCTTCCCCCAGTAACCTCCACATGGCAACCTTCATTTCCTAAGAACCCATTGTTATGTACATCTACCATATACTGGTGCTGTATGGTTCATTGAGTGCCCCTTGTGCCCAGCATGGTGGAGGGTACTCAGAGGCTAAAGGAAAGGACGGTGAAGCAGAGACCTGCCTCACTGAGTTTATGTCTCTGAGCTAGTTTGGGAGCCACGATAGTGGTTACCCCTTCCTAGAGCTACACCCAGAAGCTGTCTCTGCCTCCCCATCACACTCCTTCCCACCTGTCAGCACTGGTCACACTGGCTGGGGATTCTTGGTTTGCTTCTCATGCCCCTACAGTGAGCTTCCTCAGGGCAGTGCCTGTCTTGTTTCACGTCACGCCTGGTAACTGACATGTTGCACCTGGACACAAAGTAAATGAGCAGGCTCATTGTTGTAAGGTGACAAGGCTTATCCCATTGAACAGTGCTGGGGTTAAAAATGTCCCAGAGCAAGCCAGCTGTTAGAGTCCACCTTCAGTCCTGGCCGTGAGGAGGGTCCGTGGTCCACCAGGGGTGGATCTTCCCTCTAGCCTTAGATTATAATGGCAAGGGCTGGAGTAGTAATTGAGGGAGACAATGTGTGGTATAGTCAGATGTATGAACACAGCTCTTACACACTAGATGGTAGGTGTGGGGCTCTCCTAGCCCACCTGTTCGTTACCCATCCCAGGTCTGTGCTGATCACTGCCAGACGTAGCCTGCTCCAAAAGCCTTCTGGCCTCGGCATCCTTTTGTTTTTAATTTTTATTTTTAAGACAGAGTCTCACTCTGTTGCCCAGGCTGGAGTGCAGTGGTGCAAACACAGCTCACTGCAACCTCTGCCTCCTGGGTTCAGTGATTCTTGCGCTTCAGCCTCCTGAGTAGCTGGGATTAAAGATGTGCACCACCACACCCAGCTAATTTTTGTATTTTTAGTAGAGATAGGGTTTCACCATGTTGGCCAGGCTGGTCTCATGTGATCCACCTGCCTCAGCCTCCCAAAACAATGGGATTACAGGCGGGAGCCACCACACCCAACCTGTTTTTAAAATGTGTATTGTCTATATTTGAAGTTTACAACATGATGTTATAGAATAATGGGACGGATGTAGATAGCACGGTGGTTACTGTGGTGAAGCCGATGAACATATCTGTCATCTCACATAGTCACCGTTTTTAGTGTGTGTGAGGAGCAGTTGAAATCTACTTAACAGAAATCCCTTATGTTGTGCATGAGCTCTCTAAACTTACTCATCCTGTGTATCTGCTACTTGGTGTCCTTTGACCTGCATCTCCTTATTTCCTCCAGCTCCTGCCCATGGTAATCGCCATTTTATTCTCTATCTGTGTATGCTTGACCTTTTTTTAACTTTTTTTTTTTTAACATTGCACACATAAGTGAGATAAGCACTGTTTGTGTCTAGTTTATTTCGTTTAACATAGTATCCTCCAGGTCCATCCGTGTTGTGGCAAATGACAGGATCTTTCTCTCTCTATCTCTCTCTCTCTTTTTTTTTTTTTGTTGTTGTTGAGACAGGGTCTCCCTCTGTTACCTGGGCTTAAGTGACCCTCCTACCTCATCCCCCTGGGTAGCTGGGACTGCAGGTACATACCACCATGCCTGGTTAATTTTTGTATTTTTTGTATAGATGGGGTTTCGCGATGTTGCCCAGGCTGGTCTCCAACTCCTGGGCTCAAACCATCCTTCTGCCTTGGCCTCCAAAAGTGCTGGGATTATAGGCATGGGCCACCATGCCTAGCCCAGGGTCGTCGTCGTCTTCTTTTTTTTTTGAACTGGAGTTTTGCTCTTGTCGCCCGGGTTGGAGTGCAGTGGCGCAATCTCAGCTCACTGCAACCTCCGCCTCCCAGGTTCAAGTGATTCTTCTGCCTCAGCCTCCCAAGTAGCTGGGATTACAGGTGTGTGCCACCACGCCCAGCTAATTTTTTGTATTTTTAGTAGAGATGGGGTTTCACCATGTTGGTCAGTCTGGTCCTGACCTCAGGTGATCCACCTACCTCGGCCTCCCAAAGTACTGGAATTACAGGTGTGAGCCACCGCGCCCGGCCAAGGGTCTTCTTTTTATGGGTGAATAATGTTTTGTTTTGTTTTTTGTGTGTGTGTGTGTGCGTGTGCGCGTGCACATGTGTGTATGCCACATTTTCTTTTTCCATTCATCTGTTGATGGAGACTTAGATTGTTTCCGTATCTTGGCGATTGGGAGTAATGCCGCAGTGAATATTGGAGTACAGATGTCTTTGTGAGGTATGTGTCCAGAAGAGGGATAAGTTGGGTCTATTTAATGTATACTGATAAGCAGCACACAGCGGGCACATCGGATAGCATAGATGCCATTTCTCTCACAGTCTGCCGACCCCTTCCTAGAGTTATGTTTTTCTTGTTCCTGAGACAATAATGTGGCTGTAAGTACTAATAGAGACAGTGGCATTTGTGGGATGCTTATGATCTGCCAGCCCCTGTGTTAAGTGTTCTCTGTGTCTGTTTCAGATGGGTCCGCTGTGTGTGTGCAGAGGCTCCATGGGATGTGTTGTCTTCATAGCAGCAGGGTGCTGGACCATGGGTCCCTAAGGTAAGATTTTTAGACTGTTGTCTGGAATATGTTTTTTTGCATCCTACAGAGTCATGTGCTATTCCTGGGGCTTGGATGATGTACGGGAAGCAAGGTAAAAGTGGTATCCCGTGGTCCCCCGTTCTGTCCTGCTGTGAGACTGTTTCTCACATGCCTTCAGTGGCTGTTGCAGAGGAAGGGCCTCCAGAAATGTGCGTGGGTAAAGTGAGTTCCCTGGGGGAACCTTCCTCCCTGCTTGAGCGCTGGTGTGTCCGCAGTATGCTGTGATCTGGATTAGCAGTGAGTTTTTCTTTAGGGTGTGCCTGTATGATGTTAGGACCACATGCTCCTGACCTTTTCCAGCCCAAAAGCATTTCCATTTTTTTTAAATGCTGGAAGTGTCTTGACTCCTTTTGGGGCCTTAGAAGTACACACGGTGGCCGTGGCTGGGCCTCTGCTCAGCTCAGCTGCTCTCCCTGTCTCAGGCCATTCCTCAGGCCCTGGATACCAGCCTCCCTCCCTTGCTGGCTCTCTTCTGTCCTTCCCTGTTCTTGTATCCAAAAATGACCATGGGTTGCCTGTGCCCCGATCATTAATAGTGCAGGGGTAGGAGTGCTGAAAGACATTTTCCCTGCATTGGCCCAGCCTTTCCTTTCAAACCCTGGAGCTTTCCCATGCTGCAGCCTTTTTCCTGCTAGCCCTTCAGAGCTTGGGCCTTTGTAGGCCTGTGTGATATGGTGAGTAGACCCACCCGCTGACTTCTGAGGGTTCATTTTGTCTTTTCATGTTAGGGATCCAGTCTGCATTTCTCTTTGGGCCCCATGCTGGAATGAGTTCAGATAGCAGTGAAGGGCACACGTGAGAATTGTGAATCACGGGCTTTGCTTCGTGAAATGTGAAATCCATATTGTTTCTCCAGGTGCCATCAGTAATGTCGAATAAATGGAGAAAATTGTAGGTGGGACTAGGAAAGCCGTATTCCTGTGGATCACTCTAGCTGGTCATTTGCCCCGATTGTGAACTGTTTGAAAGAAAAACAGAACTAAGATGTTTGTCCTTTTGTGTCCTTTCTGTTGGGATTTTTAATTTGGTGTGCCTAAATGAGGAGCTTTGCCCTGCTTGAATGGGACCCCTCTCCTTGGTGTCAGCTTGGGGAGGAGGAGAAGGCCCTGGAGACTAAATACTTGTATACTTTCTTACCCTCTTAGGTCTCAGCCTTAGATCCAAGGACAGTCCAAGGAAGTCCTAAGACCATGGAGTTGGTGACCTGGGATCTGGGTTTGCTGATATTTCTTGCCATGGTGAGTTGATGCCAAGAGCCAGAACCCACAGCCAGAGGCCCAACTGGTCTGTGCTTATGCAGATGGGAACTTCAAATCACTGGTCTCACTTGTTCTCTGTTGCAGAATCTCTTGGTGGTGTTTATGGACACCAGAGGGGCAGAGAATAGAGAGTGAGGCTATCACATGAAGCGTCACCAGAGCTGCTCCCTGCTGCCTGCTCAGAGCACCCCAGATCCGCTGTTCAATCTGCACAAGATTCGGGGTCCAGACATGGGAGATGTCAGCTGCCTCGGAGGACCGTGGACAGGGAAGGCCAGCCCCGCATCCCTCTGGCCATGCCTGGAATGACTTTAATAACCAAGAGTTTTATTCTTGAATTTGTAGCTGTCATTCACTTTTTACCCACCCATTCAATAAACCTTACAGAATTGCTCCATCTGCCTCTTAAATCAGTGACAACCCGTCAGCCTGCAAGGCTGGCTTTGGAGAAGGTAGGCCATAGGCCAGATCTGCTTTTCACCCTTTGAGCCTTTCCTGTTCTTAATGCATATATTCTGGAGACTTAACTCAGAGGATATTGTTCGAGGTATACATTTGGAACTAGGAGGCGAACAAGTGCCGGTAGTTGGTTCACATTTAGGCATTTAGGACCCATGAGAATTGAGGGCATTGCAGAATAGTCAGGGTAGATTATGGAGTGAGACAGGTCTGATGTCATTCAGGAAGGCTGGAGTGTCCTGGATGACCTGCCTCATAAGTAAATGCCTATTTGTGAGATAACTATCCCAGTTTGCCTGAGATTGAGGGGTTTCCCAGAAAGTGGATTTTTCATTGCTAAACCCAGGGAGATCCTGAGCAAACGGGCAAGTTGGTCAGCATGTGTGGGATGTAAAATCCATGGTGTCAACTTGAGAGCCAGGTTATGGGGTAACAGTGGGAGTAGGGTGAACATGGAGCAGCTGCCATTGATGGAACTGAGGGGTTCCCTTACAGTCAGGCTTTGGAGATTAGGGTAAAGTCAGTTATTGCAAGGGCTAGGCATGGTGCCTTGTGCCTGTATTACTAGCACTTTGGGAGGCCAGGGTGGGATGATTTCTTGAGGCCAGGAGATCAAAACCAGCCTAGGCAACAGATCCCGTCTCCACAAAAATTAGCCAGGCACGGTAGTGCACTCCTGTA
Organism: Rhinopithecus roxellana; assembly: GCF_007565055.1. Lineage (NCBI taxonomy): Eukaryota > Metazoa > Chordata > Mammalia > Primates > Cercopithecidae > Rhinopithecus > Rhinopithecus roxellana. The sequence continues at coordinate 110,845,562 of NC_044561.1, read as the reverse complement.
GTCCCAGCTACTCAGGAGGCTGAGGCAGGAGGAGTGCTTGAGCCCAGGAGTTTGAAGATTCAGTGAGTTAATGATGGCACCACTGCAGCCCAGCCTGGGTGGCAGAGTGAGACCTGTTTTTAAGAGAAAGAAAAATTGCAGCAATGACATTATCTAAGGATATGCATGCATGAACTCTTATCTCTTGATTTACAGAGGGAGGAATCTACACATGTCCCAAGTGCCATGGTGAAAAGGTGCAGTTAATCTCCCCATTTGTAGTTAAAACCACCTTGACTGGAGCTGGGGCAAAAATCAGGCTGGTAAGCCTGTCTTGATGAATTTGGCATATTAATGGTCTGCCAGGCATTCTTTTTTTTTCTTGTTGTTTTTTGTTTTTGAGACAGTCTCACTGTTGCCCAGGCTGGAGTGTAGTGGTATGATCTTGGCTCGCTGCAACTTCTGCCTCCCAGGTTCAAGCGCTTCTTGTGCCTCAGCCTCCTAAGTAACTGGGACTATGCGCATGTGCTGCAACGCCCAGCTAATTTGTGTATTTTTGGTAGAGATGGGGTTTTGCCATGTTGGTCAGCTGGTCTCGAACTCCTGACATCAAGTAAACTACCCGCCTTGGCCTTCCAAAGTGTTGAGATTACAGATGTGAACCACCATGCCTGGCCTAAGGGGCAGGCATTCTTGATGTTTAAAGGCATCACACCACCAGTGGGTTCCCTGCAGAAGGACCCAGAAATCACAGGTCCTTCTTCTGCCTTGGCCTTTGAGGACCATCCTTTGACTTCTGTTTGCCACCTTTAGCCAACTGGCTGTGGCTGCTTGAACAGATGCCAGGGGAAGGAATCTGGGTCCACTTGAGGAAGCTGTAACTGATGACTGATATCTGCCACAGTGGAGGGGATAGCAGTGGAATACAGGCCAGTACCTAAGTCTGCATATTTCATCTGGCGTCAGATCATCATGTGTGCCTCTTGCCACTGTTGCATGTGAGACAGGAGCCATCCCAGGTCTTCAAGGCCTGAGGAACTCTGAGGAGGGCAGTCCATTGACCAAGGTGGCCCAAGAGCCAGGTTTAGGTCAAGGAGGCATGGCCTTTGCTGGGCTGTGTGCTGAGTATGAGGGCCTAGCTGGTGGGAGACTCCACAGCAGAACTGAGAGGAGAATGGAAAGCTGGGAAAGTGAGGCTCATTCGCTCAAAAAGCATTGTGCATTTACTTGGGAGCCAGACGCTAAGCTAGAGAAAAGGATACTAGGTGAGTAAGGCAGTTTGTGACCTCAAGGAGATCCCAGCCCAGATAATTATATGTAGCTGTATTTTAGAGGCTTTGTTCCAGACCACTGCAATAAAGTGAGTTGCACACATTTTCTGGTTTCCCACTGCATTAAAGTTATTTTAGCCAGGTGTGGTGGCACATGCACCTGTAGTCCCAGCTACTCCAGAGGCTAAGGCAGAGTATTGCTCGAGCCCAGGAGTTCAAAGCCAGCCTGGACAACATAGTGAAGACCCTTGTGTAAAAAAATTAAGTTTATACTATAGTGTAGTTTATTAACTGTGCAATAGCATTATGTCCAAAACTATAAATACCTTAATTTAAAAATATTATGAAAGAATGCTAATGGTTATCTTTAATCTCAGCTGCTTGGGAAGCTGAGCTGTGCACCAACATGCCCAGCTAATTTTTTTTCTTTTTTTGAGATGGAGTCTTGCTCTGTTACCCAGGCTGGAGTGCAGTGGTGCGATCTCGACTCACTGCAGCTTCCACCTCCCGGGTTCAAGCAATTCTGCCTCAGCCTCCCAAGTAGCTGGAATTACAGGCACTCACCACCATGCCTGGCTATTGTATTTTTAGTAGAGATGGGGTTTCACTATCTTGGCCAGGCTGGTCTTGAACTCCTGACCTCATGATACACCCACCTTGGCCTCCAAAAGTGCTGGGATTACAGGTGTGAGCCACCGTGCCCAGCTGCTTATTTATTTCTTTGAGACAGGGTCTTGCTATGTTGAGACCCTGTCTGGTCTCAAACTCCTCCTAGGCTCAAGCTATCCTTTCACCTTGACCTCCAAGGTACTGAGATTACAGGTGTCAGCTGCCACGCCTCGTCCCCTTTCTGGAATTTTAATGTCTCCAGTCCTTTGCCTCCAGAGCTCTCCGATGCCTTTAAAACGATGGTTTTCTATTTTATCCACCCTTTCCCGTTCTTAGCAGGAACATTGGCCTGTCAACTACTCCCTTCTATTTAGAGGCAGAAGTCTTGACATTAGCAGATTTTATTTAAATTTTTTTTTTCTTTTTTTTTCCTGTTTGGAGAATGGATTATACCAGGGCAAGAGTGGAAGCAGGGTGACCAGTTGGAAGATTATGGCAGTTGTGTAGGTGAGAGATATTGGTGACTTGGACCAGGGAGATAGAGATAGACAGCAAGATAGATATCTACGTTCCAAGAGAGAAAGGTGAAGATACAATTTTAGGTGAATGAAGCTCAGAGCAGGGAAGTATGTAAAATGTGATATACCATTTTTTTTTGGTTAAAAGATGATTTATTTGAAACCAGCCTGGCCAACATGGTGAAACCTCATCTCTACTGGAAATACAAAAATTAGCCAGGCGTGGTGGCGGGCGCCTGTAATCTCAGCTATTTGGGAGCCTGAAGCAGGAGAATCGCTTGAACCTGGGAGGTGGAGGTTCCAGTGAGCTGAGATCACACTATTGCACTCCAGCCTGGGCAACAGGAGTGAAACTCCATCTCAAAAAAAAAAGAAGATTTGTATGTATATATGCAAATTGGGTGATATATTTTTTATTTTAACATGCCTTTCTCTTTTTTTCTTTCCCAGAACATCATAGTTTCTCTAATATACTGCAGGCATCCTTTTGGCTAGGGGGAGGTTTGAATGCCAAGGAAGACCACAGTGTCAGTCAGCCTTTACCATTCAAAAATAGGATTATGCAATAGGACAACAGCCTTGCAAGGCAGGGTTCTTCAATTTTTTTTTTTTTTTAATTATTGCTCCTTTATAGGAGCAAAGTCACATCTTACTAATGGTGGCAGGCAAGAGAGCTTGTTCAGGGGAACTCACGTTTATAAAGTAAGCAAACTTGGAGAATCTATTCCCATAAAATTTTTCAGGGATGTGAAGTAGATACTTTTGTCTACCATTAAGGCTTAGCTGGAGTCAGAAAGAATAAAGATATAATTAGGGGGTCACAAAAGGTTTTTACCTGATGCTTTTTTTTTTTTTTTTTTTTAACCTTAAGGGATTAAGGAAGAAGAAGGGGAACAGAGAAGCAGATGGCAAGAGGCTCACATGGGTGTCCCAATTTCCCTTCTCTGGACTTTGACTTGGAGAGGGTGCAAGTATATTAGGGAGAACACTGAGAACAAGAGAGGAGACCTTGACTTTGCTTCCCATTTAGCACTGCGCAAGAGGCCACCTCTTGAATTGCCCCCTGCCCTAAACTGTGATATAGCCATGGCAATGGGACAGCTTGGTGTGGGTGGGCAGAGGGAGTTATCTTTGCCAGCTTGGGCTGCCATAACAAAATTCCATAGATTGGGTGATTTAAACAACAGAACTTAATTTTCTCAAAGTTCTGGGGGCCGGGAAGTCCAAAATCAAGGTGCTGGCTGATTCAGTTTCTGATGAGAGCTCTCTTCCTGGCTTGCAGATGGCCGCCTTGCTGTGTCCTATGGTGGAAAGAGAGAGAATGGCCTCCCTGGTGTCTCTTCTTATAAGGGCACTAATTCTATCAGATTATGGCTCCACCCTTATGACCTCATTTAACCTTAATTACCTCCTTAAAGGCCCTATCTATAGATACAGTTACATTGAGGGTTAGGCTTTGTATTAGTCGGTTCTCACGCTGCTAATAAAGACATACCCGAGACTGGGTAATTTATAAAGGAAGGAGGTTTAATTGATTCACAGTTCCCACATGGCTGGGGAGGCCTCACAATCATGGTGAAAGGCAAATAAGGAGCAAAGTCACATCTTACTAATGGTGGCAGGCAAGAGAGCTTGTTCAGGGGAACTCACGTTTATAAAACCATCCGATCTCCTGAGACTACGAGAACAGTATGGAGGAAACCACCCCCTTGATTCAGTTGTCTCCACCTGGCCCTGCCTTTGACACATGGGGATTATTATAATGCAGGGTGAGATTTGGGTGGGGACACAGTCAAACCATATCAGGCTTCAATATGTGACTTTTGGGGGTACAAAGTTCAGTCCATAGCAATTCAGCCCTTTGGACTTTGGCATCCTGGAGCTGCCCTGGGATCCTGAATGGTCTATGTCAACCCGGAGGTGGCTGAGGATGTGGCTGAGGAGTTTCCTAGCAGGGACCACAGTACCAGAGTGAGGTACCAGATCTGCACCCTGCTTAAAAATCTAGCATGTGGCCGGGCGCGGTGGACCAAGCCTGTAATCCCAGCACTTTGGGAGGCCGAGACGGGCGGATCACGAGGTCAGGAGATCGAGACCATCCTGGCTAACACGGTGAAACCCCGTCTCTACTAAAAATACAAAAAACTAGCCGGGCGAGGTGGCGGGCGCCTGTAGTCCCAGCTACTCAGGAGGCTGAGGCAGGAGAATGGCGTAAACCCGGGAGGCGGAGCTTGCAGTGAGCTGAGATCCGGCCACTGCACTCCAGCCTGGGCGACAGAGCGAGACTCCGTCTCAACAAAAAAAAAAAAAAAAAAAAAAAAAAAAAAAAAAAAAAAAAAATCCAGCATGTGCCCTGGCGAATTGCTGGCACTTGGCAAATATTTATTGAAATGAGCCGTTGGGCTGTATCTTCTTTTTGCATGTGTTATAGGAGTATCTCTTGTTCTCCAGCCTTCAGAAATCACCCTTTCCTTGAACATCCTCTGAATGTCAGCCCCAGATCTGTAGGAAGTCTGTTTGTCTTCAGTAAATGCTGATATGTTCTCTTTTTCTTTGAGACGTAGTCTCGCTGTTGACGCCCAGGCTGGAGTACTCTGGCGTGATCTTTGCCCACTGCAACCTCCGCTGCCTGAGTTCAAGCGATTCTCCTGCCTCAGCCTCCTGAGTAGCTGGGACTACAGGCTTGCACCCCCACACCCGGCTAATTTTTGTATTTTTAGTAGAGACGAGGGTTCACTGTGTTGGCCAGGCTGGTCTTGAACTCCTGACCTCAGATGAGCTGCCCGCCTTGGCCTCCCAAGGTGCTGGGATTACAGGCGAGAGCCGTTGCACCCGACCAATGCTAATGTATTCTAACAAATCCATCCCGGTGGCTGTTTGTTGTATTTTTCTCTGAATAGCTCCATTGCTCTAGGCCTCTCTGTGGTAACCTATGGCTTTCACCTTTTCTCCCACTGCTGTTCTTATCCTATGCCATTTTGCCCCCAACATTCTTATGATCAATTAAAGCTGGCCCCAGGACAGCACAGGCTCTACACTCTGGCCCGGATTTGTTTCTGCCTCAGAAATACGTGCTGTCATGGTCATCAGGATGTCTCCTAGCTCATCCAGGCAGGTCTGCTTTCAGAGGTTCCACTGGGAGAATTTAACAGTGTTCGGGAGCTTGATCATCTCCCAACCTGGTCATCTCTGAAAAGATGTTGCAACCCACCTAAGCGCTTAGATCACATCCCAGTGGCTTCTGAGAAGGTGTTGCCGGTTTGTGAGGGAGAAGGGATGGGAGAGGATGGTGAGAAAGAGAAGATGCTAGGAAGTGACATAAGAAGGAAAAGATGCTACCATTTAATTCAACTCAGGGCTGGGCGCAGCGGCTCATGCCTGTAATCCTAGCACTTTGGGGGGCCGTGGTGGGTGGTTTGCCTGACAAGACAAGCCTGGCCAACATGGTGAAACCCTGTCTCTACTAAAAGTACAAAAATATTAGCTGGGTGTGATGGTGTGTGTCTGTAATCTCAGCTACTCGGGAGGCTGAGGCCCGAGAATCACTTGAACCCAGGAGGCAGAGGTTGCAGTGAACCACAATCACACCACCTCACTTCAGCCTGGGCGACAGAGAGATTCTGTCTCAAAAAAAAAAAAAAAAAAAAAAAAATTCAGTTCAACTCAAACTTGCGTATGCATCCAAATCACCTACAATGCTTGTTAAAGCACAGATTGTTGGGCTCCTCCCCTGAGTTTCTGATGCAGTAGATTTGGGATCTGACTTCTTGTTTTTTTTTTTTTTTTTTTTTTTTTTTTTTTTTTTTGAGACAGAGTCTTGCTCTGTCGCCCAGGCTTGAGTGCAGTGGCGTGGTCTCGGCTCACTGCAACCTCTGCCTCCCAGGTTCAAGCAATTCTTCTGCCTCAGCCTCTGGAGTATCTGGGACTACAGGCGCTTGCCACCACGCCCTGCTAATTTTTAAACTTTTAGTACATACAGGGTTTCGCCATGTCGGCCAGGCTGGTCTTGAACTCCTGACCTTGGCCTGCCTCGGCCTCCCAAAATGCTGGGATTACAGGTGTGAGCCACCGCACCCGGGCTCATTCTTCCTTCAAACAAATTTCCAGGTGATGCCGATGCTGCTGTTCAGAGGACCACACTTGGAGAACCATTGACCTCAGCCCCAAACCAGCTTGGAGATGATGCACCCTATCCCAGTATAATATTTTAGTCTTCATAATGGGTAGGCAGACCTGCTTTTTCCAAAATTTCCTTGCAGCCAGCAGCCAGGTCCATCTGTTTGTTCATACAGTGGCAAGATGTCCAACAACTCCCTAAGGAACTTAATGAGCAACTTGGATCCAATTCTTCATTGTCCATCAGAAGAAAGGAATCCATGCTTGGCAATGAGCCTTTGGATGCTCTACCAGGCTCTGTGGCCAGAACAAAGCGCCTTGTTATCTCCGTGACAAGGAACCTACTTTATGGTGTTGGACAAAGCACCTAGCACATCACATTCTCCCAAACAGCACAGACTCATACCCAATGAAACTGGGAGAGCAATGGGTGGTCTTTCTACTCTCAGAAACCTGTTTATTTCCATCTTGGTGGTATGGAGAGGGTGCTGTGTGTTCCACATTGTGCAAAGTCCTGGGACATGATGGCCACTGCTCCCACTCACCCATCTCATCAGCATGTTGTAGACACCTGCAGAGTCCTACACTGAACTGAGCATGCTGGGGAGTGGAGGGCATCAATGATGAAATGCATCCAGAACCTGCTTCAAAGCCAGGCCTCTGACACAGCTGCAGACTAGATGCATAGCGAAGGCTCAGGAAATGTCGGCCATGATTCTTTTATTTTGTTTTGAGACGGAGTCTCGCTCTGTCACCCAGGCTGGAGTGCAGTGGTGTGATCTCAGCTCACTGCAACTTCTGCCTCCCGGGTTCAAGTGATTCTCATGCCTCAATACCTCCCCAGTAGCTCCCCAGTAGCTGGGATGACAGGTACATGCCATCTCGCCCAGCTGATTTTTGTATTTCTTTTTCAGTAGAGACGGGGGTGTCACCATGTTGGCCAGGCTGGTCTTGAACTTCTGGCCTCAGGTGATCTGCCTGCCTCGGCCTCTCAAAGTGCTGGTATTACCGGAGTGAGACACGGTGCTCTGCCAATTCTTAAGAGTATGATTAAGAAGAGTGTCCCAATCACAGACTGGGATAGAACACTTTCATGATACAATTCACAGCCTCCTTCTGGGAGGACATGAGCATTCCTGATAAATGCTTAAGCAATTTTCTGGTAAACTTCAACAAGATTAAAACCTCTTTGGGGAAATTAGCTACCCAAACACTTGGATGATTATCATACATTCTTTGTCTTGTATTCAGTTTAATAATGATTATCCAACCATTCTTTTTTCCTTTGAAATATCCGTAACAAAAGGGAACTACTGACTTGGCTTTGTGACAAGCTTAAAATAAAATTTCAACACATGCTTATAACTAATTTTTGTGAAAAAAATGTAAAACAGTCATTATGGAGATAGGACATAAAAATAGTAGCTAAGACCTATTAAGTACTTGTTGCTTGTCAGATGTTATTAAATGCCCAATAACTCTTTATAATGAATTGGGTTATAATACCTCTGTTTGACTTAAAAGATGCTGATACGGTTTGAATATTTGTCCCCTCCATATCTCATGGTGTAATGTGATCCCTAGTGTTGGACATGGAGCCTGTTGGGAGGTGTCTGAGTCATTGGGATGGATCCTTCTTAAGTGGCTTGGTGCCCTCCCCATGGTAATGAGTGAGTCCTTGCTGTTAGTTCACAAGAGAGCTGGTTGTTTAAAGAAGCCTGCGCCTCCTCCTCTCTCTTTACTCCCTTTCTTGCTATGTGATGCACCTGCTCTTCCTTTGCCTTCTGCCACGATTGGAAGCTTCTGAGGCCTCACCAGAAGCTGAGCAGATGCTGGTGCCATGCTTGTACAGCCTGAAGAACTGTGAGCCAAATAAACCTCTTTTTTTTTTTTTTTTTGAGATGGAGTCTCACTCTGTCACCCAGGCTGGAGTGTAGTGGCGTGATCTCAGCTCATTGCAAGCTCCGCCTCCTGGGTTCACACCATTCTCCTGCTTCAGCCTGCCAAGTAGCTGGGACTACAGATGCCCGCCACCACGCCTGGCTAATTTTGTGTATTTTTAGTAGAGATGGGGTTTCACCGTGTTAGCCAGGATGGTCTCGATCTCCTGACCTTGTGATCTGCCCGCCTAAAGTGCTGGGATTACAGGCGTGAGCCACTGTAATCCAATAAGCCTCTTTTCTTTACAGATTGCCCAGTCTCAGGTATTCCTTTATAGGAATGCAGAACAGACTAACACAGATGCTAAGAAAGGCCGAGTGACTTGCTCAAGATCAGACAGCCAGTGATGGATAAAGCCAGGTTTTGGATCCAGGCCTGGCTGAGTCCCCAGTTGGAGCTAGCTACAGCTACACTCTTCTGCTTTGCCAGGAGAATTGCAGCAGGAGATAAAGAATGGGATAGTCTTCTGGGTGCAGCGGCTCACGCCTGTAATCCCAGCAATTTGGGAGGCTGAGGCAGGCGGATCATCTGAAGTCAGGAGTTTGAGTCCAGCCTGGCCAACATGGCGAAACCCGTCTCTACTAAAAATACAAAAATTAGCTGGGCGTGGTGGCATGTGCCTGTAATCCTAGCTACTCAGGAGGCTGAGGCAGGAGAATTGCTTGAACCTGGGAGGCAGAGGTTGTGGTGAGCTGAGAGTGCACCACTGCACTCCAGCCTGGGCAATACAGTGAGATTCTGTCTCAAAAGAAACAACAACACAAAAACAAAAACAAACAAAACAAAACAAAACACTGGGATGGTCCCTGAGAAAGGGACAGGTATAGGGCTGTGCGACCACAGAGCAGGGAGAGTGTTCTCCCAGGTAGAGGGCTTGGGAAGGGGACATGGGGGAACAGATAGTCTATTCCAGAACAGGAAGTAGGAGAGGGTCTGGTGAAGACAGTGAGCAGGACATGCCAGGAGCAGCAGAAGGGTGGGCAGAGGCATAGCAAAGGGCCAGGCACATTTGAAGGTGGTTGTAGAGTTCAATCTGCAGCCATGGGAGCGGCCCCCAGTCCTCTGAACAGTGCAACCCTGCCATGGTCGACCCTACATGCTGCTACTTGGACTTTTAAAATTACTCTGGATTTGGAGAGCACAGCCACCCAGTTTCATTACTTACTGGCTGTGTTACCCTGGGCAAGTCACTTCACCTCTCTGAGCTGAAGGTTTCGTCATCTGAAAATTGGGGGTAGTGATAACATCTCCTCATAAGATTGCTGTGAGGATTCAATGAGATAAACCTCAAATTAGCACATGCCTGGCACCTACCAAGGGCTCCATAGAAAGGTGGGGTATTACTTTCTATGTAATTGAATGGTGTAATTGAATGGTGGCATTATAATGCTATTTTTCAGGAGGCTTGGAAAAAATTAACTTCTCATTAAAAAAATAAATTTAAACTTTAGAAAAGTTGCAAAAGTAGCACGAAGAATTCCTGAATACCTTTCACCAAGATTACAAATATACACATAAAGACATAAAGAAAAAAACAGGGCCGGGTGCAGTGGCTCATGCCTGTAATTCTAGCACTTTGGGAGGCCAAGGCGGGTGGATCACGAGGTCAGGAGATCAAGACCATCTTGGCTAACACGGTGAAACCCCGCCTCTACTAAAAATACAAAAATAAAATAAAATAAAATAAGATAAAATAAAATAAGCCAGGCATGGTGGCGGGCACCTGTAGTCCCAGCTACTCAGGAGGCTGAGGCAGGAGAACTGCTTGAACCTGGGAGGCAGAGGTTGCAGTGAATCGAGATTGTGCCACTGCACTCCAGCCTGGGTGACAGAGTGAGACTCCGTCTCAAAAAAAAAAAAACAAAACCAAAAAAACAAAACCCAGAAAAAACACAAATATATACATTGACATATATGTACACACATAGAAATATATAAACATGTATATACATATATCCCCCTGAACTATTTGTGAGTCAAATGCAAACTTGTTGGCCCTTTACCCCTTAATACTTCAATGTGCGTTCTTTAAAAGCAAGGACATTCTCCTATATACAATTATACTATAATTGCACAAATATAGTACAATTGGTACAAATTAGTACAAATATACAAATGTAGTAAAATTATCAAAATCATGAAATTAACATTGGTACGATACTATTATCTAACGATCAGACCGTATTCAGATTTTGTCAATTTTCCTACAATGTCCTATATGACAAAACAAAATCTTTGATCATCTCTTGCATTCATTTGCCCCGTCTCAGAGTCTCCTTGAGTCGGTAACATTTCCCCAGCCTTTCTTTGTATCTCATGATCTCGACATTTTTTAAGAGTGAAGACTAGTCACGTCGTAGAAAGTTCCTTTTTGGGTTTGACTCATGTGTCCTCATGGTTAGATTTGGGTTAGGTGTTTTGGGGCACCACGGTGACCTATTCAGTGCATCACAGCCTTGTGCACATTTTTGTTGACAACTTTATTTATTTATTTATTTATTTATTTATTTATTTATTTATGTTTTTTTGAGATGGAGTATCACTCGGTCACCCAGGCTGCAGTACAGTGGCACGATCTCAGCTCACTGCAACCTCCGCCTCCTGGGTTCAAGCGATTCTCCTGCCACAGCCTCCCAAGTAGCTGGGATTACCGGCATGTGCCACCACGCCCGGCTAATTTTTGTGTTTTCAGTAGAGACGGGGTTTCACCATGTTGGCCAGGCTGATCTTGAACTCCTGACCACCTTGGCCTCCCAAATGCTAGGATTACAGGCGTGAGCCACTGCGCCTGGCCTGTTGACAACTTTAAAATAGGGCTTCCAGATGCGGGGAGGTAGGGGATTACTGAACGACTTACACGAGAAAACCCGGAGGGATATGATAAGCATGTGAATCCTCCAAACCCGCTGAGTCAGTACCTCTGAGAGTGTGCCTAAGAACTTGCAGGGTTCGCCAGCATCCTAGGTGACCAGGTGCCTACAGCGTTCCTTTCAGTTGTGACATTCCCAGGTATGGCCAAAAGATGGCGCTGCAGGCTGCACTTTCAACGGAGTTTCCTTTCTGGAGAAACTCACAGCTGGGCTTTGGTGAATTCAAGCTCACATCTACCAGGAGCACTTGGTGCCTCCTCTTTCCTCCTTGGAATTAGGCCTTTCACCACCGCTATCCTCCTATCACTTCTTAGTGACTTTTCTGGATGCCCCAGGACCTCACAGGAGTTAGAATTCACTTTGGGGTTCCTAAACCAGAGATGATTCACTCTTCAAGGTGAAGAGAAAACCCCACCCCAGTTTTCTGAAGAGCAAACCAAGAACTATTAAAATAGTAATAGGCCGGGCACAGTGGCTCATGCCTGTAATCCCTGCACTTTAGGAGCTGAAGCAGGAGGATCACTTGAGCCCAGGAGTTCCAGACCAGCCTGGGCAACATAGCAAGACCCCATTTCTACAAAAAATAAAATTAGCTGCGCATGGTGTGTGCCTGTAGTCCCAGCTAGCTGGGAGACTGAGGTGGGAGGAATGCTTGAGCCCAGCAGGCAGAGGTTGCAGTGACTGCCGCCAAGACTGTGTCACTGCATTCCAGCCTGGGTGACAGAGAGACCCCCTGTCTGAAAAATAAAATAAAAAACTAAAGAGCAGCCACCATTCTTAGGACTAAGAAAAAGTTTCCCCCAACTCTCTACCCCCATTCTCGCAAGGCTGAGATCCAGACTTTGTTGCAGAGGGCACAGCTGTGGTTCCCTGGATGGCAGAGAAGCCACTGCGGTGTTTGCTGGTAGAATCTGCTAGAAATCTGTCCTCTGGAACTTTCCAGGAAACTGTCTTCTATGGAGTGAGAGAAACCCATTCACAGAATGGTGTCTCACTAGAGGCACTCTGCTACAAAATCGCCAAAAAAAAAGACACTGCAGGAAGCTGCTGGCTTTGTGGTGCTGCTGGCTACCATGCACTGCAGGAACTGGGTCCTGGAGTAGCTGCCTGCATGGTAGGAGGTTGCTGAGCAACCACGCCTGAATCAGGAAGAGGTGGGTTCCTGGAAAAACCCTTTAAAAGGGATTGGACTTGTCTAACTTGTCCATTTTGCTCTTAGATCTTCTCTTTCTTTCCTCCTGGAACGTGCATGATGACTGGAGCACAGCATCCCCCTTGTGAGCATGAGGAAGAAGGTCACATTCTCAGGATGGCGGAGAGAAAAGCCGGAAGGAGACTGGGTACCTGATGTCCCACTGGTGCTGCCCTGTTAGCTCTGGACTGCCTTTCTTCGTATTCCTCATTAAGAAAAGCAATCTCTGTCTTGACTGAGACACTTTTATTTGTTTGTTTGTTTGTTTTTGGTTCCCTGCAGTTGAATTTAATTCCCAACTGATATAACTATTTAGTGCAAAGGCTCGGCTGGATATGATTGTCATAAGATCACTTCAGCCAATAAACAGAAATTGTTGTATGTATATATAGCAATGGTCTCACTGCATTGCCTAGGCTGAAGTGCAGTGGGGCAATCATAGCTCACTGCAGCCTCAAACTCCTGGGCTCAAGCCATCCTCCCACCTCACCACACAAAGCACTGGGATTACAGATGTGAGCCACCACGCCCAGTCAGCAATCACTTTTCATAGTTTACACACATTGACTCTCTAAGATGACAGGTAAGTAATGATTATAAAAACAGCATTTCTGAGCACTTTTTACCCAATATATTTTCTAAAAGTTTGATATCTAATACATATACAAAAATGCACAAATCATATGTTGTACAGCTCAAAGAATTTTCACAAGATGGACACAAACATATAACCACCCAGATCAAGAAATAACATTACTTGCACCCTGGAAGCACCCCCTCAGTCTCTCATTCAGTCAGCACTCCTACAAAGGAAACTGCTAACTGACTTTGAATGACATAGATTAGTTTTGCCTATTTTTGAATGTTACATAAATGGCATCATATAGCATGTCGTCTTTTGTGTCTGGCCTCTTGTCAACATTATGTTTGTGAATTCCTTTATGTCATTGCCCTGGGAAGACACAGGCCAAGCTCAAATCCAGAGGAGCAGCTGGAGGGAAACGGTGCATGTGAGATGAACAGGCATTGCTTTTCACTGGTGCATGCTGGGAGGAAGTGATCCATGGCCAGGTTGAGTAGCTGCCAGCCCATCTCATTCCTCAGGAAGCTCATCTGTAACTCCGATACACAGAGCCAAGGCCCTGGGGTCAGCCAAGGCCCGTGTGAGACAGCTGAGATTCTCTAGACAATAACTATCATTTGGACTCACAAACCTCTTGAATCATTGTAATGATCCTCTGGCAATTTGCAGAAAATAAGTTCTACCCTCTGTACATAAAAAGATGTGTTCGGTCAGGCACAGTGGCTCATGCTGGTAATCCCAGCACTTTGGGAGGCCGTGGTGGGCATATCACTTGAGGTCAAGAGTTCGAGTCAAGCCAAGCCAACATGGCAAAACCACTTCTTTACTAAAAATATGAAAATTAGCTGGGTGTGGTGGCATGTGCCTGTAATCCCAGCTACTTGGGTGGCTGAGGCAGGAGAATCGCCTGAGCCCGGGAGGCAGCGGTTGCAGTGAGCCGAGATCATACCACTGCACTCCAGCCTGGGTGACAGACTGAGACTCTGTCTCAAAAAAAAAAAAAAAAAAGCAAAAAGAAGAAAAAAAGATGTGTTCAACTCAATACGGACCAGCCCTTTGAGCCATATTCATTATGGTATATAGTGATGTTGTATGCACTTTTCTGTATGTCTGTAATATTTCATAATAAAAACACACATGCAACGGACAATGAAATAAGTGCAAGGTTAATGCAGAGATAGTAGATTGCTTATTTGTTCTTCTGGTAGATTGCATTCTTTGTTCAAAACATTTGCAGCCACTCCATATCAGTCCTTCCTACTGGACTTTCCCTACAAATCATCTCAAAATAAATAAATAAATAAATAAATAAATAAATAAATAAATAAAATAAAAGAATTATAATGAAGGAGCTAATAAGGTCTTGTTCGAGAGAAAGTGGAGTCATAAAAGGACCTCCTGGACACTAGAAGTACTGGTGCTTACAAATTTGTTACAGGATCAGGAGACAGAATAAAAAGAACAAAATGGAAAGGAGAAAGTGAAATGTAAAACATTAAAGGAAAAGCAAGGACATTTTGAAAATACTATGTTTAATTTTTAATTTTTTTAAGTTAAAAAAATTTTAAATTATTTTGTAGAGATGGGGTCTCACTATGTTGCCCAGACTGTTCCTGGACTTCTGGGCTCAAGTGATCCACCACCTCAGGCTCCCAAAGTGCTGGGACTACAGGCATAAGCTGCCAGGCCCAGTGAGAATACTGTATTTATATACAACTCAATAAACTCCCTGATGTTGCAGAGGAAGCGAAAAAGAACATCATTAAACCAGTAAAGCCTGGCTGCTGCTCACGTGGAGGCCACGCAGAGTCGCCCATGCGAGACACAACGGGGAGCATCTCTCTATTCTTGTGACTTATGATGTGAAGCCACTGTGTTCTTTCTCCACCACATCTTAACACGCTTGCCTAGTGTGTCGTCACCAGCAGGCACACAGGCCTCCTGCTGAACTCCAGTTTCAGAGTGACCTTTGAGGTGTTCCAGCTATACACAGAACGAATGGCATTTATTTTGAATCAGACGATTCAACACACAGTGTCTCAATTTGGTGAGAATCCAGCTGTCAACTTTCATAGAATGTGACAACAGTCAGAAGCAATTGGCAGAGATAAATATGAGGACGAAAAGATGGCAGAGTGAGACCCCACCCCACCCTGTTTTGTTGCAAGCAGCAGCAGCAGCAGCAGCAGCAGCAACAACAACAACAACAACAAAATAGCAGAGCAAATTATGGAAGAGCATCTCATCTATAATGAATGTGGCAGATTTGAGCAAATTGGCAAGTGTATCTTTGCAGACTCAGAGATATTTGCAAAAAACTTAAGGAAGATCTCAACTGCCCCTACTTACTCCCCAGATCTCAAGTGGACACAAGATCCTTAAAAGTAAGTGGCAGGGTCCTGAAGGGTCTGGCCTACATCTTTACCTGGAAATATGATAACTCAGGGCAGAGGTGGGCTTGGAGAATCAGAGGTCACTCCCTGAGCCTGTCTTCAAGCCCCAGCATGGCAGGAACCTGGGCTGTCAAGAGGCTCCAGTGATCTTGTGCCCTTATGTTGTCTGAACTAGGCTGCTAACCCAAACCAACAGCCTGAGGGTAAGGCAGAGAGGGGAGAGATGGGACCACACTCTGACATCACCTTTGCACAAGGCCGGCTGAGCAGAGGTAAATGAACTGAACCACATTGGATAAAGCGTGGCCCAAGGTTTTAGCATAAGCCACAGGTCACACAGTAATATGGAGGATCTGAATCAAATAACTCATCAGATTGATGTAAGAGATAATATTGCATTGTGTATCCCTCAATCAGAAAACATACCTCTGGGGTTTGGTGTAGTGGCTCATGTCTGTAATCCCAGCACTTTGGGAGGCCTAGGTGGGTGGATCACTTGAGTTCAGGAGTTCGAGACCAGCCTGGCCAACATGGTGAAACTCCATCTCTACTAAAAATACAAAAATTAACTGGATGTGGTGGCACACGCCTGTAATCCCAGCTACTTGGGAGACTGCGGCAGGAGAATTGCTTGAACCCAGGAGGTGGAGATTGCAGTAAGCCAAGATCACACCACTGCACTTCAACCTGGGTGACAGTGAGACTCCATCTCCAAAAAAAAAAAAAAAAAAAAAAAGAAGAGAAAATATACCTCCTATTGAAACACCCATGAAAGCATTGATAAAAGTTGACTACGAAACTGTGGTTAGGTTTTGTGTTCCCACCCAAATCTCGTCTTGAATTGTAATCCCCATAATCTCCACCTGTCTAGGGAGAGAGCTGGTGGGAGGTGATTGGATCATGGGGGTGGTTTTCACCATGCTGTTCTTATGATAGTGAGTTCTCACAAGATCTGATGGTTTTATAAGGGGTTCTTCCCCCTTCACTCCTCACTCTTCTCTCTCCTGCCACCATGTGAGAAGGTCCAAGCTTGCTTTCCCTTCGTCTTCTGCCATGATTGTAAGTTTCCTAAGGCCTCCCCAGCCCCGCAGAACTGTGAGTCAATGAAACCTCTTTCCTTTATAAATTACCCGGTCTCGGGTATTTCTTTATAGCAGTGTAAAAATGGACTAATACATTATGGCTATAAAGAAAATATTAGTAGCTTTCCCCATAATAGAAATAGTGGAGGCCTGACCACCAAGCAATAAAACCGGAAATTAAAACAAAAGTAGAAATGAAACAAAAACCCAGCCACATGAAAAATTTAAAACCCCCTCTTCAATTCCATTTAAGAACAAGAGTAAGTCAAAATTGCCAGTTCAAGCCAGATTGAGGAAAAAAAGGAAAACACTGTTTGTCAAGTGATGAGATAGAGCTAAAATCATATGGAAAGGAAAATTCAGTATTAAACACATATATTTTTTTCTTTTTCAAATTGAATATTTCTTTAACATGGCAATTGTCTTAGTAACGTGCACACACGCTCGTACACTGAGAATGATCGTCCTGGGGGGAAAATATTAAATACGCCTAAAGGGAAAATGAAAAATAAAAAATTAAATAAAAGTCCTGTTTTTAATTATTGAAGACAATTATTTCTACTGACTGATTGAAACAGGGTCTCACTGTATCACCCACGCTGAGTGCAGTGGCACAATTATGGCTTACTGTAACCTCTGCCTCCCGGGCTTAAGGCATCCTCCTACCTCAGCCTCCCAAGTAGCTGGGACTACAGATGCATGCCACTATACTCGGGACATAATTTTTGTATTTTTTGTAGAGACAGGGTTTCGCTATGTTGTGCAGGCTGGTATCGAACCCCTGAGCTCAAGCAATCTACCTGCATTGGCCTCCCAAAGTGCTGGGATTACAGGCATGAGCCACTATGCCCACCCAACTATTTCTTTCTTTTTTTTTTTTTTTGAGACGGAGTCTCGCTCTGTCGCCCGGGCTGGAGTGCAGTGGCCGGATCTCAGCTCACTGCAAGCTCCGCCTCCTGGGTTCATGCCATTCTCCTGCCTCAGCCTCCCGAGTAGTTGGGACTACAGGCACCCACCACCTCGCCCGGCTAGTTTTTTGTATTTTTTAGTAAAGACGGGGTTTCACCGGGTTAGCCAGGATGGTCTTGATCTCCTAACCTCGTGATCCGCCCGTCTCGGCCTCCCAAAGTGCTGGGATTACAGGCTTGAGCCACCGCACCCAGCCCCAGCCAACTATTTCTAATATCACTTACAAAGCTGTTGCCAAAGCTGTCCAAGGAACCAGGGGTTGAAAGGGGAGGAAAAAGTCCTGGGAAAAATCCAACAGTTAAACATGTATTTCTGAAAAGAAAAAGAAAAAGATAAATGAATCAAGCATTCAACCGAGAAAGATACAAAATGAGCAATAAAATAAATCTAAGAAAAGAAGAACAGAATGAAGGCATGCAGAAATTAATGAATCAGAAAATAAAATAAAAGTAGAATTGATCAATTGAAGGGCTGACCCATAGTGGAAAAAAACCACGTAGTGGAACAGATTAGGCCACTATCTAGCCTAATCAAGGGGGAAACACACACACACACACACACACACACACACACACACACACACACACACACACACAAGCGGAGAAGGCACAATTAGAAATGAGAATAGAAGAGAACATCTTAACATGTATTTCTTTGTTTTCATACCTACTCCCACAAATGTTATTTCTTAATTACATTAATAATGCATGGATATATGTGCATAAGAAACAAAAGTCAAGTAAGAAATAATAGAGCAAAAAGCTAAAGTCCTCTGTATTAGTTTGCTAGGACTGCCCTAACAAAATATTTAACAAGAGAAGTGGCTTAAACAAGAGAAATTTATATTCTCAGAGTTCTAGAGACTTGAAGTCTGTGATAGAGATTGGGTTTTTTTCTGGGGCCTCTCCTTGGCTTGTGGATGGCCACTGTCTTGCTTCCTCTTCACAGGGTTGTACCTCTGTACACAAGTCCCCTGACATCTCTGTGTGTGCCCAGATTTCCTGTTCTTATAAGGACATCATGTCCAGGGACGGTGGCTCATGCCAGTAATCTCAGCACGTTGGGAGGCTGAGGCAGGTGGATTGTTTGAGGTCAGGAGTTTGAGACCAGCCTGATCAACGTAGGGAAACCTAGTCTCTATTGAAAATACAAAAAATAGCTAGGTGTGGTGGTGCGTGCTTGTAATACCAGCTGCTCAGGAGGTTGAGGCACAAGAATCACTTGAACCCCAGAGGCAGAGGTTGCAGTGAACTGAGATTGCATTAAGACCCACCCTAGTGGCCTCATTTTAACTTAATCACCCCTTTAAAGGCCATAACTCCAAATACAATCCCATTCAGAGGTACTGGGATTTAGGGATTTGAGATATGAATTTGGCGGTACATAATTCAACCCATAACACCCGTTTTCTCCTGTTTCCCCTCAAGCCCCAGAAGTAACACGATTAACAAGACGTGCTTGTGACATTGGTGGGGCAATCAAGCTGAGGCTGGGTAGGTTTAATGTAATTCCTACATATGTCTAGATAGTTTCTGTAAACCCAGCTAAGGAACAGTTGAATAAAAATATTCTATCTTCCTATCTGGACAAATATACCTTCATAATGAGCTGGAAAGTCAGATTTGGATTTAAACTGTCTGGACTCTCCCCCAGTTCCTTGCCAGGATGTGGCAGGAAGGCCTCCCTTTCCTTCCCACACCCAGCTCTGTCTGCACCACGATGGCCTCCTTAGGCACTGGTGTATGGAGACTCCAACATGCACATTCAAATTCCTCCACACCCTCCTCAAACAGCCATGCATTAGTTACCAGTTGGGCCTAGTAGTGGTCACGACAGTGGTGCGCTCCATTCCCAAGAGGACATACCTGAGGTGAGCCCCTCACAGGCCCTGGGAAGGAATTCTAGGGTTCCAGGCACATGAAGCCTGGTCTGGGAGGAGGGTGGTGGCTGCAGACAGGCATGTCCCTCTGGCATATCCCCTGTGGGATGTGGTGCATCTGGAGGGAACTGGAGCAGGTTCCTCCAAAATCAAAGCCCAAGGCAGTGATCCTTCTGGCTTCAGTCTAAAGATGATACTGCTATCAAGTATTCGTGGGTATCTTTTCAGACCCCTTTATATCAATTTTGTATATGGAAATCAGAGTTCTAATTTCAAAATAAGATTTTCTGTTGAAAAATTGATTCTCTGTTTTTCTGAAACGTGCTTTTAAAAATTATGTCTTGTGGATCTTTCTGTGTCAGCACATATAGACTCACTTTTTCTTTTTAACTGTTGCATGATATTATACAGCATAAAGATAAAGGGGAGAAAAAAATTATAAAAACATATTTAACATAATTCATGTTAGTCCCCTTGAAAAGTAACTTGATTTAAAACCATAGTAAGCTTAAAAAATACAAATTACCAAAACTGACTCAAGAAGAAATAGAAAACCTGAACAGATCGATAACTATGGAATTAGTTGAGGAAGTCATCCAAGAGGACTTCATAGTTTCTTTCAACAAGGTAATTCCAAAGCTCATCAAAATTCCAGAGCATAGAGAGAAATAAGATAAACTGCCTATTTTTATGAAGCTACAAATATCCAAACCTGACAAGATAGCAGAAAGAAATTCACAGGCTAATTTCATCTATGAATATTGAAACAAAACTTTTCTATAAAAGATTAATAAATGGAATCCAGTAGTATAGTAAGAGAATAACAAATTATAGTAAGAGTGAGAGGTTGACATGCAAAAATCAGTCATATTTCTGTAAATTAGCAATGAACAATTGCAAACTGAAATTAATAATGCAGTGCCATTTATAATAGCTCCAAAAGATGCAGTACTTAGGTATAAATTTAACAAAACATGTACAGCATCTGTGTGCTGAAAACTATGAAGTGCTATGAAATCAAAGACCCAGATTAAAGGAGAGACAACCTGCATTCACAGATTGGATGACTCAACGCAGCAAAGATGACAGTCCTCTCCAAATTTATTTATATGTTTAATATAATTCCTATCAAATTCCAGCAGGAGTTTTTGTAAATATAGATGAGCTGATTCCAAAGTGTACTCTTAAAGAGAAGAGAGCTAGAAACGTTAAAAGAATTTTGGAAATGAAGAATAAAGTTGGAGAAATCACACTACTTGATTTTAAGACTTACTGTATAATAACAACAGCAATGAAGACAGTGGTATTGGAGGAACAGACTCACAAATCCAGGGAAAAGAGTAGAGAGTCCAGAAACAGATCCATGCAAGTATGGGCAACTGATTCTTGAAAAAGGTTCAAAAGCGACTCCATGGAGAAAGAATAGTGCTCCCCAAAAATATTGGTGGTACAATTGGACATCCATAGGCCAAAAAGTAAACCTTCACCCAAACCGAACGCTGTATGCAAAAATTAACTCCAAAGGAATCATAGATCTAAATATAAAATGCAAACCTAGGAAACTTTTAGAAGAAAACCTAGGTCTTGGTAAAGATTTCTTAGATATTACACCAAAAGCACAAGCCATGAAAGAAAAATAATAAGTTGGACTTCATCAAAATTAAAAACTTGTAATCCACGAGCAACCTTGTTAAGAGAATGAAATGGCAGGCCACAAACCGGGAGAAAACATTTGCCAATTCATGTATCTGACAAAAGACTTGTATCTAGAATGAATATATATATATGTACATACATATACACACACACACAAACACATAACCTCTCTAGACTCAACATTAAGATAATAAATAATCCAATGAGAAAATCTGTAAAAGACCTGATTAGATAATTCACCAAAGATGTTCAACATCATTAGCTCTTAGGATAATGTAGATTAAAGCCACAATGAGATACCATTATTCTCCTATTAGGATAGCTAAAAATAAAAAAAATGTATAATACCAAATGCTGGTAAGCACACCTTTTTGTATAGCCTTGACTGTCAGAACCATAGTAATGTTTCATATGCCCAGTAAACAAATAAATCATCAGAACCAACCAGGATATGTGGGAGAGACCCCAAATGGCATATAAGCTATAGCAAATGAACCTATGTTACAAATGAATGAGATAATCCCACTGAAGTGTGTGGGGAATAAAACAACTAAGCAACTTTGGAAGACAGCATTTTGACTGTATATTGTAAGGCTAAAGATAAAGAGACTTGCATACAAATATTGTGCTCTGTTTAGTCAATATGTGTCTGTTTGGATTGAACAAAAAGGAAAGCAGATTGTGGATAATTAGAGCCAGGGTTCTCACTGTTGGAAAAAAAGTCAGAAATAAGGAAAGAGCTAGAATGAACCCTGTGTGGTGCTGGATGAGAATCAGAAATATCAGTATGAACCCATGGTTTTGAACATTTATACAGATGCATAAATATAGAAATAAATATGACTGTATATATATGCTTGTTAGTAATCGTCCTATGTAAAGGTTCTAGTTCTGTCCTCTCAGAAGGCCTAGAGGCAATGGCATCCCAGTAGCAGTGAGCACATCTAGACATCTAGCACCCAGATCTTGGTTTCCAAATACCATTTTTCAATAAAAGGAACTAGAGCTCCTTGGAGATTGCAAGTCTTGAGCAGGGGAAGTAAAAGATGAACCTGGCACACGTACTATAGTGCTAGAGCGCAGAAGTGCTCAGAAAATGATGGGGCCTGATATGGTTAGGCTTTGTGTTCCCATTCAAATCTCATCTTGAATTGTAGTCCCTGTAATCCCCATGTGTCAAGGAAAAGACCAGGTGGAGGTAATTGAATCATGGGCGCAGTTTCCCCCATGCTGTTATCATGATAGTGAGTGAGTTCTCACAAGATCTGATGGTTTTATAAGGGGCTCTTCCCCCTTCGCTCAGCACTTCTCCTTCCTGCCGCCTTGTGAAGAGGTGCCTTGCTTCCTCTTTACCTTCTGCCATAATTGTAAGTTTCCTGAGGCTTCCCAAGCCATGCCAAACTGTGAGTCAATTAAACCTCTTTCCTTTATAAATTACCCAGTCTTGGGCAGTTCTTTATAGCAGTATGAAAGCAGGCTAATACAGGGACATAGTCAAAGGATGTAGCGGCCATCCTGAAGTCGTTTCTAACAACTAAAGCTGGGAGTATTTGAGCAACAAAATGGATAAAGATTGGATTATAACTCTGTTCTATTTTCTCCCATAACCATTATCATCTCTTAACCTACTATCTAATTAACGTTTGTTCTCATTTATTGCCTATCTCTTCCCACACTAGGATGTAAGATTTATAAAGGTGGGAATTTTTTGGGTCTGTTTTGTTTACTGGTAAATCCCAAGCACAATGATAGCACTTGGCATACAGTGCTGGCTCAATAAATATTTATGGAATGAGTGTATTTTCTCTCCCCACCTCTCAAGAGCACATAGATTGGGGAAACCGAATGTTCTAATGGAAACAAAAAGAATTTATCCAGACCATTGGGCACCAAACATCAGCAGCCACTACCATCTGATCTTCGGTTTCAGCACATCTGAGACTCGTACAGGCGGCAGGGAAAGTCCCAAGGGAGCTGAGTCTGGAACATTCCCTCCAGAAAAGGGCTTGGCAACCTGGGAGCCCATCTCCCAGAGAACACTTCTAAAGGTTTACCTCTCAAAAGGATACTTGGAACAGCTGCAGTTATTTTGGAAACTCAGTGAGAAGCTGACTTTTGCATGGCTAACTTAAATCTTTATTTCAGCTAAAATCCTCCCACTCTTGAGAGGTTGACATTAGGTGCCCCTTTATGGATATGGGAAAGGAAGCATGGATAAGGGAAAGTAAGTGTATTTGTTTTCTTGGGCTGCCATAAAAATTACCACAAACTAGACCAGGCACAGTAGCTCATGCCTGTAATCCCAGCACTTTAGGAGGCCGAGGTAGGAGGGTAGCTTGAGCTCAGGAGTTCGAGACTAGCCTGGGCAACATAGGAAGACGCTATCTCTACGAAACACTAAAAACTTAGCTGGGTGTGGTGGCACATGCCTGTAGTCCCAGCTACTCAGTAGGCTGAGATTGGAGGATTACTTTAATCCAGGAGGTTGAGGCTGCAGTGAGCCATGATTGCACCACTGCACTCCAGTCTGCTAGATGACCGAGTGAGACCCTTTCTTAACCACCCCCCCGTCCCCACAAACTGGGTTACTTAAAACAACAAAAATGGATTGTCTCCCAGTCCTGAAGGCTAGAAGTCAGAAATCAAGGTGCCCACAGGCCATGCTCCCTTTGAGGCTCTGGGTGGAATCCTTCCTTGCATCTTCCTAGCTTCCAGCAGCCTCACACATCCCTGGAATGGCAGCTGCATCAGTCCAATCTCAGCCTCCAGTATCGCATGGCTGTCTTCACATCACCTCCCCTCTGCGTGTAGCTGCGTCTGTGTCCAAATTTTCCCTTTTTATAAGGACACAAGTCATACTGGATTAGAGCCCAGCCTAATGATTTCATTTTAATTTGATTACCTCTATCAAGAGCCTATTCCAAATAAGATCACATTTTGAGGTCCTGGAAGTTAAAGCTTCAGCATATCTTTTTTGTTTGTTTTTTATATATTTATTTATTTATTTATTTATTTATTGAGACGGAGTCTTGCTCTGTCACCCAGGCTGGAGTGCAGTGGTGCCATCTCGGCTCACTGTAACCTCCGCCTCCCAGGTTTAAGCGATTCTCTTGCCTCAGCCTCCTGAGTAGCTGGGACTACAGGTGCCTGCCACCACCCCTGGCTAATTTTTATATGTTTAGAAGAGACAGGGTTTCACCATGTTGACTAGGCTGGTCTCAAACTCCTGACCTCAAGTAATCCACTTGCCTTGGTCTCCCAAAGTGCTGAGATTACAGGTATGAGCCACCCCGCCTGGCCACCATATCTTTCTTAGAGGTACCACAACTGAATCCAAAGCGAGAAGTAATTACAAATATTAGACTGTTAGATTGACAGGGACTATTTCAGTTGAAACCACCCCACTCTCTACTTGCTCTCTGCAAGACCTCAACCATGTCCAGGCTCTTCGGAAATGGGAAGTTGTTAAGGAAACTCACCGAAGTGTTAACTACAGTAAAGGTCACCTTAACCTGCCAGGGCCTCCCTTCCCTTTGGCCCTTGAGCACCCTGCAAAATGGAGGCCCTCAAGGTCCTCTCTTACTTCCTGCTGCCCTGGGTTTCCACCCTCCTGGATTAACATTTCGTGGCTCCTTTACCTCCCAAGTACCTTTCAAAGCCCCAGTGGACAGCTTAGAACCATCATCAGTGAGGACAGGGCAAGATATCCTTTGCGGGCGGCTCTGGGATCTGAACAGGAGAAATTAAAGTGAAAGGTGGGGACGGCTGAGCATGCACAGGAGCGCAGCGGCAAGGATCTGGAGATAATTAACAGCCGGCTATAAATTGAAAGAGCTATGATAAAAGCCTAGGGCAGCCCATAACCTGGGAAAAGATTGGAGCACTAGGTTAAGTGACAAAAGACTTCAAATCAAATCACCAGATACATATTAAGTGCCCGACTCAGTACTGCATTGAGCCGTGGGTGATACAAAGACATGTAATATCTGTTTCCTGCCCTCAAGGCAATTATAATCTACTTAGGGATGTTAGACATAAAACCAGGAGAAATTAGATAGCAAAATATTTAAATAGCAGTCGAAAATACCACATGATCAGTTGCCAATTGAACTGTGGAGCTGAGTTCTGAACAAGGAGAGATTATTTGGTTATTTATGGTGTTCGATAGGCACATATTTTCTTGCTTAGGGAAAGGAAGAGTTAACTGAACAGGGCAAACTAGAAAGGCTCTGGGAGGGGAAGCAGGGGAGAACCCTGATGTCCAAGGAGTGTGTTACTAATAATAATAGTTTCCATTTGTTGAGCATTTACTGTAGATTAAGCAACTTACAAACCTTAATATACTTACATACATTTAAGTAATTCAACAGTCTCGTGGGTTGCTATACTTTCTGTACCAATTAAAACTAACACTAGCTCCTCTTTAATGTTTAAATCCCCAAATCTCAGTGACTGTGACAGGTTTATTGCTGCTTTTGTAAAGCCCAAATGCCAGAGTTGGGGATGGGAGAAGCTCTGCTCCATACAATCATTCAGGGACCTAGACTGCTGCTGGAGGCTCTGCCATCTTCAACACATTTATCGCAAGTCACCTTGGGTGTCAACATATCAACGTGCAGCTGGCTGATGGGGAGAGAGAGAGAGAGAGAGAGAGAGAGAGAGAGAGAGAGAGAGAGAGAGAGAGAGAGACAGAGAGAGAGAGAGAGAGAGACAGAGAGAGATAGCGGGGGATCATACAGGTGGTGTTTACAGATTTGTCAGAACTCAGTCACATGGGCCACAATTAATTGCAAGAGGTGCTGGGAAATGTAGTTCAACTATGTGTCCAGGTGGAAAGAGAAATGGTTCGGTGGACAGCCAGCTAGTAAGACTACTGCACATTTATGACTTTTTTAGATGTGGAAACTTGGGCTCAGAGAGACCCACCAAGTTCACACAGTGAGTAAAGGGAAGTCACATAGGTACAGCTGATAGAGCACAAAATATGTGTGAATGTATTATCTAAAATTACAAACATACCAATAGAGAAACAAAAAATATTATGTTACATAGTACTTTGAGAGAGGAAAGGAAAATGGGGTGACAAGCTAAGTCCTCATGTACTCAGCAAAGTTTTAGAAAATTGGTAAATTAAAAAAATAATGTAGGAACATTATTTGAGATCTTGAGCTATCCATC
The DNA here is from genome assembly GCF_007565055.1 of Rhinopithecus roxellana. Classification (NCBI taxonomy): domain Eukaryota; kingdom Metazoa; phylum Chordata; class Mammalia; order Primates; family Cercopithecidae; genus Rhinopithecus; species Rhinopithecus roxellana. The sequence continues at coordinate 110,819,326 of NC_044561.1, read as the reverse complement.
AAAGGAACTAAAACCAGAAACATTTAAGGAATTAAATTGGTACCTCTGAGACCACTGCTTCTTATGATAAGCCCTTTTGCACGTTTGATTTTTTAAAATTTGTGCCTAAATTGCTTTGAAATACATTTGTGGTAGGTTGAACAATGGGCTCACCAAAGATGTCCATGTCCTAATTCCCCGAACCTATGAGTATGTTATCTCGCATGGTGAGCGGACTTTGCAGGTGTGATTTAGTTAAGGATTTTGAGATGGGGAGATTATTGTGCATTATTTGGGTGGGCTCAGTGCAATCACAAGGGTCCTTATGAGAGAAAAGCAGAAGAATCAGAGTTAAAGAAGATATAAGGCCAGAAGTAGAGGTCAGAGAGGAGAGAAGATGCTCTGCTGCTGGTTTTGAAGTTGAGGGAAGTGACTGCAGGCCAACGAATATAAGTAGCCTCTAGCAGCTGAACAAAGAAGGGAACAGATTCGCCCCCAGAGCTTCCTGAAGGAATGCAGCCCTCTTGACCTCCAAAACTAAAAGATAATAAGTTCATGTTGTTTAAATTTACTCAGTTTGTGGCTAATTTGTTAGAGCAGCAATAGGAAATGAATACATTTAAAAATTCATTTTAACATTTTATTTAATTTTATTATTATTTTTTTTTTGTAGAGACAGAGTCCCCCTATGCCACCCAGGATGGTCTCAAACTCCTGGCCTCAAGCAATCCTCCCATCTTGGCCTCCCAAAATGCTGAGTGTGAGCCACTGAATTTGGTCAGAGAATTTACTTTTAAGGAATAGTATTTGCTTGCTTAAAAATATCCAAATAATGTACGATGGTACAAGAAAGAAAATAAAAATTTCCCAGCCTTACCAATGCTTCTTTTCCATTCTCCAGAGGTAACTTCTGTTTCAGTATCTTAGGTAACCTCTTAGTAATTTCCTGTACACATATAAGCATGCATGCATGTGTCTATATCTTTTTAAAGTAAAGAACATAATACTGTACCAACTGTTCTGAAGCCTACTATTTCCACCTAATAAGTCTTCACATTCTTCTATGTCTGCACACATAGATGGGCCTCATTCATTCATTCTTTTTAATGGCTGCATAGTATTCCTTTGCATGGCTGTATACCATGATATAACTACCAGTATCCTATTAAGGACCATAGAGGTTTCTTCCATTTTTGCTTTGTTATTATTTTGCCATTACAAACAATGCCATCATAAGCAGCTGTACACAATGTAAATCTTGATATGTTTGGATGAAAAAAATCTGAAAAATGGTGCTTTGTTTATTGTGAGCCTAAGTAGTCAAAGACACTATAAGGAGTCTCATAAATACAGACATACTCTTCAGATAGATACTTTTATTCTGAAGTATAACATATACACAGACAAGTATATGGAGAGACAGATGTTCTCAAGGTGAGCTCACCAATGTAGCCAGCACATGGATCAAGAAGCAGAACATCACCAAAACCCCAGGAGCTTCCTCACATCCTTTTCTAGTTACTATCCCCCTCCCCACCTTGAAGTCTGACCACTTGTCAAACTTTTGCTTCCATAAATTAGATTTGCCTTCTTTTGAATTTTGTGTCGATGAAATTATGCCAGGCATCTTTCACTTAGCATTCTGTTTGCAGGATTCACCCATGTGGTGGCATGTGGTTGTAGTTCATTCATGCTCATTGCTGTTTAGTATTCCATTGTGTGAATGTGCCACCATTTATCCATCTACTGTTGCTGAATGTTTGGGTTATTTCCGCTTGGGGCTATCATGAAAACTGCTTTATGAACATACCTGTATGCATCTTTTGTTAAATAGATGTAGGCATTTCTGTTGAGTATATACTGAAAAGTGGAGTTCCTGGATCATGGGGCTCATCACGCATGTTCAACTTTAGCAGATACATCTTGCCAAACAGTCCTCCAAATGGTTGTACCACTTTGCACTCTAATATGCAAATTATAAATATGCTGTGGACTAAGTGTTTATGTTTCAATTCATATGTTTGTAGTGGTGAAGAACTGGATGTCTATCAATGGGGGATAGTTGAACAAACTGGGAAATAGTCATCCAATGGAATATTATGCAGTGCTTTTTTTTTTTTTTTTTTTTTTTTTTTTTTTTAAGAGACAAGCTCTACTATGTTGCCAAGGTTGGACTTGAACACTTGGGCTCAAATGATCCTCTTGCCTTAGCCTCCTGAGTATCTGAGACTATAGCCAAAATTCACATGTGGAAACCCTCACCCCCTATGTGATGGTATTTGGAGATGTGTCCTTTGGAAGGTAATGAGGTCATGAGGATGGGGCCCTCATGATGGGATTAGTGCCCTTATAAGAAGAGACACAAGAGAACTTGCTTCCTTTCTCTCTGCTCTCTGACATGTAAAGGTACCATGAGAAGATGGTAACCAGAAAATCAGGAAGATGGCCTTTACCACACACCAGATCTGCCAGCACCTTGATTTTGAACTTCCCATCCTCTAGAACTATCGGAAATAAATGTTAGTTGTTTAAGCCACCCAGTCTATGGTAATTTGTTATAGCAGCCCAAACTGATGAAGAAGCACTCCCACCAACAGGGCACACACGTTCCATTTATTCCATGTTCTTGCCAACACTTTGATCTTATCTGTGTTTTTCATTTCAGCCATTTGATATTGACTCTTAACATGGCAGTGTGAAGGGGCAGTTCTTAGATAATTACTTTTTTTTTTTTTGAGATGGAGTCTTGCTCTGTTACTTAGGCTGGAATGCAGTGGTGCGATCTCGGTGCACTGCAACCTCCACCTCCAGGGTGAGAGCTACTTTTGATTGAACTGCAGGTCCTAGAAAGCTAGCTGTGGGGTGGAAGCGTGGGACTGAAATCTGGGCTTGATGGGATCTGGAGGATGCAGGTGGTAGCTCTGGGCCGAACCCTCCATTCCAAGGTGAGATGGTGAGAACATTCTTTTAAAAACAGCCCACCTGGCCCTGGGATTTCTCTGCTCTGTCTGTACTAATGGCCCCATGAGATCACTTGAGATGGGAGGAAAGCCTTCTCTAAGGGAAAGTAGAGAATTGAGCCCTAGATTCTTTAGTGGCCTCAGGTGGGAAATCGTTTTCTTCTGGCCCATAAAGCAGCCGTCTGTTCTGCTGTGTTTTACTACCAGCGTTCCTCTGCGGGCTGGGAGATGCAGGCCCAGCTGGATGTGCTGTGGGGGAATTTATGCGCCAGACTCCAGGAGAAATCCCCAGGATGCCTCTACCTTTCCCCTGGCACACCAGCTGGGTGCAGCTCCCTGAATCCAGTTAGTCTGAAGGGGAGGGACATCAAGCCTGCCATTAGGGGACAAGCCGGCATCTCAGAAGAGAAGGCTGGACCGGAAACAGGACAGCTGGGGATAGTCTTCAAAGTTTTGGAGGCGGACATCCCTAGGAATGTGAGAACATCTTTTTAAAAATAGCCAGAGGGCAGAAAAAGAGATGAGGGCCCAGGTTTGAGCCCGAGGGAAGTTCACAGAGCCCTGGGTTCAGGAGCAGAGCGAAGTTGATTAGAAGACAGGAAGCAGCCTTTGGGAGCAAAGTTGGAGGAGTGTGGGGATCAGTCCTGGTATTATTTTTATTGTGCGAGGAGTCTGAGCTGGGCATGTGTTTCCTGATGGGGCTTTTTTTTTTTTTTAAAAAGAGTCAGGGTTTTGCTGTATTGCTCAGACTGGTCTTGAACTTCTGGGCTCAAGCAATCCTTCTGCCTGGGCCTCCCAAAGTGCTGGGAGTTATAGGTGTGAGGCACTGCTCCTGGCCCTGATGGAGAATTTAAATTCTTCAATCACAGCGTTCTGATGCCTCTCATTAAATACCAGTCACCCACTAATGTGTCAATGAGGATTTCATTCCTAAAGAAGACACACTAAAGAGGAAAACCTAAGCTCTCTTCCTGCATCTGTGATACAAGATCAGTTCTGAAAGGTGTTTGAAACCCTATTATGTAGATTCTGTTGGCTTCCAAGTTCAAAGTAGCTACCAACAAATTAACTGCTATCACCATCTATTGGGGAAGACTGAGCTGATGACCTTTCTTGCTGGCCCACGATTTCCTCTGTAGATAATTGGTGACTTCTGATCATCTACATTCTACCAATGGATGAAAAATGTTTTCTAAGTTTAAAAGAAACCTTTCTTTTTTTTTTTTTTTTTTGAGACGGAATCTCTCTCTGTTGTCCAGGCTGGAGTGCAGTGGTGTGACCCTGGCTCACTTCAACCTCCGCCTCCCAGGTTCAAGCAATTCTCCTGCCTCAGCCTCCCACATAGCTGGGATTACAGGCGCCTACCACAATACCTGGCACATTTTTGAAATTTTTTGTTTTTTTTTTTTGAGACGAAGTCTCGCTCTGTTGCCCAGGCTGGAGTGCAGTGGCCAGATCTCAGCTCACTGCAAGCTCTGCCTCCCGGGTTTATGCCATACTCCTGCCTCATCCTCCTGAGTAGCTGGGGCTACAGGCGCCCACCACCTCGCCCGGCTAGTTTTTTTTTTTTTTTTGTATTTTTTAGTAGTGACGGGGTTTCACCATGTTAGCCAGGATGGTCTCAATCTCCTGACCTCGTGATCCGCCCATCTCGGCCTCTCAAAGTGCTGGGATTACAGGCTTGAGCCACCGCGCCCGGCCACATTTTTGAATTTTTAAGTTGAGACAAGGTTTCACCATGTCAGCCAGGCTGGTCTCTAACTTCTGACCTCAGGTGATCCACCCACCTTGGCCTCCCAAAGTGCTGGGATTACAGGTGTGAGCCGCCATGCCCAGCCTAAAAAAAGATTTAAATGAACTTTTCATTTTGGAATAGTTTTAGATTTGCAGAAAATGATTTAATAGTTTTAGATTTAAAAAACTAAAGCAGACCAGGTGCAGTGGCTCCCAGCACTTTGGGAAGCTAAGGCGTGTGGATTGCTTAAACCTAGGAGTTTGAGACCAGCATGAGCAACATGGTGAAACCCATTCTCTACAAAGAACGCAAAAACTAGCTAGACATGTGGCAAGCACCTGTGGTCCTAGCTACTTGGGTGGCTGAGGTGGAAGGATTGCTTGAGCCTGGGAGGTGGAAGCTGCAGTGAGCTGTGATCACACTATTGCACTCCAGCCTGGGCGACAGAGCAAGACCTTGTCTCAGTAAATAAACAAAAAATAATTTTCAATTTATTTACAACAATTTTTAAAAATAATTTTAGATTTGTAAAGATCATAAAAAGAATTCCCATATATTCTGTCCTCGGTTCCTCCATTGTTAGCATCTTATATTAATATTACATTTATTACAGCTAATGATTGACATATTCTTATTAACTCCACAACTTTATCCACATTTTATTATTTTTCTCCCTAATGTTCTTTTCATTTTCCAGGGTCCCACCCAGGATGCCACACTGAATTTAGTCCTCAAGTCTCCTGAGGCTCCCCTGGGCTGTGCCAGTTTCTCACACTGTCCTTGTTTCTGATGACCTCGACAGTTTTGAGGAGAACTGGCCAAGAGTTTTAGTAGAATGCCATTGAATTTGGATTTTTCTGATGTTTTTCACTATGGGTTTTGGGGAGGAAGACCACTGAGTGCCATTCTCATCTCAGCATGTCAGACACACCTACTGTTATGGACTGAATATATGTGTTCTGCTCAAATTCATATGTTGATACCTAAATCCTCAATAGGATAACATCTGGAGGTAGGGCCTGTGGGAAGTAATTAGATCATGAAGGTGAAGCCCTTGTGAATAGAATTAGCACTGTTAAAATAAAAACTTTATTTTATTTATTTATTTATTTTTAATTTATTATTATTATTTTTTGAGATGGAGTCTTGCTCTGTCGCCCAGGCTGGAGTGCAATGGCACGATCTCTTCTCAGTCTCACTGCAACCTCCGCCTCCTGGGTTCAAATGATTCTCCTGCCTCAGCCTCCTGAGTAGCTGGGATTACAAATGCACACCACCACGCCCGACTAACTTTTGTATTTTTGGTAGAAACCAGGATTTGCCACGTTGGCCAGGCTGGTCTCCAACTCCTGACCTCAAGAGATCTGCCCGCCTTGGCCTTCCAAAGTGCTGGGGTTACAGGTGTGAGCCACCACATCCAGCCAAAAGAAAAAAGCTAAATTAAAAGAGTTTACTGGAACAAGAACAATTCGCGAATTGGCAGCCTCTTGAACCAGAGCAGGCTCAAGAGAGCCCACCCAGCGCAGCACATGGTGGTAGAAGATTTATGGACAGAAAAAGGAAGGTGATGTACAGAAAACGGAAGTGAGGTACAGAAACAGCCAGATTGGTTACAGCTCTACGTTTACCTTATTTGAACGGTTTAAACAGTTGGCCACTTTTGATTGGCCAAAACTCGGTGATTGGCACAAGAGTAGGGTATGGTCTGTTTACAACTCCATTTAGGTTATAGTTCACGATGTACAGAGGAATCTTTAGGCTGAACTTCAAAATATGTAAGGCAGCTTTACGCTAACCTGGATTAAACAGTGCCATCAGAAGACAAGACATGACAGAGCTTGCTTCCCTCTCTTTGCTCCCCACCCATGTGAAGAGACAGTGGGAAGTCAGCAACCTGTCACACAGAGGAGGGCCCTCGCCGGCCATGCTGGCATCCCAATCCCAGACTTCCAGCCTCTAGAACTGTGAGAACTAAGGTTTATGGTTGAAGTCCCTCAGTCTATGGTAATTCGTTACAGCAGCGTGAACTAAGACGCCTACTATCAACATGACTTATCACTGAGTATCTTAACCTTGATCATCTGGCTAATGTAGTATTTGTCAGGTTTCTCGATAAATTTACTCCCCACCACCCTTCCATACTCTATTCTTTGGAGGCAAGTCACTAAGTGTAGACCATACTTAAGGGACAGAGGGTCATGCTCCCCACTTCTTGCAGGGCAGTGTTTACATACATTACTTAGAATTTTTCTATATGGGAAATTTGTGTCTTCTCCCTAAAAGGAGGTTTTTCATTGAGACCCTGATCTAGCAATGTTGTAAAAATTGGCCACTTGACCTCAACAAGGTGACTGTATTCGTCTGTTTTCACACTGCTATGCAGATACATCCAAGACTGGATAAGTAGGTTTAACTGACTCACAGTTCCGCATGGCCGGGAAGACCTCAGGAAACTTACAATCATCACGGAAGGACGAGGAGGAGAAAGTTATCTTCTTCACAGGGCAGCAGTAAGGAGAAGTGCTGAGCAAAAGGGGAAAAGCCCCTTATACAACCATCAGATCTCAGCCGGGTGCAGTGGCTCATGCCTGTAATACCAGCACTTTGGGAGGCCGAGCCGGGTGGATCACTTGAGGTCAGGAGTTCAAGACCAGCCTGATCAACATGGTGAAACCCTGTCTCTACTAAACATACAAACAGTTAGCCGGGCATGGTGGCAGGTGCCTGTAATCCAAGCTACTTGGGAGGCCAAGGCAGGAGAATCGCTTGAGCCTGGGAGGCAGAGGTTGCAGTGAGCCAAGATTGTGCCACTGGACTCCAGCCTGGGTGACAGAGCAAGACTCCATCTAAAAAAAACAAACAGACAAACAAAAAAAAATCATCAAATCTCATGAGAACTCACTCACTATTGCAAAAACAGCATGGGGGTAACCACCCCCATGATTCAATTACTTCCCACTGGGTCTCTCCCACAATGCTTGGGGATTATAGGAACTACAATTCAGAATGAGATTTGGGTGGGGGGGGACACAGCCAAACCATATCAGCAACTGAATCATTTCCTGTCACTATTTGGCTTTTGAGAAATGTCCAGTTTTCTCTCCTGGGCTCCAGACCACGGAAAATTCTGTGGCTGCCCATGTGGCTGGGCTCAGTCTTCAGCGTCTTCAGAGGTTAAGCTGATATGATGTGACCAAAAGCCCTGCCATGGCTCCCCTTGTTTAGACTATCTGTTATGGACCAATGCCCCCAGGTAAACAAAGACACTCTTACCAGGCAAGCATTCCAACGGCTTAGAGATTACCTTCCAGGGCCCAAGGACAAAAGCCATGTCTCTCTTTGAGCAAGGTTAAATTCTTTACTATGTCCTGCTTCACTCCACTGCCATGATACCATATGGACCCCTTCAACATCCCTGTATACCCAGGCACTACCTCAAGAGAAGGGGAAAGTCTGGAAAGAGGAGAAAGTGAGCAAATGACAATTTGCTAAATTAACTGAAGAGTCAGAGTTATGGGATTTGATTTCTGGGCATTTATTCTACAATGTACCTCCACGTGTATGAATTGGCATATGAATACAGGTATTCACGGAAACATTATTTATAAAAGCAAAAGTTTTAAAACAACCTGAGGACCCATAAGTAGGAATTGGTTAAATAAATTGTACCTTTCACCAGGAGATCCTATTCATCTTTAAATAAGAAATGAAGAAGTTCTTTTGTACACACACAAATGTGGAATATTATGAAGCTGTGTTAAGTTTTAAAAATCAAATGCAGAAGATCTCTGTGTACTAATAGGGAAATATATTTTAGACTTTTCCTGTGAAAGAAGCAAAGTACATTGGCTGTGCTAGCTCCTGCCAGACTTTCTAATCCCTGGGGCCCAGTGCTATACTTGGTTTTGGTTTTGTTTGTTTTGTTTTCTTCTCCTGCCCTTTCCACACATGCACACTTATTGATTCTATTGTTTGCCTAACCCTTTGATACTATACCCCACAGCTCTCATCTTTCCACCTATTCAGATCTGTGGCTGCCCCTGACCTTGTTACCTACACGGCCAGGACTTCTCCATGCTGCCTTCACTTACAGCACAATATGGACTATCCTGGCATGCTAGCGTCTTTTCTTCTAAGCTGCATCTCGGGCTCCTTAGAAAGAACAAATGCAGGCTGGGCACAGTGGCTCACGCCTGTAATCCCAACACTTTGGGAGACCAAGGCAGGTAGATCACCTGAGGTCAGGAGTTCGAGACCAGCCTGGCCAACATGGTAAAACCCAGTCTCTACTAAAAATACAAAAATTATCTGGGTGGTGGTGGGCACCTGTAATTCCAGCTACTCAGGAGGCTGAGGCTGGAGAATCACTTCTCCAGGGAGAAGTGAGGTTGCAGTGAGCCGAGATCATGCCATTGCACTCCAGCTTGGGCGACAAGAGAGAAACTCCGTCTCAAAAATAAATAAATAAATAAAAAGAAAGAAGAAATGCAGCTGCGAATGGTGGCTTATGCCTGTAATCTCAGCACTTTGGGAGGCTGAGGTCGGCGGATCACTTGAGCTCACAAGTTCGGGGCTTGCCTGGGCAACATGGCAGAACCCTGTCTCTACAACAAATACACACACACACACAAATAGCTGGGCATGGTGGTGCACGCGTGTAGTCCCACTACTTTGAAGGCTGAGGTGGGAGGATGGCTTGAGTCCGGGTGGTGAAGGTTGTAGTTTGCCAAGACTGTGCCACTGCTCTCCAGCCTGGGAGACAGAGCCAGACCTTGTCTAAAAAAAAAAAAAAAAAAAAAAAAAAAACAAACCATGTCTTGAGACTGAATGGGTTCTGAGACCTTACCTGAGAGTCTCATTAGAAATATCATGTATTCCATTTTCTAGGCTGTTCCTGCTGCTCAGGCCATTCAGACAGAGCTGTGGTTTTGGTGATGGAAGGAGACCTCAACTGGCTATAGCCTGCCTGCCTTTTCCTCCAGTGATTTAATTCTCTTACCTAAGCCTAGGCCCCAGGCTGGGGATGTGGAAAATAGGAATGTCAGGAGATGAAAGGATTCTGTTAGAGATGATGAACTGTGCTTAGGTATGAAGACAAATTAAATCAGAATAGTGGCCTGGAAGACACTGGTGGGGCTAGATGTTCTGATCAGGTTGAGGAGAGGAGAGGGGAAATCAGTGAAGGGCAGAAGGGAGGAACAGGTTGTAGTCAAGAGGAGGCACTCCAAGGTGGCATCTTGGTTTTGTGTGACAATGAATTCTACACAGCAATGAGACTGTGGTCTCTTGAAAGTTCTTTGACAGTCCAGTTCTTCTGGTCATTGAGATCAGAACCTCCTGTCCCAAGGCCAGTCCTTTTCTACAGGTTGGAGCTGTCCGGGATACTCATATGTTTATGGTCAGATTTCAGGGTGTCAGAACCTGCAACGGGACTCTAGGGCCAGCTGTGTTGTCCTGTACTACCCCATCAAGATATAACACTGTTGGGGCTCAGAAAACAATATGTCAATGCATGGCACGTTGATATGCTGAACTGAAAAATCAGCCTCAAGGTCTCCCTCTGATCTTCTGTCACCTCCTTAGCTCTCTGATCCTCTTTCCTGAAGCACCAGCAGGGACTCTGTCTGGAATTTCCTTCTCTGAATAAGATAACTTCTTTCCAAAAGAAATGCAATTATTTTAAGACCCCCTTCCTAGGAATCTCATCAAAGAGCCAAGAAAGATTAACTGGAGAAAAGACTGGGAATCATAATCTTGCCCAGACAGGCTTCTTCATCTATCCTTTTAGTGCAGCTCAGAGATTACCTGGGGCCCTTCATCTGCATAACGAGGCAACCTTTGTTCATTGTGAAGTTCTGCCCCTCACCTTCCTGCCACCTCCCCCAGTGCACAGAGGAACTTCTTCTTCCAGGCCATACTTCTTTGGGCTCAATCATTTCCCCTGAAAATCACTTACTCCCACCTTAATCTATGCCCTTCCCTATGAAGAAGGGTAGAGAAGCGTCTGTGCCCATTGGCTTCTTGGGTAATTATTCTTTTCTTTTTTTGAGACAGGGTCTCACTCCTCTGGTACCTGGGCTGGAGTGCAGTGGCGTGATCTTGGCTCACTACAACCTCTGCCTCCTGGGCTCAAGTGATCCTCCCGTGAGGGTCAAGCGATCTCAGCCTCACGGGTAGCTGAGACTACAGGGGCATGCCCTTATGCCTGGCTATATATATATTTTTTTTGTACTTTTTATAGAGATGGAGTTTCACCATGTTGCTCAGGCTGGTCTCAAACACCTGAGTTCAAGTGATCCACCCACTTTAGACTCCCAAATTGCTGGGATTATAGGCATGTGCCACGCACCCAGCCTGGGTAATGATTCTTATGTGATTCCCCCATGCTGTCTATGTTAAATAAATTTTCTATGCCTTTTTCTTCTATTAATGCATCTATTGTCCTTTCATTTTCAGCAAACTATCAGAGGGCAAACAGGGAGGCTTTCTCTTGGCCCCTATAGCACTTGTTACAAAATGAAAATGTTTAGTTTCACGGAATAAGAATACCCTTTCCCTGGTTTATGAATAACAAACCTTTTGCCTTTGTCACAAATAAGTATTTTTTCCCTCGTCTTATAGCAAACCTTGTTGCCTCATACCCATCAAGGACTTGCCTGAGCTTCCCTGAGCCTTTTCTTGGAGCTATCCCTGGGAATGTCCTAGAATGTTCTGGAATGCAAGCTTGCCTGCAAACTAAACCTGAGTTTTAAAAAAATATGCAGAGAACAAATCACAACTTTTCCAGGCAACGTGGCAAACATTTTAATTGTACAGCTGGGGTTTTGACCAGCTGAGCTGCTACCCTATTGTAAGGTCATGAATAGACCACATCAGAGCCCCACCCAGATTCCCACACCTTACCACATCAGTGCACACCAATCTGACTTCTAATCACCAGTGCTTGCATTTCTTTGCCTGAGAGATTTCTATGGCTCCTATAGCCCACTCCCCAGACTAGAAGAACCAGAGAATTAATAACCCCTAGGAGTTCCCCTCAACCTACGACTGATGGGAAGTGGTGTATATATACTTCAGCTCCCCTTACTCTTGGGATACCATGAGATGTGCTCTACATTGAGTCTCAGAGTTTCTCCAGTGGGATTAGCTCCAGTCACCTATGGTAGTAATTGGTTTCATCACTCACCATTTATAGGCTGCCTTCTCCATCTCATTTTCCAGTCCTTGTTGGTACTACCTGGGATCTTCTTCCAAATAAACTATTAGGTTGGTGCAAAAGTAATCGCAGTTTTTGCGATTGAAAGTAATGGCAAAGGCCGGGTGCAGTGGCTCACGCCTATAATCCCAGCACTTTGGAAGGCTGAGGCAGGCAGATCACAAGGTCAGGAGATTGAGACCATCCTGGCTAATATAGTGAAACCCCGTCTTTACTAAAAATGCAAAAAATTAACTGGGCGTGGTGGCGGCACCTGTAGTCCCAGCTACTCAGGAGGCAGAGGCAGGAGAATGGTGTGAACCCGGGAGGCGGAGCTTGCAGTGAGCAGAGATCACACCATTGCATTCCAGCCTAGGCGACAGAGCGAGACTGTCTCAAAAAAAAAAAAAAAAAAGTAACAGCAAAAACCACAATTACTTTTGCACCACCCTAATACTTGTACTCACCTCTTTGTTTCAGGGTCTGCTTCTGGGGACACCAAAGTATGACAGGTGATCTAATTGTGTCATCCATTGACCACCACCTGGTTATTCCCTGGGCACCCACGGAAGCTTAACGTGAATCCATCAAGTTCCAAAGTAATCCTGCTGGGAGCTCTTTCCAGCCTCATTTGACAGGAGAGGACACTGAGGCTTGGAGATATCTTGCCCAGGGACCCAAAACAGGTAGGCTGGAATCAATACTGGCTCTTTTCGGCATACCTAAGTATCACTCTTAAAAGCAGGAACAGGAATGGAGCCTGTGCTGCATGTATTTCTCCCCATGAGGACCCCAAAGCCTGGCAAATAGGAAGTGCTTAGTAAGCACACCGAGCCAATAAATATGGAATCCCCATTGTGGCTAAATAAATCATTCCACATGGATTACCCAATACAGTCATTATAGCAGTCCCAGAAAGTGACTACTATAATCATCATCATCATTTCATAGATAAGGACCCCAGGGGGAAAGTGACCTTCCCAAGGCCACACGGCTAGTACTGGCTGAAGCCTGTGTCCTTCACCAGTCAGCCATAGGGATGGACAATGGTGGAAAACAAATGAACAAAAGTAGAGAGGAGAGAGGACACAAAGCCACAGCTTACCCTGCCACCAGCTGGGTGACAACACATTGTCCCATCTTGGAACACATCTCTGTCACACACAGGGTAAATGGGACTATTCCCTGTGAATTATCTGCTAGCCTGAAGCTCCATCCATCTGCTCATTAACACAATAAAAAAATTATCAAACGAGTCTTCTGACTCCCAGTCCCTGGGAGCCCAACTACATAACTTGGAAACGACTCTTTATTAGTCTGATCAAACGCTCATTGTTCAGTAATTAGAAATCATGGCCTCTCCCTCCAGGCTTGGGGCTCATAAACAACAGTTGGATGAGCTTTTTATTGGGGTTGGACCAAAAACTTAGATCCATTTCCTCCTAATTTACACCTGCTTCAATGGGGGGAAAGCAGCGGGAGGCTGAGTTTTTGCTCCAGGAGATCATTGGCTCCCCTGGCTGTAGCAGGCGAGAAATGAGGGAGGGAGCGATGTTGAAGTGAGCCCCTGCCTGAGACAGGACAAGGGCCTTAGAGACGAGCACTGATGCCAGGTCCAGGGCTAAGTGATGTACAGAATCCCTGCTTCTCTCACTGAGGCTCCCACGGCAGCGGCGATGAGAAAGGGGCCTTGGAGACCATAGATGGGGTTGACTATCCAAAGACCCCTGAGGTCAGAAGAGGGCAGGCAGTGAGCAGTGATGAGGCCTGCTGGGTGATTCCATCATCTCATCATCTAATAAATATTTATTGAGGACCTACTAAGTGCCAGCACTCTGCTAGGCATGGGGATCAGATGGCAAAAAAAAAAAAAAAAAAAAAAAAAAAAAAATTACAGTGCCTGCTTGTAAAGACATCCCAGGCCAGTTGGGGAGGGTGGTCCCTCCTGGAGGGGAAAGCAAAGTCCAGACTCAGAGACAGCATGCATGCACCTGGTGAAGAGGAGGAGGGTGGAGGCAGAGGCCAGGCAGACCTCACCCCCGGAGCCGAGAGCAGAAACGTCTTCATTCTTCAAGAATCTCTGAGACGTGCTGCACAGCTGGAAATGCAACATACAGATCCAGATGTGGCCTCCAAGCTTCATCTTTCTTGTCCTCAAACTCTCATGTATTGGACGTTGGCACCCAAGAACAGGAAGTCCTAGGAAAAATAGGACAGGACAGGATGGTAAAGAGCATCCTCTACTCCAAAAAGATGCATCTGTGATTGAAAGGGCGCCCACGTCTTCTGAAACATAAGCTCTGCTAGAATCCAGGTCAGTGCATAAATCGCGAGTGTGCCTCAGTCCCCAAGCTCTCCATAAAGCACAGCTTTTCCCAGCTGCCTTCTCCAAGGTAGAGATCGATCTGTCGTTCCCCGAGCTGCTGCTGCCTGAAAGGCCTCTAAGTGTCCTTTGTGTCACCTAAATTTTCTCTCCTTGGCAAATAACGAAAAATTGTGAACTGCTAGGGTGTACTCTCCTGCTTTTCTTATGTTTCCATCACCCAGAGGGGCAGGAATTTGGAACCAAAGACCAAGTTCAATTCTTTCCCACAGGGATCCATCCTTTATTTTAGATAGTTAGACATATGGACAGAGTTGACCTCAAAATTCTAATGAATGTTATAATATATAATAAATCTAATTACTTTCCACGTGTCAAACATTGAGCTAGAAGCTATCATACTCACCCTCTAATCATCACAAAAGCTCAAAGACATTTAGGTTACGTCCCATTTTACAGAGAAGAAAACGGAGGCCGATGATATGAACTGTCACTCAATCTTTGATTTGAACAATGATTTGTCTGACTGCTTAACAAATGCTCAAGAGCAGTTAAGTGTTGAGTTAAGTGAAATTTTGTATTTCAGAGCCCAAAAGGGCTTTGGACATTTGCTTTTTGGATAGAACAGTTGGTCAGTGTTTCTAGGTTCCTACTCATCCCCCCTGCCCTTCATTCCCTTTAATGACTATTATTTTCTGATGTTAACAAAGTACCAGGCACAGTGCAGCATCCCCCTCCTGCTAATGAGTCTGCCAACCCAGTTCATCTCACCTCAAAAGATAACCTGAAAATTGCAAGCACAGATAGACCACAAAATGCTTGGTCAGAATCATAGTTTGAGTAGTGAAAATAGTTTTTCACTATTTCACTTGATATTAAAATAGTTTTTAAGTTAAGCTTAAAAAAGAAACTTGGCCGGGCGTGGTGGCTCAAGCCTGTAATCCCAGCACTTTGGGAGGCCGAGACAGGCGGATCACGAGGTCAGGAGATCGAGACCATCCTGGCTAACATGGTGAAACCCCGTCTCTACTAAAAAATACAAAAAAACGAGCCGGGCGAGGTGGCAGACGCCTGTAGTCCCAGCTACTTGGGAGGCTAAGGCAGGAGAATGGCGTAAACCCGGGAGGCGGAGCTTGCAGTGAGCTGAGATCTGGCCACTGCACTCCAGCCTGGGTGACAGAGGGAGACTCCGTCTCAAAAAAAAAAAAAAAAAGAACCTTAAGTTAATTTTTAAAATTTTTTTTGAGACGGAGTCTTGCTCTGTCACCCAGGCTGGAGTACAGTGGCACGATCTCAGCTCACTGCAGCCTCCGCCTCCTGGGTTCAAGTGATTCTCCTGCCTCAGCCTCCTGAGTAGCTGGGATTACAGGCGCACATCACCATGCCCAGCTAATTTTTGTATTTTTAGTAGCGATGGGGTTTCAGCATGTTGGCCAGGCTGGTCTCAAACTTTTGACCTCATGATCCGCCTGCCTTGGCCTCCCAAAGTGCTGGGATTACAGGCGTGAACCACTGCTCCTGGCCTAAAAAAAAAAATTTTTAAGTTTTTAAAAAAAAGGGAAAGAAAGAAAACAGGCAGGAGCACTAGTAATGAACTGTGCAAAACAAACAAACAAACTTAAAAAAAAAAACCTTAAAACAAAAAGCACTAGAAGTACACCAAAATTCAAACTGTGGTTGTAGTGGAGCAATAGGTTTATGAATAATTTTTTAAAATGTATATAGTGTTGGCTGGACATGGTGGCTCATGCCTGTAATCCCAGCACTTTGGGAGGCCGAGGTGAGCCTATCACTTGAGGCCAGGAGTTTGAGACCAGCCTGGCCAGCATTGTGAAACCTTGTCTCTACCAAAAATTAAAAAAAAAAAAAAAAAAAAAATTAGCTGGGAGTCGTGGTGGGAGACTGTAGTTCCAGCTACTCCAGAGGCTCAGGCACAAGAATCTCCTGAACCCGGGAGGCAGAGGTTGTAGTGAGCCAAGATCACACCACTGCACTCCAGCCTGGGTGACAGAGCCAGACTCTGTCTCAAAAAAAAAAAAAAAAAAAAAAAGTACATATGGTTGTAGTACTTGTTTAAATGGGGAGGCATGCCAAACATATATTTATAATAAAGCTCTTCAACCTAAAAATTTAGAAGAAAAGCTTAAAACTTACAAATGACTTTCAGAACCTGACCTAATGCTATGTCTAGGACTTACGGTATTTTCTTTCTTTTCTTTTCTTTTCTTTTCCTTTCTTTTTTTTTTTTTTTTTTTTTTTGATGGAGTCTTGCTCTCTTGAACAGGCTGGAGTGCAGTGGCGTGATCTCGACTCACTGCAACCTCCACCTCCTGGATTCAAGCAATTCTGCCTCAGCCTCCTGAGTAGCTGGGATTATAGGCACCCGCTACCATGCCCAGCTAAGTTTTGTATTTTCAGTAGAGACGGGGTTTCACCATGTTTGCCAGGCTGGTCTCAAACGCCTGACCTAGCGATCTGCCCGCCCTGGCCTCCCAAAGTGCTGGGATTCCAGGCGTGAGCCACCGCGCCAGCCTGCAGTGTTTTCAAAACGAGCTGGTCTTGAACTTCCCTCAGGCCCCTCATGGTAGGGATGGGAGGTGGTGGTGGCATAAGGCTGTGTGAAATGCCACCTGCACCAGCAGAGGTGCCACTTCTGAAGGACACGTGGATGGTTTTGTGGCATATGGTAAGGCCCAGGAGCACCCATCCTGCCCCTGGCCAGACTTTCCCAGCTGCAGGGCTGGGCTGGGTGTCACCCATGAGTCATGGCCTCTGAAGCTAGCATGCAAACCACCTCCTCCCTCACACATCCTCAGAGCCCCCTGAGCCCACCAACCTTATGGATCTGGAGTCCGAGGTCGTAGAGCTGAACACGCTTCAGCAGAGGAAGGGGGAAGCCTTCGGCCAACTTATCTGGAGGTTGAAGCACAACATTGAGAGAGATTGGTGAATATATAATAATTAGAGACAGATTTTTACCGAAAATGTTCTCTGCAAACTCTATATTTGGTATATTCCCATTTAATGATTTCCAAGACTATGAGGTAGGTGTGATTATTCTTCCCATTTTACAGATAAGGACACTGAGGCACAGAGTGGTCAAATAACTTGTTCTAGGTCACACAGTTAGGAAGCGGCAGAAAGGGGATTTAAACTGAGGGAGGCTGGCTTGGAAGCCTAAGCTGTCAGGCATGGTGCTGTCTGGAGGAAGCACACATTCACGATAAGATAAGGAACAGGGAATCCACTCCCTGCCCTTTGCCTCGTCCTGCTCTCTGTTGCAGCCAAAAGAAGCAAAGCTTCATGGAAACAGGGTTTAAGTCTTTTGCTTTCTTTTTTGACTAGGCAGTTGGGCAATTGACTGGGAGATGTGAGTCCAGAGGTGGCTGCCTTGTGTCTTCTATATTAACTTGGTCCTCAGTCTTTGACTTGCCTCTTCAGAACGTGGGGCACTTCCATGTGTCCCTCTATGCCGCTTATAAGGAGGTTTCCCGTGCTCCAAAGAGCTGTGCCAGCCCCCAACCCTCATCAGAGCCCTGGAGGGAGATGAGGCCAACTTCAACGATCCCATGTCACAGGAAGGTCGCTAAGCTCAGAGAGAAGCGACTTGCCCACGGTCATACAGCCCCCAGGAGAGCCCTGTTTTCCAAGTCCAGCTCTCTTTCCTCCAGACGGCAGTGTCCACTTTTGACTCGGAAAAATCCACAGTGATTCTTACCGTTGAATTTGGGGTAGAGCCTGTTGAGGATGTAGTAGTTGAGGAGCGCTTCCAACAGCTCCGCCTGGAGGAGAACAGGAGAAGTACACTTATATCGCCACATAGCCACACGGTGGTTCTGTGTGTGCCAACATAGCAAAATGCTTGGAAAAAGCAAACTATTATTACATCATGTTACTATTTTATAAGATAAAACTCTTTTGAGATGAGCATTTATTATGCAAGTGAATAGAAAAATTTTGGAAAGTTACACACCCAAATGTCTTTCCTCTAAGGAAGAACGTTAACGTTTGACTTGTCGTTAGCCTTATCTTTAGTGTTCAATTTTATTTACAGTGAGAATGTTTTTCCTGAACTACCTGTATAATTTTAAAAATTTAATAAAAACAAAATAAGCTTCTCTACCAAAATCATGAAACACAACTTTTAACCCTCACTATATGCCAAGCAGAGAGCTCAGAGCTTTGCGTGTATGTCTGATTCAATGTTTACAACAGTCCTTCAACGTTCATATTAATGTCCCTATTTCACATATCAGGAAACCGAGGCCTACAGAATGAAAGGGACTTACTACAAACTGGGCAGCAGCATCAGGATTTGAATCTAAATTTATCTGAATCTGTAGTTCTTGTTTTTACATTTCATGCTCTGAAAACCCAATAGGATAGATTTTTGGGAAACTTTTTACTCGAATGTTTTACTTTGCAGTAAACATGCACAGATACAATATGAGTGTACCATTATTCACTGAACCCTTTATTCTCTGAAAGGAGTCAGCCTCAGGGTCCCTGCATCTCTCCCCACAGCTTCTGTGTTTGTTTCCACTTCATAAGTGCTTCAGGAAAGTCTGGGAGGCAGGGCACAGGTGGAGGTGGTCAGTGGAGGCCAGCATCATGGAATGGTAAAAGAGAAGCCAACGACTGCACGTTAAAGTCTACCCAGCTTCTCCTTCCCTCTTTCCAGAAAGCTCTTCTCCATCACTTCAGCCCACACTGATTTTCACATTCTCTTTCCTCCTTTTATATGGGCCCATCTACTTCACCACTTTTTTCTACCTTGTGGAAATCACTTCTTGGTTTTACCTGCTCAGCACTCAATCCCTCTTGTTTTGATAACAGAGTCTATTTCCCCCCAGGGAACAACCCTCCTCGCCAGTCTTAGTCCATATGATTTGGATGTAGGTGACTGCAAATCCTGCCTCCTGGAGTGTAGACGAGATCCATGCTGGGCTAATTGGCCTTGCCCAACTTCTGGCCACAGTGCTTGGCTTAAGACTGGGTGCCTAAGATTAGTCCAATGAGAGTTAGCAGGGAGTTTTTTTTTTTTTTTTTTTTTTTTTTTTGTAGTAAATTTTTAAAGAAACTGAAACGGTAGGAAACTCTGGGGCTTGCTACCAGTTGGAAGAGCCTGCCTGAGAGTGAAGCTAACACAAATGAAAACAGAACAGAGAGATGGAGAGAGATTCTTGTTCCACTAATTTGAACACCTGAATCCAGCTATGCCTGAAACCTCTGATCTTTGTTTTTTCGTTTTTGTTTTTGGGCTTTTCAGTTATATAATGCTACATATTTCTCCTCTTTGCTTAAGACAATTTCAGTTGGCTTTCTGTCTCTTGCAGTTAAAAGAATTCTGTTCAGTAGATGACTTAATTATATACTGTTTTATATTAGGATATAACTGTTCCTTGGCCCTATGTCTTGTGTTTTGGAGACTTTTACACTTCTCCAGGGCAAAAAATCAACTCTTCTCCTTTTGTATTTCCTATTATAGGTGCCATAGCAATTGCTTAGGAAACACCCCAAATTAATTAACATTCTAATCATGTCATCAATAAAAACAACAACTTACATTGAACAGTCCAACTTTGGATTCTTTCAGTTCCACTTTTACCCTGTAGTGAATCAGAGAAGATTCAAAGGTGTGAGCTTTATGCAAGTCTAAGCAGCGTGGGGGTCCCCAGAAGCGAGAAAGGATGGGCTTGAGAAGGCACAGGGCCAAAGGTAGGGCGGGAGCAGGAGTGGAAAAGATGACTGAGGAACTAAAAGCAGTGATACAATGATATCAGGAAGACTGTCAGAGGGCAGATGAAATAGTGTCAAAAAGCTCACTCTTTATCATTTCAGGAAGTTAATATAGGTGGTGCCTAAAATTCATACATTAAGAAGTAACAGTCTTAGTGAATTCTTTAACAATTTGAGATTTGTGGGGGCAGGACCAGTGGGGCAGAAGAATTGGGCCAATTGGGGTGAAATGTAAGTGTCCTTTCCAAATGGTTTCCCCCCTCCCACCAGCTACAGAGAAGCAGCTACAGTATACAGATGGAGTCCAGCTGGGCACCCGCATGTGGGCAGGAGGCCAACTTACTTTCCTGGCTTCAGGAACCCAGTGATCTTGCTGGTATTGAAAGTCAAGATGGCGGACACATTAGTGGCCTGGAAATGCCAGTAGAAGGAAGCAGGTGTAAGTGATGAAGGTTGTATGCATAGGAAGGATGATGACGAGGGACTGTCTGCTCTGAACAAACAGCTCAATGAGCTAAAGCAGGAAATTTGTCCCTCCCAGAAGGCTCACTGTAGGTGCTCAATCAATATTTGAACTTGGACTTGAACATTTTTACTTGAAATTGTTGTCCATGATAGCAGTTAAACTTTGAACAGACTACTAAGATAAGGTATAGAGTACCTACTCTTGGAAAGCTCTAAAAAGGATCATTTCTAGTTATTTCAGGTCAAGATTCAGCCCTAGTAACAACAACAATAATAAAGTATTATTATTATTTTAGAGATGGAGTGTCTCTCTGTCACCTGGCTGGAGTGCGGTGGTGCAATCATGGCTAACTGCAGCCTTGATCTCCTGGACTCAAGTGATCCTCCCGCATCAACCTCCTGAGTAGATAGGACTACAGGTGCATGCCACCAGGCCCGGCTTTTTTTTCTTTTTTCTTTTTTGTAGCAATGGAGTCTTGCTATGTTGCCCAGTCTGGTCTCAAACTCCTGACCTCATGTGATTCTCCTGCCTTGACCTCCCAAAGTGCTGAGATTACAGGTGTAAGTCACCACACCCAGACAATAAATTATATTTTAATTTAAAATATATTAATAATGATACTCTTGATAGCAATAACAACAATATTAAAATTGCAGATACAGCCTCTAGGAAGAATTACCCTGGCAGAGATTTGACTTATTGATTTCAAAAGTCAAGAAACAAGAGAGCAGAGTTCTCCATTCAGCGAGCAGGGCCCCCAAAGGACCCAGCATCCCTTCCCTATTAGACAGAGTCCATCAAAAAAGGAAAACTCACTCTCAATGTTTAATGCAGAGGGAATTTAGTACAGGGCATTGGTTATACAAGTGATGGAATTGTTGAGAAGCGAGTAAAGCGTTGGTGAGATTAGCAGAGATAGGAGGCTGTATCCACCCCAGGACTAGAGGAACAATGAGTGGAGGTGGAATTATGGAAGTTACCACAGAGGAGACAGAGTCACAGTCTGAGCCTCTGCCATGGCAAAGAAAGAGGAAATAGTACTCTGGCTTCATCCTTCCTCCCCAACTTCATTCTCCTGACAGTACCTCCCATTGGCTGACCTGGGTGGAAATCAGAGTGCAAAGAAGCATGGGAAATGTAGTCTTGCAAGGTCAAATATAGACAAAGAACAAAGCAAATAGACAAAGACCCATCTACATTTCTCCTCACAATAGCCCAGACTAACATAGTGAGAGATACATGCATTAAACAAATACACCTGCAGACAGCTACAAAGTACCTTGGTAGTAAATGCTGAGAAGAAAGATAATAGGGTATTACAAGAAAAAGTGGCAAAGGGCATAGATAGATTGGGGGTAAGGGCCAGCAAGAAAGCCCTCTCTCGGGAAGTAATATTTAAGTTGAGACCTGGAGGAATTATCCAGGTGGTGAGTGGGGAGAAAAGCATGTGGGGAAAAGGCAACAGCATGTGGGGAAAAGGGAACAGCATTTGCAAAGGCTCTGAACCTTACCACACTGAGTCGGAAGACAGGCTCCTTGCTGGAGCTGGGCAGGAGCACAAAGGCGTCTATCTCCATAAAGGGGTCCACAGACAGATTCCCAGGGCTGAAGTTTAGGAGCGGAGCAGAGGGCACTGATCCCTGGAGCTCCAAGTTCATGTTGGGGTAGAGCCTGGCTAACTGGGAGCAGAATTAGGAGATTACGTCAAGAGAAGAAAATATACAAGTCTGCCAGGAGAGGCCTGAGGGAGTCAGACAAAGCTGGGAATTGCTTTTGATTGATTTTATTGCCCACGAAATTCTCTGTGCCCTTTTCTCCTAACGGCAAAACTGGCCATCTCTCCATGTCAGACACAGAGTCAGTGCCATCTATTTCATGGCTGCGTTGTACTTCATTGTGTACAGGTCTTGTGATGGATGAAACTCTATCAAGCATCAAGTTGTCTTCAAGGTTTTGCCGTTATAATGATCACCTTGGCTATTATTTTCAGGAAAACATTCCTAGAGGTGGAATTGCTGAGTTGAAGGATAGCAATGCTTTTTTTTTTTTTTTTTTTGAGACAGAATTTCGTTCTTGTCACCCAGGCTGGAGTGCAATGGTGCCATCTTGGCTCACTGCAACCTCTGCCTCTGGGGTTCAAGCATTTCTCCTTCCTCAGCCTCCCAAGTAGCTGGGATTACAGGTGTGCACCACCACACCCGGCTAATTTTGTATTTTTAGTAGAGACAGGATTTCACCATGTTGGCCAGGCTGGCCTCAAACTCCTGACCTGAGGTGATATGCCCGCCAAAGTCTTGGGATTACAGGTGTGACCCACCGCACCTGGCCAGCAATGCTTTTAAAGCTTTCGGCAGGTATTGCCAAATTGTCCTCCAGAAAAGTTGGGCCCATTTTTTCTCCCTCCCTACCTCTCCCAAGGTTTCTCCATCCCCTCATCACACTCTGCTAACTGGGCATGCTGAGGTCAGATTGCCAGTGTTTTTGAAATATGACACAGCTAGATCCCACCATTTCTTTTTTAAAAAACTATTTAATTTTCTCTTATTATTCTTTTAATATGATATTCCACAGCACATTTCTTTTTTCTTTTCTCTCTCTCTTTTTTTTAGCTTTTCTTTATAAAATAGAGACAGGGTCTTGCTATGTTGTCCAGGTTGGTCTAAAACTCCTGGCCTCAAGCAATCTTCCTGCTTTGGCCTCCCAGAGTGCTAGGATTACAGGCATGAGCCACCATGACCAGCCCTAGACTCCACCATTTCAAAAGTGCTCTTAATTTTCTGTGTAACTAGAGATAGGTACAGAGTTTAATTTGGGGCAAGACTCTTCCTTTGTAGGAGGATATTCGTGGAAAAACAGTACTCCCATGAGCCTTTTGGTTATGGATATGTAAAACCTACATCCTCTTCTAGAACGGAGACGTTTGGAAGGCTGAGGGGGTAAAATGCTTCACTAAGAAGGTGGGCAGAGTTTCTTTTCCAAGCATTATAAGAGATACTGAACCTGTATATACATAGAATATCATCAGAAAGATATGCATAATCTGGTAATATTGGCAAACTTCAGATGGGAACTGGGTGGTTAAGGGATAGGAGTGGATGTGAGACTTTCCACTCTATAACCTTTTAGATCTTTTGAATGTTGAACCTTGAGAATTTATTAATCATTCAAAAACGAATCTTTTAATAATTTTTTTTGAGACAGGGTCTCACTCTGTTGCCCAGGCTGGAGTGTAGTGGTGCAGTCACAGCTCCCTGCAGCCTCAACCTCCCAGCCTCAGGTGATCTTCCCACCTCAGCCTCCCTGGCGCCTGGGACTACAGCTGTATGCCACCATGCTTGGCTAATTTTTGTATTTTTTGTAAAGATGGGGTTTCGTCATGTTGCCCACAGGCTGGTCTTGAACTCCTGGGCTCAAGCAATCTGCCCACCTTGGCCTCCCACAATGCTGGGATTACAGGTATGAGCCACCATGCCTGGCCAAAAACTAATTTTTTAAAGCACCAAGAGCATGCCTGGCACCTAGGAAGCCCTCTGTAATTGTTAGCTGCTATTCATTAGGGTACATTTTAGGGACTATGCCAGCATTCCTTGGGATTCTTAGATAACACCAATAAAAGACTGGACAAGCTGTGGTCCCACAAGTTATGGCGCTCAGCCTCTGTTATTTAGGCTTTGAAGGGAGCAGCACCCCAGCCTTCCATGGGAGTCTCATCCTGGCCTTCTGACTCGTGGTCAAGCTGAGAGAAATGAGGAGGTTTTAAAGAGAAACCTCTGGCGTCTAGTAGGCTCGGTCTGCACTCATGGGGCACTAAGGGACTCCTTACCCGTGGGACGAAGGGTCGGAAGGACTTGGTGGTCAGTCGGATATTAGAGTCAGGCGGTATCTGCAGCAAAGAGACACGAAGAAGTTTTAGGGTGCTCCCGCTGGATCTGAAGGTCTAAAGAAGACTGGGGAGGCAGGGGGATGTGCAAGACTGTCACTTTTCCACCACCTGGGTTACCCTGGCAGGGATGAGATGCTTGTCCTGCATTCACCCAAGCATAGCACATGGGTCCCCAGCATCCTGACTGCTCTCCCTTGGGTGTAGCTGATGTGTGGGTCTGCGAGGGTGACGGTTGCAGTCACACAGACCTCGGTTTGTGTCCTGACTTTGTGATCTCAGGCCA
The DNA here is from genome assembly GCF_007565055.1 of Rhinopithecus roxellana. Classification (NCBI taxonomy): domain Eukaryota; kingdom Metazoa; phylum Chordata; class Mammalia; order Primates; family Cercopithecidae; genus Rhinopithecus; species Rhinopithecus roxellana. The sequence goes on along the minus strand of NC_044561.1, from coordinate 110,794,763 downwards.
GCCCTTTTATCTCCCTGAACCTCAACTTCCTTATCCATAAAATGGGGATAACAATAGTCCCCACCTTCAAGTCATTGTGAGGGTTAAACGAGCATCTAGCACAAGGCCCAGCACATGGTGAGTGCTCCATAAAACGTAGCTATTATCATCCCATTGAAAGAGAGGCCTGTGCTGCAGGTAGAATGGGTAAACCAAACACAATGCCAAAAGCAAAGGCTTGTACAGGTGTAGGAGGCCATTTGAAGGACAAAATGACCCTCCATCTACCAGACGGCCCCTGACTTACACCAGGGTAAGCTGGACCATCCGAGCCAAACCATACTCTTTCTCCCACCATCCTGACATCATTCATGAGGCCTCAACTTTTATGAAGTGCTTCAAGAAACAACTTTTTGAAACCCAGAAATATTAGAGAAACTGGAGAACCATTAAAGGTGTGATCCACTATAAAATTCAGTCTCCCTTATACAAAGCCACGTTGGAAACAGTTGTTTTGGGGGTGTCTCTCCTTTTCACCATGAATCATGAAATCATGTATCCTTATCACTTTAGCTACAAGGAAGCTCCCAGACAGGTTTGAGACATTAAAGAAATTTATGGGCTCAGTGTCTTTATAATTGTGCTTTATTTTCACTTGATCTTTATTTCCTTTTCTCTGAAACTATATGCAACTATATGATTCACTAATATATATATATATATATATACATATATGTATTTTTTTCTTTTTTGACATGTAGTCTCACTCTGTTGTCCATGCTGCAGTGCAGTGGTGAGATCACAGCTCACTGCAACCTCTGCCTCCTGGGCTCAAGCAATTCTCCTGCCTCAGCCTCCATGTAGCTGGGACTACAGGCATGTGCCACCATGCCCGGCTAATTTTTGTATTTTTAGTAGAGATGAGGTTTTGCCATGTTGGCCAGGCTGGTCTTGAACTCCTGACCTCAGGTGATCCGCCCACCTTGGCCTCCCAAAGTGATAGGATTACAGGCATGAGCCACCTCGCCTGGCCTCATTCACTAAAATATTTTTAAATAAACCTCCAGAAATCATCAGGATCAGAGAAAATACGAATTAGATTAACACGTCTAGACTAGTAAACAGGTCTAGAAAAGCAAAACACAGATAAGCAAGCTGCAAAGTCTTCCACGATTGTTATAAGGGAGAAATAGTTTTTTTTTTTTTTTTTTGGAGACAGGGTCTCGCTCTTTTGCTCAGGCTGGAGTGCGGTGACACGATCTTGGCTCACTGCAACCTCTGCCTCCTGGGTTCAAGCGATTCTCCCATCTCAGCCTCCCAAGTAGCTGGGATTACAGGCACCTGCCACCACACCTGGCTAATTTTTGTAGAGACAGGGTTTTGCCATGTTGGCCAGGCTGGTCTCCAGCTCCTGAGCTCAAGTGATCTGTGTTTGGATGAACGGAGGCAAGATGGCGCACTTCTGGGTTCTTCATCCCCCCCCCAACTTTTCCCGCGCGCGCGAAAATCCAGCCGGCGACCCGGGAAGGTGCAGACCAACTAGGCATGCGCCAGGTGATGTCAATCTGAAGAGACCAAGATTTACCTGGTCGCACCTGTGGAACGCCCCCTGACACGCCCGTGCCCCGCCTATCGCCCTCCCACTCCTAGAAAAGCCGCTCCGGAGGCACGCCACGCACGGCCTTCCTCAGTCCTCCACTCCTGTCGGGATGTTAGGACTGCGGGAACTCCGTCCGAGAGCTGTACGGGTGACTCTGGGGGCCCCTTTTGTTGGGGGGCCAACAGACCTCTCCCTACCCACCTTCTTCCCTTGAAGCTAGGTGACCAAAATAAACTTGCAGTTTTGCTCCTACCCTTGCCTAGTCGCTGGTTCTTTTGTACCCGCTCTGGTGGTCTTAGAAAAACAAAACAATCTGCCCGCTTCAGGCTCCCAAAGTGCTGGAATTATAGGCATGAGCCACTGCACCCGGCCATGGGAGAAAGAACTTTGACTTTGAGTTTCTTGGTTACCAAAGTAAAAAGGGAGATTGTGCTAATGTATTTTTCTTGGTCTTGATTTTTCTCTTAGCAATAACTTACTATTTGACTGATGTCAACAGGGGTGAAAAGGAAAGAAGGAAGGAGCGGGAGGTTATGTGTTCATTTGAGAGACCTGTTTGCCACCATCCTCACCATGTCATCTGTAATGGAGAAGTTCAGATACCCTTCCTTGTGATAAACCAGGCTGGCCGTGTTGAAGACATAATCCGAGAGGGCGAAGTAGACCATTTTGTTGTGTTCCTCAGGAAGGCTCATGACTGGAGCAAGGAGGGTAACTGGGGAACGGTGGTTACGATGAAAGATTTCACCCTGGAGAGGGAAATAGGGTCCAGTTGGACTTTTCAAAGCCTATCCCGGGGCTGGGGCTAGGTATTTCCCCACACAGTCTGATGAAGGGACGCTGGCTGGAGCACTGCTTGAAACTCCACCATTAAAGGCAGTGTTATGTCTTTTAATGAAAAGCTCCCCAGAAGCTTTGCTGTATTAACCCACAGGATGTCCTGGCCAGCCCCTCTATATGCCCTAGGCCCATCTACACTCCCTAGGCCCGCTCTGATTGGCCTCTTCTGCATGATGGGCAAGGCAAAGTAGGGGAAGAAAGAGGAGGGAAGGGTTAAGACCTGAGAGGTGTAAGACAGCCGTGGGAGAATCCTAGCTCTGGGAGCACATCCCACCACTCCATATCATCCGGCCCTCGACACAGTGGGAACCACTGGGAAGATGAGGACAGATCTGAAGTTGGTGGGACAGGTGGCCCAGGGAATGGCTGACCCTGAGGGAAATCCTCACCCACCCAGCCCGACCCCAGGACCCTCACCTTAAACATCACCTCCAGCATCTGGGCTGTTGCCCGAGGGGCTTCCACTAAGCTATAATCAATGCCGGCGAAACTGTCAATCTCTGTTGTAACTGTGAATGACGACAGGGCAGAATTAGGGGCCAGGTGCCACTTCCAGCTGCGGGAGGAGGGGCAAGGGCTCTGGCTGACTCGCATTCTCTGTGACTTTTTTCAGAATCTCCCTACCCGCCCAGCCCTGGGGCAAAGAATTGCTTCTTCAAGAAAGAGACTACATGGGTTCCCTTGGATGAGTTAACAGTGGTGGGGGTGTATGCTCAGCCTAGGGCCTAAGCAGTTTCCAGACAAGCGCACACACACACACACACACACACACACACACACACACACACACCCCATGAGTCCAGGCTTCACCTCTCCAGCCCCACCCGGAGCTTAATGCTGAGCCAGTAACCAGGAAGGTCAGGCATGCTATGCCCAGAGGGCCCAGACACTCCCCTCCAAAACCCTGAATGAACGAATGTTCCAGGTCCCAGTATTGGGTTGCCCGCCTGGACTTCTGGTAAAGTCAATGTCAGCAAGTAACCGCATAGGGGCTTGGGAGCCAAGGCATCAGAGAACATCTCAGATAATTTATCAGGGTCTCCCCCTCCAACCTTAATGTGTGCACCCTGGACCCAGGGACTCCACTTGTAGATGGCTCCCTGCAGCCCTGTTGGCAACAGCAAGGGACAGGAAAACACCCAAATGTCCATCAGTGGGGGACTTATTAAATAAATGAAGACACCTCCAAATGATGGAATACTACACGGCTGCTAACATAATAAGGTCTGTTACAACTGCTTTGGAAAACTGTTTGGCAGGATCTGATGATGCTGAATCTGGGCATATCACATGAGCTTGCAATTTCTCTCCCAGGTATATACCCAAAGACATGTGACCATAGGTACTAGGACATTCATAGTAGTACTACGGATAATGGCCTAAAACTGAACACCCCCCAGATGGCCTTCAACAGTATACTGGACAAATAAATGGGGAAGCATTGACATGGTGGTATGCTATGCAGCAAGGAGAATAAACCAGCTACACTACAGGTGGATGCAACGATATGCATTGACCTCATGTTTTATTTTATTTCATTTTTTTTTTTTTTTTTGAGATAGGATTTCACTCTGTGGCCCAGGCTGGAGTGCAGTGGCACAATTTCAGCCCACCGCTGCCTTGACCTCCCGGGCTCAAGCGATCATCCCACCTTGGCCTCCCAAGTAGCTGGGACTACAGGTGCACACCACCATGCCTGGCTAATTTTTGTATTTATTGTAGAGATAGGGTTTCGCCATGTTGCCCGGGCTGGCCTTGAACTCCTGAACTCAAGTGATCCTCCCTTCTTGGCCTCCCAAAGTGCTGGAATTATAGGTGTGCACCACCACGCCTGACCTGACCTCATATTTTATTTTGTTTATTTATTATTTATTATTTTTTTTTCTTTGTTGAGACAGGGTCTCATTCTGTTGCCCAGGCTGGAGTGCAGTGGTGCGATCTCGGCTCACTGCAACCTCCGCCTCCCAGGTTCAAGCAATTCTCCTGCCTCAGCCTCCCGAGTAGCTGGGATTATAGGCATCCACCACGGCACCTGGCTAATTTTTGTATTTTTAGTAGAGACAGGGTTTCACCATGTTGACCAGGCTGGTCTCAAACTCCTGACCTCGGGTAATTCACTCGCCTTGGTCTCCCTAAGGTCTGGGATTAAAGGCGTGAGCTACTGCGCCCAACCCTGACCTCATATTTTAAAGTTGAACAAAGAAAACCTTCTGGCTTTTGAAAAGATACTCAAAATATTGTCTGATTCCATTCATGTGCAAAGTGCAAAACTAATATTTGCTGGTAGAAGTTGGGATGGTGGTGACCCTGGAGGGCTGGGCAGTGACCGAGGGGGACACCAGGGGCTTTGAAAAACCAGCCATGTTCTGTTTCTTGGTTGGAAGCTGGTTACATGCATGTAAAAACTCTTTAACAGCACACTTATGATTAGAGCACTTTTCTCTATAAATATACTTCAATAAAAAGTTTTTAAAAATGAAATCAAGCTGGCACAGTGGCTCACACCTGTCATCCCAGTACTTTGGGAGGCTGAGGTGGGCAGATCACTTGAGTCCAGGAGTTCGAGACCAGCCTGGGCAACATAGAGAAACCCTGTCTCTACAAAAAGTAGCCAGGTGTGGTGGCATGCCTCTGTGGTCCCAGCTACTCAGGTGGCTGAGGCAGGAGGATCACCTGAGCTCAAGAGATTGAGGCTACACTGAGCTGAGATCACACCACTGCACTCCAGCCTGGGACACAGAGTGAGACCTCCTCTCAAAAAAAAGAAATCTAGAACAATGCCTATACTGTGTGTATATGAACATACATATTTTAAATTATGCATATACACATAGATTCATGAGCAAAATAATACATATAAGAATGCCTATTCGTATGCTTACATGTATTTATATTTGTACATGCAAAGAAAATATCTGAAAAGATACACCCAAAACAGAGGTTACTTCTTGGAAGAAAAGTTGGGGAGGAAAATGAACTTTTAATTTCTACTTTCTTTTTCTCTTTTCTTTTTTCTTTTTTTTTTGAGACAGAGTTTTGATCTTTGTTGCCCAGGCTGGAGTGCAGTGGCGCAATCTCGGCTCACTGCAACCTCCACCTCCTGGGTTCAAGCGATTCTCCCGCCTCAGCCTCCCGAGTCGCTGGGATTACAGGCATGTGCCACCATGCCAGGCTAATTTTGTATTTTTAGTAGAGTCGGGGTTTCACCATGTAGGCCAGGCTGGCCTCGAACACCAGACCTCAGGTGATCCACCCGCCTCAGCCTCCCAGAGTGCTGGGATTACAGGCGTGAGCCGCTGCGCCTGGCCCTTAATTTTTACTTTCTATATTTTTGCCCCATTTACTATTTTATAAGGTATATATATGCTCTTATAGAAATAAACAGAAATAAAATGTCCCAGGGGTGGATGGGGTGTCCTACCTGGCAGAGTTTGGAGATAAGGCTGTAGATCAGAGGACACCGATTTCTGGATCATTTCGCAAATCTGAAAAACACGGAAAGAGAATGCCTGAGTGAGTTCCCCAGCTCTGGTCTGGCCCCGTGCCGATCACTGCAGTCACATTATACCACATGTATGCTCAGTGATCATTGGTTTACAAATGTTTATAAGTGCTTGTCATGAGCCAGGTACCAAGGAAATAGAAACAATAAAAATATGTAGGCTCCCATGTGGACTCCACTATGGTCCAGTTGGACTTTTCAGTCTGTCCCAAGTCTGGACACCTGAGCTAGGGAGTCACTGACCCAGCCTGAGGAGGGCGCTGGCTGGAGACAGTGCCTGAAACTCCACCGTCACCAAGTTTTCCTTTGGGAGGTCCTGGCCTCTCCGAATTTAGAGTTTAATAGCAGAACTAGACACTAACTAGAAACAGTCACACAAATAAGCATACAGTTAATGTAGATGGTTCTTTTTTTTTTTTTTTTTTGAGATGGAGGTTCACTCTTATCACCCAGGCTGGAGTGCAGTGGCACGATTTCGGTTCACTGTAACCTCTGCCTTCCAGGTTCAAGCAATTCTCCTGCCTCAGCCTCCCGAGTAGCTGGGATTACAGGTGCATACCACCATGCTCAGCTAATTGTTATATATTTAGTGGAGACAGGGTTTCACCATGTTGGCCAGGGTGGTCTTGAACTCCTGACCTCAGGTGATCCACCCGCCTTGGCCTCCCAAAGTACTGGGATTACAGGCATGAGCCACCATGCCCGGCCAAAGATAGTTCTTCATGGTCATCCTGAACAGATTGGCTGGAATGATCAGTATCCCCCATTCCCGCTGGTACTCCTGGAAGACTGAATGCTGGGGTCTGTAGGTTACTCACACACAGTTGCCACCAGTTGTGCGGCCTGCTTCTTAAGAGAAGGAAATGTGCATTTCCAAACTTGTTTGCTGTACTTGCCACTGTAATCACCCAAATTATTTATTATGCAGCCTTGGGATAGACTTTGAAAAGTCCAACTGAGCCCTACTGGGGTCCACATGAAAGCCTACCACCTGTTTGCTGTACTTGCTTTTGTAATCACTCGAATTATTCATTATGTACACTAATGCAATATCATTGAGAAAAAAGGTTTTTTTGTTTGTTTGTTTGTTTGTTTGTTTTTTAAGACACAGTCTCGCTCTGTTATCCAGGCTAGAGTGCAATGGCACAATCTCAGCTCACTGCAACTTCTGCCTCCCAGGTTCAAGTGACTCTCCTACCTCAGCTTCCTAAGTAGCTGGGATTACAGGCATGTGCACTACACCCTGCTAATTTTTGTATTTTTGGTAAAGACAGGATTTCACCGTGTTGGCCAAGCTGGTCTGAAACTCCTGACCTCAAATGATCCACCCCCCCTCGGCCTCCCAAAGTGCTGGGGTTACAGGAATGAGCCACTGTGCCTGGCCCCAGCTAAAAGTGTTCTTTCTATGAAAACCTAAGATAAGTCCTCTGGAAAGTGGAGGTGCTTTAAAAAAAGAACCCTCTAAAAACATGGTTAAATTTGGACCAGACAACAGAAAATCTTAGGAGGAAAAAAAAAAATCATAAAGATCAAGAAGGATTCTACACTGGGACGGCTTTGCAAGTATCTTTAAATTCTCATTGTGGTTAAAGAAACCTGGGATGGAATTTGTAGCAGGTTAATGTTTTATGCAGGAAAGACCAAGGGCAATGTCAATCAAGAGACCATTTTCAAAGAAAATCTGTGGGCATTTGCTGACACAGCTCGAAGAGGGGGCGTTGGAGATGCTGTCTGAAACTCCACCATTCAAACATTTGGGTTCATACGTCAATATTTTCTTTGTTTATGTGCGATGAGAAAGTCCTCACTTTAAACAGCTCTTTTTGTCAGCCAGCTACCACCTATTGTTCAACAAATCCACATATACAGTGAAGGAGAGGGACATGCAGGGTCCTGGCCTAGTGCAGGGGTCACAGATGGCTTCTGTGCTAAAGGGTGAGCAGGCACCATCCATCAGGCACTGGGTTGCTGATGGAAGGGCGATGCTGGGGGCTGGGAAAGCAAAGGGCTATATCTTAATCTCTCTTTGCAACTGCTCCACTTTCTGGGACAGGAGTTTAGCAGTGAGGAGCTGCCAGAAAGCAAGGTCAAGGGTAGTGAGGAACATTCATGGTTGATTGCAAGGGAACCAGGAAACTCCACCCATCTCCCTGAAGACCACTCCTTTCTTGCCTTTCTTTCGGACAACAGCCCATTAGACCATCCCAAAAGCCTGGAACCTGGATGTCCCAGTCTTTAGGGACCCGAAGGCCTGGGCAGGGGAGGCATGGGATGCCTGAGTCACAGACACACAGCAGGGCCTCCTGGGGAGGTAGCTGGGGTAGTGGTTGGGGGTGCAGCAGGAGAGCCGGGTAAACTTGGGTTCAAATCCTGCCCAGTCCCCAATGGTTGTTTGACCTTTGCAGAACCTCTCTTTGCTTTTTGGTTCTTACCCACAAGATACAATGGCAAGACCAAGTGCTTCCCAGCGTGTTTTTGTCAGTGGTGTTCAAACTAGAGTGACTCCATCTTGAACAGGGGCAAAATGAGACTGAGACCTGCTGGGCTGCGTTCCCAGGTTAGGCATTCTTAGTCACAGGATGAGCTAGGAGGTCAGCAGGACTGGTTTCACAAGATACAGGTCATAAAGACCCTGCTGATAAAACAGGAGGCGGGGCAGAGCTTGCAGTGAGCTGAGATCCGGCCACTGCACTCCAGCCTGGGCGACAGAACGAGACTCTGTCTCAAAAAAAAAAAAAAAAAAACAAAACAGGAGGCGGTAAAGAAGCTGACCTGGTCGTCCTCATTGCACATTATATGTTAATTAAAATGCATTGGCATGCTAAAAGACATGACCACAAGCATCATGACAGTTTACAAATGCCATGGCAACGTCCAGAAGTTACCCTATATGGTCTAAAAGGGGAAGGAACCCTCAGTTCTGGGAAGTCCTCACCCCTTTCCAGGAAAACTCATGAATAATCCACTCCTTGTTTAGCATAGACTCAAGAAATAACCACGAGTATACGCAGCTGAGCGGCCCATGCGGCTGCTCTGCCTGTGGAGTAGCCATTCTTTTCTGTTGTTACTTCTCTAATAAAATCGCTTTCACTTTATGAACTCACCCCAAATTCTTTCTTGCACGAAATCCAAGAATCCTCTCTTGAGGTTCTGGATCAGGACCCCTTTCTGGTAATATTTTGGGAAGCTGGGGAATGAGGTAGCGAGTATACATCACCCAGAGAGCAAGCATTTGTGAGTGCTTGTTCTTCTCCTTAGCCCTGCTGGTCCAGGTGCCACATCCCACCCTGAGTGGGGAATTAGAAAGGCCTGCACCAGGCTCTTAGTTTTTCTGGAAGGAAGAGAATTTGAAGATCTCTAAGGATCAGGGGTCAGGTAAGATCTCCATCTTTCCCAAGACACTCAGCCTCAGAAGTTCTTTGATAGGAGCTGCTCCACATCCTAGGAAGCTCCAATCCTGATTCAGCCTCTCACTAGCAAGGTGACACTGGGAAAGCTACTCCACCCCTCAGCCTCCTCTGTCCATGTGGAAAATGGCACCTCCTTCCAAGGTTGAGGTTAAGATCCAATGGGACTGGTCGGGTGTGGTGGCTCACACTTGAAATCTCAGCACTTTGGGACACTGAGGTGGGCGGATCACGAGGTCAGGAGTTCAAGACCAGCCTGGCCAATATGGTGAAGCCCTGTCTCTACTAAAAATACAAAAAACTAACCGGGTGTGGTGGCATGTGCCCATGGTCCCAGCTACTTGGGAGGCTGAGGCAGAAGAATTGCTTGAACCTGGGAGGTGGAGGTTGCAGTGAGCCAAGGTCATGCCACCGCACTCCAGCCTGGGCAGCAGAGTGAGACTCTTGTCTCAAAAAAAAAAAAAAAAAAAAAAAAAAAAAAATCCAATGGGACTGTGCACACGAAGTGCTGAGCCCATTGTCCCTGGCCATAGGCTCAAGAAATAGCAGCCATTTTTGTTATAAATCAGAATCGTTATACAATAATATATTCTGTACAGCATTAATTATATTCATTTATCAAAACAATAATTATCATGGTACGTGACTACTATGATAATTATAATTGTACTACATTACTATTGTTAGGCACAGCAATATGGCAACAGGGTGCCTGAGTAGGTTGGCATATTTCTTAAGGTCACTTAATCCCAGGGACCCAGAACCGGAAAAGAAACAGCACAACTGACCACATCCAAAGTGCAGGGTTTGCCTGCGGTTCCTGCTTCAACCACGAGGGGGCACTCAAAGCCAAACCAGAGATTGGACCTACAGACTTGGGGGGTGGGGGGGGTGTGTGCATGTGTGTGTGGTGTGTGTGCGTGGTGTGTTTGTGTGTGTGTGTAGGGTGTGTGTGGTGTCTGTGGTGTGTGCGTGTGGGGGTGTGTGTGTGGGTGGTGTTTGTGCGTGTGGTGTGTGTGTGTAGGGGGTGTGTGTAGGATGTGTGTGGTGTGTGTGTAGGGGGTGTGTGTGTAGGGTGTGTGTGTGGTATGTGGGGTGTGTGTGTTTCTGTGGAGTGTGGTACATGTGTGAGGGTGTGTGGGGGTGTGTGGGGGGAGGTGTGGTGTGTGAGGGGTGAGTGTGTCGGGGGGATGCAGGGTGTGTGGGTTGTGTGTGGGGGGGTTGGTGTGTGTGGTGTATGTGTAGGGTGTGTGTGGGGTGTGTGTGGGGGTGTGTGTAGGGGTTGTGGTGTGTTAGGTGTGTGTGGGAGGGTGTGTGTGTGGGGTGTGTGGTGTGTGTGGAGATGTGTGTAGGGGGATGTGGTGTGTTAGGTGTGTGTGGGAGGGTGTGTGTGGGGTGTGTGTGTGGAGGGGGTGGTGTGTTAGGTGTGTGTGGGAGGGTGTGTGTGTGGGGTGTGTGGTGTGTGTGGGGGATGTGTGTAGGGGGATGTGGTGTGTTAAGTGTGTGTGGGAGGATGTGTGTGGGGTGTGGTGTGTGTGGGGGTTGTGGTGTGTTAGGTGTGTGTGGGAGGGTGTGTGGGGTGTGTGGTGTGTGTGGGGGATGTGTGTAGGGGGATGTGGTGTGTTAAGTGTGTGTGGGAGGATGTGTGTGGGGGCTGTGTGTGTGGGATGTGTGTGGGGTTGTGGTATGTGAAGGGTGGTGTGTGTGGGTGTGTGTGGGGAGTATGTGGGGGGTGTGGTATGTGGGGTGTGTGTGTGGGGGTGTGTGGTGTGTGAGCAGTGTGTGTGGGGGGTGTGGTGTGTGGGGTATATGTGTAGGGTGTGTATATGGTGTGTGTATGGGGGTGTTGTGTGGGGTGTGTGTGTAGGATGTGTGTAGTGTGTGTGGGTGGTGTGTGGGGGGGTGTGTGGTGTGTGTGGGGGTGTGGTGTGTGGGGTGTGTGTGTGTAGAGTGTGTGTACGGTGTGTGTGTAGTGGAAGGGGGAGTGTGTGGGGGGTGTGGGATGTGTATGTGTGTTTGTGTGTATTTTTCCTTTTCTTCCTTCATCACTTTCTCCTTTCCTAGTCATTGCTACAGATGCCCTTTGGCTAGTATCTCAGAAATGGGATTTTGGGATGAATGAGTGTTTAGAGGAACTGAAAGTTAACACAACATCTTTTTGATTTAGTTAAAGATGACAAACTCCAAAGATTTCACATATTCATTTTTAACAGGCCAGTCTGACAGTGTTTCTGCCTCCCCATCCAGCGCTGGTGCTCACGAGTTTGCCCAGTTCCCACCTGGCCCATGCCCTCGCTGAGCTTTCCTGCCTGGTCTCCTGCAGGCACCTGAGGAATAGTTTCCTTTCGGACCTTGGTGGAATGCAGGGCAGTGTGGGACACTGAGCAAGGCTGAGTAGAGAGAGGGGCTGGAGTCTCTGTTTAGCCCCTGCTGTTTAACGCTTGGCCAAGAAGTTAACCATTTTCTGCCCAACTGAATGGACTCGGAGCTTTGCCCCCAGCGTGCCCCACAACAGCTCCATGACCTGGGCAAATGATTTGTCCTCCCTCGGCCTTGGGCCCAAGTACATCCAAACCAGCCCCCATGGCCTGGTCCAGGGCCAGCGGTCAGTGAGGTCTTCCATTCAGCCCTCGCCAAGCTCGGGGGAGGCCAGAAGCTTGGACCTTCTTACCCTGCTCTTCAGTACTTTCTGGAACTTGGATTCGATCTGGTTGTGGAAGAGATTCAACAGCCACCTGCGGAGAGAAGCACAGCCTGCCACTGAACTTGGGGACGGCCGGGTTCCTGGGAAAGCTGGGCCCGGGTCCCTGGCCAGGCCAGTCCACAAAGGGAGCCCTCTCCACCCCCTCCTGGCACCCTGCTGTGTCCCAGTACATCCAGCCTGATTTGGTGTGTCTGGCTTCCCAGTGCCTGTGGCACCCCATTGCATGATCACATTCAGTAGATTTGGGGAAGCGGCTTGAGAATCCACATTTTTCTCTTCTTTTTTGGGAGGGGGCGAGGGACAGGATCTCACTCTGTCACCCAGGCTGGAAGTGCAGTGGCACAATCTCAGCTCACTGCGACCTCTGTCGCCTGACCTCAAGCCATCCTCCCAACTCAGCCCCTGAAGTAGCTGAGACTACAGGCATGTGCCATCACGTCTGGCTAATGTTTGTATTTTTTGTGGAGACAGGTTTTACCATGTTGCGCAGGCTGGTCTTGAATTCCTGAGCTCAAGTGATTTTCTGCCTTGGCCTCTCAAATTGCTAGGATTACAGGCCTGAGCCACCACACGTGGTCACACTTTTCTAATCAAGGAAACAGAGACTGGAAGAGATGAAATGACTCGTCCAAGGACTTGTATATTTTTTGCAAACTCTCCTTCAACCAAAGTTTCGCTGTTCCTCCAATAGCCAGATTTCATTCACCTGACAGGGGTCCCCTTGTCAGGTGAATGAAAGTTTATTTTTTTAATGACAATGATGCACCAATATTCCTGGCTTAAGTCTGTTCATCTCAACATCGCTCCCCAGAGAATGATCTTCAAGTGGCTGTGCAAGCCACCTGGATCATTATAATTATCAGAGGCCAGGCTGAGCACCGGATTGGCCAGGAGCTGCAACCAGGAGTCCAGCTGGCAGTGCCCCGATGGAGACCTACCCCAAGTCTCCCGACATGTCCACCTCCACGTCATCGATGTTGCTGCTGCAGCTGGAGGCAGTAACTGTGGGCCTCCCTGAGGACTCGCTGCCCAACAGAAGGTTGACTGAAATGCTGATGCCCTTGACACTCACATCAAAGGAGCCTTGTAGTTTCCTGGAGGAGATAAGAGAAGCCATGATTGGTTCCTAGACCAGGGTCTGCCACCATTTGTGGGGAAAATAGAAGTCTCAGTTCTTACCTCCAAATTGATGGAACTGAGCAGAGATTTAAGAATAACAAATAAAGCCATAAAAGATCTAGAAGAAAACCCAGATCTAGTATTTATAGTCAGGGCTGGACGAAGGCCTTTCTAGGCAAGATCCAAGACTCATAAGCCGTAAAGGAAATCCTTGATAAACTTGTCGGCATAGAAAACTAAAACTTCAGTGGACCCAAAAAATGCCATATGTAAAGTAAAAAACAAAATTGCAGTACGAGACATCCAAAGAGCCAGTTTCCTTAATATATGAGCTAATTTCCTTAATATACAAAGAGCAAGCCAATACAAATTAACAAGGAAAGAAAAAACAACTCAAAAGAAAAAAAAAGATATGACCAGGAAATGCAGTATAAAATAAGCATATAAAAGTCATTAAAAATGAAAATAGCAATGACACCAGTTCTCACCTATCAGATTCAAAAAAACTTTTGAAGTTTTAATACCCAATGCTATTGAATGTACGAGTAAACAGAAGTCCCAGACGCTGTGGTTGGGAGAGCACATTGGCTCAAGCTTTCTGAAACACAAATCAGTGAGATCTCTCCTCGTTCTAACACACATACTCTTTGGCCCAGTAATTGAACTTCTAAGCCTTTATCCTGTGGCTCTTCCTGCCAAGATACATGTGAGGTGTGGGACAGCTCACTGAAGCATCATGGGCAGTAGAGAGAAAAAAAAAGGAAGCAGCCGACATGTCCACCAGCAGCGACAGGTTGAATAAGTTGTGGGCACCCATGTTATGCAGACTTGGAAAACAATGGGTCAAAATGTGGTCTATTCCAGGGGTCTCCAACCCCAATGGTGGTTGTCTGGAGCTGGGGGAAGGGAAATGGGGAATGATTGTTTAATGGGTAAGGAGTTTTCTCTTGGGATGATGAAAATGTTTTGGAGTTAGATAGGGGTGGATGTTGCACAATATTGTGAATGTATTAAATGCCACTGAAGGTATACTTTCAAATAATCAATTTTATGTTCTGTGAATTTCATATCAATTTTTAAAAGCACATTCAAAAAAGTGAAAAAACATGAGGTAGATCGTCATATGCCCATATAAAGAGATATTTAAGATATTTCACTGACAAAAGACAGGGTAGGAGAGTGTGGCCGGTTCCTTTCATGGAACTAGAAAGAATGTGCGTGTGTAGGTGACATATAAACTGGGCATCTTTCTAAAGCAATAGAATGTGAGCCACACATGTAATTTTAAATTTTCCAGAAGATACATTAAAAAGATAAAAAGAAAGAGCTGAGATTGGTTTTAGCAATACATAATATCATTTCAACATGTCATCAACATAAAAATTATTAATGAGATTTATTTATTTATTTTGAGACAAGGTCTCACTTTCTTGCCCAGACTGGAGTGCAGTGGCGTGATCTTGGCTCACCACAACCTCCGCCTCCCAGGCTAAAGCGATTCTCCTGCCTCATCCTCCCAAGTAGCTGAGATTACAGGTGTGTACAACTATGTCCAGCTAATTTTTGTATTTTTAGTAGAGATGGGGTTTCACCATGTTGACCGGGGTGGTCTTGAACTCCTGACCTCAAATGATCCACCTGCCTCAGCCTCCCAAAGTGCTGGGATTACAGGCGTGAGCCCCATGCTTGGCTGGTTTTTTGTTGTTGTTGTTGTTGTTGTTCTTTGTTTAAATACTACATCTTCAAATTGGGTGTTGCATACTTAGAGTAGATCTCAACTTTTACCAGACACTTTTCAAGTACTCAGTAAAGGCATGGCTGGTGGCTACTATTTTGGGCAGTGCAGGTCTGAAGTATAAATATGGCCATGTCAACCTATATGGGCTGTTCCTTCTGTTACGGGCTGCTCTGTGTCGCCAGCTGCCTCCCAAATTCAAATGTTGAAGCTCTGATCCCCAGTACCTGCGGATGTCACAGTATTTGGAGATAGGCCCCTTGAAGAGGTGATTACATTTAAATGAGGCCATTAGGGTGGGCCCTAATCCAATCTGCCTGGTGTATTTATAAAAAGAGATTAGGACATACAGAGAGAAACGGGGTTTCTTTTCTTTTTCCTTTTCTTTTCTTTTTTTTTTTAGAGATGAACTCTTACTCTGTCCCCCAGGCTGGAGTGCAGTGGAGTGATCTCAGCTCACTGCAACCTCTGCCTCCAGAGTTCAGAAGATTCTTCTGTCTCAGCCTCCTGAGTAATTGGGATTACAGGTACCTGCCACCACACCTGGCTAGTTTTTAAATTTTTAATTTATTTTTTATTTTTAGTAGAGACTGAGTTTCGCCATGTTGGCCAGGCTGATCTCGAACTCCTGACCTCAAGTGATCTTCCCGCCTCAGCCTTCCAAAGTGCTGGGATTACAAGGATGAACCAATGTGCATGGCCTCAGAAATGGGATTTCTTAAGCACAAAGGGAAGACCACGAGAGGACAATTGCCAAAGGGCAACCATCTGCAAACCAAGAAGAGTGGCCTCAGAAGAAACCAGGCCTGCCAAAACCTTGACCTTGGCCCCCAGCCTCCAGAACTGTGAGAAAACACATTTCTGCTTAAGCCACCCAGTCTATGTTTGTTACGGCAGCCCTAGCACACGAATACCCCTTCCATTCAAGTGCCTCTGAGGTCAGAGATCTGTTCAAAGTGCCTGAGAGCCAGAGCCCCTGGAAGCAGCCTTTGGCCAATGAGAAGCAGGAGGAAGGGGTGACAGGGTGGGGCTGGAGTAACTCAGAGGCGTGTTCTCCGCTGTCCCTGAGTCCCCCAGCTAGACAGAGCTTCACTTGCCCACCAGGCTGATTTCCTTCCCTTCCCTTCCTCACTTCCCCACTCCCCTGTGGGTTTCCTCAGATCACTTCCAGGATAAAGTATTGCACTGGAATTCTTGCCCTAAGGTCTGCTTCTGTGGGAAGCAAACGAAGGAGACATGATATTATCGCACTTAGCCCTCCTGTGACTCCATCAAGGAAGCAGGCCCGTCCCCTTTGGGAGATGAGGAAGTAGAGGCTCAGAGAAGGAAAGACACTCATCTAAGAGCCAGGACTCAATCCCCAGGCCACCTCTGGGCTTGAACTCCATCTGTCCACCACGTGGCCTTTCTGATGAGCTAGGAACACCTTGGACCTAAGAAGGATGGGGCGAAGGCCAAGGCCAAGAGCTCCAGGGCCTGGGAGCAGGGCCAACTTACAAGAATGACTTGCGCACCTTCCACCTGCCCTGGACCCGGATGAAGGAGTCGGAGATGCTGAGACTCAGGCCCTGGCCGGGGACAGGCCTCAGTGCAGAGTGACGCAGCTCACAGCTGTGGATGTTCAGGCTGAAGGGAGAGACACAGAAGGAGGTGTCAGCCCCGGGCCTGGACCCAGCCTCACCAGGGACCTTGCTCCCACCTTTGCAGGCCTCCCCTCTCCACAGTGGGGACTAGACCAGCAGGATCTGCTCCAGGTGAGCACCGGCTGTGTCCCAGGCAGCGACCATGTGTCCATGCTAAGCACATTACATTCTTCATGCCATCTGGGCCACACTGAGGGGGTCAGGACTGTTCTTGTTTCCTTTCCACAGAAGGGGAAATAGAACCTCGAGGAAGAGATGCAATTACCCGCAGTTTTACAGTCAGCATCAGAAACCATGAATCTAACAACCCCAGGTGGCATCCTCAGGAGGTCTGTAGACATATCTCTTTGGGTTTGCAGCTCCTGCTAACGCTCCCCTCTCCCAATACATCCAGGTAGGCGGGAAACAGATTCAGGGAATATGGTGGCAGCCTTAAGAGAAGACCCAAAAAGGGTCAGCAAGGTTGCCCACAGTGGGAAAAGAATGGTCAAGTTCTGTTTTATTTGCCTGGCACACAGTAGGTGCTCAATAGATGTTTGCTGATGGACTGAATAAAAGAAGGCAGGAATGAAGGAAACACTCAATAGCAGTGAGTGGGGAGGGGTACAATGTGCTACGGGCCTGATTGTACTTTCTTCACTGCCCAGCCCTCGAAAAGCAGTTGACGCCATTTTAAAGTATCAGCTGCTCAAGTCTAGTGATCTTTTGAAGTCTTGGCTCAAATGCCATCTTCTCTGGGAAGCCTTCCCTGACTCCCCCAAGCACCAACTTCAGCTCTAACCATTGGGCTACTAGATTTAAAGTGTAAGGTCTATCTTCTCTTCCAAACTATATCCAGTGGCCAGATTGGATCTTGGATTAGCACTCTGAAGGAGGAAGCAGATCAACCTCATTTTACAGGTAAGGAAACCGAGGCTCAGGTCACACAGCCAGATATTAAGGTCTTCCTCAATATTTGCTGCATGAATGAGTGGAGGAGCTCAATTCCTTCCCAGAATTTCCTTCTGAACTCTTCAGGGAACTGTCCCACTGTCTGCCCCAAAGAGATCCCTCCGCAGCCCAATCCTGAGGCTCTCTCTTCCTCACTCTCCAATTCGCCCTCACAGTCAGCTCCAGCCACCTCGGAGCCCCAGCAGAAGGGAGAGCCCCACCTGCGGAACTCATAGCTCCCACGGCCGGCGTGGGGGATCCTGACGTCCCCGGTGAAGTCAGGCAGCGTGATCCTGAGCAGCTCACTCTGCAGAGCCAATAGCCCCTCCTGGGCCGCTGTGGACAGGAAATAGCTGGGAGTCAGCTTGATCTGCCTGCCTCCTCCCCTGCTCTAAACCCTACGGTGGCTCCCACCTGCCCTGAAGAGAGAGGTCAACATCGTTATTAGCATTAAGTACACTGACAGGATATGAGCCCCTCTGTGTGCCAGGTAGCATGAGGGACATTCAGAGGCATCCCTGCATTTCTGTGGCATTGTTAGGTTCATACCCATTTTACTGACAAGGAAATGGAATGCCTTTGCCAACAACTCCCTGAGGGCAAAAGTGCTGTGCGCTTGGACAGGTGGTTTTCCTTCTTGTCCTCCATGGCATCTGGCCTGCGTAGAAGAAATTGGAAGGATTTGGGGGCTAGAGAAAGGGGGCATCTTTCTAGCTGGGTGACTTTGACAAAGTCCCCAAACAACCTTCACTTTGTTCATCTGTCAAATAGCAATGACAACAATACATTTGCTGGGCGTGGTGGCTCACGCCTGTAATCCCAGCACTTTGGGAGGCTGAGGCGGGGGTATCACCTGAGGTCAGGAGTTCGAGACCAGCCCAGCCAATATGGTGAAACTCCATCTCTACTAAAAAATACAAAAATTAGCCTGGTGTGGTGGCACACGCCTGTAGTCCCAGCTACTCAGGAGGCTGAGGCAGGAGAATCACTTGAACCCAGGAGGCAGAGATTGCAGTGAGCCGAGATCGCACCACTGCACTCCAGCCTGGGCAACAGAGTGAGACTCCGTCTCAAACAAAACAAAACAAAACTTTCCTCATTGGGTTGGCATCGAATGCAAAGCAAGAAGATGGCTGGGAGGATAACAAGCATTCCTAACTTGTGCCTGGCATACAGCAGGCACTCAGTAAATGCCTGGAACAGCAAACAGGGTTTATATTATTAAAAGTATGGAAAGGGGCCGGGTACGGTGGCTCACGTCTGTAATCCCAGGACTTTGGGAGGCTGAGGCAGGCAGATCATCGAGACCATCCTGGCCCACATGGTGAAACCCTGTCTCTATTAAAAATACAAAAATTTGCTGGGTGTGGTGGCTCGTGCCTGTAATTCCAGCTACTGGGGAGGCTGAGACAGGATAATCACTTGAACCAGGGAGTTGGAGGTTGCAGTGAGCTGAGATTGTGCCATTGCACTCCAGCCTGGTGACAGAGTGAGATCCCGTTTCAAAAAAAATAAAATAAAAATAAATAAATAAATAAAAATAAAAAAGGAAAGGACTAAAATGCCCAACCTCAGAGGACTGGTTACATAAACATGGTGCGTGTGCACAGTGCAAAGGAACAAAAGACAAACTCTCCTGATTTATGGTTTCAATGCAAGTAGCAGTTACCAGGTCCCACTGTTCCGAGATCTGAGGGACCCAGGTTTCTGCCCCCAAGGCAGGCATGGGTACGCAGATGACCAGCGGCCTCCCCTTTCACCTCTTTCCAATTTGCTCTTCTCCCTCTAGCAAACGCACATGTTGGGGTCCCTCTGCCTGGAACACTACCCCTTGTCCCTGGGTAATTCCCACTGTCTTTTCCATTTTACTTTATCCTGGAATCCTTCCCTGATTTCCCTCTCCCTGCCTCGAGCCACTCTGGGCACCTAAAGGAATGTTGTTATCTCATTTAATAGGTAAGGCAGTTCAGGCTTTAGGAATGTGAGAAGACGTGTGGTCAGTGCCTGTCCATAGCCTTGAGTCTTTCCAGTAAGTGATAGTTGACTCCCAGCTGCCAGTGTCTGCCTCCCTGAGCCTGTATGTCCTGAGGCTCTTTGTCCTGGAACTGCAGAAAGCAGGTACATGCAACAGGACAGAAGTGCTGGGGCGCTGACAAACCCCCAGCCCAGAAACCCTCAATTAATCACTGTGGTGTATAAATATCCCAGTTCCCTTGCCACCTGGATAGTCTGGAGGCTTTGTTTCAACATTTTAAAAGAAATATTCCTACTTTTGCTCATTCTTTGTTTTATTTTTATTTATTTATTTATTTTTTGAGACAGTCTCCCTCTGTTGCCCAGGCTGCAACGCAGTGGCATGATCTCGGCTCACCGCAACCTCTGCCTCCCAGGTTCAAGCGATTCTCCTGCCTCAGCCTCCCAAGTAGCTGGGATTACAGGTGCCTGCCACCATGACTGGCTAATTTTTGTATTTTTAGTAGAGGCGAGGTTTCACCATGTTGGCCAGGTTTGCCTTGAACTCCTGGCCTCAAGCTATCCACCCACCTCGGCCTCCCAAAGTGTTGGGATTACAGGTGTGAGCCACTGCGCCTGGCCTGCCCATTCTTTAAAATTGAGGAATAATATACATAAAGTACCTAATGGGCACAAATTTTAAAGGTATTGCTAAATAATTTTTAATGTTTGTTTTGTTTACTTATTTTTTTTGAGACAGAGTCTCGCTCTGCCGCCCAGGCTGCAGTGCAGTGGCACGATCTCAGTTCACTGCAAGCTCTGCCTCCTGGGTTCAAGCGATTCTCCTGCCTCAGCCTCCCGAGTAGGTGGGACTACAGGTGCCTGCCACCACGCCTGGCTAACTTATTTTTATTTTTATTTTTAGTAGAGATGGGGTTTCACTGTGTTAGTCAGGATGGTCTTGATCTCCTGACCTTGTGATCTGCCCGCCTCGGCCTCCCAAAGTGCTGGGATTACAGGTGTGAGCCACTGTGCCCGGCTTTTAATGTTTATACAGCCCTGTGTCACCACCTGGACCAAGATATGGCACCTTCTAGCACCCTGGCAGGCTCCCCTCCCTCATGCCCTTCAGGGTCTCTGCCTGCCTCTAGAGGTGACCACAATTCTGACTTGTAGTTCAGAGGCATGTGTTTCCAAACTTTACACAGAATTTTCCCAGCTGAGTGGTTCCCATCGTCAGAGGCGGTGGCTGGTTTAATCGCACACTCTCCTGACTGCCCTCCCTTCCTCATCTTAGTACCGATTCCCTACAGTGTTTCCTGGAATCATTTCCCAAATCAACCACTCGCACGCAAAGCTGTGTTCTGTTGGCTGGTGGTGGACCTCATTACCACAAATAACGTGCCCAGGGCACTCAGCTGGTGGGCGGTGAGGCCAGAATCGGAGCCAGAGCTGCCTGACCCAGAAGGTGGAACTGCCCCAGGGAGAGGGTCTGGTCTGTGACCCCACTCCCTGTCCCCACTGTACGCAGAGCAGCCTGGGGCCTGGGTTTGCCAAGTGCAGCCACAGCAGACGTGGCTTCTTACCATACTCCAGTCCCTTGTCGGTGATCCTGGCGACCAGGCTGGGGTTGGCACCCAGAGCCTCTGGGGTGGACGTGAGCAGCAATGCCAGCAGTATGGACGGCAGGGCTCCAGCCAAGGCCCCCATCCTAGATTCCCAGTGCAGTGGGCTGGGACTGTCCCAGCTGTGGATTGGGCCCAGGTCCCTTAAGTGGCCAAGGTCCGATGGCTGGGGGCAGTTCCTGAGGGTGGGTGGGCTCCTGGGAGCGGGAAGGGGAGGCACAGGGACTGGAAACTGCTTGCGACATCACTGAAGTCATAAGGTCATACTTAGAAGCCAGTTTTCACTGCCCAGATCAGTGGATGAGGAAGCCTGGCTTCTATGATCATCCCTGCCCACCCTCCCCACAGAAAGACTCACATTCATCACCATTCATCTTGCCTCATCTCAGCCAGTCTCTTCAGAGCTCGGCTAGGAAGGCTTGGTTTTGCAGATGAGGAAACTGAGGCTCAAAGAAGCCACATAGTCCCCTCAAGATCTTACACCCAGCAGACGGCAGGTTTGAGAGTGAAGCCACATCTGGCGCCATCCAAACTCTCTCTCTCTCTCTCTCTTTTTTTTTTTAATATACCGGCTCTGTTTATTTAAAAAATAAATGTTTTCCCCCATGGGAAAACAGCCTCTCTCAAACCTTGCTGGTGGTAAAATTTTCTGGAAAGCAATTGGCAAATGTTTAAATAGCTACATGCCCTGTGACCCAGGAATTCAATTTCAGGAACTTGCCCCTAAGCACATAATTGCGTCAGTGTGCCAGTCAATCATGGCTCTAAGATACCATTGCTACGCTGTGTGAAACAGGAGAAGTGAGACCCAACCTCATGTATCCAACAGAAGGTCATTGGTTAAATGAATTATGACACACACTTTAAAGTGAGGCTGCAGAAATAAAGGTATTTCTTGGCAAGGAAAGGGGTCTCATGAGGCATCCGTTTCCAATGGCACCATAGAGTAAGGTTCTATTTTGGGGGGTTCAAAATCGGCTTCCATACTCAACAGTCTGGAAAATATTTAGAAAGAAGTCATGGGGCCTTGTCTCTGGTTAGGGGGTAGAATTATAAGTGTTAAAAAAAAGTTTTTGCTTGTTGATATGTAAATTTTTTTTCTTTTTTCATTTTTTGAGACAAAGTCTACTCTGTTGCTCAGGCAGAAGTACAGTGGCACGATCATCGCTTGCTGCAACCTCAACTTCCTGGGCTCAAGTGATCCTCCCACCACAGCCCCCTGAGTAGCTGGCCCTACAGGCGTGAGCCACCATGTCCAGCTAATTTTTTGTATTTTAGTAGAGACGAGGTCTTGCTATGTTGCCCAGGCTGGTGTCGAACTCCTGAGCTCAAGTGAGCCTCCTGCTTGGCCTTCCAAAATACTGGGATTATAGACTTGGGCCACCATGCCCAGCCTCTAAAATTTTTATTTTCTTGGGGGTATGATCCCCGGCATATGTTTGTCGTAAGTAAAGATAGTAAAATTTCATTCTGGAAAACAAAATTTATAGTACGGACTGTGCTTAATTTTTAGACTTTTGCCCCAGCCCTGCTTACATTTGGGAGTTCTGCTCTGCCCTCACCCCCAGGAAGCCTTCCCTGACCACTCCCATGCTTCTCTGGATTCTAGAAAGGGTCTCCCCTGAGGTCCCAGAACCCTTTACGCTTTACCCACCACAGCATTAACCACTCTGCTTTTTGGTAATTGTGGTCCTTTAAAAATATGCCCACAAATTGTTTGATACTCCTTCCATCAAAAGGTAGTGTTTCTGTCCCCTTCCCTTGAAATTGGGCAGGTCTTCATGATGGCCTCAACCAATCGAATGTGGTGGGATTAACAGGGTGAGTCCCAATAGGTCACAAACAGCACAGGCAGGCACTGAGGTTAAGATCAGGACGTCCCACATTAAACCCAGGGAACCCCACAGTCCAGGCCTCTCTGTTCCTCTGTACCACGTTGCTCCTGTCACTGGGGCTGAGGTTTATTGGGGTCCTCTTCTGTCCCTTCCCCCAGCCCCCACCCCACCAGTCTGGTGGCTCCTTGCGGGCAGGGCTGAGTCTTCCATTTCCTGAGATCCTTGCAGCACCTGGCAGGAATTGAAAAGAAACTGATATTTATTGAGCACCTACTATGTGCAGGTGCTGTGCTGGTTAAGCTGCACGTCTCCTCTCATCCCTGCATCAGCAACCCCAGGTGCATATTTTAGTCTTGTCTTGAGATGAAGAAATTGAGGTTTGGCAGGGTGAAGTGATGTAGGCCGCAGTCACCCAGCAGGAATTTAAGTCCAGGTCTGCGGGATGCCATTCCAAAACGCTGGTCAGGGCAGGCTTCTCTTGGGAGGCAACAAGCTGAGCGGAGGCCTCAGGGTAAGGAGCCAGCCTTTGGGAGGCTTTGGAGCAGGGAAGGGCTCACAGGTGCGTCCCCAGTGTGCCTAGGGGCTTTTGCTTCCTGGACCTCAGCCTGCCCAGGAGTGGAGGAGAGTGGGGGAGGACATTCTGGAGCATAAGGATCTTATGGGGACACAGATGTTACTCTTCCTCTGGCCGCAGTTTAAGGATGTCCCTGGCTGGGGGTCATTTGCAGGGTTGGGAATTTCCCACAGCAGCAACCTTAGAACTGCCAA
The DNA here is from genome assembly GCF_007565055.1 of Rhinopithecus roxellana. NCBI lineage: Eukaryota > Metazoa > Chordata > Mammalia > Primates > Cercopithecidae > Rhinopithecus > Rhinopithecus roxellana. The sequence goes on along the minus strand of NC_044561.1, from coordinate 110,771,123 downwards.
GTGGCCCAGGCCCAGCCTCCACCCCTGCAGGTTCCCACTCCTGGCTAAGGTCCCTGCTGATGGCCCAGGACCCAGCAGAGGCCTCAGGGAGCAGCATGACCCCAGTGCTGGTCAGAACCCCTGGGCCTTTCTCCTACCAGGCTGTCCATCCAATTCCACAAAAGCAACAGCTGCTACCACTCTGGCCACCACTCAGTCTTATTGCAGTGAAACAGGGACTCTTTTAACAAGGATGTTTATTGTGTTCTTGTGCAGGAGAGGGCACCCACAAATGGCAGTGCATCAAATGATGGGCAGGCAATCATAAAACTGTCCCTTTGACATAAGTGGCTACGAATGGCGCCAAGAGGGAGAGGAGTTCCCTAACAGATAGTTGACGTCATCTGGAGCCAGCAAACCACAATTCCCTGGTAAGGTCTTAAGCATGAGAAGAAGTGCAAATGGAGGAGTCTGACTTGTATATGATCTTTCCCTTGCTGCGACAGATCAGTAAGGGAAAATCGCCCCAGTGAGCATGCGCACAACCTTTGTAAACACACTGCGCGTGCGGCCCCTCCCAAGGGCTGGCAGGCCACTGCGCATGCAGGGATGACGTAACAGCCCGCCCAAGGAAGGAACCCCAGAACCAAGCCAGTGTATAAAAACCCCGAGCCAAAGGCTGAGCGGGGCACTTGATCTCTCAATTGTACTTTGCTTCTTTCAATAAACCTTTGCCTCTGCTTTAAAACTTGCCTCCATCTCTCAATTGAATTCTTTCCTCTGAGAAGACAAGGGCTAGCAGTGCTGCGGACCCGCCGCCGACACCGTTCTGACTAAAAAGTGTTACTGAAAAGATTTTGAAAAACCCAGAATTTGGAATCCGTAGTGTCTAGAATACTGAGCAGCAAATAGTACGTAATTGCCAAAGGAATAAACAAACCTTAACGTTTATCTTTACGGACTCTGAGGCCAGATGGCCAGGATTTGAATCCTGACTCCCCCACGGGGTGACTTTGGGCACTTTGTGACTCAGTTTCCTCATCTCTAGTTGGGTTCAGCCAGACGGTGGCATGGCAGGAGGCCAGATGTCAGGGCACTTTTCCCTGCTGTCTTCTCTTGATCACAAGTGTGGCAGTTGGCTGTGTCCTTCCTGATAAGCCCTTGTCCGTGGCTCCCATTATCTCCCTGGGCTGGGATACCCAGGTGCTTTTCTTTGCTGCTTGAGCCTTAGGGATAACAGTTCCTGGTTGGTTTCCTCAAGCTTGTCCCCCGACTCTAGAAATAGCCACTTTATTCAAATCCCAAGAACCATTGCAGTTGGATTCTCTTTTCCTGCCTGAACCCTGATGGACACACTTAGCAACAACTGTGCATTTCTTCTGCACTTACTCATCTTTTGTGCAAATGCCTGCCTCTTGCAGAGAGCTTTGAAACCTTTTCCAGAGTCTGCACAGGTTTTTGTCAAGGCCCTGCTGCTAATGGACTGGGGGACCTGGAATAAACTCCACCCCTCTCTGATCCTCACGTTTCCCCCAAATGCAGATGAGGGCTGGGGACTAGGACAACTTTTCAGAAACAAAGACGTGCAGGCAAGTCCCCCAGGGATCTTGTTTAAATGCAAATCTTGATCCATCGTGTTCCTCTGGGGGCTAAGCCTCTGCATTTTAACAAGCTCCCTGGTGAGGGTGATGCTGCTGACCATGGATCATGCTTGAAGCTTTGGGAACAAGGGACTAAATGATCTCTGAGTTCCCTCCGAGCTCAGTAGTTCTCTAACTCTTCACTCTCCTTTTCGATAGTTTTCTATGACGGTGCCCACACTCCCGAGAATACTGACTCTTGAAAGAGAATGATGTTGTGAATTCCTGCAGTTCTGAATCTCTGCAGGGTACTTTGGAGTTGGGAGTTTAATATTTATGACAGCCTCTCCCCAAGACACATCACCTGCAGATTTGAATGTGTGCCTGTGTGCACACACGCACAGACACACACACATGAGCCCTGAGACATGCAGGCTTGCAAAATAAAAGTAGTAATGTCAGTGATGATCCTTTGTGGCTTGAAGGTTGCACGTCTTGAGACACCAGGAGCACCCTGGAGCAGGACTGGCCATGTGGATAAACAGCTCCTCACCCCAGAGAGCCCTTGCTTTTACAGATGGGGAAACTGAGACCTAGAGAGGGAGAACTGGCCCAGGTCACACTGTGAGCCTATTGCTGAACTGGGGAGGATAAACCCAGACTTCTGGCCAGCCAGGAGCTCTGATTCTTGGGGTCAGGACCATTCAGGCAGACAGCCCTGAAGCATACTTTGAGAATCACTGGCATAATGGTTTTGAGTTATGCAGATGTGGGTTGAAATCCCAGATCGTTTTAAAAATAAATACTTATTGGCCACCTACTATGTGGCAGGCGTTGGGAATACTACTGTAGCAAGCCAGATGGAGTTTTTTTTTTTTTTTTTTGAGACAGAGTCTCACTGCATCACCCAGGCTGGATGGAGTGCAGTGGCATGATCTCAGCTCACTGCAACCTCTGCCTTCTGGGTTCAAGTGATGCTTGTGCCTCAGCCTCCCAAGAAGATGGGACTACAGGTGTCTGTCACCATGCCTGGCTAATTTTTGTATTTTTAGTGGAGACAGGGTTTCGTCATGTTGCCCAGGCTGGTCTCGAACTCCTGGGCTCAAGTGATCTGCCTGCCTCAGACTTCCAAAGTGCTGGGATTACAGGTGTGAGCCACTGCACTTGGTCAGATACAGCCTTTACAGTATAGTAAGAACTGTGTTAATTCAAATTAGAGCAAACTTGGATTACTCTTGTCAACCCCTGTACCGCAGATTTGACATGTATTTGATTCTCATAACAACTTTATGAGGTAGGTACTATTATGATGTTCCCTTTATAGATGAGAAATAGAAAACCTGAGAATTAATTATACTGCCCAAAGCCACACAGTTGGCAAATAGCAGAGGTGGAATTTAAACCCAAGATATTTGGGATCATGTTTCATAGTCTTAACCACTGTGCCATGACCCTATCAATCATACCTCTGATTCTTCCCAATAACCTCATGCCAAAGAAGAGGGCAAGGTTTTAGCTCTCCTTTTCAAAGGAGGAAATAGAGGGCCAGAGAGGTTAAGGAACACTTGCAAAGTCACACAGCTCTTGGGGGGGCTGGATTTATGTTTGAAACCACTGCCAGGTGACTCCAGAGCCCCGGCTCCAAACAGTTAGCTTAGCAGGCCACACAACTTTTCTAGAGACTCCTCATCTGAAAAAGGAGGGCAATGTGTCTACCTTTAGCAGTTGTCATGAGGGTTAAATAGGATAATAAGCCTGAAGAGGCAGACCCAGGGCCAGGGCTGCTTATGGCCGCTAGCGGGATATGGCAAAATGATGAAGACAGTGCTTAGTCTTCCTGTGCCCCTCCCCACCTTCTCTCCTTGCATAGGGTACTCCTCCCTCATGTTTATTTAATAAGTCAGCATTTCCAAAAGGAACCCCAAGAAGGCAATGCTTATCCCAGAAGGGAAGCTGCTCTGATGGTGAGCTTTTAGGCGGTTTAGAGTGAGCAATTCCTTTTTCTCCCTTCAATTGTTTTTTGCCACTTTGACATATATTTAATACACCATAAAATTAACCCATTTAAAGTGTACAATCCAGAATTTAATTTTAGAACATTTTCAACACCACCCAAAGAAACCTCAAACACACATTTGCAGCCATTTGCAGCAGACACTGCTTAGCCTGAAGGGAGAAGCTGCTCAAATAGTGGTTCTATAGCCAATTTGGCAGAACCTTTGGAGTGTGTTGGCGAATGCTGCTCAAACCCTAACCCCCAAGCAACTGCCTTTTCTCAACCATTAGAGAGAAGTTCCCAGGCACAATGCACCAATCTTCAGGTCCAAGAAATATTTAGGTTGATGGAAAAGTAATTGTGTTTTTTTTGCCATTAAAAGTAATGGCCAAGACTGGATTCCGTGACTCACACCTGTAATCTCAGCACTTTGGGAGGCCAAGGTGGGTGGTTCACTTGAGGTCAGGAGTTTGAGACTAGCCTGGCCAACATGGAGAAACCCTGTCTATATTTAAAAATATGTATATGCAAAAAAATTAGCTGAGCATAGTGGCGTGTGCCTGTAATCCCGGATACCTGGGAGGCTGAGGCAGGAGAATGGCTTGAATCTGGGAGGTGGAGGTTGCAGTGAGCCAAGATCACACCACTGCACTCCAGCCTGGGTGACAGAGTGAGACTCTGTCTCAAAAATAAATAAATAAATAAATAAATAAATAAATAAATAAATAAATAAATAATTGAGGTTTTTGCATTAAAAGTAACGGCAAAAACCGCAATTACTTTTGCACCAATCTAATAATTGCATTTTTTTTTCTATAGAGCATGGAGCAGGGGTGCCTGTATGTTACAGAAAGTAGAAGGCAGGTGTAGAAGGGGGCTAACTCCAAAGAGAATGAGTGTGGGGGATGGCAGGTGTGTCTCCATACTTACCAGCAAGTCTCCCCAGCAGCCAGAGGGCTCTTTTACAAATGTGAATTGGATTGTGACATTCTTCTGCTCAAAACTCTCCAATGCCTTGCTTTCTCTTTTGGAACAAAACCTAGAGTCCTTAACAGTCCTCATGGCCTCCCAGTCTATCCCACACTGTGCTTCCCTTCTCTCTGTTCCTTCCACCCTTGCTAGCTGCTCTTCTCTTTCTATTCAGAGCCTCCACCAGCCCCTGGCTAGTGGAGAAAAAGATGCATCCTTCTGGTGGACAAATTAGAGAAAGACTTTTGTTTCCTCAACCTGGTACCTTTTTACAGTGTACAGCCTATGCCACAGAGCAAAGAAGTTCTGCTTTAAACATGCCAACTCCCCCAGAACAGACAAGATTTTGACATCTGGGAGTAGCAAAAAGAGCGTGGGCTCTGACGTGTGGGCATAGATAAGGTGGGAATTCCAGTTCTGCCACCTGCTGGCTGTGGGATCAGGGAAGCGTAACTCAATTTAAAACATTTGAACAGTTCAGCTCAGTGGCTCACCCCTGTAATCCCAGCACTTTGGGAGACCAAGGCAGGTAGATCAGGAGTTCGAGACCTGCCCGGCCAACATGATGAAACACCATCTCTACTAAAAATACAAAAATTAGCCAGGCATGATGGCACATGCCTGTAGTCCCAGCTACTCAGGAGGCTGAGGCAGGAGAATTGCTTGAACCTGGGAGACAGAGGTTGCAGTGAGTTGAGATCGCACCACTGCACTCGAGCCTGGGCGACAGAGCAAGACTCTGTCTCAAAAACAGCAGCCAAAAGTTTGAGCAGTTCCCATCTTGGGGGATGAAGAATGCTATCAGGATTAAATTAGATCATTCATGCCCTTTGCTTGACTCCTGAGAGTATTTGATCAATGGTCCTCTCTTCTTCTGTGGCCCTAGAGCCTTTACCTCCATTTAACAGAGAATCAGTGATGTCAGCAGAAGTGTGTACATTTTTCTTCATATAAAAAATAAATACCCTTTATCTGCTTTTGCTCGATACCAATGCTTCTCTTCAGTTTTACCATCACCAAACTGGTTGAAGCTTGAATAACAACACATTCCTAATTTGTGCCCATCCCTTGCACTCTTGTCCTTCTGATGCTTTCAGAAGTCACGATAAAACATTTTAAAAACTAAATTGGGTCATGTGGTCCCCCACTCTACCATCTGCATCAAATTCCTCCAGTGTGTTGTCACTCATCCTTTTGGTCTCAGAGCAAATGTCAGCAGCATAGAAAGGACTTCCAGGATTCCTCAATCAATTTGAAGTACAATCCATAAAACCTCATCTAATGGGCCGAGATAGCCCCCTCTGATGTCCCATGGCAGGAAATGGCCCAAAGCCCCCAAGGAAACTCCCCAGAATTCCAAAGACAGTCTGAACTGGTGATCTGGCTTCCACACCAGGGCTGGGAGAGTCATGGGGAAGTGCTAATTGCACCCAAAGATGTGACTGAAGCAGAAAACCCTAACGGCCTCTGTCACCTGGCCTAGTGTTCTGCTTTTGGGGACAATGGCTGGCCAGGAGAACATGGATGAAGTGGGGGTCATCACCATAGAGCCCAAGTGTGGGGCAGGGAACGCGGGCTGTGCAGGTTAGCTGTTCAACAGCGACACTGTATGGTGGTGACGGGAGCAACAGTCCTAGTGGACGGGTGACTACACAGGACAATGGGCTGTGCAGAATGACCGGTCAACAGCGACACCATGTGGTAATGGAAAGAACAACAGCATAGTGGACCGATCCACTCTCCAGACCCTCTCTGTGTGACATTAGGAATTTAGACTAAGAAAATCCCAAGGACAGTTGGAACAATGAGACTTTCTGTTAATGGAGGCTGTGGGGACTCAAGAGATTGATTACAGAAATAAAAAGAGATGATTGTATCTGTGCTGTAAATTGGCACTGCCAGCCACATTGGTTACAGCCAATGAATAATAAATAAATGAACATAAAACAAGAAACAATACCAGCACACAGAATCCAAAGGGAAAAAACAAAACAAAACAAAACAGAAAGTCTTTTCGTGAAGCACAAATGGAAATTTCTTGGTTACAATTGAAACACGATTCCTGGAGGAAATATCTCTGCAAACTTAGCCCTTGAAAGAAGCTCATAATCCCTAAAATACACACCATGCACTTTTCCAACGAACAAAGTTTCCTCGTGTTTAGATCATTTCTGAATCTGAGTCGAAGAAGTTTGCAAGGGGCTCTTGGTTAAGATCTGGAGAGGATTCCCTGGGGAAAGGCAGCCTGTGCCCCACAGCCCATCAGGAACAGGTGCGGCTGACAGCCCCCGGTACCCCTGGCGCCTTCATTTATAGACAACATCTGCACCGAACAGCAGAAAGTTCTAGGGAGAGATGAGAATGTCGTCACCACTTAAGATGCACCCCTTGTTTGTGAGTGTGCAGCTGCTGGAGTTTTAAGAAGGACATTTTGGGAGCCTGCCTATTGGGAAGGAGAAAGGTAGGGCCAGTGGGGGTCACTCAGTGTCTCGCCACCTGGATCTACACATCAACAGCTGCCAACACCTGCGAATCTGTCAGCAGCTTCCCTGGAAGCTGCCTCCTTCTCAGACACAGAGACCCCCCAGGCTGTTTTAGAGGCCTTCATTTGTCATCCCTGCCTCATGGCAGCTCAAGGGAGTGCTTGTTACAATCAAGCCTGCAAAACCACTTCTCTCTGCTCCTTTGTGCCCTTCACTCAGGATTTTTAGAAATGAAGAAATTAAATTGTGCCATGGGTCATTTTATTTTTTTTAAAGCATGAACTTGGTAAAAGGTGGGGAACATGTGGTATGTGTTTCCTCTGCACTCTTGGCTATTTTTCTAGAGTCTCTCAGCCCCATTAATTAGCTCCCTGGTCTAAAGAATTGAGGATTGATGGACTGGATATTGGGGGAAAGGGAGAGGGCGGGATCTGCGTGATGCGAGGCTACCCATGAGGACCACAAGTTATCAGGAAAGCCTTTGACCAAGGTAACAAATGCAACACTGGGTGATGGTTTCGCTACAGAGGTGACAGCTTTGTGGGGACATGCTGGGTTTAAGAGGCCTCAGGGTGGAGACATTGAGGGAGCCTGCAAATGCACAAGCTGAGAGTTTGGAAAAAATAAAAAGACTGGAAGCATGTCTGGGACACTGGGTGGCACACACGTGGCAGCTAAGCCTGAAGAGGTTGACGAGAGTGATGAAGGCCAGCCACTGGTGGGGGAAGAGAAGAGGCCTGGGGAGGGGTCCTGGAGATCTCCAGCTTGCAGAGAAGGGGTGGGAGAACAAGCAGAGGAGGTGGCAGGTGGACAACCAGGAGCTAGGGGAGTGCTGGAGACTAAGAGAAGAAAGCATGCCCAGGAAAGGCATCGTGTCAAATGCAGATGGAGATCAGCCTGGGTGAAAGCCACGAGCGAGCCTTCTGTGCTGTGTCTAAATCTGCCAGACATCGACCACATGTTATACCCAACAGTGCCTAGTATGATGCTGGGTGCAAAAGGCGTGTAACATATATGTGCTAAATATTTAAATGCACCTTATAAAAGAGGTTCTTTGGCCAATACATGTATTTCATTTTTGCCGAGTGTAGTGTGGGAACGGTGCAGCAATGGTTCAAAGCCAGGAGCCTGGCTTTGCATCTGGACTTCATTTAACACTGTGTGGCTTTTCTGAACCCTGGTCTTTCTTCTCCGTTTTTTAACAGCACCCACATCCCAGGGTTGTTGTAAGGGTAGAAGGCACTTGACACAGGGCTTGGCATGCAGGAAGCATTGCGGCCATGGGCTGCTGTTGGTCACTCATTAGGGGAGATTTGTGGGAAAGACCCCAGGACTCACCTGGTAAGGCTGAAGCACCATGTTGTAGACCTGGACTCTGGCGGGCATCGGGAGAGGGCAGCCTTTCTGTAGTTTCTCTGTGACAGAGACCGACGGTGAGGACCAGCAGAAAAGAAAGAGAAGAGCAGGGGAGGAGGGAAGGCCAGAGAGCCCGGGTAGAAAGCCTCCCTGAACTGGCATGCCTGGCCCTAGGTAGGGACTGGCATGGGCGTACAAGCCTGAAAGGAAGGCTGCCCTGGAGTCTGTACTTCCCCCTGTTGTCCATCAGCCCCAAGTCTACCTCTAGGACCTGCGTGGACTCCATCCCCATGATGGCCCTCCTGAGGGCGCAGCACCACTGGTGTACACTAAACCAAAAATCTGCTGCTTGCAGTGGTGTGGACAGAGTGTGGTGTGTAATTAGGGGTATTTAATGCATGTGTGCATGAAACGCCTCAATGTTAAGGATAAAGCCAGAGGCGGACAGTGGCCAGGGCAAGTGCCCCACATACCGCCACATTCTGACATGGAATTCTGGAGGAATCTAAATTAGAACGTGGCCTTCCAGGTCATTACAAAGCTACATTTGTCAAGGTAGGAGGACAGATCCCAGGACTGATGTATCATATTTCATATGATAATTTGTTGGATTAATCGGGAAGTTCTAAATATCCTAGTCACAGGTTGGTTATATGGGCCTCTATTTGTACTTTTGCCCCTTGCTCTCCAAGGTCAGAGGCAGGCCTGCCTGAAGTTTTGACCAGCGTGGTGATCTAAGCTCTGGGAGGGGTTATCAGGGCACCACCTCATCCTTCTTCCAGAGTTGGAAAAAGACCATGGGCTTTGTCTTCACAGCTGGGATCAAACTCATGCCCCACCCCTTGCCTGCTCTGTGACCTGTCACTAAATCATTCTGTTCTTCCACTTCCTCCCATAAAAGTTGGAGATGTTAATAATCCTTCATCTCATGGGGGTTTTGGAAGGACAAATTCATGCAATAATTAATCAACCCATGTGTAGTAAGTCAACCCATGTGAATTCCCTCTTTGTTCCATCCGTTTCTGGGTCAGATGCCATTTGAGGTTCACGCGACATCACCACTGCCCAGCCCTCACACCTGGGGCCAGGTATTCGCTGGCTGTAGGTAATCAACCCCACCCTCTTCCCCCATGACTAAAAATGAATCGTTTCTTCAAAGTTCCTTACCGTTAACCCTGGGCAGCACAAACGTGGGTACAATGTAGTTCATGATAGACTGCATCAATTCAACCTGGAAATCAGAGGAAGGATGGGAGGATGGTCCTGCATCACCAGGACCCTGCGGGACCAGCAGTCCTCATCACGCCACCTCTGTCACCCTCCTTTCCCCTAGCGCTGCTCAGCAACAGTTTTCCCGCACAGCTGGGAAAACTGCTGAGAGGTGGACGCAAGTGATATGTGAACACTTGGCAGCCCAGTCAAGGTCATGGAAGTGCTTTCTTTTGCTCCGATGGTTCCAGATGTAAAGCATCTTCTCAACTGTAAGGTGCAAGGCCTTACAACTCATGACAATGATGAGGAAGGTCATCAGAGAGTATTTAAATGGGAAAAGCTCGGCTTAAAAAATGTGTCCTTTCAGAGACTGCAGTAAGAAGGCAAATCGAATCAACCTCTTTGAGGGCTATTTGGCGCAATGTTCATCAAAAGCCTGTGTATGCCTGGTTGGGCTCGGTGGCTCATGAATGCAACCCCAGTGCTTTGCGAGACTGAGGCGAGAAGATCACTTGAGACCAGGAGGAGTTCAAGACCAACCTGGGCAACATAACAAGACCCCTGTGTGCCTTTTGGGCTAGCAAACATTCCTCCAAGAGATTTATCCTAAGGAAATAACGTAGGGTGTAGGAAAAAATGTGGATGCAAGAATGTTGACCAAAGCAACAAATGTATCCAAAACAATAAATTAAAAGCAACCTCCATGTCCAACAATAGGGGAATCACTTGGTAGAAAATGGTAATACTTTAATAGAAGGAAATATTATGCAACTGTTAATAATGAGATTGCAGAAATGTAAGTATCAACACAGAGATAACCATGATATGTTTTTGAGTGAGGAAAACCAGGCTATAGAAATCACATCATTTCATTTTTTAATTAAATAGGCATAGCAAAAGGTCAGGAAGGATATACTCCAAATTATTATCTAAGTGATGAAAATATGCATGGTTTTTATTTTCTTTCTTTTCCAAATCTGTAGGTTCTGATTGCCCTATAGTGCATATGTTTTGCTTTAGCAATAATAAAAAAATTTAAAAATACTGTAAAACCCTCAAGATGCTTGCCTGTAGTTGTGACATTTACAACTTATAAATATATACATATTTGTTTCTGGAACAATTGAGTCTCCTTTCCTGGCCTGTTATTCCCTGGCCTCACACCAAATGCAGTGCCCTCCTTCCTGTGAATCCTGGGAACTTTAAATTTCTATTTTCTACAGAAGTAGAAATTATTTATGGACTTAGTCAAGCCACCAAGAGAGCCTTGGCACCACTAAGTCCATGAAAATACAGTGAGGTTGCATTTGGTCCTTCCATTTTGGAATCTCATTCGGTGGAAATGGCTGGCTGGATTTTTATCAGATTTGAAGGGGACACTGGGATGGTATGACTTTGGGGTTGGGGGGCTTACAAGGCACTCACTTGGTAGGGAACTTGGGGGCATCTCGGGAATTTAAGGAAATGTTCTCCAGAGCAGCAGAAACTGGGATTCAACCAGAGGCCACCAGGAGATTCAGGTCAATGTAGCAAGACCCTGGGCAGGATCAGCAGACAGCAGCTTCTGATGTTAGACACAGGGCAGGCACTCTGTGTGGCTGGTGTTGAACAACATGAGCGACTACTTACTGCTAACAGGGGCAACTCGTCATCAATGCCCCTCGTGAGGGCAGCAGGGGCAAATCTACTTAATGACGAGCAGTGATTCCTGGGCAGGGGAACCACCTACTTGAGCCGGGTTTCTCCCTGCTCCTCCCTCTCCTACCAGCCCTTTCTCCATGTCACTACGTAGCTCTGCCATTTATCCAACTGCTCCACCCAAAACCCTGGAAGTCACCTGGACAATTCTTTCCCTCACCACACAGCCATGAGGGAGGCTTCTGTGCTGTGTCTAAATCTGCCAGACATTGACCACATGTTATACCCCACTGTGCCTAGTATGATTCTAGGTGCAAAAGAAGGTGTGCAACAGATATGCGTTAAATATTTAAATGCACCTTATAAAAGAGGCTCACATCTCTCACTAAGTTCTGTCTAAATATACTTCCAAAATATGTCTCCAATCCACCATCTTTCTCTTCTTCCTGGCTGAGTCCCAACCCCCAGCATCTCACACAGACAAACACACCAGCCTTGTCTGTAATCCATCCCCCACTCCAGCCAGGGGAAGCTTTTACAAAGGTATAAATCCACTCACAGCACTCGCTGCAGTAAACAGTGCACTGGTTTCTCACTGCCTGTGCAATACAACAATCTCCCCTCCTCTAGCCTAGCCCAGAAAGCCCTGAATGAGCCAGCCTATGCCTGCCCCTCTGGCCACATCTCTTCCAATGTCCCCTACTCGCTCTGCTCCAGACACACAGGCTCCCTTCATTCCCCAAACACGCCAAGCTTATCCCCACAACAGGGCTCCTTCTCCTCTTTCAGTCCAAACATCACCTCCTCGGAGAGGCCCTCCCTGATCACATCCTCTGACTTCATTCTCCACCACCACTTTCCACCCATCCCCGCTTTGGTTTTTATAGCTTTGATTGGTACTGAAATGATCCCTCTCTCTCTCTCTCTCTTTTTTTTTTTTTTGACAGAATCTTACTCTGTCACCCAGGCTGGGGTGCAGTGTAGCATGATCTTAGCTTGTGTAACCTGGAACTCCTGGGCTGAAGCCATTCTCCTGCCTCAGACTCCCAGGTATCTGGGACTACAGGTGCATGGCACCACACCCACTTAATTTTTATTTTTTATAAGAGATGAGGTCTTGCTATGTTGTCCAGGCTGGTCTTGAAGTCCTAGCCTCAAGCAATCCTCCTGCTTTGGCCTCCCAAAGTGCTGGAATTATGGACATGAGCCACTGTGCCTGGCCTTTCATTTCTTATTGTGCTGTCTTCCTGCTGCCATGTAAGGCTCTGAGAAGGCATCACTTCCCCATCTTGTGCATCAGCCTACTCCACACTTGGAACGGTACTTGGCACATAATAGGTGCTCGATAAAGTAATTCATTTGTTCATCCAACAAATATTTGTTGAGCAGATTTTCTCTACCAGACCGTGCATGTTTAATCCCATTTAAACCATTCTACACTTACCTAGGTGGGGAAGGTCTGGAGTTCAGAAAAGGGAAGTGACTTGCCCAAGGCCTCACAGTTTGTAGGCACGGAGCAGGGATTCTGGCTCAGATCCCTCTGCCCACCAAGCATCTCGAACCATTAATTCACAACCAAATTAAATGCAAATGAGCCAGTAGCTTCTTAAATAATGCCACGAGCCTATGACATGTCCCTCTCCCCACCACCAGGTCAGGAGGAGGAAGAAGCCACCAAGGGCCTCAGACTCACCGGGAATGGGCCAATATTTGAGTGCTTCAGTTCCAGGAGCAGCCTGTGAGAGGGGGAGGGGGGACTGAGACCACCAGATGCCCGACTAGCGTGAGAACCCAGTTTCTAGAGAGGAGAGACCCACTCTGGTGGATACTGCCCGGTTTTCCCACCCAGTATCCACTCCCCTTCCACCGGTCATAGCACCCCGATGTTTCCTTTGGAGAATTCATACATTCCCTGCATTGTTAGTACTGTTGACCCCACAATGAGCTCTGGGCCATACTGGCCAAAGAGCATAGTCCACCTCTGCTGCCACAGTCATTGCTGCAAGGATGTACCTCTGACCTATGATGGCCCAGTGCAAGTCAGTCCCAGGACTTCTGCTGGGAATATTGGGAATGAGGTATTCTCTTTTCTCTGGGAAAATAAGGAAACTCCTTGTGACTATTTTGCTGCCACTTGGTGACAGCCTGCTGGGCAATGAAGCCAGCACAGAGGATAGCAAAGCCAAGAGAGGGAGACAGATTCCCAAGGATATCATTTGAGCACCTGGGTCTTTCCTTGCCTGAAAACCTTGGATTTTTCAGTTATCTGAGCCAATATAGTATTTTCCCTTTATGGCCTTTATGACATTTTTTAACAGTGATCTCAGAGGAAGCGGGGAACATATGGCTGTTTATTGAAACCCAACCTTTCATTAGCTGTGTTGGGTGCTTTATCCCACTGAATCCCAGAAACATTACAAGAGGCAAGGGCCATTACACCTATTTTTACATATGATGAAACTGACACTAAGAGGTCAAGCAGTGGTCCCAGGTCACACAGCTAACAATCAGCAAAGCAGGGTTTCTTTTTTGTTTTCTTCTTTGAGATGGGGTCTCACTAGCTCAGGCTAGAGTGTAGTCACGGCTGCAGTGCACAGCAAAATCACAGCTCACTGCAGCCTCGACCCACCCTGGGCTCAGGTGATCCTCCCACATCAGCCTCCCAACTAGCTGGGATTACAGGTGTATGCCACCACATCCAGCTAATTTTTAAATTTTTTTTTTTGTAGAGACGGGGTCTCACTATGTTGCCCAGGCTGTAATAAAGCAGAGTTTTGGCCAGGCACAGTGAATCATTCCTGTAATCCCACCACTTTGGGAGGCTGAGGCAGGCAGATCACTTGAGGTCAGGAGTTCGAGACCAGCCTGGCCAACACGGGAAACCCTGTCTCTACTAAAAATACAAAAATTAGCCAGGTGTGGTGGTGGGTGCCTGTAGTCCTAGCTGCTCGGGAGGCTGAGGCAGGAGAATCGCTTGAACCCGGGAGGTGGGGGTTGCCGTGAGCTGAGATAATGTCACTGCACTCCAGTCTGGGTGACAGAGCAAAACTCTGAAAGAAAGAAAGAGAGAAGGAAGGAAGGAAGGAGGGAAGGAAGGAAGGAAGGAAGGAAGGAAGGAAGGAAGGAAGGAAGGAAGGAAAGAAAGAAAGAAAGAAAGAAAGAAAGAAAGAAAGAAAGAAAGAAAGAAAGAAAGAAAGAAAGAAAGAAAGAAAGAAAGAAAGAAAGAAAGAAAGAAAGAAAGGTTTCAAACAGGGCTCCTCGAAGGCAAAGCCCGGGTTGTCTCCAACACTGTACAAAGCTTGAAAACTTGCCCTTGCTCCTCAAGAGTCAGTAGCCCCAGGATTTCTGCTCCATGGATTCTCACACCCTATCCCCATCCCCTGCATATCCAGAAAGCCTGTGCTCAGCCCACACCCAGCTCTATCCTCTCCAGCTCCTTTACTCGAGAGGCCCGTGGGTGTTTCAGGAGAAATTAAATCTATACGTTTCTGAGGCAGTAACGCTTGTCAACACGATGCCAGGAGAAATGAGCCGCGCATAAACCTCTGGGGCCCGTCTCAAGGTGAAGAAGGATGGCTCGGTGCCAGGGAGAAGGTGGGACCGGGCAGGGATGTGGGTCAAGGCTGTGTGAAAACAGCACAAACGTGCTGAAGAGGCAGGTGCCAGGTCTAACTGCGGAGGGCCATCACATCTGCTTGCATACAGTGTTTCCTTCTCTCTGCCCCCCACTCTCTTCCTCTGTCTCTCTGAGCGTCTCCCTCTGTCTCTGCCTTTCCTTTTCTACATCTCTCCCTTCCCTTCCTTCGTGTCTGTCCCCTTCTCTGAGTGTCACTCTCTGTGTCTCTGTCTCTTTCTCTATGTCTCAACCTCCCTTTCTGTATTTCTTTTACTTTAAAAAAATCCATGTATTTATTTTGAGACAGGGTCTTGCTCTGTTGCCCAGGCTGGAGTACAGTGGCTCGAACATGGCTCACTGCAGCCTCGACCTCCCGGTCTCAACTGATCCTCCCACCTCAGCCTCTCGAGTAGCTGAGACCCCAGGCATGCACCACCACACCTGGCTAATTAAATTTTTTTTTTTTTTTTTGGTAGAGGCCAGGTCTCACTATGTTGCCCCGGCTAGTCTTGAACTCTTGGGCTCAGGTGATCCTCCCACCATGGCCTCCCAAAGTGCTGGGAGAGAGGCGTGAGCCACCATGCCTGGCCTGTATTTCTCTTTCTGCATTTCTGTTTCTCTTTCCCTCTTGCATATTGAGTGTTTATTCTGTCCCTGGAAGTGTTCTAAACATTTCAACACATATTAATACCTCATTTCAGCTCACAATGATGCTGTCAGCAAAGTAATTACTGGGCTTATTTTATTTTATTTTATTTTTTGAGACGGAGTCTCATGCTGTCTCCTAGGCTGGAGTGCAGTGGCATGATCTCGGCTCACTGCAACCTCCACCTGCCAGGTTCAAGCCATTCTCCTGCCTCAGCCTCTCCAGTGCTGGGATTACAGGCGCCCACCACCGTGCCCGGCTAATTTTTGTATTTTTAGTAGAGACGGGGTTTCACCATGTTGGCCAGATTGGTCTCAAACTCCTGACCTCAGGTGATCCTCCCTCCCAAAGAGGTGGGATTACAGGCGTGAGCCACCACTCCCGGCCTTACTGAGCTTATTTGACAGCCAGAGAACTGAAGTTGGCAGCATTTTGGTGCTTGCCAAGGTGAGCTGAACTTCAAACGCAGGCAGCCTCATGTCAGGGCCACACTCTTAACCACAAACTCCCCTGCCGGGACTCGAATCAGGGCCATGTGGATTCTAGAGTCTCCCAGCAGAGGATGGTGGTTAAAGTCCTGAGGATGGGGTGAGAAGAAGTTGAAGTGGGATTTTCTAGTGTCAAGGAAAGCCAGGGACATGGGACAGCTGGATGCTGTTGTGGTTCAGTGGGGATCATCAGCTGACGCTTCCCAGCCATGAGGACTGGCCGTGTCCCAGAAAACAGGACTGTCACTGCTAGAACTGGGACATTTATAGGTAAGCTGAGATGGTTGGTCACCTACAATGTGTGGCCTCGAGCAAGTCACTTTTTCTCTAAGCATCAGTTTCATGGTCTGCAAAATGGGGATACTGTGACCATTGCACACTCTTTGAGGTTTTAATGTGATGAACCAACAGGAAAGCAACAATGCAGTGCTTCTGTACATCACAGGGCCACTGCCATCCCATGGACACCAAAGACAGAGGGGCAGCCCCCTCCTCCCCTCACAGGCCCACTTACCTATCCACCTTGAGCTTTCCAACAAGCCTGTCGGACTTGGCACCAACCTCCATGGAAGCAGTCGTGTGCTGCCAAAACAACAACCCAGGGTGAAGCGCCCCGACCCAGGCGCCTGGCTGCAAGCCTCCAAACCGAGAAGGGTCAGCTTCACAGCAGCTCAGCAGGGCAGCGCACACAGTGGGGTCAGGCCTGCAGAGCCGGAGGAGTGGGGAGACTTCCCTTGGCTTTGTGGCTGTTGAGTCCTAAACTGTCAGCCAAATTCCATTTTCTCTCTCTACTTCCAGGACCATTTCAGAGTTCTTGGGCCACTCTTGGAGGGGCTACGTAAGACAGACCTCAGGGCTGCAGTCCAGGGTAGCCCTGTTCTCACAATCCCTCATTCATCAATTCATTCAAAAAATATGAGGAGGAAGTCCTGGGTTCCCACCTCAGCTGTTCTGTGCAGTCTGTGTGGCCTTGGATGACCCCTCAGGACCTATTCTGTCTGCAAAGTGGGAATAACAGGTCTCAGCTTGGGAGACCACGTAGACTTGCCTGAGGCCTCTAAATGCTTCCTGGTGCAGAGAGTGTCTGAACCACGCCCTCAGTGGCCGTATGGGTGCCACCATATCTTTGTGGCGTGATGGAGTGATCAAAGGGATGAATGGATAAATCAACCATGGAGTGAAAACTGAGGCAAATGAAGGATTAAAAAATATGTGAATGAAGGAATAACAAAGGTATGCATGAATGAATACATGATGGATGAATAAATGAACAAGTATGCAAATGAATGATCAATTGAACAAAGGCATAAGTAAATGAATAATTGAATAAATGAATGCATGTGGGAATCAGAAAAGGCATATTTCAAGTCAACAATCTAATACATAACTGAATGAATTAATAATTGAATGAATGAACAAATACACAAATGCATAATTGAATGACTAAAGATATAAGTGAATGAATTGGAAACAGTACACATATTTCAAGCCAATATGGAATGAATAATTGAATGAAGGAGAAATTGACCAAATGAATACTTGAATGAATAAGTAAACAGATGCACTAGTGAATGGCTGGGGGAATGAATACCTTCAGGAGCCGGCACCGTTGAGTACAGTGACTCAAGTCTCAGGCTCTGGAGTGACACAGTCCAGGTGTGAATCCGGACAGGATTCACATGATCTCCTGACTCCAAAGACAGTGCTCTTGGGACTGTCTGGGGCTCCTCATCTGTCCACACCCAGGAACAGCTTACCATGCCAATCAGGAAGAGGGAAGCCAGGGAGGAGTTGGGGAGGACGGCAAAGGTCTGGACGTCCACGGCAGGGTAGAAGGTAAGGCCGGTGGGCTGCACGGACAGCTGTGGTGGGGTAGAGGCTGAGACGTGAATCTGTATCTTCATGTTGGGAAACATCTTGGCCACCTGCAGCCCCCAGTGGAGACAACCAACGAAAGGAGGAGTTTCTGTTAAAATGTTTATGAATCCTATCTTGGCCTGCCCCTGCTTAAATACCTTCATTGTCTTCCCGTTGCTCTTAGAATAAATCCTAAGATTGCACAGTCTGCCAGCTGGCACCCTGCCAGCCTCACCACACGTGCCTCTGCCTCTTGTCTTCCATCTTCAGCCACACGGAACTCTTTCTGTGCCTCTAACTCAACAAGCTTTCTTGCCATCTAAAACCCTTTGCACTCTCTGTTCCCCCTTGTTAGATGCTTTTCCTCGCATTCTTCTCTCTCGGCTTTTTCCCTTCCTTCAGGTCTCTGCAGATGTTACTTTCTCAGACAGCAGTAGCGGCTTCAAGGGGGAACTAAAGAGGGCATTGATGACCTTCTTCCCGTCTCTCTTAGTCTCTGATCTTCCCCCAGTTAAACCCACAGTCTGAGTAAAAATAATGTGATTGTTATGCAAAGAAGGTTCAAGACAACACTCCTGGATACCCCTACCGGCAACACCTCTCCCCTCAGCCAGAGCTTCTCTGTATAGAAATTTATGGGGTTTTACCACCAGAGATGCTGCTATGAGAATGTTTGTGTCCCCCCAAATTCATATGTCAAAACCCTAATTCCCAGTGTGGCTGCATTTGGAGAAGGGCCTCTAAGGAAGTAACTGAGGTTAAGTGAGCTCATAATGGTCAGTCAGGCCCTGATCGGATAGAATTAGTGTCCTTATAAGAAGAGACACCAGAGAGCTCTCTCCCACCCACCACCATGCATGCATTGAGAAAAGGCCCTGTGAGGACACAGCAAGAAGGAGGCAGTCTACAAGCCAGGAAGAGAGCCCTCACTAGAAGCCAAATCTGCTGACACCTTAACCTTGAACTTCCAGTCTCGAGAGCTATGAGAAATAAATTCTGTTATTTATGCCACCTGGTCTGTGGCATTTTGTTATGGTAGCCTGAGCAGAAAAAGACAGAGGCCCTCCTTGACCACCTTGTCTAAAGTAACCTCATCCACCTGTTGGCTTCACTGGTAACAGTACACATTATTTTTGTTATTGTTTTGGGTATCTGGATGACATTTTTCTCTCTCTCTACTGGTCTGGGAGCTCCAGGAGGGTAGGGAGCTGGCCTATTTTGTTGGGTTCCCAGCACAGGGCCCCAGGCACATGGTGGGCATTCAATAGAAATGTATTGCATGAAAGATCCTCCCTCCACCACCTGCCAGCATCTACTCCCACACCTGATCAACTGGGCACTTGGAGCCTTTCTCTGTTCTGGGGATGAAGCTGTTTCTACCCTTTCATGCTGGGTTGCTTCTGGATCTTGTGTGTGTATGTTGGGTGGAGGGGTGGGTCTCCTTATCCACTCAGCAAAGCCCTGTCCTCCCAGAACCCCCGGGCTCACTAAAGGAAAGCAAGGTCTTTCATACCTCAGGTAGGAAGTTTCCAAAGAATTTGGTTGTCAGTCGAAATTTGGACTCCTTTGGAATCTGTAGCAAGAGATGAGAAAAGGATCTTGGAGGATGCTGTTATAGACGGAGTGGAGGGGGTGAGTTCTATAAGGGGGTGAGAGGCTGACTGCACGCACAGACAGTGGCCAGCCCCTATGTGACAACAGAGCACTGACCCATAAATTCTGCAGCAACCAGCCTGGAAGCCAAGCCACACCTTCTGCAGCAGTTGGCCCAGAATGGTTAGGAGCTGGTCAGTGACCGCCTGCTTGCTTTTTGCTCCTGAGAAAGCCCAATCTGCCCTCAAACCAATCTCATAGGATGCCACATTAAGGCTAAGGCAGAGTCTGCCTCTGCCTTAGCATGATGCTAGGACTGGATGACAGAGTCTGACAAGTACTCATCAATGTAGCCCTTTCGTTTCTTGATTCATTACTTTCTACATTCAAAGCTCTGTGTTCGGTCCTCTCATAGACTAATATCTCATTTAATCAGGCTTTACTATCTCATGGAATCCTCATGACACCCTTTGGAGAAAACCAGTTATTGGTGTTTTACAGAAGACAAAACAAGTTCTGAGAGGTAGAGTAATTGACCTGGGCCACCCAGCTGGAGAGGGGTGGGGCCGATATTGGAACTCAGCTCTAGCTGACTCTAGAGTCAACACCTTAACCTCCCTCAATGTAAGAAAAGCTTTTTCCAGATTTGTCTGGAAGGGCTGCAGGACTCTGGGTCCAGTATTCTTCCCACACCCACCCACAGCCCAGCCTTACCATGTCATCTCTAAGGGTCATCTTCAAGACCCCAGCCTGTTGGTATACAAGCCCGGCTGTGTTGAAGAAGTAGTCTGAGAGGCCCAGGTATACCATGTGGTCATGGGCAGCAGGAAACTCCATCACTGGTGGAGCAAAGGGAGGTGGATTGTGGTGGTTCTGACTGTAAAACTCCCCCTGGGGGTAGAGGCAACAGAGTGAACCCAGATATTCTTCAGGAATTATAAGTCAATATCTCCATCCAGGAAAAAATGGGCTGAAGACACCACTTGTACACTTGCAAAGGAAAAAGCAATGACCAGAAGTTAACAGTAGCATCAAATGCCTCCTGGGCATTAGTTTCTAAGTGCTTTTCATGCCAGTCCTGGGAAGGCAGGTGTAATTATGATCATCGTATAGGAGAGGACACTGAGGCACATGGAGGTGAAGTGACTTGCCCAAGGTCACACAGCTGGTAAGTGGCAGAGCCAGAAATTGAACCCAGGCCTCCAATGTCCAGTGAACATTCTCCTAACCACTCCATTGTCTCAACCTCAACCTTGCTAGTAAGCACAGAAGCCCTATGAAAAGAACAGTGAAATCTTGTTTGTTTCATCTGTAAAGTTAGCAAAATGGGAAAAGAGGTCTATTGTTTTGAGTGTTGTGTGTGCTTTAAACTGATGCTATCTAGTGTTTGGTGAGAGCATTCATAAGCTTCTAGGGTTGCTCTTTATGTTTCTGAAAAGCAATTTGACAATATGTTGCAAAAGCAGATCATTTTTTAGCAAATAAATGTTGAGCTTAAAAAACCAAATTATAGATGGATACATATGGTAGGATACCACTTACCTAAAATTTAAAGGCCCATAAAAAGTATAAAAACACAGGCAAGAGGGACACACACCAACATCATCAGCATGGTTCTGGGGTGTGGGGAGAGGTACTCAAGGGGGCCTCCTTAGTTATTTCTACAATGTTTTTTATTTTTTTAAAAATCAGAAGCAAATATGACAAAATGGTAAGATTTCTTAAATCTGTGTGTTGGGTACTTGGAAGTGTATAGCATTCTCTGTACCTTATAATTATTTTATTACTTAAAATTAACAAACATAACCTCCATATTATGGAATACATGCAACTCTTCATAATAATAAGATGGACTGGGCGCAGTGGCTCACGCCTGTAATCCCAGCACTTTGGGAGGCCAAGGCAGGTGGATCACCAGAGGTCAGGAAATTCATACTAGCCTGGTCAATGTGGTGAAACCCCATCTCTACTAAAAATACAAAAAATTAGCCAGGCGTGGTGGTGGGAGCCTGTAATCCCAGCTGCTGCTGAGGCTGAGGCAGGAGAATCGCCTGAACCTGGGAGGCAGAGGTTGCAGTGAGTGGAGGTCGCGCCATTGCACTCCAGCCTGGGCAACAAGACAAAACTGTATCTCAAATAATAATAATAAAGATGGACCTATGTACTGACTAGAAATCATCTTTAATACATATTGTTAAGTGAGAAAAGCAAGGAGAAGAACAGTGTGTATCCATTCATGTAGATCATCAGCAAAATCTAGATGGATTTTCTTATGCATTTATGTGAGTGCTTAGAACCAGAGACCTGGGAAGTTAACACACTCCATGGTTGTCAGTGATCAACTCTGGGCAGGAGCCCAGGAGATAAACAGGACCTTTCTTATTCACTGAAGATAATTACTTATTGTTTTAATCTTTTACTCTGTTGTTTCACTTAGATATATGTGGGTATTCATATTTTTTTCTTAGTATGCCATTTGGTCTAGCAATTCCACTTCTAGGAAATGCTCAAGGATGGACAGAGACACAATTGCAAGGATGATCACTGCAGCTTTGGTTACGTTTGTAGAAAAAAATGGAGAGCCCAAGTGTCCCAGGAGGGAGCACTGTGCTCGTACCTTATCCCAAGCTGTCCGCTGAAAAACCAAGCAGCCAGTAAAGGGCTGCAAGAGGATATTTTGTGGATGGCAAAGATGTTCCTATCACATGTATCGATTTTTTAAAGTTGTAAAGCAGAATATATAATATGACACGTGCAAAATATATGTCTGTGTGTATTTTGTTGTCTGTATGTGAGTACATGTGTGTGCATTTTTTCCTGTTTCTATATTGTGGGTTTTGTGTGTATTTGTTTTTATGCCTATATATGTGTACATTTGTTTCTCTCTCTCTCTCTCTCTCTCTCTCTCTCTCTCTCTCTCTCTCTCTGTGTGTGTGTGTGTGTGTGTGTGTGTATCTTCTTCTGTTTCTGCAAAGACAAGGGTTGGAGGGATCTACACTTGTTTATTGATGGTGCTTATCTCTAGGTTGTAGATTCGGGTAATTCCTCTCTCTCTTTTTCTTTCTTTTCCTTCTTTCCTATATTTATTTCTGAATTCCTCTGCAGTTTCTAAATTTTCTTTTTCACATTGAATGTGTTTTGAAACAAACAAACTGTAAACAAAGAGGCAAATCACCAATGTGGAAGGACTGAAGGAGGCACAATCCAGGATGAATTTCAGAGTGGGACCCACCCTTGCTGGGGTGGTAGGGAAGGCTGCTCTGGGAGTGACAGCTGAGTGAAGACCCACGTGGAGTACTATAAGAAGCCAGCAGGGTAGAGGTGGGCATTGGGAAGGAAGGGAGTACCAGGCAGAGGGAACAGCTAGGACAAAGACCCTGAGGTGAGAGGAAGCTTAACCTGTTTGAGGAAGTGTAAGGCCAGTGTGCCTGGTTGGAGGGTGGTGAGTAAGGGAGGGAGCAGCATGCAATAAAACTCCATCCATCCATCCATCCATCCATCCATCCATCCATCCATCCATCCATCCGTACATACATACATACATCCTTCCTTCCATCCGCCCACCCACCCACCCACTTACCCACTTATCCATCCATCCATCTATCCATCCATCCATCCATCCATCCATCCATCCATCCATCCATCCACCAGTACACCCACCCACCCATCCACCTACCCACCCACCCATCTACCCACCCACCCATCCATTCATCTGCCCACCCATCCACCTACCCATCTATCCATGCATCCATCCATCCACCCATCCAAACACCAATACACCTACTCACCCATTCACCTATCTGCTCACCCATCAACCCACCCACCCACAGATCTATTCATCCACCCACCCACCCACCTACCCATCCATCCACCAATACACCCACACACTCACTCATCCACCTACCCACCCACCCACCTACCCACCCACCCATTCATTCATCCACCCACCCATCCAACCACTTATCCATCCATCCATCCATCCATCCATCCATCCATCCATCCATCCACCAATACACCCACCCATCCACCTACCCACCCACCCATCTACCCACCCACCCATCCATTCATCCACCCACCCATCCACCTACCCATCCATCCACCAATACACCCACACACTCAACTATCCACCTACCCACCCACTCATTCTTTCATCCACCCACCCATCCACCCACTTACTCATCCATCCATCCATCCATCTATCCATCCATCCATTCATCCACCAACACACCCATCCCCCCATCCACTTACCCATCCACCTGTGTACCCACCCACCCATCCATCCACCCATCCACCTATCCAACTACCCATCCATCCATATATCCATCCACCCATTCATCCATCCAACAAATAATTTATTGAGCACCTACTATGTGCCAAGCATTGGTCTAGGTGCTGCACATATGGTAGTGAACAAAGCAGTTGCAGCTCCTTCTCCCTCATCATAGTGAGGGAGACTGACTTGAGACTGTGCGTGTGTGTGTATTGGTAATAAAGCAGGATGTGGGGGAAGAGGAGAGAGCTATTTCAGCGAGAGTGATCTGGCAAGGCATCTCTAGGGAGGGAGTATTTGAGCAAAGACTTGAAGGAAACAAGGGAGAGTTGTGTGGAAACCTGGGGAAGAGCACCCAGGTAGAGGAGAAAGCAAGGGCAAAGGCCTTGGGGAGGGGCAGGCATGGTGTGTTTCAGGAATAGCGGGGAGGCCAGTGTGACTGGAGCAGGGAGAGGCGGGGAGAGTAGAGAGGGTGGTGGTGAGTCAGATAGGAAGTGGGGGACATTGTAAAATTTGTTTCCAAGGACTGGGGAGCCCTGGAGTGTCTGAGACAGAAGTGTGAGGGTGTGTGGTTCTCAGTGTCAGACTCACCTTCATCTGTACATCCAGGGTCTCAGCCATGGTTGTTGGAGGTGCCACCAGCCCATAGTTGATTCCAGCCACAGCATCTATTTTGGTCATTACTAGAGAGAAAGATGGACCATGAGTTAGCTCCCATGGCAGCATCCCTGGAAACTGAAATGCAGGATCAGAATCCCCTAAAATTGGATCAAGAACTACAGTGCAAGTTCCATTCCCACCTCCTCCAGGGAGCCCTCCTTAAGGGAGCTCGCCTTAAGGGAAAATGAACCCACACCCCACATTCACAGACACCCCCTTACTCTCTTCTTCCAACAGCCCTGAGATGAGTGGCTAAGACACAGGGTCAAGGGCACAGAGAGACCTAGGCTTGAACCAAACTCTGGATGACCTTGGACAAGTCCTTGCACTTCTCTGAGTCATTTTTTGGTCATTTGTAGAACAAGAGAATTCTAGTGACCTCAAAGATGCTGGGAGGGTTTTGAGAGAAGGTGGATGCCCAATGTCCTGTCCATGCAGAGGCTCAAAAGCCAGGGAGGATCATTGTTAGGATCATTGGTAATAGCCCAGGCTGAGCCCTGGCTGGCTCAAGTCTGAAGAGTTTCTCTGTTTCCCAGTGGTAATCAATGAGAGTTAAATAAACATCAGCCCTTCCTTTATCCCTTTTCTCAGCAGAGAATAAACCAAGGCTCAGAAATCCAAGTTGTCCAGTGACTGGTGAGGGATGAAGCTGGGATTCAGACCAAAATCTTTTTCCTGCCTCGTGAGGCCAAACCCTGGGCACTGCAGCTGCATCGAACCTGCCCAGGATGGGCTCCTGTTCTGGAGGAAGAAAATGCCTCATAAATGGGCATATACTATGTGCCAACCATGCAAGCATTCACAGCGAGGTAGTCCTGAGAGCAGCTGAAAGCCCCGGCTCTGGAGTGAAGGGAACCTTAGCTGCAGATTTGGATCTTGCTTCTGCCTCTTGATGGCTTCGTGACTCTGGACAAGTCTCACCTACTCTTGAGCCTCAGGTTCCTCATGGTTTTTGTTTTTTTGTTTTTTGTTTTTCTGAGACAGAGTCTCGCTCTGTCATCCAGGCTGGAGTGCAGTGGCATGATCTTGGCTCACTGCAACCTCTGCCTCCTGGGTTCAAGTGCTTTTCCTGCCTCAGCCTCCCAAGTAGCTGGGATTACAGGCACCTGCCATGAGGCCTGACTAATTTTTGTAATTTTAGTAGGTACAGGGTTTTCCCATGTTGGCCAAGCTGGTCTTGGACTTCTGACCTCAGGTGGTCCGCCTGCCTTGGCCTCCCAAAGTGCTGGGATTACAGGCGTGAGCCCGGCCAGGTTACTCTTGTTCCATTGTGAGTTACGGGCTAGGGGACAGGGGGATAGGGGTGAAAAATGAGGAGAATAATGCTTCTCTCAGGGGAGTGTTGGCAGACTGAGAGGGGACAATTTCCTGAGTGCCTACCACAGTTCTTTGCAGCTTGCCAAGTACTTGGGGGTGAAGATTATTGTCCCCATTTTAAGGACATGGAAACTGAGATCCAAAAAGAGGTGACCAATATCAGATCTCAGGCCAGTCATGTGTCTCTGGCCTTAGAGAGCTGGGGGTATTTGGCTGTTTGGCCCTTGCAGAGCTAAGGGAATGAGACGGTATGGGCTGTTTGTCCTCCTCACTTCTGGACCTAGCACAAGGACTTGATCTGATGCTAGCTGCCACTTGAAAATAATCTACTCTTCTCATTCCCACCCAGGCCCAGGGCTGTCTGGGAAACTTGCCAGCCCCATCACATCCACCCTGACATCCTCACACCCTCCCCTTTCTGTTCCTTTCTATCCTTGATCCTCATCCAGCCCTCACCTGGCAGAGTCTGGAAATAAGGTTGCAGCTCGGAGGATACAGAACTGGTTACTTTCTCACAGACCTGGGGAGAACCAAACAAGTAATCAGTAAGGTCTTCCCATAGTGAAAAATGTCCCTTGGCAATAATGGGCCAGATATGCCTTGCTTTCCTTGAATGTTTTCTTGAAAATTATGTAGCCAATCAAGTTTCCCTTTTCTTTTTGGCCACCAGGAAGCTCAGAGTTGAACATGTAGCTTAGCAATAATAACTGTATGTGACTGTATGGCCTACATAACTGCATTCTATTTCCTGCCCTGTGTGTGGAACTTTCCTGATGGGTGTTTATGTTTTCTATTTTATAAGGTGATTTGTTGTTGTTGTTGTTGTTGTTGTTGTTGCTATTTTGTTATTTCTTTTGTTTCTGTTTGATTTTGCTGTCTCAGGTCCTTTGTGGAATGAGGTAGTAAACAAATACGAGGTAGTCAATGGCCAGCCTTCCCTTATCCGGGCTTCTGGGAGCATGGACAGGTTTCCTATTTAACTAGGTGGGCACCCTCACGTTTGATATGTATGGCCAGAGAAGCCATTCCCTACCTGCCTTTGCCACCCCACCCCATCCCCCTGTCCCCTAGCCCGTGACTCACAATGGAACAAACAGTAGCCTGAGAAGATCTGTGTTGGGTCACACACTGACTTTGACACTGAGAAAGTTGTTCCATTTATCTAGACCTCTCTTTTTTCATCTGTAAAATGGAACGTGGCAAATTATATTTTTCATTCCATTTGCTCTTCTGTAATGTGGCCTTGCCACACCCCCACCAAGAGATGGAGTCTGTGAACTTGCCACTAGAATCTGGGCTTGGCGACTTGCTTCTAAGCAACAGTACACAACAATACACCTCATCTTTGTGTAACTTCAGAGGTGAGGTCATAAAAGGCTATGCAGAACCCACTCAATGATATGAGAAGCCCAAGTCCCATGTAGGGGCCATGGTAGTGGCTTGGGTCAATAGTCCCAGCAGAGCTGAGACTTCAAGTCTTCCTAACCCAGGCACCAGAGATGGAAGCAAGGAACCCTCCAGGTAATTCTAACATGGAACTTTGGAGTCTTCTGAGGTGAGGCCCCACATCTCATGGAGCAGAGAGCTCAGCCATCCCTGTCATGCCCATCTGATTTCCTGATGCACAGAATCCATGAACGTTAACAATGGTGGTTGTTTTATGATACCAAATTTTCAGTTGTTTGTTTTCAAGCAATAGACAGCTGGAATATAGGATTTAAACCACAGCCTTCCCCTCACTAAGAGACTGGGGCTGGGGTTGGTGGTCAGACAAGCTCCTTCCCTCCCTCTCCCGATGTTGCTCTCGAATGACCTTCCCCTCAGTAATCCAGCAGAGTCTCTTCAGTCCCTGCCTTTCTCAACTACTGGGTAGCTCCTGTGTGGTTGCCCATTCCCTTCTAGAAACACTCCTTCTAGAGTCCTGTGACCAAGGCCTTCTGCTCTCTTCCTATCCCCTATAGGCTTTTCCCCAGACTCCTTTGCAAGCTCTTCCGCCTTCACTGAAGATGTGGGAGCTTCTCTGGGCTTTCTTCCTGGCTCCCTGTCCCTTCCACTTAGGCCCTCTTCTTGAGCCATTTCAGGCATCCCCACGGTCCCTGCAGCAGGTGCTGCAGCGCCTCACCCACACTCTCTGGACTGCGCTCGGAAGTGCCAAGAAGTTAGGTCTCTAAGAACAGCCTTCAATGAAAGAAGACTAGGAGGTGGTAGACAAATACCCCAGCCTTCTTCCCGCTTCTGGAACAATTCTGAGGTGTGCTCCCCACCCTTCTTCTGAGACTTGCCAGCAGGACTGAGTCCCAGTTGCCCATAGCAGCAACTCACTCAGTAAAGCCCCTTCCCTGCCTCCCGACCTCCTCACTGCGCTGCCTGGGAACCCCTCCCAATAAATGACTTGCACCCAAACCCTGTCTCAGCATCTGTCTTTGGGAGCCCAGGTGAAGTCACCTCCACTGCTCCCAACATGTAGCCAGTACCCAGGCCTTACTTTGCAACCCGGGCTTCACCTCTTAGCTCCAGCCTGGGGACCCAGATGACTCATGGACAACTGTCCCTGGGTGTTCTACTTGTCCCTAAGGCTGGCACATCCCAAACCAAACTCCTCAGGTTCTTACTCCTCCTTAGGGTTGGCTGCACCATCTGCCTAGAGGTCACCTCTATCCTCCCCTATCCCTCCTTCTACACTGTCAATCAAGTTATTTTTCCTGGGGAATGGAGGGAGGAAAGGGGAAGGAGTGAAGAGGGGAAGATAAAGAAGGAAGAAAGGGAGAAAAGGAGAAAGGGAAGGAAGGTAGAAAAAAAGTAAAGAAAGAAAAGAAAGAAAGAGCTAGGTGCAGTGATTCATGCCTATAATCTCAGTACTTTGAGAGACTGAGGTGGGTGGATCACTTGAGGTCAGGAGTTCGAGACCAGTCTGGCCAACATGGTGAAATCCTGTCTCTATCAAAAGATACAAAAATGAGCCAGGGATGGTTGCAGATGCCTGTAATCCCAGCTACTCGGGAGGCTGAGGCAGGAGAATCTCTTGAACCTGGGAGGCGGAGGTTGCAGTGAGCTGAGATTGTGCTACTGTACTTCAGCTAGGCAACAGAGCGAGACTTCATCACCAAAACAAAACAAAACAAAACAAAAAAGAAAGGAAGAAGAATGGGAAGAAGGAAAGGAAGGAAGGAAGGAGGGAAGAAGGAAAGGAAGGAAGGAAGGAGGGAAGAAGGAAAGGAAGGAAGGAGGGAAGAAAGAAAGGAAGGAAGGAAGGAGGGAAGACAGCAGTGGGAAGGAGGGAAGGAGAAAATTTGGTTTCCCTGAAGTGTGTTTCTACCACATAAGGCTCTTGAAGTCTTAAGAGGACCTGGACTGGCATTCTCCGAGGAACCTGCGTCTCTTCTCCAAATGACCCAGGAACAGAGGGCCGCGCAGCTGGCAGCTGGGGCTCTGCTGGACTCCTGAGCTGCACCTCAGGCATTGTCACCAGTGTTGCTCACCTATCAGGGCCAACAGATGGCTCCAGATCACAGCAAATCCTGATGGGAGCCCAGCTCCCTCCCTGCTCTTCCCTTCATGCACACTTTGTACTGACACAGGCTCTTCCTTCTCTCAGACACCCGTCCTACACACTGTCTTCCCTAGGGGCAGACTCCCTGGCTCACTCCTCACCATTTCCAGCCCCTCCTGGTATCATGACATCTCATTCCTTCCTTCATTCATTCATTCAGGCCAGTACCTGCTTCTAAATCGGATCTTATGATTAAGAGCAAGGCTCATCTCTGAGGCAGGGGAGCCTGGATTTGAATCCAAGCACTATTACTTCCGCTTTCTGTATCTCAGTTTACTCACCTGTAAAATAGGAATAATCATGGAATCTCTCTCACAGGGGATTAAGTGTCAGAATGTGTGGATCAAATGCTGGAATCCACGGAAAGAGTTCTTAGCATAGTGTCAGATCACTATAAACACTCCGTATATTTTATGGGCCAACATCATCACCATCCCCACCATCACCATCACCATCACCATCATCAGTTTCACTATCACCATTGAAACTGCCCAGGATGAGCTCCTGCCTTGGAGGAAGGAAATGCCTATTAAATGGGCATATGCTTACCACCATCACCATCACCATCATCAGTCTCACCATCACCATCATCATCATCATCATCCCCACAATCACCATCATCAATCTCACTATCACCATCACCCTCATCATCATCTCCACCATCACCATCACCATTATCATCATCCCCACCATCACCATCATCATCCACACCATCATCATCATCATCCCCACCATCACCATCATCATCATCCCCACAATCACCATCATCAACCTCACCATTACCATCATCATCATCACCACCATCACCATCATCAACCTCATAATCACCATCAACCTCATTATCACCATCATCAACCTCACCACCACCATCATCATTATCACCATCACCATCATCATCATCCCCACCATCACCATCATCAACCTCACCATCACCATCACCATTGTCATCCTCACCATCACCATCATCACCATCATCCCCACCATTACCATCACCATCATCAACCTCACCATCATCATCACCATCAACAGGACCAGCAGCTTTACTACTTATTAGCTTGGCTGCTATAGAGGGGCCACTTTTAAATGGTACTAAGAAATAATCGTAATTGTTCCAAATGTTAAATATTATCTCAACTCTCTTCTCAGACTATTACTTGATTATACAGACAGCTGAACTGTGGGTGAGCTAGCCTAGTGAGTGAGCACATTTTCTGCATTATCTCATGAATCCTTACAGTGCCTTGGTAAAGAAAGTATTAATGTCCTCTTTTTTTTTTTTTTTTTTTTTTTTTTTTTTTTTTTTTTTTTTTTTTTTGAGACAGAGTTTCGCTCTTGTTGCCTAGGCTGGAGTGCAATGGTATGATCTTGGCTCACCACAACCTCTGCCTCCTGGGTTCAAGTGATTCTCCTGCCTCAGCCTCCCAAGTAGCTGGGATTACAGGCATGTGCCACCACGCCCGGCTAATTTTGCATTTTTAGTAGAGACAGGATTTCCCCATGTTGGTCAGGCTGGTCTTGAACTCCTAACCTCAGGTAATCCACCCACCTCGGCCTCCCAAAGTGCTGGGATTACAGGCGTGAGCCACCACGCCCAGCCTAATGTCCCCATTTTACAGATGGTAAAATTGTGGTTCAAGAAGGTCAAGTCATTTCCTCAAGGTTACACAGCTAGTTAAGCCCTGGAGCCAGGGCCAAAAATTACCCCAAGACACTACCCTGAGACTTTGGCTGGGGATTGTCCTGCTCATTGGAACTGTCCCATCTAATCCCAATCGAGCCACTGGCTCCATTCTTGCCATGTGACTCTAAAACCCATTCTACAGTCCACTATGTTATGCGTTTTGACAAACATGCATTGATTTCTTGCTTTTTAAGCTTTTGACACAGTATCTTCAGATAGATGATCTCACATGATTGATGTCCCCCTACCTGTTTAGTGTCTTTAACAAGGAAACCAACGTCTTCCACCTAGAAGACCACACGAGCCTCCTCAGTGGTCTCCTTGCCCCTACTCTTGGCCCCTCCAGTCATTCCCACAGCGGACAGGGAAATTGTTCTAAAGCACAGATCTGGCCAGGTCACCCCCTTGCCTAAAACCTTCAATGACTTCCATTGCCCTCTGGAGAGAGCCAAAACTCATTGCTTTTTGAGACAGGCTTAGATGATTCTTAAAAACTGATAATTTGTTAATGGAAGACCAGCCGAATGAATGGCCTCGTCCCTTATCTGAAGTATCTGGGTTGTGGATTTAGGCTGTGGGCACGGTTGGAGGAGTGCTGGCTGACACCTGTCCCTTATATTAGTCCCAGCCTCAGGGAATGGGCTACTACTGGGGTTTGGCCAAAGCCCAGAAATGTAGCTTCATCAATGGCATTTGTTCTGAATGGGGAGCATCAAGGAAGGAACTTGGGGTGGGGTGGGGTGGAGGAAGGAGTCTACCAGGGGTATGGGAAGAGAGGGAGGCAGGAAGAGAATGGTACTTTCTCAGCAAGGAGGAAGGCTGGGGAAAAGCAGAGGTGGCCCAAGCAGGCATGAGGGAACGTTTGCTGGGAGTGTGGGAAGTGATCATCTCTTGGTCTCTTGGTGGACTCTTCAGCAAAACATACACGACTGGCTTTTAGAGCTGGGGTTGTGGTTTCAAAGGGCTATAAGAAGTACCAAGGGGTCTGGAGTGACAGCAGAGTGTCCAGAGAAGGGGGAGGTGTGTGGTCACTGAGGGCCCTTCCCCTCTGTTCGCTGATGGGGCTCCAAGCCCCTCCTACCTGGCTGTTCAACTTGTTTCGAAGCGTAGACTCAATTTTTTTGCGGAAGAGTCGGATCAGCCACCTAGAGATGGACAAGTAGGGAGATAGATGAGGCTTTTCGGTTGTCCCTGGGCTGGATTCAGGAGGCTGCCTCATCTCAAAAGCTTTCTTCCCTCCTGGAAACAGGCCTTGGCACCCTCGCCCCTGAGCTCTTACTGCACACACCCCATCAGATGCCCAATTTAGTGACCTGTTCATGAGGCTATTTCCTGAATCCCTGCATGGCTGGGCCCCTGCCCCAGTCTCATTCCTCACCAGCCCCCTTCTTCATTGCACACCAGCCACACTGGCCTGCCATGTCCTCTCTCCTGTGTGTTCTTCCACCACCGTGCCTTTGCACATGCTGTTCCCTCTGCTTAAAACTCCCCCGTCCCTAACACGTCCCTCACTAATGCCTACTTATCCTTTCATCTCAGTTCAAATGTCATTTTGCCAAGGAAGAATTGGCCTGTCCCCAGATGGGGTCAGAGCCTCCGGTTCTCTGTGTTCATAGAAGTTTGTACCTTTTTTTTCTTAATTCTTATCTCCTTTTGTAATTCTGTGTGAGCCACTCATTCATGCAATGCTTTGGTTAATGATTTTCTTCCCCACTGGGCTGAAAACTTGAAGAGAACAGGACTGTGTGGCTGAGTCTGGGGTGAAATAGACCTGCACTTGAACACTCATCAGCTGTAGCAACTTAAGCTATTGCCTCTCTCTCCATGCCTTTGTTTTCTCCCCAGAAAACGGGGTGATAATAGACTGATCTCACAGTTATGGTGTGGCTTGAATGAGATGAGTGTGCTCAAATCAGTGCTGGGCACAGTCAGCCTCTGACAAATATTAGCTCTTACTAAGTTTTCATTGGTCACTCATTTCCTGACCACGTTGCACAAGCCTGGTGCAGATCGGAGTCTCACTAGATATTTGTTGAATGGATGGATAGATGAATGCCTGCAGATTTGTGATGACGATATAATTTAGTGCATATGTAACGTGCTTAGTAGGAGCCTGGGACATAGTAAGTGCTCAGTTAAGTCTGCTGAATGAATATGGAATAAACAAATGATGCCTTGAGAAAGAGAATGTCTGCTTCATCTGTGGACCCCTGGCTCCCGTGCCATGCCTGAGGCCTCTGAGCAAGGCCTGGCATGCAGGTGGCACTCTGGGTGTGTTTTCGGAATACAGGGATGATTGGGAGAGTTCTTCTTTAGGTCCCTCCTCCCAGCCACAGCCCTGGGAGTCCATACCCCACTCTGCTCTTTGAGATGCGCACGTGGACCCTGTTGATGTGGCTGCTGCAGCTGGAGCAGGTGACGGTGGGCTTGCCTGATGTGGAGTTACTGCCCAGCTTCAGATCAGCCGAAATGGACACGCCTTCTACGCTCAGGTCAAAATTGCCGCTTGTTTTTCTGAAGAAAAACAAAGAGGAACGTGGAACAAATCCTTTCTTCCCACTGCGATTCAAACTTTACCCCAGTGCTGGAGGGCGGGTTTTGTTATTATCCCCACTCCAGGTGAGGAGATGCAGTTCAGAGACAAGAGGCAGCTTGCCCAAGGTCACACAGCAGCTGAGTGGGAGAGTCAGGATTCCAACCTGAACTCTGAACTCATGTCTGACTGGCAGAAACCTGCTCTTAACCACTGCCTCAGCTGCCGCCCCAGCTGTGTGGCCTTGGGCATGTTTCTTACCTCTCTGAGCTTCCATTTCCTCCCTCAGACCCTGGTTCAGCAGTCAGACACCAGCGTGTGTGTCTCAGCTTTGCTACTAAAAAGCTGGGTGTTTGGGGCCAATGACTTTCATTAATTAATGCCCCCATTAATTCAGTAATGAGGTTAATAACTGCTCCCTCAGGGATGCAATGGGTTTTGGATAAGACAGTGGACATTCTTTTGTTTTGTGTGTGATCAGCAAGGGAAAAGATAGATGCAAAAGGGCCCAGGGAGAGAGTTAAGTGATCCTTATTGTGGGGAGGAGACACACCGAGCAGTTCTTGTAAGGGCAGGCAGACTCACGCCCCTTTCATTCGCCAGGGCGGTTTCTCCTCCATTTTCCTCCCTAGATTCCCCACAAAGGAGACCTGCCTAAAGCGATGGTCACTCTGAACCACTATTGTTAGTGGGCAGGGTAGCTGTGGGGAGAGCCCAGGATTTAGATTCGGAGTTGTAGTTTGGGTTATTTGCCCCTATTTTTCACCCTCCCCTGCATTCATACCCTTGCCATTGCCTATCATGGCAGGGTTGAGGAGGGTGCCTTTGCTTGTCCTTGACTTTGGGCTTGGCCACGTGAAATGATTTGGCCAGTGTTACATAAGTTCCGAGCCTGGGCCTTAAGAGGACCTGTGTGTTCCTGCTTTCCCTTTTTGCACCTCTGCTATCACCAAGAATATGCTCTGCATAACCCACTGGTCCAAGGAG
Organism: Rhinopithecus roxellana; assembly: GCF_007565055.1. Lineage (NCBI taxonomy): Eukaryota > Metazoa > Chordata > Mammalia > Primates > Cercopithecidae > Rhinopithecus > Rhinopithecus roxellana. Next base: position 110,736,712 of record NC_044561.1, on the reverse strand, counting down.
GAGGAGACACAGGTGGAGCCAAGCCTCCTTTGCTAAGCCCAACCCAGGTCAGCTGAGCCCCAGCTGACACACAGATATATAAGTGATGACAGCTGATCATTGTTTTAAGCCACGGAGTTTGGGATAGTTTGTTACACAGCAATAGCTAACTGATAAACAGAAGCAATTGAAGGTTCCACTTAGCTTTCCACCAGAAGCCACATGCACCAACTCAGCCTTGCCAGTATCCTGCACTGAGATGTGGATAAATGCTCAGTTATTAACCAAGGGTTATGTAAAATCTTCTCATGTGTAGAATTTCCTGAGGAACCCTGTGGCGATAGGTGGTGACAGACAAGGCAAACGTTGGGCATTCCAGAGGCCCTGACTCTCTAATCCTGTCCAAATACCACCAAGAGCACACCCAACAAACCGCAAGCGCAGAAACGCACATGAAACGTTTTCGTGCCTTCCATTTCCCGCTGATCTTGATGTTGGCGTTGCTGATGGAGAACTTAAGGCCCACACTGGGCACCATGCTTATCTGGCAACTGGGAAGCTGGAATTCACGGATGTCCATGCTGCAAAGGAGAAATGTGGATTTCATATAATTTCATATAATCCTATGTGCCCACATGAGGACTTGGTTAATGGTTAATGCAGACTCATCCCCCACCACCTGGTCCTTCACTCCATCTATTCCAGGAGGAGCCCAAAGCTAAGACAGCAGCCTTGACAAATATGTAGGCAACTGGAGTGGCTTAGGTTTTGAAGTCAGAAAAAACCTGCATTTAAATCCTGCTCTTTAATATACTCTTGGGTTACCCTGGGCATAATTACCATGAGCCTCAGTTTCCTCATCTGTAAAATGGGTACAATGATCTCTATTTTGCAGGGTGTGTGACAATCAATGAAGATAAAATAGGAGGCCCTTTAACTGGAAACTCTGTGTAGGAGAGCTCTGTATAGCCCTGTCTTGTTTCACTACTGCAGCCCCAGAGCCTGCTGTGTCAGACGTACAGTGGGTGCTCAAAATATCTGTGAATGAATGGGTGTACAAAACTCTGCAGAGGACTTTTATGGGTTTTCTGTCCAGTGCACAACCCCCTTCTTGTGATAACAGAACTACTAGATTATTTAGAGGAAGCCTCTCCCCACATCTGTTCCATGCCACTCCAAAGAAAGTTGCGGTCACGTCCATCTTCAGGGGGTGGAGCTTGCAACTTAGGCTCGGCCAAGTAGTGTATTTCATTCCCTGGCCACAGTGATTGGCTCAGGGCTGTGTACATAACCTAAGGTGGGCCAGTCAGAGTGAGTCTTAGGGCTCTCCGTTCAGAGTGCTGAGCAGGAGATCTAGCGAGACTTACTGGTGACTCTCTTGCCTCTGGAGGGGACACACTGCCTGCCAATTAGGCCTGTCCAAGGAAGTGATGCTGAGAGGTGGCAAGAGAGGAAACAGGGCCCAGTGGCATGTAAGCCTGCCTCGAGCTGAACCTGAAGCCAGACTCTTCCAGTGACTTTTCAGTCATGTGAGCCAATGCATTCTGCCTTAAGCCATTTTGGAAAAGATTTTCTGACCTTGAAACCTGGCACATTCTAATTGATATGTGGCACAGAGTTTGGGGGTTCATGACATTTCCTGGGAGTTGTGGTTTTTGTGGCTTTCTCCACACTCAGCTGGGAGGTTGCCTCTCCTTGGGATGATGTAAACACAGGCTTTGGGATATGAAACTCTGTGAGTTGAGGAGTTTGTGGCTCTGCGTTCTAGCTCTTGGTGGTCCCAGAACACTGCAAGTCCTGCAAATCGAGGATTGAGCTCTGACAGGTCTCACCTGTAGAAGCTATAACGCCCCTTCCCAAGAAGCTTGATCTTAAAGCTTCCTGAGTAGTCAGGAATCTTGATCCTCTTCAGCTCCTTCTGCAGCGCGGCCGTCCCCTGCTGGCTGGCTGAAGGGAGAAGGCAGGGGTGACAGTCAGAGGCACGGCCTGGAGCAGGTGACAGAGGGGCAGGGCAGGCTCTGGACCCTGGGCCTCTGTTCATAGCATGAACAGTGGCACTGGAAGGGTCAAAAACAGGGACCAGTTAAGGTCACCTAGAAAAGGCCAAATAGTAAACTGACCCTTTATAGGAAACCAAACTGCCTCTGTCACAAATACTCAGCTCTGCCGTTACTGCACAAAACAGCCATAGACAATATCATGTTCTTCTGTGTGCCTGTATTCTAACAACACTTTATTTGTTGGCATTGAAATGAGAATTTAATATAATTTTCACATGTTGTGAGATAGTATTTTTCTTCTTTTGTTGTTGTTTTGAGACAGGGTCTCTCTGTGTCACCCAGGCTGGAGTGCGGAGGCATGATCACGGCTCACTGCAACCTTGACCTGCTGGACTCAAGTGATTCTCCCACCTCAGCCTCCCTAGCAGCTGGGATCACAGGTGTTTGCCACCACACCAGGCTAACTTTAAAACAATTTGTTTAACATTTTTGCAGAATTCTGGGGTTTCACCATGTTGCCCAGCTGGTTTCGAACTCCTGGGCTCAAGTGATCCTCTTGCCTCAGCCTCCCAAAGTGCTGGAGTTACAGGCATGAGCCACTATGTCTGGCCCTCTTGATTTTTCCCCATCATTTAAAGATATTAAGACCATTTTTGGCTTATAGGCCATGCAAAAACTGAGGGCTGTAGTTTGCTGACCCCTGGTCTAAAATATCACCCCTGAAACACCCAGTTATGCATCCTACTAGTATTTGTTGGATACTTAATTTGTTATTTGCTCTATGCTACACCCCCCCCAGATCCCCCACCTCTCTGAGTTTTGGGCTGTCTCCCCAGGGCCTTTGCACATGCTATTCCTTCTTCCTAAGAAATTCTTCCCTCCCATATTCACCCGGTCAGCCTCTAGTCAGCTCATTCATCACTTCCTCTGGGAACCCTCCCTGGCCCAGTAGATCAGAGCAACACCCTGTGCTATTCTCATGATGCTGTGGATGGCTCCTCCAGAGCCCCTGTTACCATTTGTAATCATGCACTTATTCACATTACTCTGACTAATGTCTCTCCCCTATTACATGTAAGCCCCCTGAGGTCAGCAGCAATCTGTTTCATTTACTAATGTGTCCGCCACATTCCCATTGTGCCTGACACTTTGAAGGCACTTAGGATTTGTTAGATGAGGCTGGGTGAGGTGGCTCACGCCTGTAATCCCAGCACTTTGGAAGACCAAGGCAAGTGGATCACTTTAGGTCAAGAGTTCAAGAGTTCAGCCTGTTCGACATGGTGAAACCCCGTCTCTACTAAAAATACAAAAAATTAGTTGGGTGTGATGGTATGGGCCTGTAATCCCAGCTACTTGGGAGGTTGAGGCAGGAGAATCACTTGAACCCCGGAGGCGGAGGTTGCAGTGAGCTGAGATGGCGCCATTGCACTCCAGCCTGGGTGACAGAGCGAGACTCGGTCTCAAAACAAAACAAGAAAAGATTTATTAGATGAATAAATAATGTCCTAATGGCAGGAATTCTACCACCAGTTATGATGTGGCTAACAGCATCAAAGAACCAATTAAAAGGCAGACACATTACCTGAAAAGGAGTAAGTAGTAAGATGAAGGAGCCCAGACTTTGGGTTTTCTCGGAGTCAGTTAGGAAATAATAATATCAATGAGATGTATTGAGCTTTACTCTGTGCCAAGCGTTGTTCTAGGCTCTGTGCATGTATGAATTTGTACAATCCTAGGAAGTAGGTCCTGTCACTACCCTCATTTCACAGATAAGGAAGCTGAGGTTCAGAAAGCTGACGTGACTTGCTAGGGGCCACACAGCTGACAAGGGGCAGAATTTGAACCCAGGCCTTCTGGTCCCAGAGCCCATGCCCTAGAGAAGGCTTTCTGGGGGTTCAAAAGTAAATGACACATAACTGGTCACCGTGTGGAGGGAAAAAAATGTGCGGTGTCCAGGATCTGTAAGTGGACGGAGACCAGGCCTCGAAGAGTCTCCAATGCCATGCCAAAGGTTCAGGATAGCTTCTGAAGGCAGTAGGGAGCCACGGAGAATGTGAGCCAGGGGAGGACATGAGCAGATTTGCTGCATTTCACAAAACTCACTCTGATTGGCACAAAGGGACTGGGTAGAAGGGGAAACTGAGGCTGCTATGACAGAGCGTGAAGACCACCGAACTTAAAGACCCTGACTGAGCCTCTGCTTCGACAGGCTTCAGGGCCATACTCCTTCCTCCTAGCTCTTCTGTCTTGTGTGGCCTCCTGTCTGCAGCTCTAGGATTCAGAGATGTCCTGCTGGGCTAGGGTGGGAATTCAGGGATGGGATACCAGCTCCTCCTGAGTCCTGTCTGTTTCCCAAGGGCACCCCAACTGGAGAGGCTCTGCCTTCCCCATGGTCTGATTTCCCTGGGGCTGGGTATCACCCACTGCTCTGCAGGCATCTCTCTGCCACCCAGAGGCAGCATCAAGCAACCCCACGCTGGGGCATCAGGCAGGACCAGAGCTCAAATCCAGGCTGCCCACTTCTCGCGTGTAAGTGTTGACAGCAGCAGCTTGTCTTACCCAGGCTGAAGTGAGGGTAAATGAGATTGTGTGTGTTAAGTTCCTAGCTCAATGCCTGGCACAGTTTAGAGCAGGTCAGCAGGGGCTGTTTCATGCCTTTCTCTCCTCTGCCTGGGCCTGGGTGAGTGGTCTGGAGGGACCCTCTTTGTATCACCCAGCAGAGCACCGTGCACAGTATGGCCACCAGCCCCCGCACTGGGGAAAGCACGGGGTGGGGAGGTCCTCCCACTCTCCCTCTGACTCTGCTCAGCCTCCTCAGCATTGAGAAGCAAATGGCAAGGCTGAGAATTGGCTTTGGAAAGAAGAGAAGGGCTTAGAAGTCCAAGGTGGAGGTTGCAAAGAGGGAAGGAGGGGACCATGAGGACCCTCAGGAGTCTGAGCACTGGACTTGGAGTCCTCTAGACCAGTTCTCCAATCCCAGCTCTGCCATCCCAGCCCTGTGATCTTAGGTAACTTGCTCTGCCTCAGTTTCTTCATATATAAAATGGGGGCAAGGGGACCTGCCCTGAGGAGCTATGGGTATGCCAGGTGATACGTCTAAAGGGCTGCACACAGTAGATGCTCAATAATTGCTCCTCAGGGGTGGAGAGGAGGGAAGGGAGGCATCCAATTACCATAGTCCAGGCCCTTCTGGGAGATCCTGACCACGACGCCAGGGTTGGCGGCCGCTGTCACGGTGGTGCCCACGGCAACCAGCACCAGCAGGGATGCCCATCTCGACGCATCATGAAGGCCCCTGGCCATGTCCTCTCTCATCCTCCAGAGCTGCCAAGACCTCAAGGCCTTGAGGTGGGACCACGGAGCTATAAAGGAGTCCACTGGGGAAATGCAAGTAAGTAGAATGCGGAAAGGAGGAAGGAACCTGGCGGAGTGGGAGACAGGGAGGGCAACTGTGGTTTTCCTTTGTGGTTAGGGCCCCACAGGCAGGGAGAAGTGCAGCCTGGGAGGCTCGCATGTGCATCTAGGCATGCCTGTGTGTGCACGGGTGTGCATATGTGTGTGTGTGTGCAGATTGGTTCCCCTCCCTAAGCACCCCATCCCCCGTTCTGTGCCCCCACTCAAATCCCCCCACCTATCGACTCCCTTGAAGCTGGGTGGCATAGACATAAGGATTCATATTTTTCTTTCTACTTTTGATTTCTTTTGTATTTTTGATAGTAAAACATTTAAGAAAACAGATGCTTTAGTGTTTTCTTGTCCTGAGAGGCAGTAGTGGTAATGATTAAATGCTCACAGTTTAGAGTCTAGTATCTTGGCTGTGGTTTTACATCTTAGCCCTGTCTATTTCTCTAGTGGTCTGACCTCAGGCAAGCCCTTTAACCTCTCTGAACCTCAGTTTTCTCTTCTGTAGAAGAGAAATATATAGTACTGCTTCCTCTCTGGATTGTGGAGAAGGTCAAATGAGCTTAAAACCACGTAAAGCATTTAGCACAGTGCCCGTGCAAAATAAATATCCAAATACTTAATGTTAAGGTTACCCTAATTTCAAAAGTAATCCATGTTTATTGGCCAAAATTTGAGAAAGAAACAAGAGAATACAAATTACATGTAACTCCCTCTTCCAGAGACAAGCCAAAGTGTATTTTAGAGCATTTCTTTTCTCCCTCTTTTGTTGGTAAGCATAGGTAGAGGGTCCATGTTTGTTTGTTAATGAATATAGGATCACCTGGTCAGTTTGGTAAAGTTGCCTTTTTTCGATAAACAATATGTAGCGAATGTTCTTCTCCAGCATTAAATATTTCATTGCTTCCTCATCCCACAGCTTTCTTATCCAAGCTTCTGTTTTTGTACATTTTTACTCATTCCTTTGGCAGATGTAGGACCTGAGCCTTCACCAGGGGAAGGGTTCTTCCCACAGTCACTCAGCAAGCTGCTAGCAGAGCGAGGATCAAAACACAGCCCTCCAGATGCATCCCACACCAGCCCAAATCCCTCAGCGCCTTGGGAGTTGGGGGGATGTAGACACTCCCCACCGCCAACCCAGATTTCTAGACAGGTCCCTGTCTGCTCGGCCCCTGCCCCTCCCTCTGCAGCAGCCTCAGGCCTTGAGTGGGCAGGAACCCCACCGGGCAGCCTGCTCTGTCTCCATGGTGATGAGAGGAGGGGCGGGGCTGCAGAGGGGGCAGACGGCTTCTCTCCCGCTGGGTCCTCATCAGCCCCCTGGTGCCCTGTCTCCCCGACTTTGGATTTTATGAAAATCTAATGAAGTCCGCTGAGCCTGGAGGACGTGAGACCTTCTGAAGTTTTCTTCTTTTTTTCTTTTTTTTTTTTTTTTTCAAGAGAATTAAATCGTTTATTGATTACACATGATAATGGATACACAAGCTTCATTCCCATCTATAATTTTATCTGGTATCATTATTCAATTTAGATATATTGCATAGGATGTGCCAACAATCACTTTTATAACCAGTAATTCCATGATTTTGCTTGGGTAATCCCTTTTAATGGTGAACTTCAGGTCACAACAGTAACTATCAGTTCAACTACACCAAGGTTTCCGAAGACAATGGCTTCTCCACCCAAGCAGGTTGTATATAAATTCCAAATAGAACCTGGCATCACCCTGAAGGAATTCTAACTTCACACTGTTGGGGAAATTCACCAAGATGGCTTCAGAGTAGACTAACTTTACACAGCACATTAAAAAAAAGACATTTATTCAGCGTCACGATCAGACTATTACATTTAGCAATCTCTTTTTTTCTTAAAAGTTTTTTTCTTCCTCTCTTTGTTTGGTTCTAAAAGAGTCTCCCCTCCTGCTTCCATCTGCAGCAGCTAGAATTCTTCTGGCTTGCTTCAGAATGAAAGCAGTGGCCGTGTGTGAAGCATCCACTGTGTGCCAGATGCTTCACACGCATCATCTCCAAGCCAAAAAACAACCCTGAGAGAGGGATGATTCTTCCTCATTTTGTTTTAATATTATCATTATTATTGTAGAGATGGGGTCTCACTATGTGTCCTGACTGGTCTTGAACTCCTGGGCTCAAGTGATCCTCCTGGCTCAGCCTCTCAAAGTGTTGGGATTAAGGCCGAGCCACACTGTGCCTGACCTCTTCCCCATTTTGGAGACAAGGAAACTGAGATGCAGCGATCACTTCACTGTCATGGTCATTCCTCCTTTCATGGAGAGAAGATTTTCCCTCACCTGAGGCAGGTGCCAGGAGGAGTTATGACTGTAGGCCCTCACCCCGGCTCTCCCTTTTTCCAAGTGATTTGAGCCCCCAGACTCAGATGTCTGCATCTGTACCAGGAAGACTAGCAGCCAGAACACATAGATTGATGACTTGTCACAAAAATTAGATTTTTGAAAAATTATCTTGCACATTTTTGAACACTTCCAGTTCTTAGATGCTCGAAGTTCCTGAGTTCTCCAAGGCCCAGGTAGATGTGGTATCAGTGAGGGTGTCAGCTAGGAAATGAACATTAAGATGAAATCACAGGACAACAACCTCCATTGCTATAAAATTAGAATCTTAAAACCAGCTGATGGCTGGGGGTGGTGGTTCACACCTGTAATCTCAGCACTTTGGGAAGCCAAGGCAGGTGGATCACTTACTACCACGAGTTCGAGACCAGCCTGACCAACATGGTGAAACCCCGTCTCTACTAAAAATACAAAAATTAGCCAGGCATGGTGGTATGCATCTGTAATCCCAGCTGTTCAGGGGGCCGAGGCACGAGAATCTTTTTTTTTTTTTAAATATGGAACGCTTCACAAATTTGTGTGTCATCCTTGCACAGGGGCCGTGCTAATCTTCTCTGTATCGTTCCAGTTTTAGTATATATGCTGCTGAAGCGAGCACCATGAGAATCTCTTGAACCCAGGAGGCAGAGGTTGCAGTGAGTCAAGATCACGCCATTGCACTCAAGCCTGGGCGATAGAGCAAGACCCTGTGCTCCCCACCCCACCACCACCACCAAAACAAAAACAACAACAACAACAAAAACCAGCTGGCAAGTTTCTGAACAAGCAACCCACTGGCTTCCCCGATGTCTCATGCCCAGCCAAATCTAGGTGAGCCCATCAGTGACTTTCCACCACCTCCTTGTCAGCACTGCTGCTGGCCATGGAGCTGCCCCACTGCTTCAGATCTGACCCCGTATCCTGTATCAGTGACAGTGTCTTCAACCCAAGTATCAGAAACCACCAACTCACATTGCTTCAACAATAAACAAATTTATTGTCGCAGAGAGGAAGTCCAGAGGGAGGACAGGCTTGAGATTCTGATTGATTCAGCAACTGACAGACATCTACAGGATCATCCTTCCATCTCTCTGTTCTCCCATCCCCGTGCGTCAGATTTGCTGTTACACTGGCTTCTTTCATGGTTGCAAGATGGCTGCAGCAGCTCCAGCCATCCCATCTAAACAGACTTTCCCCCAAATATCCTTTTCCTCTTCCTCCTCCTCCTGGTTTTTGTTGTTTTTCTTTTCGCTAAAATTATTATAAAATATTTCAAACCTATGGACAAGAATAGACCACCTGGGTTTATAAAACCTTAACTGCCATATTTGCTTCCTAGAGTTCCTTTTAGTTCTTGGAATTTTGATACATCTATAGCTATGTGTTGTAACCAGGACCACAATCAGGATAGAGAAGAATCCTGTCATCCCCCAAAACTCTCTCCTGCTCTTTCAATTTGACGCAGCTTAAATCATAGGGAAAATATATTCTCAGTAGAAATTCACAGATGGGGTGGATCAAGAGTTGGTCAATTCAAGGGCTGGATCTGTCTATTTTCCTGCTCTTCTCTCCTTAGGCTGTCGACTTTTTCCAGAAGAAAGTGAATTGGGTTTAGAGCCAGGCAGACCTGGGTTCATAGTCCCAGCCTGTCTACCCTACTCTGTGAGCTTGGCCAAGTTTCTCTACCTTTCTGAAATTGGGGTTCCTCATTTAAAGATGAGGAAACAATGCTCCCCATGGAAGTTGTTCCTGAAGATGAAATGAGATAATAGGTGTGAATCGATTTACACAGAGAAGGTGCTCAGTAAATAATCATAAGTCAACCTTCATCACTAGCTGACTGGAGAGCCTCAGAGCCCCCAGGAAAACATGCCAGCATCACTGGAAACTGAGCTCTTGGCCCTCTGGCCTCTGGGTTTGGACTGGACAGGTGCAAAGATAGAGGAATCTGTGGCTGCCATTGCCTCTGTGAGCCTTCCATTCTGCCAGGGGCTGCGAGGAGAAGCAGCCATTGCCTGCCTTAGGTGAGCCCCTGAAGCACAGCAAGGCTGTTAAGGGATGGTTTGGAACCTGACAAATCTGGGTCCAGATCCCAGCTCTGCCACTTCCTCACTCTGTGACCGTGAGCTTCCTGCTTAAACTTGCTGAACCTGTTTCCTTGTTTGTCCCCACACTCCATCCTCAGGCACAGGTCTTGCTCGGGTTTAACAAGAGGTCACCTCTGTGGTCACCTGAGGCCCTGTACTCTCCCTCCCCTCAGCTCTGATTCTCTAGCCCTTTCCCTCCCTCACCCACCAGGGTCCCCCCTTCCTCCGTGTGTCTGGCTTCCAGGCTATGCTGCCAACCATTCTTTGATCCTGAGTGGGGGTTGCAGGTGAAGGAGGAGCTTGTGGTAGATGCTGGAGGGTGAAGGGGAGGAGAGGAGCAGGCCCTCCTGGAGATCCAGCCTCAAGGTGCAGTATGGAAAAGACAATCAGGCCAGCATGGTAGGAAGCCTAGGTGGGCAGATCGTTTGAGTCCAGGAGTTCGAGACCAGCCTGGGCAACGTGGCAAAACCCGTCACTACAAAAAATACAAAAATTAGCCAGCATGGCGGCCCACGCCTATAGTCCCAGCTGCTTGGGAGGTTGAGGTGGGAGGGTCACATCACTTGAGCCTGGGAGGCGGAGGTTGCAGTGAGCTGTGATCTGCACTCCAGCCTGGGTGACAGAGCAAGACTCCGTCTCAAAAAAAAAAAAAAAAAAATGAAAGAAAGACAATCAAACATTGTGTACATTTTGTATTACGGCATAAACGCTTAAGAGGGGTTCTCTCCTGCTTTGTTATGCTAAAACAAACACTGTCTCCTTCCCAGCTTCACTTCTCATAAACGGGCTCCTTTCAGTAATCTGGTCAGAAGGATATGAGCCTCCAAGGGGCACCGGGTGGGGGCTGATCTTCATTATTATTAATACTAACATTCATTATTATTATTACAGCAATCCAGAGTGGGACACAAGATATACTCAACAGTGAATACATTGAAAGAAGACTCAGAGCATAGTTCCAGACCCTAAGTGCTTGGAGACTAAGGACAAGCTCAGTCTGGCCTGGCAAACCCCCAAGGCTTCCAGTGAGAGGCGTCTGCCTCGGTGCCTGGGGGCTGATGGAAGGAGGGTGGTTTTTCAGACTAAAGGCCTGAGCCCTGAACAAAGGGCAGTTTCTGGGATGAGCTGAAGGCTGAGGGAAAGGAAGACAAGATGGAGCAGCTCTCCAGGGGTGGGTGGACGGGAGGGTGCCCCTCCGGCTTCTTTTGCGCAGGAAACTGGAGTGTTTCACCTGTGTCACAATGTTGGCTCACAGCAGGCCTGGCCTCCTCCAGCCAGAAGGAGGATCACGGGAAGAAAAGCAATAGGGGCAGTTGGCTGTTGCCAAATATGCAACGGCCTCTGATAGTTGGGGCTGTTTCCCCTCAGCCACATTAGGAAATTAGCCAAGCCCCAACCGGCTGAGCCCTGAGAGAGCTGCTGGCGGCAGCTGGTAGAGAGCTGCTCGCTGCCTGGCTCTGCCTTATCCTGGGGAGAGCACGAGCTGGGAACATTGGCAGGCTGGGGTTAGGGGGAGGTTAGTGGGGACCAGGGCCTAGGGTGGAGCCTTGGTTTTGCCTCTGCTTGGCTGTGTGAACCTCGACCAGTCTTTGCCCCTTTCTGGGACCTAGGGTCCTCATTCATAAGAACAGCCACCATCTTTGAAGGGCTTAATCCATATCAGAAACCAAGCCAAGCCCTTGGCTGACATTCTCTTTTAATCCTTTTCTAACCCTGAAAGTAGGTATCATTGGCTCCACTTCACAGATGAAAAAATTGAGGCTCAGAAAAGTTATGCAACTTGCCTAAGGCCACACAAGCAGAAAAATGGGAAAGAGATGCTGAAGACTTCAAAATGAGGGGAGGGGGCGCCTCCTGTTGCGTTATGTGATGGAGGTGACTGTGGATTGGGGACTCCTGGAGAAGCATGAGGGGTATTTTGTAAGCAATGACAAAAAGCCAGTGACACTTAATGTGACCACATTTTTACCCACAGATTGGTGAGGCCTGGAAAAACAACCTCCAGGGACCTATCCTTTCAAGCTTCTGCACCGTTGACTATGCCATTTCTTCTACCTGGAGACTTTCTGTCCATAACTGGAAAACTCCTATACAAGCTTCAAGGCCCAGTTCAAATATCGCCTCCTACAGGGAGCCTTCCAGGTTCTCTGGGCTCCCTTCAGAGTCTGTCTCCATAGTTGCCACCCTGTGTAATTGTTATCTGTTTACTTGCCCATTTCTCCATCTCTCAGAAATGGAGAGCACGGGTTCTTAAGCCAGTTTGGCCTAGGTTCAATTCTGGCCTCTGTTGTTTTCAAGCTGTGTGACCTTGGGAAAGTCACTAACCACTCTGAGACTCTTTCCTTTTCTGTAAAACAGGATTAATAATATCTACCTTGTGTTGTTAATGTTAGATTAAATGAGCGAATGCATTGGAGTCCGTATGAGATGCTCAATTATGGTAGCCGTGTCTATTATAATTTGTGGTTGTTAAGACTCTAAAATTGCTTTCAATTTTTTATTTTGAAATAATACCAAACTTACAGAACAGTTTCAAAAATAGTACAAAAATTCCTATATTTACCTCACACAGATTGTCCAAGTTAGTAAAGTTTTACTAAACTTACCTTTACAGGTGTATCTATATATGAATATATATGTGTATAGATGTATATATGTAAATATTTTTTCAGAATTATTTGGGTGTAAATGCATGCATAATATTTTAGTTTGTATTTCCTAAAAACAAGGACACTTTCCTGCATAATCACAGCACAAACAGCGCATTTTTTTTTTTTTTTTTAAGACAGAATCTTGCTCTGTCACCAGGCTGGAGTGTAGTGGTACGATCTCAGCTCACTGCAATTTCTGTCTCCCGGGTTTAAGCGATTCTCCTGCCTCAGCCTCCCAAGTAGTTGGGATTACAGGCACGTGCCACCACGCCCAGCTACTTTTTGTATTTTTAGTAAAAACAGCGTTTCACCATGTTGGCCAGGATGGTCTCGATTTCTTGACCCTGTGATCTGCCTGCCTCAGCCTCCAAAGTGCTGGGATTACAGGTGTGAGCCACCATGCCTGGCCTATCACAGCACAAACATTAATACAGTATTACCAGCTAATCCACAGACCCCATTCCCATTTCACCAGTGGTACCAATAATGATGTGAGTGGGTCTAGGTTCCAATCCAGGACCTCCTGTTGCAGTTTCTTCTCATGTCTCTTGGTCTCTTTTTTTTTCTTTTTTTTTCAGATGGAGTTTCACTCTTACTGCCCAGGCTGGAGTATAGTGGTGTGATCTCGGCTCACTGCAACCTCCACCTCCTGAGTTCAAGCGATTCTCCTGTCTTAGCCTCCCGAGTAGCTGAGATTACAGGCATGTGCCACCACGCCTGGCTAATTTTTGTATTTTTTGGTAGAGGCGGGGTTTCACCATGTTGGTCAGGCTGGTCTGGAATTCGTGACCTCATGATCTGCCTGCCTCTGCCTCCCAAAGTGTTGGGATTACAGGTGTGAGCCACCGCGCCCAGCCTCTTGGTCTCTTTTAAGCTGGAACAGTTTCTCGGTGTTTTCATGACTTACATTTTTGGAGAGGGCAACCCAGCTGCTTTGCAGAATGTCTGTCAGTTTGGGTTTGGCTGTGTTTCCTCAGGACTGGACTCAGGTCATGCCCTTTGAGCAAGGAAACCACAGAAGGGATGCTGCGTTCTTCTCAGTACCTCAGGTCATGTGACATTCAACGGTCCTGTTGCAGGGGATGTTGATGTCGACTCTCCGATTAAGGTGGAGGTGTAATACATGAGGAGGGACCAGCAGGTGGGAATCATTGGCCAGTGGGTGCCAGGATGGCCTCCCCAAGGACCTCACCTGAGTCATCCCATCTGGTGTAGCAGGAAGGCACCCAGGGATCTCAGGGCAGTGTCTAGATACCAACCAGCAGCAAGTGTGGCTGCAGCCACGGCTGTCCTTAGGCAGAGCTCTGGGCAGGCAAATGTTTGGAGTCACCTCAAATCAGCATGTGAGGACCATTCTGGCAGCCCAATTTCACATGACTCCACCAAAGTAACATCGTGCTGGCCAGCAGGGATGATCAGCTCTCCAGGCACCCTCCTGAAACTGGGACCTGGCTCCAGGGCCCCAGGACACCTCGTAGAATGAGTTCCAGAGCTCTCAGGGCAGCTGGCAGGTCCATCCTCAGGGTCCAGGGCTGGAAAGTGCTCCATAGAGAATAAATGAGGAATGAGACAGCAGATCGGGGCCTGACTCCGGGCCTGGGGTGCCCACGCCGATGACACTGCTATCCCTAGCTGGTTCTAGGTGCCAGGTGAGACCTAGGAAGTTCTGAGGAAGGCACTCTAAGGTGTCGGACACCCTGAGGCATAGGGCCTGTGGGGTCCTGACCTGCCCTGGTGTAAGGGCTGCAGTGCTGGCTCAGCTCCACCAGTTCTCCAAACCCAGTTCCCTGTCACCTCCTCCATAAAGCCGGAACCTGGAAGCCCTCTTCAAGTCCTCCTTCTCTCTTTCTCTATTCTTTCTATCCTCTTGACCACTCTGAAGTCCAGACCTTGATTCCTGCTGTCTGGCCTCCTGATGGCCTCTCCGGCCTTGTCTCAGGTGCTCAGGCTCCAAGCTGGTCACCTACACCTGCCGAAGAGATCTCTCTGAAGCTGACACCAGCACCATCCCCCCTCTGCTTCACATCACCAAGGGGCAAGGCCCACTTCCCTAACAGGCTCACAGGGCCCTCCAGATCCCACCCCACGGGTTCTCGCACTGCCACATTGAAGTACAACCGCCCAGGAGCTTGTGACCATGCCAATTTTCAAAAGCAAGCCCCACGCCCTGATCCTGAGTACAGGGTAGATGACAAGGCTTGGGAAGCTCCCAGTTGATGCCACGCCTCAAGAAACACTAACTTAGAGAAATAACCTTGAACATGTGAGCCTTTGTCACACCTCCACGCCTTCGAAGATGCATTTCCCACCATCTGGCATGCAGCACTGTGTCCTCCAGGAAGCCTTCCCTGAACTCCCTCCCTCCCACGGCAACTTGGGTTTATTCCACACAAAATGTACAGCCTTTGGCAAGCCAGGCCTGGACCACGGAGGCAGCTATTACTCTTTGTTGAGGGGATAAATGCTGACTGTGTGGCTCAGTTCAATCCCACTCCTACCCATTAGGAAGGGTCGCTACCTCAGCCATCCTCAGTTTCCTGATCTGTAAAATGGGATAGTAACACCAGCCTTATAAGACTTGCCAGAGGAGTCAGTGTAATCAAATATGTGCGTGGCACTTAGTAGCTGGTCTGAGTGTCTGCAAAGGTTTGGGTTCCGTTTTCCTTCTCTCTTGAGACTCCAGTTCCTCCCACTAACTGGAGCCATGGGGGAGCCTCTCAGTGGCTCAGGTGACAGCATATATTCAGCCTGGGAAACTTAAGGGGCATTTTTTTTTTTTTTGGCTGGGTGTCCCTCTGTCGCCCAGGCTGGAGTGCAGTGGTGCAGTCTTGGCTCACTGCAACCTCTGCCTCCCGGGTTCAAGCTATTCTACCACCTTAGCCTCCTGAGTAGGATTACAGGCACGTACCACCACACCCGGCTAATTTTTTTTTTTTTTTGGTAGAGATGGGATTTTACCATATTGGTTAGGCTGGTCTCAAACTTCTGACCTCAGGTGATCCGCCCACCTTGGCCTCCCAAAGTGCTGGGATTGCAGGTGTGAGCCATCGCGCCCAGCCTTGAGGGGCATCTTATAGGCCAGGAAATGGCAGGACTCACACCTCCTCTGTTAGCCAGGGCAGGAGCCTCCTGTGGAAGGGGAAGAAAGTGAGGCTCAACCTAGTTTGCCTGTTGCTTCATATTCTTGATTCTCAGAAACCTAGGCCTAGGTCTGTCACCATCAAACAGCCAGTGTCCCAGAGGAAGATGACTAAGCTAAATGGATGCCTGGTGGAAAACCCAGTAACTAGTTGCAGGGCAGGGCTCAGTGCAATCAAGGTGACCATGTGTGCATTTCTGGACCAGTCCCTCTGCCTGCTAGATGTATGGGTGGGGTCAGGTAGGTAGCACCGAAGGCTAGAGGCTGTGAAGAGGCTGGTGTCACAGTCCAGGTGGGACACCATGCAGCCAGCAGGAACTGCCTCTCTGAGCTGGCATCTGTGATGGCGTAGGAGGGGCATGGGCGAAGGGCAGGCCAGGTGGAGGGAACTGTTTAAGCAAAGGCACTGAGAGCCATGCTTTGGTCTTGTACTGGGTGGTGGGTGACACTCCAAGTTTTTTAAGTACAAAGGTCCTCCCATGATAGTCGTTAGATTTGCAAAACACTGAGAAAAAGCCACTGAAAATTTAGCAACTCCTTTAAACACATTTGCGTTGTTTAGTCCCCAGTTTACAGACATCTGAAATGGAGAGCCAGGGGCATGTTGGATGACATTTGATAAAGTTTGGCCAGAGGGACCTTGGAGCAGAAGGCCCCAAACTTGCCCTGCCAGTTCCCTGCCCCCTCTTCCCCACTCTACCTGGGGAAACAAAGTACTGATTCATTGGCAGCTGGGCTCGTGGCCTTTAAGCCACAGAGCCTCCTGCCCACTAGAAAACAAGGCTCAATCAATGTCCCAAAATCCAGCCAATCGGAGTGGCAATGCTGAATTCCTACAGGAGGGAGAAGGAACTAGGAAAGCGGAGAAGCAGGCAGAGGGGTGGAGGATGAGTGCTGGCCTACAGACAATGTTTCATGGGTCTGCGGGTTTGCAGACTCTTGGAAAGAATTTGGAGCCTGCACCACCTCCCCCATCACAAGTATCCACAGCCCAGAGGCCAGGGTTTCCATGTTAGACAATTGGATCTATGAAAGGATTTTGAGCAGAGGTGTCACACCATAAGATGTGCTTTCATTATTATTGGATAAGAGTTACTGAGCACTTACTCTGTGCAAGGCACAATGCTAAGTGTGCATCTCAACTAATTTTAATAAGGTTCATTCTGCCTTCCAGGTGGAGACCTGGAAAATTTCCTGTGATTCCATAAATCAAATAATATCCTTTTGAGAAATTCCTTTTCTGCTTAAGTCAGTCATAGTTTCTTTCTGTTGCTTGCAACTAGGAACCCTGGTTGATATAATGCCCGTGAGTTTCTGTGTAAATGCGGGGGATACACGAACATGCATGTGTGGCTTGAGTAACTGAGGTGACCATAGGTGGTAAGAGCCACAAAAGGCAGTATCCTGGGGTCTGTCCCCAAGTGCCTGATAGTCTGAAGGTGGAGGCTTTCTTCCTGAGGGAAAAGGGAGAATGAGCACTTACAAAACCCCACATGTCTCCATATGCAGCATCTCATTTAATCCTTTCCACCAAGGAAGAGACTAATACGTGCATTTTACAGATGAAGACACAGAGGGTCAGGGTGGTTGCTGACGTCTCACAGGTACTAAGAGGTGGATCTGAAGATAAGTCCACACCCTCGTCTCCTCCCATTGTACCCACTACCTGACCAATGGGACTCACAGATGTACCTTGAGGACTAATGGATGGGAGATGAGCCAGGGGAGGGTATACAAACAGGTGAGGCACTGTGCTGGCTTTGAGCACTGTGACTTTTAAGAGGAACCCTGGCTGGGCTGGTGAGCACCACTTCCAACCCCACCCCAGCTCGCCTCCCCAGCACATTACTGGATTCTGACATGGGCCTTCCGTGGACTCAGCAAGAGATTCACCTATAGGGTGCCCCAGAGGGCCCTGCCGGCCACCAAGTGCCTACTGTGCACCTTGCCCTGTGCTGCAAGCTCCTCAAGGAGTGAATAGTCACTCCTCGTGCCCTGAAGCTGCTGCCAATCCAACTGGGTACAAGGCAACCACTGTACAACGAAGGCACCCTTGATGAACTCCTACTGTTTGCCAGGCCAGGGCTGGCGCTTTCCACAGGTAATGGGACGCAGTTGCTGATGACTGAACATGCCCAGCCTCTGCTGGAGCCCTGCCTACTGGAGAGCCTGGCTTGGCCAACTCAGATCCTTCCTCTCCACCGCCCTCCCAGGAAGGGCTGCAGGGTTTTCTTGGGTTCTGGGTGCAGAACGAGGAAGAAAGGGGCAGGTCAGAGGAAGGCCAAGGGTCTGGGCTTTTCTCTGGGGTGACCTCTAGAATCTACATGTGGATCATGGGCATTTTTCACTATTTTGTTTTCTGATTTATTCTAAGAGCCTAAAACAGCAGCTGGCACATAGCACGTGCCCAATAAACACTGTTGGCTGAATGAAGGAAGTCCGGAGCAGGGGGACCTCCAAAGACATGGCAGGGACTGTGCTGAGGAAGTGGACAGTTGAACTAAGGGAGTGTTGGGAAGTAGTTCTATAGACTGTGCCTATTTCCTTCAGGAAGCTCAGAAGCACAAGTGAAGTCCTTGAGTCATTTTAACATTATTTTTGGGCCGTCAGGACTACGATCCTGTGACACCCACTACAATCCTGTGACACCCACATGCCCTGAGATGGGACCATAGGCTTACACATCAGGCTGCTGGGTTGCCACAACAATCCTCCTAAGCATTTACTGAGCGTGAAAATGGTACCAGGCGGGGCTCTAAGCTCTTTGCACATGTGTGTATGCATGTATACACACACAACATCCCCACGAGGCAAGCACTGTCTTTATCCCCATTTTTGGAGGAGGACTCGAGGCACAGAGAAGTTGAATAGTTGGCCCACGGAGACACAGTTAAATGATTAATTGGGAGTCGATCTGGTGGGCACCAGAGGGCGCCCTCTAGGCCTTCCACTCATCCACAGGAGTCCAGGCAGAGACAAGGGGCCAGTGAGTGGGAGCCACTGGTTCAGAGAGGGCCAGACTGCCTTGTGGCCTCTGGAGGGGGCCTCTGAGTCTGAATTTCTGGCCCCTTCTTCCAGTCTCCCTCCTTGTCTGCCCAGGGAGGAAAAGTAAACATAGACAGGTTGTCAGCCAGGGTTCATCCGGAGGCTGCAGTTTTCCCAGCTGTGGAGTGGCCACCTCCTCCCAGCCTACCTGAGCCAGCCATGGACGCCAGCGGGAACACACTGTGGGAAACATCGTGGGAAAACAGCAAACCCAGGGAGCAAAAGAAAATAAAGACCAACAGTGATGCCTCCACTCAGAGAGACCTGTGGACACCATTTGCGGTGTTTATCCAGCAGTTTTTTTCTTTCTACTGGTGTGTACATGTATACGTGCCTTTGGGTACACAGACTTGTGTATTATAGCGTTATGCAACATGGATATTCATTTGATACTGTGAAAGTTTTTCCATGTCATTAAACGTTCTTACATCACGTATTTTTCTTTAGCTTTCACATTGTTGCTGTATCTTAATTTACAAAGGTATTACCTGCAGCACCTTTTATAGCTTGCAATTCTTTATTAAGGTGTAATTTACATATTGTAAAATTTATCCTTTCTAGTGGGTAGTTTCTAGTTAGTAGGTTTATGAGTTTTGACAAACCCATAGTCAAGTAATCATCACCATAATCAAGATACAGAACAGTTCCTTCACCCCCAAAACGTCCCCGTGCCCCTTTATAGTAAATCTCTCCCACCGTCCCCGCCCCTGGCAAACACTGACGTTTTGTTTTCCTATAAGAGTGCCTCTTCCAGAATATCCATATAATAAATGGAATCATAGTGTATGTAGCCTTTTGGGTCTGGCTCCTTTCACTTAGCACAGTGCTCTGAAGTTTATCCATGGCACTGCATCCATCAATAGTGTTTCTTTTTGTTGCTGAGTAATGTTCCATTGTGTGGATGAACCACAGCTTGTTTATCACGCACTGGTTGAAGGACATCTGGGTTGCCTCCAGTTTTGGGTGAATGGAGCTATGATGAATTTTCACATACTGGCTTTGGTGTCAACATAAATGTGCTCAGATTCTTAAGAAAATAACTAGGAATGGGTTGCTGGGTCCTATGGTATTAACCTAAGCATATGCAACATCATGTTTTTTTTAACATGGAGAAAGTGAACTATGTTTTATTTATGATTGCCTGATATCACTATAAAAATTCATATAATATACTGGGATGCTAAGAAGACAAACTTTTTTAAAGCCAGATAACACAGATAAACCGCTTGCAGTTTGGTATATATCCTCCCTCTTTTGTAATTTGTCTAAGAACATACCTCTAGATTACATAGTGAGGATTATACTGTATCTGGATGTGGTTCCATAGTCTGTGCTTTTCAATTTTTCTTTCCATGTCACCACCTTAAAATCTACCATGTCTTTTAGATTACTGCATAATGTTCCATTGTATAGATGTAAGAAAATTTATTTAAACAGTTTCTTTTGTTGCATATGCAATGAAATTGTTTGCTAATTTTTGGCTCTTATAAACCACATCTTTGAGATATATTTTTTTTTCATTTACAGTTATTTCTTTAGGATAAGCACTTAGACATAGACTTGCTGGGCCAAAGTGTTGCCTCTACCATTTTATTTCTCTTGGTTTTTTCCTTAACATTTTTTTCTCATGCATATATGAAAAGGTGATAAACAACACAGCCTGCATCACAAATCCAGGAGAAAAGGATGGTCTTCCCAGGAAATGGTGCCAGAATAACTCGCTATTCATATGGAAGAAAATGAAAATGATTCCTTAGGTCATCCCACACATTAAAAATCCATTCCAGATGGATTAAGGATTTAAATATAAATGACAAAACTTTACAACTTTATAATAAAATATAGGAGAGCATCTTTATGAAAAGATTCTTTAATGAAACTTAAAAAACATGAGATTAAAAAGTTTAACCCATAAAGAAAATAGTTGACAAATTTGACTACATTAAAATTTAGAGGACCCTGTCATGAAAAGACCCCATTCAGAGAATGAAAAGATAAATCACAATTTGCAAGATTTGCAACACATGTGACTAACCGAAGAGCAGCATCCATAATATAGAAAAACGCCTATGAACAATAAGAAAAAGATTAATAAATAACACAATAGAAATTGGGCAACAAAAGAACAGGAATTTCACAAAAGAAGCATAAATGATTTAAAAACATGAAAAAAATGCTCAATCTCATTATCAATCAAAGAAGTGCAGATTAAGACTCACTGAGATATCATTACATACCCACTGGATTGGCAAAAATTTTAAAGTCAGGCTAGGCATGGTGGCTCACACTTGTAATCCCAGCACTTTGGGAGGATGACTTGGGTCCAGGAGTTTGAGACCAGCCTGGGCAACACAGGGAGGCCCCATCTCTATAAATAAATAAACAAATAAAGCCAGACAGCACCAAAGGCAGATGAGGGTCTGGAGGGAGCTGGTGAACATGTAAACTTTCATTTTTAAATTTTTATTCTTAATTTTATTTTTGCATGATAGTTACATCATGTTAGGCAAGTAAACTTTGGAAAACAGGTTTCCATCTTCAGTAAAAGTGTAGAGGCTGTGCTGTAATTTGACCATGCATGTCTATGCACTCCCATTCCCAGGGATGCCCAGAAGAAGCCTTGCATCTGGATATCAGCCACAGATACAGAGATACTCAAAGAAGCATTGTGCACCTGGAGAGAAATCAAATAGCCATTAACAATCGAACATAGAAACATTGGCTGGGTGCAGTGGCTCACGCCTGTAATCCCAGCACTTTGGGAAGCCGGGGCAGGCGGATCATTTGAAGTCAGGAGTTCAAGACCAGCCTGGCCAAAATGATGAAATCCCGTCTCTACTAAAAATACAAAAATTAGCTGGGTTTGGTGGCTCACACCTGTAATCCCAGCTACCCAGGAGGCTGAGGCAGGAACATCGCATGAACCCAGGAGGTGGAGGTTGCAGTGAGCTGAGATTGCACCACTGCACTCCAGCCTAGGCCACAGGGCAAGACTCTGTCTCAGAAAAGAAAATAGAAACATTGTAACATGAAGACGATCATATACTATACAGCAGTCCTGCTTATCTGTGGTTCCACTTTCTGTGGTTTCAGTTATCCGCGGTCAACCTCGGTCTGAAAATAAATGAAAAGTTCCAGAAATAAACAATTCATAAGTTTTAAATTGTGCACCGTTCTGAGAGCACGATGTTTAGTCTGCCTTGCCTTTCCTTGCCTTTCTCCTGGAAACTCCAATAAAGCCTCAACCTGGTGCTGTCTTTGCCCCTGCTTCTACCTCCTCACCCAAGGGTGTACACTCTACAGGGTGCACAGGAAGCATGACGCAGGCATCTGCACGGGTTCCTGGTGCTGCCCCCGTGGCCCTCTGTGGCATTGTGTGATGCTTTGTCTTGGAATTGGAAGTAATGAATTCTTCTTTCTCTCTCACCCCCGTATCAGTCACCCCCATATATTAACATTCCTGCTTCAATCACTGAGGCAGGGAGGTGTGATCAGGAAGGAGCATGCAGAGTGTCAGAGGTAACAGTAATATTCTATTTCTTAAATGTATTGGTGAGTTCAAGGGTATTTATTGTTATTCTTCAGACTGTACATATGTGCCTTTGTCTCTATGGCATGTTCCACAATAAAAACGAAAAAAATCTATAATTACTTTCATTTCCTACAAAAGTAACACGTCATTGTACCAATGTTGATGTCTTAGTTTTGATAAATGTGCTATGGTGTTGTAAGATGTTAACGTGAGGGGAACCGGAGAAAAGGTATGCTGGAATTTTTCATACTGTCTTTGCAACTCTTCTGTAAATCTAAAATTATTTCAAGATGAAAAGTTGCTACAAAGCAATGCAGAAGCTGAAGCATGCAGAGCCTTGGAGGTCACTTTAAAGTGTCTGGGTTTTGTTCTCTGAGCAGTCGGGGGTCCCTGGAGGGTTTTCAAAAGGTGGGCAGGACCCGATGGGTGTGATAACATAAAATGCAACTTCTGAAGAATTTCAAATATTGTCATAGATGTGGAGGCGGAACTTCCCTGCGGCCAGATGGAGATTGCTTTGACCACAGGCCTGTGCACCCCCGGGGTGAGGCCATGGCCCCTGCGAGGCGGGGACACGTGGAAGGGAGCCAGAGAGAACACAGCATCCATTGATCAGCAGGACAGCTGTGGGGAGGGACAGACCCACAGGCCGTAGGAGGGGCCCTGGGAGAGATGGGAAGGAAACGGAAGGACAGAAGCTGCCAGGATGGGTTGGGGATTGGGAGGGAGGTCTGGGGGCTGAGAGAGGGCTGGGAGCCCCGACTTCCTGCAAGCTTCCTGTGTCCCTCAGCCAAACCCTGAGCCTTCTCCCTCCTCAGGGCCCTTGCAGCCTGGCACCTCCTCACTCAACAGGTCTCCTACCCCACACCATGAACACACACCTGCCTCTCCTCCCTCTCTCTCTCCCTCTCCGCACCCAGAAGAGGCCCGTCCCTCCACCTGCGGCCTTGCCCTCTCCGCACCCAGAAGAGGCCCGTCCCTCCACCTGCGGCCTTGCCCTCTCCGCACCCAGAAGAGGCCCGTCCCTCCACCTGCGGCCTTGCCCTCTCCGCACCCAGAAGAGGCCCGTCCCTCCACCTGCGGCCTTGCCCTCTCCGCACCCAGAAGAGGCCCGTCCCTCCACCTGCGGCCTTGCCCTCTCGGCACCCAGAAGAGGCCCGTCCCTCCACCTGCGGCCTTGCCCTCTCCGCACCCAGAAGAGGCCCGTCCCTCCACCTGCGGCCTTGCCCTCTCCGCACCCAGAAGAGGCCCGTCCCTCCACCTGCGGCCTTGCCCTCTCCGCACCCAGAAGAGGCCCGTCCCTCCACCTGCGGCCTTGCCCTCTCGGCACCCAGAAGAGGCCCGTCCCTCCACCTGCGGCCTTGCCCTCTCCGCACCCAGAAGAGGCCCGTCCCTCCACCTGCGGCCTTGCCCTCTCCGCACCCAGAAGAGGCCCGTCCCTCCACCTGCGGCCTTGCCCTCTCCGCACCCAGAAGAGGCCCCTCCCTCCACCTGCGGCCTTGCCCTCTCCGCACCCAGAAGAGGCCCGTCCCTCCACCTGCGGCCTTGCCCTCTCCGCACCCAGAAGAGGCCCGTCCCTCCACCTGCGGCCTTGCCCTCTCCGCACCCAGAAGAGGCCGGTCCCTCCACCTGCGGCCTTGCCCTCCTTTTCTGATTTTTGTTTTTGTCTTTTCAGCTTACAAGATTTTTCATCATAAAATCAGATAAGACTCCCTCTTGGTCCCAGGTTTCCCTCCAGCCACCACCCCGGACTCCCTGCTCAGCCAAAGCTCCTCAAAGCTGCACATGTCTCCTGGTGACTCTCCACCCTCTGTCCGCTTCTTCTGCTCCCCACCCCACTTTCTACCTACAGGCCACCCCTCCCTTTGCCCATCATGGACCTCCCCCGGGCTGCTTTCTGCCTCTCCATCTCCCCGGGCTCCTCAGGTATTATAGACCCCTTTGCTTATCATCTCCCTCACTCAGGTTATGAGTTAAATTGTGTCCCCCCTCTGAAAATTCCTATGTTGAATTCCCAACCCCCTCAATATCACAGAATGTGACCTTATTTGAAGAAATGGTCTTTACAAAGGAACCCACATTAAAATGAGGTCATTAGGGTAGGGCCTAATCCAATAGACTGGTGTCCTTATAAAAAGGGGAAATGTGGGCACTCGTACATATGGCAAGGATGCCACTTGAACGTGAAGACAGCTGTCCGCAAGTTAAGAAGCCAGCCTGCAACAGGCCCTCCCCTCACAGCCCTCAACATAACCGGCCCAGTTGACACCTTGATTTCAAACTTCTAGCCCCCAGAATGGTGAGAGAATACATTTCTCTTGCTTATGTGACTCCATCAGTGGCATTTTGTTATGGCAGCCCTAGGAAAAGAACCTAGCCCGTGAGGGAGGCGAAGCTCTGTTCCCTTCACCATTGCCAGTGCCAAGAACAAAGCTTGGCGCACAGTAGGAGCTTCACAAATATTTGTGGTTTGGATATATGAAAAAACTTCTTTCCAAACTCCGTGGACACTCCTTAGTGTTAGGTCATGAGACACAGTGGCCCATGGTGCTCCCTCTGGGATCACTCACTCTGGGGGAGGCCAGTCACCATGCTGTGAGGACACTCAGGCAGCTCTGGGGAGAGGTCTGCAGGATGAGGAACTGAGGCCTCCTGCCAACACCAGCACCAGCTCATCAGCCATGTGAGTGAGCCATCTTGGAAGCAGATCCATCAGCCCCTGTTGAGCCTTCAGATGACTGTAGCCCTGGCCAGCAGCATTGTGACTGCAACCTCATGACAGGCTCTGAGCCAGAGCCACCCAGCTAAGCCATTCCTGAATTCCTGGACCACAGAAACTGTTCGTTGCCACTTTAAGCCCCTAGGCTGGGGAGTCATTTGGTACCTAGCAGTAGGGAACAAATACAACCTTTCTTTTAATTTAATTGTGTTTTTTGAGACAGGGTCTTTTTCTGTCACCCAGGCTGGAATGCAGTGGTGTGATCTCCGTGCACTGCATCCTCGACCTCCCAGGCTCAGGTGATCTTCCCACCTCAGACTTCCCGGTAGCTGGGACTACAGGCATGCACCACCATGCCTGGCTAATTTTTGTAGGTTTTATAGAAATGGGGTTTCATCATGTTACCCAGGCTGGTCTTGAACACTTGGGCTTAAGTGATCTGCCTACCTTGGCCTCCCAAAGTACTGGGATTACAGGCATGAACCATTGCACCTGGCCTCTTTTAATTTTTATTTTTAGAGATGGGGGGATCTTGTTTCATCACCCAGTCTGGAATGCAGTGGTGCAATCTTGGCCCACTGCAGCCTCCACCTCCCAGGCCCAGGTGGTCTTCCCTCCTCAGCCTCCTGAGTAGCCAGGGCTACAGGCATGTGCCACCACACCTATTAAATTTTTGTATTTTTTGTAGAGATGGGGTTTTGTCACGTCACCCAGGCTGGTGTCGAACGCCTGGGCTCGTGATCTGCCTGCTTTGGCCTCCCAAAGTGTTGGGATTACAGGTATGAGCCACTGTGCCTGGCCCTTTTAAATTTTTACTTTTAGAGATGGGGTCTCATTCTGTCACTCAGGCTGGAGTACAGTGGTGCAATCATAGCTTACTGTAACCTCAAACCCCTGGGTTCAAGCGATCCTCCCACCTCAGCCTCCCTAGTAACTGGGACTACAGACACATGCCAACCTTGCAGATAGATCCACATTAGTCTGTTAAGAGAAGTGTCATTCTGTTTACTGCCTGCCAACATTCCAGGAACGTATTTTCATCCTTGATTTAGTAGGTCTGGGGAAAACCCTAACATTGCCTGTCTCTTTCCCATTGAAGCATCCTTTGAAACTCTCCTCATTCTCCCTGGGGCCTAGACAACTCCCTGGTTCCCTTGTGAGCTTCAATTCCACCCTTTAAACCCTGGGGGTTTCCTGGGTTCTGAGGTTCTGTCCTGGGCCTCCTTATCTCCCAGTTCAATAGTCACAAGCCACGGCAAATGACGAGTGGGTCAGGCACTACTACCAACCCCCCATCATGATGACAACTCCTCAACCTCCTTTCCGGCTCAGATCTCTCTGGAGCCCCAGATCGTCATCCCCAAGACAGGGATGTCCCATAGGAGCCTCAGGTTCAGGCGTTCAAAACTAAATGTGTCTTTTCCCCAGCCCCGCTCATCCCTGTTTTTGCCTCTGTCTAAGAGATGGGCCTGCCTTCCTCCCATGGCCTGCCATCATCCTGACCAACCCAGCAACAGCAACCAATCTAGCCCTATGGGTTTGCCTCCTTGATAGTTAGTTCAGCACCCCCATTTCTCCTCCTCAGCGCCCCATGCCCTCCATCCACCAACCAGGCCACCATCACTTCCAGCCCGGACCACATAACAGATGCCTCACTGGCCCTCCTGCTGCCACCTGGTCCATTCTCCACATGGAAGTCAGAGGAACTTCAAAATCTAACCTGGGGCGTGCCCCCTCTTCTCTACTTAGACCTTTTGCTGACACAGGGGCCAAGGGAGAGCCTTCTCCTTGGCCCCCTAAAGGTTCTCTGAAAAATCACCTCGCAAAAGGCACGTTAACTAGAGAAAAGGTACACAAATTTATTTAACATGTGTTCATGGGAGTCTTTAGAATGAAGACCCAAAGATACAGAGGAAATTGTTCATTTTTTTGCTTACCTTCAATGAAGTATAAACAGCCATGTAGAAATACGACTGGACAAAAAGGGTCTGATCTAAAGCTGATAGACTGAGTGGGAAAACCCAGCATGGCCTGCCTGTCTAGATTCTTCTTGGTCTCTCTGAGCAGTGCTCCTTCCTTCTGGGGATGGGGCAGGACCTTTTCTGGAATGGGGATCTTATGACCTACAGTCAAAGGAAAGATCATTTCTTTATGGCCAGTTTTTATACAGAAAGTTGGAGGGAAAGTTAGAGTAGTATTTTTAGGTTTTATGACTAGCTTTGGGGAGAAGAGGTTCTGGTTTCTACAGCCCATGTTGTGGAAGAACGATTCTAGTTTCTATGGCTAGCCTTCAGGAATAGGACTGAGAGCTAGGAGGGCAGGAGGGAGTCAGAGAAGAAACTCGCTTCTGAGGCCTTCATTTCTGTTTTCTAAGTCTGATATGGTTTGGCTGTGTCCCCACTCAAAATCTCATTTTGAATTATAATCCCCACAATCCCCAAGTGTCAAAGGTGGGACCAGGTGGAGGTTTCCCCCATACTGTTCTCATGACAGTGAGTGAGTCTCACGAGAGCTGATGGTTTTATAAGCGGCTCTTCCCGCTTTGCTTGGCACTCACTCCATCCTGCCACCCTGTGAAGCAAGTGCCTGCTTCTCTTTTGCCCTCCACCATGATTGTAAGTTTCCTGAGGCCTCCCCAGCAATGTGGAACTGTGAGCCAATTAAATCTCATTCCTTTATAAATTACCCAGTCTTAGATATTTCTTCACAGCAGTGTGAGAACAGACTAATACAGTAAATTGGTACCAGGAATGGGGTACCAGATGCTAAAAAATGTGAAATTGACTTTGGAACTGGGTAACGGGCAGAGGCTGGAACAGTTTGAAGGGCTCAGAAGAAGATAGGAAGATATGAGAAAGTTTGGAACTACCTAGAGACTTGTTGAGTGACTTTGACCAAAATGCTGATAGTGATATGGACAATGCAGTCCAGGCTGAGGTGGTCTCAGATGGAGATGAGGAACTTTTTGGGAACTGAAGTAAAGGTCACTCTTGCTATGCTTTAGCAAAGAGACTGGTGGCATTTTGCCCCTGCCCTAGAGATCTGTGGAACTTTGAACTTCAAAGAGATGATTTAGGGTATCTGACAGAAGAAATTTCTAAGTGGCAAAGTATTCAAAAGGAAGTAGAGAATAAAAGTTTGGAAAATTTGCAGACTGAGGGGGCAATAGAAAAAGAAAAGCCCATTTTCTGGGGAGAAATTTAAGCCTGCTGCAGAAATTTGCTTAAGTAACCTGGAGCCAAATGTTAATCACCAAGACAAGGGGAAAATGTCTCCAGGGCATGTCAGAGACCTTCATGGCAACCACTCCCATGACAGGTCCTGAGGCCTAGGTGGGGGAACAGTGTTGTGGGCTGGGCCCAGGCTCCCCCCTGCTCTGTGAAGCCTTGAGACATGGTGTTCTGTGTCCCAGCTGCTTCAGTTCCAGTCGTGGCTAAAAGGGCCCAAGGTACCACTCACGTCATTGCTTCAGAGGGTGAAAACCCCAGGCTTTGGTGGCTTTCACTTAGTGTTCAGCCTGTGGGTGCACAGAAGTCAAGAATTGAGGTTTGGGAGGCTGTGCCTAGATTTCAGAGCATGTATGGAAATGCCTGGATGTCCAGGCAGAAGTCTGCTGCAGGGGTGGAACCCTCATGGAGAGCCTCTGCTAGGACAGTGTGGAAGGGAAATGTGGAGTTGGAGCCCCCACATAGAGTTCCCACTGGGGCACTGCCTAGTGGAGCTGTGAGAAGAGGGCCACTGTCTTCCAGATCCCAGAATGGTAGATCCACTGACAGCTTGCACCATGCACCTGGAAAAGCCACAGGCACTCAATGCCAGTCAACTAAAGCAGCTGAGGGGGGGCTATACCCTCCAAAGCCACAGGGGCAGAGCTTCCCAAGGCTTTGGAAGCCCA
This sequence comes from Rhinopithecus roxellana, assembly GCF_007565055.1. Taxonomy (NCBI): domain Eukaryota; kingdom Metazoa; phylum Chordata; class Mammalia; order Primates; family Cercopithecidae; genus Rhinopithecus; species Rhinopithecus roxellana. Next base: position 110,707,919 of record NC_044561.1, on the reverse strand, counting down.
CCCCTTGCATCAGTGTGACCTAGATGTGAGACATGGAGTCAAAGGAGATCATTTTGGTTTACTTAAAGTTTACATGGTAAACTTAAAGGTTTAATGACTACCCTATTGGATTTCAGGCTTGTATGGGACCTGTAGCCCCTTTGTTTTGGTCAATTTCTCCCATTTGGAATGGGCATATTTACCCAATGCCTGGATCCCCATTGTATCTAGGAAGTAACTAACTTGGTTTCAATTTTACAGGCTCATAGGCAGAAGGGACTTGCTTTGTCTCAGATGAGACTTTGGACTTGGACTTTTGGGTTATTGCTGGAATGAATTAAGACTTTGGGGGACTGTTGGAAAGGCATGATTGTGTTTTGAAATGTGAGGATATAAAATTTGGAAGGGGCCAGGGGCAGAATGATATCGTTCGGCTGTGTCCCCACCCAAAATCTCATCTTGAATTATAATCCCCATAATCCCCACATGTCAAGAGCAGGACCAGGTGGAGGTAATTGGATCATGCGGGCAGTTTCCCCCATGCTGTTCTCATGATAGTGAGTGTGTCTCATGATATCTGATGGTTTTATAAGGGGCCCTTCCCCCTTCACTTGGTACTCACTTCATCCTGTCACCCTGTAAAGAAGGTGCCTGCTTCTCCTTTGCCTTCTGCCATGTTTGTAAGTTTCCTGAATCCTCACCAGCAATGTACAACTGTGAGTTAATTAAACCTCTTTCTTGAATAAATTACCAGTCTCAGGTCCTTTCTTTCTTTCCCTCTCTTTCTTTCTTTCTTTCTCTCCTCTTTTTTTTTTTTTTTTTTTTTTTTTTGTGACAGAGTCTCACTTTATCACCAGGCTGGAGTGCAGTGGCATGATCTTGGCTCACTGTAACCTCCTTCTCCCAGGTTCAAGCGATTCTTCTGCCTCAACCTCTCAAGTAGCTGGGATTACAGGCCTGTGACATGATGCCTGGCTAATTTTTGTATTTTTAGTAGAGATGGGGTTTTGCCATGTTGGCCAGGCTGGTCTTGAACTCCTGACCTCAAGTGATCTGCCTGCCTTGGCCTCCCCGAAGTGCTGGGATTACAGGCGTGAGTCACTGCACCCAGCTGGGGATTTTTTTATAGCAGTGTGAGAATGGACTAACAAAGCCCCAACGCTGGCTTCTTACACTTTACAAAAAGAAGAGGAAAGATCATTCTTAGCATGTCATGTAAGGTCCTTTTCTGAGCTGGCCTCTGCCAACCTGTCTCCAGCCTCACCTTGCTCAGGCCTTAGGACCTTTGTGCTCGCTGTTCCCTCCTCCTTGAGCGTACCTCACCCAGTTGCTTTGCCACTCACTGCCCTGTCTCCTTCAGGTCTCCACTAAGGATATGTTCATCAAGAGACCTTTTCTGGCTACATGTCATGAAATAGGAGCCCCTTACTCCACGTTATTTCTCCCCTCAGCACTTACCTCCTCATGAATATTATGCCTTGGTTTGCTTATTGGTTTGGTTTTTTCTCCTCTTTCCCCTAGAACGGAAGAGCCATGAGGGCAGGGACTTTGTGTACATTTGCTCATGGTGCTTAACCCAGTGCCTGAATAGGGCCCTGCATACAGTAAACACTCAGCAGGTGTGATAAACTTCTTGCCTCTTCCTGCCACACAAATCTGGGCTCCTGCAACACTGAACTGCTTTTTGCTGCCGTCCCACACCACTCTTACCTCCAAGTCTCTGCCCACGCTGATCCTCCTGCCTGGAGGGGCCTTCCTCCTTTGTTTTTCAAATTTTCATTTAATTAAAAAAAATTTGTATATATATTTTCCAGAGATGGGGTCTCACTCTGTTGCCAGGCTGAAGTGCAGTGGCACAATCATAGCTCACTGGAGCCTCAGCCACCTAGACTCAAGCCATCCTCCCACCTCAGCCTTCCAAGTAGCTAGGTGCACACCACCATGCCCAGCTAATTTTGTATTTTCTGCAGAGATGAGGTCTTGCTCCTCTGGTCTCAAACAAACAATTTCAACCAACTCCTTGCTCAGGCTGGTTTCAAACTTCTGGCCTCCCAAACAACCTTCAGCCTCAGCCTCCCAAAGTACTGAGATTATAGACATGAGCCGTAGTGCCTGGTCATTTGCATATTCTATGGCTCCTTTAGGATTCTACTTGTGTTGTCACCTCCCCTAGGCATCCCTCCCTGACTATTTCCCCTCTGCCTGGTCAAGTACCCTTCCTGGGCTCCTGCAGTATCTCAGACATCTCAATTGCAGTACTCATCATTGCACTTTTGAAGGATGTTTGTTGTTTACATGCTTGCCTGTTGTGAGCATCCTGTGAGCAAACTTCCGCCCTGGTAAACCCTTGGCAAAGGGCCTGAAGTAGTCAATGCTGAGTGAATTTTTTATGAATGAATGAATGAATGAATGAATGAATGAATGAATGGAGTTAGCTTGGGTTTGGCCATAGGTCTTATTCAGTGACCCTGAACAATCTCTGTCCCTCTCTGGGCCCCAGTTTTTCTCAATCTGTATAGTCAAGCTGGGTCTAACTAACCATCTGTGTTTATTAACACTGCAGTTCTGGTCTCCTGGGGTTCTAATTAGAGCCCCTGGGGTTCTAATCCTATTGGGGGAGGCAGATGTCTGCCTGGATTGCATCCCCATGGGTCATTCTGATGTGACAACAGCTGGATCCATGAAGACCTGTTCCCACCCTGCAGACCTCAGACTCTGCTTTATAAGAAACCAGGTGAAAGGAGCACATGTGGGCTCCTGGAGGACAGTCTTGGAGGACTCCCTGGGATGGGGGAACTCAGGCAGGAGAAAAAGTGACCGCCTCCAGCTTACCGCCTTCCCTATCAGGGCTGCGGACTGAAAGGGGGAAGAAAAACAAGCACAGCTGCACAGGACAATTTAGCTCTTTCACCGTGAGTTAAGTTCCCAGCCGCCTGTTGGGTGAGGCCGCAGCATGACCCCGGCCCCCTCCGTGGCGCCACTGCCATAGCATCTGCCCAGTTTCTTTCATACTGTAAGGAAGAGGCCTGGGGTGTCCTTGGGTGGCCCCAGATTTCTGAAGTGGGGCCATAGAGGGAAACGGGCCGTCCCCATGGGAAAGGAGGGAGAGGAAGCTAGAATGTTGGGGAGGGAGATATCTCAGTGCTGAGAATCCAGGGATGGGAGGAAGCTGAGCTAAGCTGTGGCTGTTTGGGGTGTGTGTGGCTTGTGGAGCCCCTCTACTATTTTTTTTTTTTTTTTTTTTTTTTTGCAGCTGGACCACTCTAAGAGGATGTGGGCAAATTGCACAAGCCCTCAGGGTCCCCCTTACCTTCTCTGTGAAACAGGTGTGGCAACTCTGATGATGCTGTGAAGAGGCCAGTCAGGTGTTTGCCACTCTCAGCATGCTGTGTGGCCCTGGAGAAGACAGTTACACTCTCTCTGAGGACATCTTTGCAAGGCAGGTGGGGGCAGAATAGAGACGCCTAAGGCAGCCTGTATCTGAAGTGCCCCATCCTTACACAGCATATCAAGACTATGTAGTATTAACACAATTTATTACTGTTGATGTTGGCCTTGATCACCTGGCCGAGGTCGTATTTGTCAGATTTCTCCACGGTAAAGTTACTTCTTCTCCTCTTTCCCATACTGTAACTTTTGGAAGGAAGTCACTATGTGCAGTCCACACTTTAGGAGTGGAAGTTGTTTATTTATGCTCTATCGCCTTGGGGGTGAAGTATCTCTACATAAACTATTTGGAATTCTTCTGCATGGGAAATTTGCCTAATCTCTCCCACTTACAGTCATGTGCCACATAATAACACTTCCATCAACAACGATGGTGGTCCCGTAAGATTATAATGGAGTTGAGAAATTCCCATTGCCTAGACCTTCCAGTAGGACGAGATGTGGAGGTGACAGGCAGTGATATCGATGATCCTGATCCAGTGTAGGCCTAGACTAATACGTGTGTTTGCTTTTTTTTTTTTTTTTTTTTTTTTTTTTGAGATGGAGTTTTGCTCTTGTTGCCCAGGCTGGAGTGCAGTGGTACAATCTTGGCTCATTGCAACCTTCACCTTCTGGGTTCAAGCAACTTCCCTGCCTGAGCCTCCCAAATAGCTGGGATTACAGGCATATGTCACCACACCCGGCTAATTTTTGTATTTTTAGTAGAGATGGGGTTTCCCCATGTTGGCCAGGTTGGTCTTGAACTCCCGACCTCAGGTGATCCACCAGCCTTGGCCTCCCAAAGTCCTGGGATTACAGGTGTGAGCCACCACACCCGGCCCATGTTTGCAGTTTAGTTATTTTTATTTTTTGTTTTAATTTTTAGCAACAAGGTCTCACTCTGTGGCCCAGTCTGGAGGGCAGTGGAGGGATCCTAGCTCACTGCAGTCTTCACTTCCTGGGTTGAAGCTATCCTCCTGTATCAGCCTCCCGAGTAGCTGAGACTACAGGCATGCATCACCATGCCCGGCTAATTTTTCTTTTAATAGATAAGTCTTGCTATGTTGCCCAGGCTTGCCTTGAACTCTTGGCCTCAAACTATCCTCCTGCCCTCAAACTATGCTCCTGCCTCTGCCTTCCAAAGTGCTGGGATTATAGGCACGAGCCACTGCATCTGGCCTTCCATTTTAGTTTTTAACAAAAAAAGTTTAAAAATTAAAACAAATTTAAAAATAGAAAAAAGCTTATGGAATAAAGATATAAATCTTTATATATAAATATATATAATTATATATAAAGCTTATATATATAAATCTTTCTTTAAATCTTTTTTGTACACTTGCTTAATGTGTTTGTGTTTTAAGTTGTTATTACAAGAGTCGAAAGTTTTAAAAATTAAAAAGTTTAGAAAGTAAAAAATTACAGCTAAGGTTAATTTATTATTGAAGAAAGAAAAATATTTTTAGGGCCGGGCGTGGTGGCTCACTCCTGTAATCCCAGCACTTTGGGAGGCCAAGGTGGGTGGATCATCTGAGGTCAGGAGTTCAAGACCAGCCTGGCCAACATGGTGACTCTCCGCCTCTACTAAAAATACAAAAATTAGCCAGGCGTGGTGGCTGGCATTTGTAATTCCAGCTACTTGGGAGGCTGAGGCAGGAGAATCTCTTGAACCCGGGAGGCAGAGGTTGCAGTTGAGCCAAGATTGTGCCACTGCACTCCAGCATGGGTGACAAGAGCAAAACTCTGTCTCAAAAAAAAAAAAGAAAGAAAAAGAAAAATATTTTTATAAATTCCATGTAGTCTAAATGTACAACGTTTATAAAGTTTACAGTAGGGTACAGTAATGTGCTAGGCCTTCAAATTTACTCACAACTCACTCACTGACTCGCCCAGAGCAACTGCCAGTCTTGCAAGCTTCATTCATGGTAAGTATATTTTTACGGTTCCTTTTGTATGTTTAGATACACAAATACTTACCGTTATGTTACAACTGCCTACAGTATTCAGTACAATAACACAGTGTACAGGTTTGTAGCCTAGGAGTAGTACGCTACACCATATAGCCTAGATGTGTAGCTGGCTATACCACCTAGGTTTGTGTAAGTACACTGACTTTCACACTATGACGAAACTGCCTAACAGTGCATTTATCAGAACATATCCCCGTAACAATGCATTTATCGGAACGTATTCCTGTCAATAAGGGACATGTGACTGTTTATTTATGCCCTTATTTCTTTATATCAGTGTATGCTTTATTTTCTTGTTCAAGTTGTTCCATCCAGCTTTGGTCATTAGAAGCTCTTTCAGTTGTTTTCTGTGTCCCTTTCACATCCTTCCATCATTGTGGATTTCTTTGATGTTTTAGGCATTTTCTTACCTTCTGTCATTGTACGATGCTCCAGGCTCATCTTGTACATTGTACATTTTCTAACCCAGTCCTTGCTTGAATCAGCCATTTCTCTCTAAATTTCTCTCTCTCTCTCTCTCTCTCTCTCTCTCTCTCTCTCTCTCAGACAGATCTCGCTCTGTTGCCCAGGCTGGAGTGTAGTGGTGTGATCTCAGCTCACTGCAACCTCTGCCTCCCAGGCTCAAGCCATCCTCCCATGTCATCTTCCTGAGCAGCTGGGACTACAGGCACCTGCCACCATGCCCAGCTGATTTTTTTAATTTTTGTAGAGACAGGGTTTCGTCATGTTGATCAGGCTGGCCTGAACTCCTGGGCTCAAGCAATCCACCTGCCTCAGACTCCTAATGTGTTGGGATTGCAGGCATAAGTCACCATGTCCAGCCTGAATCAGCCATTTCTCCAGGGATGTAATCAGACACCCAAATCTGGTGTTAAGTGTGCTTATTACTACCACAATATTGATGCTTCTAAGTACTCTCAGCTGATAGAACAAGGAAATATATGTATATATGAACTTTCGTATATACACATACCTATAAACATTTCTGTATGCAACTATCAACTTACCTGTCTGCACTGGGAAGCTACTGTCTCCAACTCAAATCCATTGCCACATGGATCATTCCAGCCCCTTGCTTGTTGGTCATCTCTCACTCCAACGGTGAGAAACCTCATCATTCTTCTCTTGAGAATCAAATTGTCTGGACTTTGGCTAGTGGGAGCCCCATTAAGTGGGCTCCTTTAGACTTGGCCTCATCATTCATTGAGTGTTTCCTTGCATTTTGACATGAGATGCTTCAGGTTCACCGTGCACTTTCCCTGCCCAATCCTGGAATCAGCCATTTCTCTAAGGACACTAGTTCTGTTTAGTGGGGAAGGCATTTAGGAGACAAGATCTGGACCCTGAGCGTGCTAATTGCTATAGATATGTTGCTTTTCCCTGGTCTGCTCATATCAATGTCTTCAATTAACACTCATAGCCATAGCCACAGATCCTTCCTCCACTCCATGTTTTTACTTCCTTTCCCCATAGTGAGAACGCTGAGTCCCAAAACATCAGCACGTTTACTCATTTCTTCCATCATACAACACAGAGATAGTAGTTTTAGAATTATAACACTAAATACCTAGACACCTGTGGTTAAACTTATTTATTTTCTTTGTGTGGCTATATTATTATTTGACATTCAGTTAAGCTCATCTCTTTTCTCTTTGTTTACAAGTTTACAGTTTACATTTTTATCTTTTTATTTAATTTTATTTTTGAGAATGTAAAATATTTGCATAGTTAAAAAGTCAAAAATCCTGTACAAATATATTCAGAGGAATCTCACTCCCGTCTCTTTCTTCTCCATTGATATTCCCAGTAACTCCTTAAGAGTAACCATTTGCAATAAGTTTCTGATTTATCCTTCCTGGGTTTCTTTTGCATAATTATTTAAATATGTATGTAAATACAGAAATGTTTCTTTTTTATTTTCTTAAAAGTTTGCTTAGTATAGGTAGTCCTTTATTTTGCTTTTATCTTATTTTGTTGTTTAACAATATATGCTGGAAATCACTCCCTGTATTTTTATAGAGATCTTCCTTCTTGCCTTCACGGCTGCATAACATTCTCTCATGTGGTACCATAGTTTATTCATCCAGTTTTCTACAGATGGGCATTTGGGTATTTTCAACATTTTGTATTATAAATAATTCCTCAATAAATAACCTTGCATATACATTTTTCATATTTGTGGAATTACATCTTTAGGATAAATCCTAGAAGTAAATATCCTGGGTCAAAGAGTACATGCATATGCTGTTTTGGTCTATATTACAAATTCCTTCCTAGGTTTATTGCCAGCAGGCATTACTGACAATTTATAAGAGTAGCTATTTGCTCAAAGCCTCACCAACAGGTATTGTCAAGCTTTTGAAATTTTGCCAATGTGATTGATGAAAAATGGCATTTCAGTGCAGTTTTGATTTACTTAAAAAATTCTCGTATGTGCCAGGCCCATTGTACATACGTTTCCCGAGGACATGTGTTGGGTCATTTCAAACAACTCCAATACACTGGATCTTAGGGCTGACCTAATCCTACGGATGTTTGGTGGCTGTGACTCTCCACCATGCTTTTGGGGCCAGGAGGGTCTCCACAGAGGGTCCCAGCTTCTCAATACCCTCCTCTGGTTCTGCAGGCTACTGACCCTGCCCTGAGTCCCCCACCAGCTGAAAAACTGCTTCCTCCACACAAAGAAGACTCTGAGTGAGGAGGATGACTTGGCTTCTGAAAAATGCTGAAGTCTTGACCTCCTCCACAATTCCGAGGGCCAGCTGGGGCCAAGGAATGATGGAGCCAGGACCTCAGGGTAGGAAGGACTAGTATGGACTGCTGCTTGAGGAAGCTGGATTTGGAGACACAGGGCAGCCTGTCTCCCCAGGATGAGTGGTCTAGCCTCTGATGACCTCTTGGCTTCAAAACTCACTAACTCTCTCCTCTTCTGGCTGCCTGAATAACCTCCCTAAAGCTTAGAGATGACCAGGGATTACAAACCTCTTCTGGCTCTCCAGGCTCTGACCCTCACTTTTCCAGTGGGACTTCCCCCGTTACCTAGTGCACTCTGTGTAAATCCATCCAGTCATCCGGCTATCCAGTCATCCACCCATATTAGTTATCTATTGATGCATAACATAACAAATCATTTCACAACTCAGCATCTGAGACAATAATAAACATTGTTTCATACAGTTTCTGTGGATCAGGTGTTTGGAAGCAGCCTCACTGGGTGGTTGTAACTCAGGGTCTCTCATGAGGTTGCAGTCAAGCTGTCAGCTGGGGCTGCGATCATCTAAGGCCAGATGGGGCTGGAGGAGCCACTTCCAAGGTAACTCACTCACATGGTTGGCAAGTTGGTGCCAGCCATTGACAAGAAGCCTCAGTTCCTTGCCAGCTGGGTATTTCCACAGGGCTGTTTGAGTATCCTAACAACATGGCAGCTGGCTTTCCCCATAGCAAGCAATCCAAGAAACAGCCAGGCAGAAGCCACAGTGTCTTTTGTGACCTAGTCTCTGAAATCACAAGTTATTACTTCTTCTACATGTGGCTGTTTACAGGGGAGTCTCTGAGTTCAGCCCACACTGAAGGGGGCTCCGGAGTGTTAAGAAATTTGGGGATATATTTTAAAATCATCACACCATCTATCCACTTAGCCAACAAAGATTTATTGGGCACCTGCTGTGTGCCTGGCCCTGTGAATAGCTCACAGTCCAGAACCTTGAGGAGTATAACATCTAGGTAGGAGTGCAAATTCAAATGTCCACAGGGTTCAGGAAGTAGTATGAATGAGTAAACTGAGCCAGGTGAGGACTCTGGTGAGCTGGATGGCATGTGCCTAGATAAAGGCAGAGGGTGCTGCCCAGTTCCAGAGTATCTGTGAAGCCTCCCAGCTTTTAGATGCTGACAGTTAATTCCATTTTCATGGTTTTTTCTTTGCTTTTTTTTTTTTTTTTTTTTTTTTTTTACCTTCTTTTTGCCTGATTTGGCCTATCCACTGACAGTTTGCAAGCTCTGATGCAGCCACACCAAATTTCTCAATGTTCCCCCAAACATTGATTCATTCAACAAACATTTGCATGCACTGGGCCCCTTTCACACATTACAGAAATAACTTGCAATCACCCCCTGCACACGCTGTTTCTTTGGCTTGGAACGCCTTCTTATTTTTCTCCCCACGATGAACTTCTATTTCTCCTACAAAACCTAGGTGTACATGTCCCTTCCTCTAGAAAACCTCGTCTGACCCAATCTCTAGGGGTTTTATTGGTTCCCTCCTCTAGGTTCCTACCATGTTTGTGTCCACAGTTCCAGCAATGCACCCCTGCCTCACTCACCAGAAGGTGGGCTCCTGGGGGTTGAATAAAAAGACAGGGTGGAAAAGATTGTCTCTGGCCACCTGGCAGGGCTTCCCAAGGGAGGCGGTCCTGGAAGGAGGAACAGGACTTGCAGAACAGGGGTCCCCTGGTGGGGGAAAGAGGAGAGCAAAACCAGAGGCAGGAAAGCATGGGTGGGGCCTGAAGCTGGGAGGGTCCCGGCTCCTTCCTCCACAGAGCTCACCCAGCCACCAAGGTTCTTGGCTGCCTCCCCAGATGATGAGGGGCGAGGCCTGCAGGCCCCCACAGAGGAGCCCAAAGTAATCAGGGGAAGGGAGACTGCTGGAACAAGAAACCCAAGTCCTGAATGAGTCATCGATGGAGTCTGTCCTACAATAACAAGAAAAGGCTGGACTGGGAGGGAAAGAGAAACTCCAGAGGTGCAGACCTCTCCAGAGGCTCCAGGATGTGCTAGGGGGAGCTGCACAGCCCTCTGTGCCCCCTGCCTTGGAGTCTGCAGCCCCAAGGCCCCCCAGAGCCCTGACTTTTGGCTTCCACCACCCTTGGAGCCAAACTTTTCTCCAGCCCCTCATGTCAGCCCCCTTGCTAGTGGGTCTCCCTGCAGCCCCTGCCCCTCCCATGGTCTCCTCCACTCAGCACTGGAGGAACCTTTTAAAGGGAGGTGGGGGCAAGAAAAACCTAATCTGATCACATTACTCCCTCCTGAATTCCTTCCCATGGGTTTTCACGACTGTAAGGAGAAAATTCAAACTCTCTGGTATACAGAGCCTTGCCCATGCCTCCCACCTCCTCTTGTGTCCCTGTCCCATCACTCTCTGGCTTTTTTCTGCCTCCAACATGCTCTCCTGCTACAGGCCTTTTGCATGTGCTGTTCCCTCTGACTGTAATGCTTTTCTCTGACTTCTTTTTTTTTGTTTGTTTTGAGACAGAGTCTCGCTCTGTCACCAGGCTGGAGTGCAGTGGCGCGATCTCGGCTCACTGCAACCTCTGACTCTCTGGTTCGAGCGATTTTCATGCCTCAGCTTCCCGAGTAGCTGGGATTACAGGCATGCGCCACCACACCCAGCTAATTTTTGTATTTTTAGTAGAGACAGGGTTTCATCATGTTGGCCAGGATGGTCTCTATCTCCTGACCTTGTGATCTGCCTGCCTCGGCCTCCCAAAGTGCTGGAATTGCAGGCGTGAGCCACCGAGTCCAACCTTCCCTGACTTCTTATGTTTTCTCTTTGAATCTCAGCTTAAGCCCTCTGGGCCACCCTCCTGGACCTCCACTGGGTTCCATTGATTTGTGCTCTTTTTTTCCCTTTAAGACCTTACCACCATTTGTATGAGGCATTCATTATTAAGATCTGACTCTCTTCTAGACTGTGAGCTACATGAAGGCAGGGGCTGTCTGTCATGTTCACCCTGATATGGCCAGCATCCAGCACGCTGTCTTTGGCACAGACTGGACACTCAATAAATGCATCTCGTGACCTCCATCCCTAGTGACACGTGACATATGCATGTGTTGTTGCCTCACAGCAGACGGGGGCAAGAGGCAAAGCTGAGGTTATGGGTTCCATTTTACAGGTTAGAAAACTGAGGTTCTGAGAATTCAGGCAAACCCCTAAGATGTCTCAAGGAGTTAGTGGGTGCAGAGGGACCTGAATTCCAAGGTCTCTGCTTATATATCACAGGCTTCTCCATCAGGAGGCCATTTTAGGGGCAGATGAAGTATAACAGATTGTTGTCCTGGCTGGACAGTGTGACAGTGTGAGTCATGCCTCCCTACGTGAAGCTCCCTGGCATAAATCAGGACAGTTAAACAAGGTAAGTTTTCAGTCTTTTTTAGGAGCTCTAAGAGGTTTTATTCCCATAGGTCATTTCCATCTCATCCTTTCCACCAAGATTGTGGGCACCCTAGGAAAGGGTGAGACAGTGTCTGAGGTCCCTAATGTACCCACAGGTCACTCTCCAAAGCCCGTCCTAGGACCTGATCAGGAAACATTTAAACATCAGATTTTCCCCTGTGAAAAGAGGAGGTCATTGAGAGAAGAAGCTGTCTTTTTTTGTCGTTTTCCTCCTCAGTGTTTCTGAAGTGGGTAATGATCACCAAAGGTTTTTGTTTACCTTGTGTTCCCATCCCCCTCCTTCTGTTTGTTTTGGAGAGCTTCTCTCTCCATGCAGCCCTGGTAGACCCATCATCATGTGCTCCCACCCAAGGGTGGGCATAGAATCTATTCCAGCCAATCAGAATATCTTCATTACCTTGGTCACAGTGATTGGTTCAAGAATTGACATGTGACCCAAGCAAAGCCAATCAGGGTCTTCCCTGAGATTACTATTTTGATGATGTCTCTATATTAGGATTGCCAGCTTGAGACCTTATAGGCCTGGAGGCCAACTTCTCTAGTCATAGGGAAGAAGCTATTAGAATGATGACAGAGCTCCTGCACCACTTCTCTGTTATAAGGCGCTTAAAGTCCCTTTTTACTTTGAGATTGAGTTGAGTTTCTGTCATTTGCAATCAAGAGTCCTTGGCCAGGCACAGTGGCTCATGCCTGTCATCCCAGCACTTTGAGACCAAGGTGAGTGGATCACCTGAGGTCAGGAGTTCGAGCCCAGCCTGGCCAACACGGTGAAACCCCGTCTCTACTAAAAATACAAAAATTAGCTGGGCGTGGTGGTGGGCACCTGTAATCCCAGCTACTCGGGAGGCTGAGGTAGGAGAATCACTTGAACCTGGGAGGCGGAGGTTGCAGTGAGCCGAGACCACACCATTGCACTCTATCTTGGGCAACAAGAGCAAAACCTCTGTCTCAAAAATAAAAATAAGAGTCCTTGATGGGGAAGGCCAATTTCATGCTGAGGGAGGTGCCCTTCAGCCTCCCTGTCCTGGGTCATTCTTTGCCCCTAGCACTCACAATAATCTCTGTGCCACCCCTATTCTCCCCATTAGAGAAGATGAGGATCACTCCTTTCCAGCCCAGTCTTCTGCAGCTCACAGCTAATGTCACCTGTGTCCTCTGAGAAACAGAGGCCAAAGACAGAGTTAAGAATGCCAAGAGATGCATGGGGGTAATGCCTGCAAAGGATAATGGGGAGAGGGAGCAGGAGAAAAAATGGGAGCCTTTGGACATTGATGCAGGTCTATGAAAGGAGACGGGGAAGGAAGAAGGATTGGGTAGAAAGAGCTTCAGACTGTGGTGCATCTCTTAGACAGTCTTGGACAGCCCAGCAGGGGACTCTGGCACAAAGATTATTCATAGAGAAATCCTATATTAGGCAGAAATAATGAACCCTCATTCACAGTGTGCTTAGCTTCAAGCTGCCCAGGAAGCAGGTGGCCTCAGCTCAAAACCTGAAGCAGATCCTGAAGATATCTACAGCTCACACAATCTATCTTGAAGGGAGATCTCAGTGGACTCTATGGTTGATACGCTCTCTTAGTGCCTATACATTATCATAAGGGCCTATGGCAAAATGCAAACCCAAGCCTTCTGTCTCTGGAGCCTTCTGCCTCTGGAGCCCATTTCCTTACACACTGTGAACTTCAGATGGTGAATAAGCATTGTCTTCATGTCAATATGTATTGATTGGTAGCAGCTGCCTGCACTTTCTGTTGAGGAGGACTCTGGGGCAGTTTCTAGGTTTAGCAGAAAGTTCCAATATGGATTAGTGATGTCTGTCATGGGTATGGGAGGGGTGAGTATATGCACACATGCCAAGTATTTAGCATCCTCATAGTAGGAGCAAATAAATTTTTATTAAACGATTGAATGAATGCATTCCGAATCTCGTGACATCCTGCTTAAATTAGGCAACTCCCTTCCCCCAAGTAAGCCTGTCCCCTGGTGAGGTGTCCTGACACTTGGGCCTGGGAATCTCAAAACCACAGGCAGAGCTTCCATTTGCTGAGAACCTGTTATATGCCAAGCATTGTGTTAAACGCTTTCAGTGCATTCTTTCACTGGATTCTTACAAGAGCCTTATGAGGAGAGATTATATAATCACCATTTTATGCTGAGGAAACCGTGGCCCCATGCGGAGAGCTGCACAGTGAACCAGTAGCAGAACCCATTTCCACAGTCCTTCCCCATTTTTTCACTCCACCATATATGTAAGACCAGTGATGGATTTTGTTATTTCTCAAAATTTAGTGCAGCAATTGGCACATGATTCAGTTATTTGTTTGCCAGAGAGAGAGAGGGAGGAAGTGAATACTTGAAGTCCTTGGAAGATCCACTGGAAATTCCCAGAGAGATGAACCAAGTCCAGTCCAGCAGTTAAGCCTGTGTATTTGAAGGGTGAATTCACAACCCCTAGCCCCTAACATAACACTATTTTATTCTATTTTTATTTTTATTTCTGTGGGTACATAGTAGGTGTATATATTTATGGAGCACATCAGATGTTTTGATACAGGCATTCGATGTATAATAATCACATAATGAAGAATGGGGTATCCATCCCCTCAAGCATTTGTCCTTTGTGTTGCAAACAATCCAATTATACAGTTAGATATTTTTAAATGCAGTTAAATTATTATTTGCTATAGTTATCCTGTTGTGCTACCAAATACTAGGTCTTATTCATTCTTACTACTTTTTTTTTGTACCTATCAACCAACCCCACCCCACCCCCACCCCCACCCCCACCCCCACCCCCCCCACCACTACCCTTCCTAGCCTCTGGTAAACATCCTTCTACTCTCTGTCTCCATTCATTCAATTGTTTTGATTTTTAGATCCCACACATAAGTGTAGCATGTGATGTTTGTCTTTCTGTGTCTGGCTTATTTCCCTTTGCATACTGACCTCCAGTTCCATCTATGTTGTTGCAAATAACAACATCTCATCCTTTTTTTATGGCTGAGCAGTACTCCATTGTGTGTAAGTATCACATTTTCTTTATCCACTCATCTGTTGATGGACACTTAGGCTGCTTCCAAACTTTGACTATTGTGAAGAGTGCCGCAACAAACATGGGAGTGCAGATGATCTCTTCCATATACTGACTTCCTTTCTTTTGGGTATAGACCTAGTAGTGAGATTGCTGGGTCATATGGTAGATCTATATTTGGTTTTTTGAGGAACCTTCCAGCTGTTCTCCATAGTGGTTGTACTACTTTACATTCCCACCGACAGTGTAAGAGAGTTCCTTTTTCTCCACATCCTTGCTGGCATTTGTTAATGCCTGTCTTTTGGATAAAAGCCATGCTCACTGGGGTGAGATGATACCTCATTGTAGTTTTGATTTGCATTTCTCTGATGATCAGTGATGTTGAGCACCTTTTCATATACCTGTTTGCCATTAGTATGCCATCTTCTTTTGAGAAATGTCTATTCAAATTTTTTTGCATGTTTTAAAATCAAATTATTAGATTTTGTCCTTTATAGTTGTCTTAGCTTCTTATATGTTCTGGTTGTTAATCCTTTGTCAGATGGATAGTTTGCAAATATTTTCTCCCATTCTGTGTGTTGTCTTTTCACTTTGTTGATTGTTTTCTTTGCTGTGCAAGAGCTTTTTAACTTGATGTGATCTCATTTGTCCATCTTTGCTTTGGTTGCCTGTGCTTGTTGGGTATTACTCAAGAAATTTTTGCCCAGAACAAAGTCCTGGAGAGTTTCCCCAATGTTTTATTGTTGTGGTTTCACAGTTTAAAGTCTTAGATTCAAGTCTTTAATTCATTTTGATTTGATTTTTGTATATGGCAAGAGATAGGGGTCTAATTTCATTCTTCTGCATATGGATATCCAGTTTTCCCAGCACCATTTATTGGACTATCTTTTCCCTCATGTATGTTCTTGGCACCTTTGTCAAAAATTAGTTCATTGTAGGTAAGCAGAATTCTTTCTGGGTTTTCTATTCTGTTCCATTGTTCTATGAATTTGTTTTTATGTCAGTAACATGCTGTTTTGGTTACTATAGCTCTGAAGTATAATTTGAAGTCAGGTAATGTGATTACTCCACTCTTCTTTTGGTTTAGAATAGTTTTGACTATTCTGGGTCTTTTGTGGTTCCACATAAATTTTAGGATTGTTTTTTCTATTCCCGTGAAGAATGTCAATGGTATTTTGATAGGGATTGCATTGAATCTGTATATTGCTTTGGGAGTATCTTTCCATTGTTTGGTGTCCTCTTCAATTTCTTTCATTTTATATTTTATAGTTTTCATTATAGAGATCTTGTATGTCTTTGGTTAAATTAGTTCCTAGGTATTTAATTTTATTTTTAGCTATTTTAAATGGGATTACTTTTTAAATTTCTTTTTCAGATTGTTCACTGTTGGCATATAGAAATGCTGCTGATTTTCATATGTTGATTTTGTATCCTGCAATCTTACTGAATTTGTTTATCAGTTCTAATAGCTTTGTGGTGGAGTCTTTAGGCTTTCTCAAATATAAGATTATGTCATCTGCAAACAAGTATATTTTGACTTCTACCTTTCTAATTTGGATGCCCTTTATTTCTTCCTGTTGCCTGATTGCTCTATCTAGGACTTCCAGTACTATGTTGAAAAACAGTGACGAAAGTGGTCATCCTTGCTGTGTTCCAGATCTTAGAGGAAAGGCTTTCAGTTTTTCCCCATTCTGTATGATACTAGCTATGGGTCTGTCATATATGGCTTTTATTATGTTGAGGTATTTTCCTTCTATACCTGGTTTGTTGAGGGTTTTTAATCATGAGCGGAAGTTGACTTTTATCAAATGCATTTTCAGTATCAATTGAAATGACCCTATGGTTTTTGTCCTTCATTCTGTTGATGTGACGTATTACATCAACAGAATGGATTGATTTGCATATGTTGAACCATCCTTGCATCACAGAGATAAATCCCACTTAGTCATGATGAATGATCTTTTTAATGTATTGCTGATTTCAGTTTGCTAGTATTTTTTGAGAATTTTTGCATCCATATTCATAAGAGATATTGGCCTGTAGTTTTCTTTTTTAGATGTGTCTTTGTCTGGTTTTGGTAATACTGGCCTCATAGAATGAGTTTGGAAGTATTCCGTCCTCCCTATTTTTTGGAATAACAGCACTATTTTATAAGATGCATGTTAATTCTATGTACCAGACACAGTGCAAAGCACTTTATAGTCATTAACTTATTCTCCACCACAGTCCAATGAGGAAGTATGATTCTCTCTCTTTTACAAAAGATGAATCTGAAGCTCAGAAAAGTGAAACTCCCTGAGGTCATACACAGTATGACTACAAACCATAGGGGTGTGTGTGTGTGTGTGCACATTGTTGGTTGCATATGGAATTGCTATACCGTGTCAGTAGAGAAAAGTTTTGGAAGAACATGCCTGTGAACAAGGATATAAAGTATGTTGAGAGGCCCAAGGGGTAGACTGTAATTGCACCTTTTTGTTGTTGTTGTTGTTGTTGTTTTGAGACAGAGTCTCACTCTGTCACCCAGGCTGGAGTGTAGTGGTGTGAATCTCAGCTCACTGCAACCTCCACCTCCCAAGTTCAAGTGATTCTCCTGCTTCAACCTCCCAGTAGCTGGGATTACAAGTGTGTGCCACCATGCCTGGTTAATTTTTTGCACTTTTAGTAGAGACAAGGTTTTGCCATGTTGCCCGGGCTAGTCTCAAACTCCTGAGCTCAGGCAATCTGCCCGCCTCGGCCTCCCAAAGTGCTGGGATTACAGGCATGAGCCACTGTGCCCAGTCTGTAATTGCACTTGTTTATGGACAATTTCATATTCATTTCTTCTCCTTTTTATGCAATTTAATTTCCTTTTGGGTGACCAACTATTCCTGATATGTGCAGGTGCAGTCTTAGTGAGGCCCTGGGCACATGACCCAGTTAGAATTTCTCTATAAAGGCTTTATTTTGTTTGTTTGTTTTTTAGAGATGGGTTCTCACTCTGTCTCCCAGGTTGGAGTGCAATGGTGAATCATAGCTCACTGCAGCCTTGAACTCCTGGGCTCAAGTGATCCTCCCACCTTGGCCTCCTAAGTAGCTGGGATTACAGGAGCGTGCCACCATGCCTGGCTCTTTTGAGGTTCTGAGTCCATCAGTGAGGAACACGAGGGCAGAGAGAATGGTTGGGATTTATTCAAGTAGCGTAGCAAAGTGGTTAATAACATAACTTACGGAATTGGATAGCTGTGTCCACTTCGGAAATCCACAGTCTACTAGCTGTCTGACACTGGGCAGGCTACACACCCTCTCGGTGCCTCAGTTTTTCATCTGTAAAGTGAGGACAACAACAGAATCTTCTTCATAACTGTTATATACTTAGAAAAGTACCTGACACATATAAAGTTCTACTTTGGTGTGTTTGTTTGTCTTAATGTAATTCCATGTGTTCAAACATTTCCAACTCTTTCCTGATAACGAGACCCGTGGAGCATCCTACTTACTCCAGTGCTTTCCAGAGGATAGACCCCAGCCTCCTCATTGATTCTCTGACTGCCAATCCATTCTTTTCTGCTTAATTAACTCAGAACCCGTTTCTGTTGCCTGCAACCCCAGAACGCTGGCTGTCATGTCAATTCTGTCTCATGGCAACCTGGGACTCTAAAACCTTCAAGCTGTGATCCCCCAACTCCCAGTAGAATTCAGTACTGGACATCAAGTCTGTTCTCTCCTTAATTCACATCTGGAGTCATGATACTAAAACCATCCAGACCATCTCCTGTAGAGAGGGTTTACTTGATTGCTGGGCTGTGTAGCGTTATGGAACTATTCGGGGGGATTAGTAGTCCCAAATTAGTGATAAGCAAGTGAAGGTCGGGGATGTGAAGAAACTTATAAGAAGTTGGGATAAGATGGCTCCTAGGTCAGGTTTTCTCTGCTAAAAGACTGATTAACCTGTGTGGGGAGGGAGATTGGCTGTGGATAAGGCTTGGGTCTCAACTCTAACCCTTACAACTACACTCGTCTTTTTCAGTTCTTCACTTACTCCCCAGTTCCTGTAAGCTGAATATTGCCTCAGAGCTTTTGCACATGCTGTTCTCTCTGCCTAGAAACTGGTTTCTCTGCATCTCCCCGTCTCCACTCTTCTAATTCCTCCCCTTTCAGATCTAGGCTTTTCCCCCTTTCAGATCTAGGCTTTCAGATCTAGGCTTCCTAGACCACCAGCTATAAGTTGATCCCTCTACAGTTCCCAATGTCAACATTTGTTTGCTTCCTTCTTAGCAGTTACCACAGTTATTTTTTTTTACTTTTCCTGTTTATCTGTTCCTTGCCTGTCTCCCCCACTAGACTGTACATTACTTGAGGGCAGGGACTCTCAAGTAATGTGTAGTCTAGTGGGGGAGACAGGCTGACTCAGTGCACAGTGTTTGATAAATAAATGGACAAATCCCCGAGTCATCTAACCAGGAATAACTTTGGTCACTATTTTAGTCTGGGCTGCTGTAACAACATACCTTAGACTGAGGGGCTTACACACAACAGAAATTCTCTTCTCACAGCTCTGGAGGCTGGGAAGCCCTAGATCAAGGCACAGGCAAGTTGGGTGTTTGGTAAGAGCCTTATTTCTGGACCTTATGTTTCTGGGCCTATCTGGCTCATAGACAGTCCCTTCTCGCTGTGTCCTCACGTGGTGGAAGGAGCAAGGCAGCTAGCTCTCTGGGGCCTCTTGGGCACTAGGCTGGGCACGGTGGCTCACACCTGTAATCCCAGCACTTTGGAAGGGTGAGACAGGCAGATCATCTGAGGTCAGGAGTTTGAGACCAGCCTGGCCAACATGGCGAAATCCTGTCTCTACTAAAAATACAAAAATTGGCCAGGTGTGGTGGTGAGTGCCTAAAATCCCAGCTGCTTGGGAGACTGAGGCAGGAGAATTGCTTGAACCTGGGAGGTAGAGGTTGCAGTGAGCTGAGATCATGCCATTGCACTTCAGCCTGGGTAGGCAACAGAGTGAGACTCCATCTCAAATATGTATGTGTGTGTGTATATGTATATGTATATATGTGTGTGTATATGTGTGTGTGTGTGTATGCCTATATATTAGTCCCTATATATATATACATACATATATGTGTGTGTGTGTATATATATATAGAGAGAGAGAGAGAGAGAGAGGCACTAATCCCATTCGTGAGGGCTCTGTCCTCATGACCCAATCACTTCCCAAAGGCCCCACCTCCTAACACCATCATACTGAGGATTAGGTTTGGGCCGATGAATTTGGGAGGGGACACACACATATAGACCCTAGCAGTCATCTAGTTTCTTAGTGTCACTCCAAAGCTGAGGTTCAGGAGGAAATACCGACTTGACCAAGGTCATTATCTGAGAGTCAAGAACAGAACTCGCACACAGCCGTCATCACCTCAAAGTCTTGAATTAGGCCGTAATGATCGGGCCTAATGTGGGAGAATTCAAGGGCACTGGGACAGATGCTTACTCCTCATCACCAAATCTAAGCAGCAGGCACCATCATCATCATCATCATCATCATCATCATCATCCCACTCCATTTTACAGATGAAGAAATCGAAGCTTAAGAGAGTCTGTGACTTGCTGGGAAGTGGATGAGGAGGAGACTCGAACTCGGGCCTGCCAGCGAGGTCCGCGGGCGCTTAACCCGGCTGCTGCGGCTCGAGGCCTCGCTCTGCCCCTCTGTACAATGGGGCCGTCTGGGCCGGGCGCGCCGTGGGAAGGGCGAGGAGCGAGGAGGAAAACTCGGCGGGGGGGTGCTGGGGTTCCTAGGGTTCCAGCTGGCGGCCGAGGGGGTGGGCGGAGGGAAGGGGGCGGTGGGGGCGGGGCGCGCGGGCTGGGGGCGAGGGCGCAGGCACAAAGGGGCCGCTGTCGCGCCGCGCCCCGCCCCGCCCCGCCCCTGCTGCCGCCCCCTGTCGGGTGGCCCCACCGCGCCGCCCATGGCTCTCTTGTGTCTCTAGCCGTCTTCAGCCTCAGTCCTTCTCTGTCTCTCTCTCTGTGTTTCTCTCCCTGTCCCCCTCGGCCGCTCCTCCGAGATGACGCCGGGGTCGGTGCCCCGGGCCTGCCCTCTCCCCTGGCTCCAGGGCTAGGCGGGACCGAGGGCTGCCGCAGACAGACGAACCCGCGGACCCACAGACCACGCGCCCAGTAGAGGAGCCGCGCCGCCCGCCGCTGGCAGCCCGTCACCATGGTAACGCGCCAAGGCCTGGACCACCTCGCTCTGTCCCCTTTCAGCGGGCACAGCCCTCCCCATTCCCTACAGAACAACCCCGGGTGGCCCCGGCCTTTTACGCTGAGACGACCCTCAGTGCCTCCGCAAAGCTGTGCTTACCTGCTTCCACCCCAGCAGGGGTTCAGGGACAGGAGCCCATCTCTGGCCACGTCCTCTCCCGGCTTCTCCATGTGTGTGCATGGATGGAGTAAGATTGGACTTGTAAACTTTAATATTCCCCAACCCCTAGACCTGAGCCTGAATCTGAGTCCTCAGGCTGAGGGCTGAAACGGGGTAGTTTTGCATATTAGTTGTGGAACTGACTGTGATAATGCACATTGTCCCGGCAGGGAGTTTGGATGGGGGAGAGTGGTGGTGGGGGTTAAAGTCCCCTCCCAGGCCAGCCAGGCAGTGCAGAGCGAGGAGGGTTAAGGGTCCAGAGGGAAAAGGAGAGAACCGCTTACCAAAACTTGGGATGCTTTTGCTGTTTTAGACTCAGCTATGGAAAGTCAGATAGACACATTGAACACAGGGTGCTTCCATGGGAATTGGCTGGGGAGAGGGAAGAGGAAGGGACTTTTGGGGCTGGAACCTTGAAAAAGTTGGGACATTCTGAAAGAATTTGTGTGTTTGTGTGTGTGTGTGTGTGTGGCGGGGATGCGTTTGTGCCAGTATCTGGCAACAGGGAATGAAAGAAAAGTCTGTTTTCAGAGGATTTCAGCCCAGCTCCAGACAGATACAAAAGCCTCAGGCAGATTCACGGGGGCTGTAAGGATTTGAAAAAAGCTGTGAAGACAGGCCAAGGCTTTAACCCCGTGACTGTGACCAACCGTGTTGAATTTGTATGGGTTTTCACTCACAGAAATGCATCTCCACAAGCAGAAGAATTCCATATAGAGGTGTTCATACTCTCTCTCACACACACACAAACACATGCACGCACATACACGTACACATGCACGCACACGTACACATGCACTGCACACGTACACATGCACGCACAGAGCACACCTGAATGCTCCCACTGACTCACACGGCTGAACACATGTTCACGCCTTCTCATACACCCATGCCTTCTCCACCTGCTCCCCCATACCGCTAAACTATGGACATACACTGGCATACACACCACAGACATATTACAAAACCAGGCACCTACATCCATGCACTGGCGGGACAGGTGTACACACACATGGCTCTTGGAGCTGTTTGAAAATGCTCTCATAAGCCAATGGCTATGCACCTCTCCCTACAGTCAAGGCCCCATGCTAGGTGATTTACATCCAGGAGTCGGTGACTCATACCAACTCTAACATTAGACCTGCTGCTATCTCCAACAGATGGGGACCTCAGGCTCTGGGAACTTAAGTAGCTGCCCAAGGTCACTCCAACTAGAAAGTGCAAGTTAGGACAGTCTGAATTCTGAGCCTGCAGTCAGCGGTCACGGTCACTCCAGGGCCACAGCCTGCACCTGGTGTTTGCCAAGCCTCTCCTGGCTTCACACCTAACCTAGTTATTAGAAATCCCTCACTGAACCCCAGACCCTCAGATCAAGGGTCAGGCACTGGTCTGTCCCCTGTCAAAGGGTAAGCAACTCTTTCCAGATTGGGAACAACGTGCAGATTTCCTTCCCCTGCCTGTCTTTAAATAATAAAGGTTGTTGCCAGCCTACCTCCCTGGCCTCACTTCTGTGCTCCAGAGGCTCCAGCCTTGCTTCAGAGCCTCTTATGGTTCACGCTCCCTGCTGCCCCAGGGCCTTTGTTACATGCTGTTCCTGCTTGGAGGAATACCTTCACCTAATGAATTCTTATTCACCCAGTAAATCTTCACCCAAATGTCACCTTTTCAGGAAAGCCTTCCCTGATTTCTCTGACTCTTACTCTAGCATGTCATGTATCTTTCCTTTATGATAACCCATCATAGCTGTAATTTTTGTGGGGCATTTGATTAATAGCTGTCTACTGTTTGGGGGCACCCCCATGTCAGATAATCTTATGGCACAGGGGCTTAGGGTTGATCCTGTCCCATGGTTCCCAAAGTTTAGTATCACTGGAACAACTTTTACACATCCACTTACTGGATAAAATTTATAAGAAAATAATAAAATCTACTACTTATTATTTGCTCAATATTTTTCTTTAAATCAACTTACTTTGTACACTGAAAAATACATCTAAATAGAAAATTTTATATCACAACCATGAAAAAATCAGTATCCCTTGTCATAAATAGGAGGTAACTAAGCCAGGCGCGGTGGCTCACGCCTGTAATCCCAGCACTTTGGAAGGCCGAGGTGGGTGGATCACCTGAGGTCAGGAGTTCAAGACCAGCCTGGCCAACATGGTGAAACCCCGTCTCTACTGAAAACACAAAAATTAGCCGGGAATGGTGGCAGGCACCTGTAATCCCAGCTACTCGGGAGGCTGAGGCAGGAGAATCACTTGAACCCGGGAGGCGGAGGTTGCAGTAAGTTGAGATCGTGCCATTGCACTCCAGCCTGGTTCCTGCCTTGGGGGCTGGTAGTCCATGGAGAAGGCAGGTTCATCCACAGATAATTCTAGGCTGTATCTGATGGGTGGTGGGGGTCCATCCCTCAAGCACATGTGTCCTGAAAAGCAAAGAGAAGAGAGGCAAGTCTGGAAGGGCTCTGAAGGGTGGGCAGGAGGTTGCCCAGTCCAGGGAGCGGGCAGTGGAAGCAGAGATCCAGAGATGTGTGTCCAGGCAGCACTTTCCAAGGTGGGGCATCCACCAAGGGTTCCAGGAGGGGAGATTTTAGATGGCGTTTAGACGAACATTTTTTAGTTTACAGCTTTTCATCTTAATGAGTATTAGGAAGTAATTTAAACAGCACAAACACATAATAATAAATATAAATAATTTTTTTTGAGACAAGGTCTCGCTCCATCACCTGGGCTGGATGGAGTACAGTGGTATGATCATAGCTCACTGCAGCCTCTATCTCCCAGGCTCAAGTAATCCTCCCACCCCAGCCTCCCAAGCAGCTAGGACTACAGGTGTGTGCCACCATGCTCAGCTAACTTCTTATTGTTTGTAGAGATAGGGCCTCCCTGTGTTGCCTAGGCTGGTCTTGAACTCCTAGGCTCAAGCAAGTCTCCTGCCTTGGCCTCCCAAAAGTGCTGGGATTATAGGCATGAGTCACCACACCCAGTCAAAAACTAAATTTAAGTTGAAAAAGAATTGACAAAAAGTCAAACGTTAAGTAAATAATAATTAATAAAAAATATTAAACCAATAACAAATTAGAATATGTGAACATGGCAGAAAGAACCTCATGAATGGGGCCCATGATGATTGGAAAGCCCTGGGCTACAGCATAAAGTATGTTTAGAAGAAGTAGGGAAGGTAAGCTGGGAACTGACTGACAGGCCACAGCACCAGGCCAGTGAGTTGCTAAGGCAATAGGGAGCCACCCGAGGTTGTTGAGCAGTGGAGGGTCACAGTTGGATCTCTGTGTTAGGAAGCCCACTGTGATGGCTAAGAGGAGCCTGGCGTGGTAGCAGGGAGCCCGGGGAAAGAGACAGGACAGCTGGTGGTTATGTGCCCAGGGTCATACCCCAGCTCTACCATTTACTAGCCGTAGAGCCTTGAGCTCAGTTTCTTAACTTGTAAAATGGGAATAAAAATACCCAGCCCATAGAATTATTGAGATAAAATAGTTAATGGAAAATGCTTAGCACAGGCCTAACACACAAGACAGTAGGAAGTAGCTCTGGTTACAATTGTGATCATGATGTGATTTGGGTGGGAGATGGTGAGCCCAGGGCAGAGGGAAAGGGGAGAGGGAGAGAAAGGAACAAATACAAAACTAAGGCTGAGTGAGGGGAAAGGGGTCGAGGTCATGCAGATGATACAGACAGAACTGGACTTGAACGTGGGTCTTCTGACACCCACTCGCTTCTCGGTTCACGGCATCAGGGCTGTTTTTCCAGTTTCTGAAAGTTTTTTTATACGAGCCAATACTCACTCATACCTCCACCCACACAAAAATAAAAAGGACTTTAAGCAGAAGTTTTAGTTGGAAGTGAGCAAGAACTTCCTGGCAGCCAGAGCCACGGAATGCTGGTTCTAGAATCCCCAGCCTGGAGAAGTTCAGGAGGAGTGTCCCAGGTCATTGAGACTGGAAGTTACAACCTGACACCCGCTGGGCCGTATCTGGCTCACAAATGTGTTTGGCTTGGCCAACTTTGTCAAAATTGGGAGGTTTTACTGAAAAATCAGTAGATCAGGTGGTGCTGGGCCAAAGCAACACTCGGCTGATGCGGATGAGAAGGGGTGTGTGCCCCAAGCCCCTCTATTCCCTATTGCTTCTCTGGTGCTGAGGCTGACTATCTCC
Source organism: Rhinopithecus roxellana (assembly GCF_007565055.1). Taxonomy (NCBI): domain Eukaryota; kingdom Metazoa; phylum Chordata; class Mammalia; order Primates; family Cercopithecidae; genus Rhinopithecus; species Rhinopithecus roxellana. The sequence goes on along the minus strand of NC_044561.1, from coordinate 110,682,770 downwards.
AAAGGGTGGAAGTGAGTGCTTTCTCACATTCAGCCAATGTCTGTCTTCATGTTACCTGTCAGGCCCCTGGAAGCATTTATTTATACCTGTGGCTATTGGTTTAGACTGACTCTCCCTAGGCCTGAGGCAGGAAGATGAATGAGACAGATTTTTTTTTTTTTGGGGGGGATGGATCTCACTCTGTCGCCCAGGCTAGAGTGCAGTGGCCCAGATCTCTGCTCACTGCAGCTTCTGCCTCCCAGTTTCAAGCAATTCTCCTGCCTCGGCCTTCTGAGTAGCTGTGATTATTGGCACCCACCACCACACCCAGCTAGTTTTTGTATTTTTAGTAGAGACGGGGTTTCACTATGTTGGCCAGGCTGGTCTTGAACTCCTGACCTCAGGTGATCTGCCTGCCTCAGCCTCCCAAAGTGCTGGGATTATAGGCATGAGCCACCATGCCTAGCCAAGACAGATCTTTTTAAACCTTCTCACCAACTGAGGATTAACTGATCCCATTTAGAAACCACATCCCAACTCCAAACCTTCCTGAACTCGAATATACTTTTTTTTTTTTTTTGGAGTTGGGGACTCGCTCTGCCCAGGCTGGAGTGCAGTGGTGTGATCATAGTTTACTACAGTCTCTACCTCCTGGGCTCAAGTGATCCTCCTGTCTCGGTGCCTCAAGTAACTGGGACTACCATGAGCTACCATGCCTGGCTAAGTTTTTCTCTTTTTTATAGAGACAGGCTGTCACTATGTTGGCTAGGCTGGTCTCGAACTTTTGGCCCCAAAGGATCCTCCTGCCTCAGACTCCCAAAGTGCTGGGATTGTAGGCATGAGCCACTGCACCTGGCCCCTGATTATACTTTGAATTCTAGAATGCCCCTACTGGAAGGGCTCTTGGAGATAGATATGCCCAGTGCCTCCCTTTTGTAGATGGGGAAGGGTCACCCAGCGAGTCAGGGGCAGAATCTCACCTTCCCTAGGCATTTTTTTCCCCCCAAGGAACAGGGCAGAGGTTAAAGGTAGTCCTAGGACTGTCCATTTTAGCTTTTATCAGTCTTCTCTTCCCAAGTAAGGAGGCGGCAGATGGTAAGTGATACTAAAATCTTTGCCCGTTTCAGTAAATGGATAAATCTGTACCTTTAAGAAAAGCTCAGGCCAGCTGGGCGCGGTGGCTCACGCCTGTAATCCCAGCACTTTGGGAGGCCAAGGTGGGTGGATCACCTGAGCTCAGGAGTTTGAGACCAGCCTGGCCAACATGATGAAATCCCATCTCTACTAAAAATACAAAAAATCAGCTGGGTGTGTTGGCAGGTGTCCATAATCCCAGCTACCCGGGAGGCTGAGGCAGGAGAATTGCTTGAACCCAGGAGGCGGAGGTTGCAGTAAGTCGAGATTGCACCATTGCACTCCAACCTGGAGTAAGAGCAAAACTCTGTCTTGAAAAAGAAAAGAAAGGCTTAGTTCACATCTCAGAAGGTCTAGCTAAGAACATCTGGTGAGAGCATTTACAAAGGGAACCAGCCTTAAAAACACATACACTCACACTTTTATTTTTTCCTCTCCTGATTATAAAAGCTATACAAGCTGGTTACGAAATGTTTGGAAAATCCAGCAAACTATGAAGAAAATTAAAAGGCTGCCTTACGAGGCCCCTGCCCCGCACAGTCCTCAGGGGTAACTGCAGTTAACACTTAATGTCTACTTGGACTTTTTTTCTAGGCTTACGTGGTTTTACTCCTACTATAGATGATACTGTATGACACTGTTTTCTTTAAAAACAAATTCCAATAGTCAGGGGTGGGAGAGTTGGCTGGCAAGGGGCCTCTTTCTGGAGCGGTGGAGGTCTTTTGTCTCTTGACCTGGGTAAGTGGCTACAGGGTTCATACATAGGTAAAAAAGCATCATCCTGTGCCTTTTATATGTGTGTATTTTACTTGATAAAAATGGTACTTAAGATTATGATAATAGTAGCTCATTGCAAAGACATTGAAATAGAAATATACACACGCCCCTACTCCCTTGCCCAGGTATAACCGCTGCGAGCAAGTAGTCCCTCCGAACCTACAAGCTTCCCTGGGTCAGTCCGGAAGGTCATGAGCATGGTATAGGGGCCAGCAGTGCAGGCCTGGTTCTGCCTGTCCCCTTGGTGAACTCCTTCTCTGGCCTTGGGCTGCAGGGGAGGGGGCTGTGGCTCGTCTGGCCTTCTTCCTTTTCAGCCTCACACCCGCTGGCTCCTGCCTGGGAACAGTTAAAGGCCCAGGCGGGCTGCAGGCTGTGCTCACTGGGAAGGAATGGAAACATGTCTATTAAGTTTCATGGAAATCATGTTGAGACGCCCACGTCTGGTGTTTGGGTTCCTGTGGTCCCAGGCTGGGCTGCCGGGTGGATTGGGAGAGTGGCTAGCGTTCCTTCCTGCAGCCGCGTGGGCACCCCACACCCACCACGGTGTGCTTCCTCCAATACTTGGACGGCTTATGAGGCCCTGGGGTTCAGGCCTGTAGTGGGTAGTGTGCTGGCCAAGAGCTCGAAGCCCTGTTAACTTGGAACATTCTTCCTTTTTACTGGCTGCCCCTGAAACAGTAACAGTGTGTGGCAAACCGAGCCAATTTGTGAAAGCCAAGGGCGTCCCAGTCTCTGAGCCTTGCTCTGTGAGAGGTAAACAGTTTCTTCAGGTTCCTCTAGAAACTGGGAAAGACAGGCAGCTGGGATCATCAGTCCCCACAGCTGGTGGTCCCCAGGCAGAGGGGGCAGCAGGAGACAGGGCAGGATCTGGGCAGACTTGGCAGGCCCCAATCTGGATTGAATCCTGGCTCTGTCTTTCTCTCCTGTGTGGTCTTGGGCAAGATCAGCCTTGGTTTCTTGACTTGCAAAGTGGGTCGTTCCTACTTGGCTCCTGGCATCGTCGTGTGGGCTAAGCAAGAGAATGCAAGTAGGGGACCTGGGCACAGTAGCCACCTGGAGACTGTTATAATTGCAGTGACAGCAGTGGACACAGGGAGAGACGAGGAGAGGGGTGATGCTTCACACAGAGGCTGGGACTTAAGCTTGGGCTGACAGGATGAATAAAAGTAAATAAGAATGAGTAACAATAACAGCAGCGGCGATGCCTTTGACTTTCCTCAAGACCCTCTACATCCACTAGCTCCTTGTGCCTCTAGAACGATCATCTGAATTAGGTAGGATAGTAATCAGCATCCCATCTATGTGCAGAAGGGGAAACTGAGGTACATCAGGGAAAGATAGTTTAACTCACTGTATCCCTGAGGTTAGGATGCAGATCACAGTGATGACATAGATAACTGGCAAGGGGCCTCTTTCTGGAGCATGGAGATCTTTTGTCTCTTGATCTGGGTAAGTGGTTACAGGGGCTCATACATAGGTTAAAAAGGCATCAACCTGTGCCGTTTATATTTGTCTATTTTACTTGACAAAAATGATACTTAAGATTATAATGGGGTCAGGCACGGTGTCTCATGCCTGTAATCCCAGCACTTTGGGAGGCCGAGGCTGGCAGATCACCTGAGGTCAGGAGTTCAAGACCAGCTTGGCCAACATGGTGAAACCCCATCTCTACTAAAACTACAAAAATTAGCCGGGCATGGTGGTGGGTGCCTGTAATCCCAGCTACACGGGAGGCTGAGGCAGGAGAATCGCTTGAGCCCGGGAGGCGAGGTTGCAGTGAGCCAGGATTGCACCACTATACTTCAGCCTGGGCAACAAAGTGAGACTCTGTCTCAAAAAAAAAAAAAAAAAAAAAAGATTATAATAGCAGTGGCTCATTGCAAAGACATTGAAATAGAAGTATACACACACACACTCCCACTCCACTGCCCAGATATAACCACTCTGAGCAAGTAGTTTTCTATGTCCCTCGGCACCTGCAAGATTCCCTGGGTCAGTCCAGAAGGTCATGAGCGTAGTATAGGGGCCAGGAATGCGGGCCTGGTTAGACACAAGGTACGTCACAGACTGGAACTAAATGACATGGAATCAGTGATGAGACAGTCAGTTCCTTTCAAATTCTCTGAGCTTCTCCAGTCCTAAGGAGAAAGCCTTCCTCTGGTGATAAGATGTCTTTAACATCTCCCTGATGCATTTGGGAGAAAGCGAGGGAGAAGACACCCTTAGGCTCCAAGAGGTGACCAGATGTCCCTAGAATTTAATGGCACTGTTCATTTACATTGTTTACTTTTATTTTTTTAAAGTAGTTTATTTTCATAGAAATACAAACAGTAAACAAAAAACCTTATATAATGAGTAATATATTTAAATATATTTTTATAAATGAAATAATATAAAAACCATCCAATGCATCATCAGTTTATTTTTGGAGTTACATTCTGTTTATGCCAGTTTACAGTTATTTTTCCATTTACAGTGATGATGTAACAACAATTATAATATTGCCACAGATCCACCCAAACATGGTGATTCCTACCTTCTTTTTGTCCTTGCCCTGACATGTGCCTGGTAACAGAGCCGCCCCCACATATCCCCACGTGTATAGAACATCATGGCACCCTGCATTTGCATATTAAAAGGCTAGGGTAGGAAGGCCAGTTTTTTCATGGGCTACATGAGTGACATGCCTGGTCAAACCAATTCCCTGAGCCCTGTGCAAATCAGACACCACCTCCTCCAGCCTCCTTATATAAGCAGCCACTTTTCCCGCAGCACACGGGATTTTCTCTTTGTTAGAATCTCCCCTTCCTGTCTCCATACGGGGGAGCTGTTTTCTTCTTCCTTCTTTCTTTCTTGCTTATTAAGCTCTCTGCTTCTTAAGACCACAAAATAATATTAACAATAATAATATGACCACAGAAATTGTAGTGATGGCTCTTACTTAATGAGCACCTACTAAATGCTAGTCCTGTGCAGAGAATTAGCATGTATTACCTCACCCAATCTTGATCAGCTCTTTAAGGTGGGTGTAATTACAGTCTCCGTTTTATAGATGAGGAAACTGAGGCACAACGAGTTAAATCTGACTTGCCAGGTACACACAACCAGTAGGTGACAGAACCAGAGTTTGAACCCAGGCAGTCTGGCTGCACTCGCATAACTGCTGTATGATATAGAGTCTCATTGAAAAACACAATTATGTACGTTTTGAAAAAGTGTGTGGATTTGAAGAAAAAGAGTAAGTGCTAATAGTATACATGATATGAGATGCTAAAAATCATAAAAGTCATCATGAATGATTAAATTTGTACAACCAAAACAAAACAAGCTTAGCCCAGCTCAGTATGCTTTCTTTACACAAGGAAAGAGGCCCGGAGAGGGAAAGGACCTACTCAAGGCTGCACAGAGAGGCCGGAGCTGACGTCTCAACAGAAAGTCCACATCTCAGGAGAGTCCACGTCTCAGGAGAGAGGAGAGAGGGAGTGGGGAGGGCACACGGCAGGGGAAGGAACTGCTCCCAGGATTGCATGGGGTGGGAAATGTCAGGGTTTGACCATGATTGGTGGGGGTTGGGGGGGATTAGAAGAGTATACCAGGCCAGAGGAGATTTCCCCTGTTCTGCCAAGTTGAAGGTCCCTCCCCCCACCTCAGTGTAAAACCTCCTGGGTACGTGTGATTTCAGTACCAGATGCCTGTCGATCCATCATCCTGTCTGAGCTCACGGCCGTGGCAATGCCTGCACCCTATTTCCGTCACAACGGGCTATGGACAGTCATTCATTCACTCATTCATTCTACAAATAGTGATGGCGGCTCCCTGCGCCCAGCACTGTGTGGGCTACAGGTGGGAGGGAGCCTCGGTCCTCCGTAAAAGCCTCCTGGCATTGGAATCTTGCTGGCATTGAGAAATGCCACCCTCCTCCTCCTCAGAGTTCCTACTGTATTTCTCTTTCTTCAGGGGCCTCATTTACTAAAATGATTTTTCCTTCCTAAGTAAGCTCCCTTTGAGTGGGGTCCTTATTTATTCTCATCTCCCTTTGCGCCCCTGGGCAGCAGGTGGACCTGGAGCTTGCAACCAGGCTGGGGCAACTAGAAGGGCCCCCATGAGGTTCATGACCCATGGGTCCTAAGACCATACCTGGGTGGAAACCTCTGGCCTAGTCCAGCTTGTCTATTTGACAGAAAAATGGTAGTTCCGACCAGGCGCAGTGGCTCATGCCTGTAATCTCAGCACTTTGGAAAGGCAAAGTGGGTGGATAGCTTGAGCTCAGGAGTTCCAGACCAGCTTGGGCAACATAGTGAAACCCCATCTCTACCAAAAATATGAAAATTAGCCAGGTGTGGTGGTGGGTACCTGTGGTCCACAGCTACTCGGGAGGTTGAGGTGGAAGGATTGCTGGAGCCTAGGAAGTCAAGGCTGCAGTGAGCCGAGATAGCACCACTGCACTGCAGCCTGGGTGACAGAGCAAGACCCTGTCTTTGAAAAAAAAAAAAAAAAAAAAGGCTGAGCATGGTGGCTCATGCCTGTAATTCCAGCTATTCAGGCTGAGGCAGGAGAATCGCTTGAACCAGGGAGGCAGAGGTTGCAGTGAGCAGAGATGGGACCACTACACTCCAGCTTGGGCAACAGAGCAAGACTCCTTCTCAATAAAAAAAAAAAAAAAAAAGAAAGAAAAAGAAAAGAAAAGAAAAATTGTGGTTCAGAGAGGGACATTTTTTTCCCTCTGCCATAAAATTTATGAAGCACCTGTTTGTGCTGGGTCCTGAGCGACACTGAGGCCGGAGAGAGGAAAAGAAGCCAGTGCTTGCTGTACCTGCCTCCTGTTGCCAGTGTAGCAAATGATCATGCACTTTAGTTTCAAGCTACACAAGTGTAGTATCTTGCAGGTAATAAAAGATCAGAGGCCTGACATGCATCTCATTAGGCCAAAAACAAAGTCTTGCACGGCTGTTTCTCTTCTGGAGGCTCTAGGGGAGAATCCATTTGCTTGCCTTCTCCAGCTTCTAGGAGACACCCACATTCCTTGGCTCCTGCTCTGTGTTCCAAGCCAGCAACATAACATCTCTCTGATCCTGCTTCTGTTGTCATATTTCCGCTATTTATTTATTATTTTATTTTATTTATTATTGCTCTGTTGCCTAGGCTGGAGTGCAGTGGTGCCATCTCGGCTCACTGAAACCTCAGTCTCTCAGGTTCAAGCAATTCTCATGCCTTGGCCTCCCAAGTAGCTAGGATTACAGGCACGCATCACCACACCTGGCTACTTTTTGTATTTTTAGTAAAGATGGGATTTTGCTATGTTGGCCAGGCTGGCCTTGAACTCCTGACCTCAGGGATCTGCCTGCCTCGGCCTCCCTAAGTGCTGGGATACAGGCATGAGCCACCACACCCAGCCTATTTATTATTTTTAATGTAATAAGAGATGGGATCTCATTAAGTTGCCCAGGCTGGTCTCAAATTCCTAGCCTCAGGCGATCCTCCCACCTCAGCTTCCCAAAGTGCTGGGATTACAGGTGTGAGCCACCGCCCCTGGCCCAGAGTCACATTTCCTCTTACCCTTCCCTCTTCTGCATCCTCTTCCACCTGGCGATTACACTGGGCCCATTTGTCTAATCCAGGATGGTCTCCTTGTTTTAAAGTCAGCTGATTAGCAAACTTAATTCCATCAGTAGCCTTAACTCACCTTTGTCTTGTAAGGTAGCACATTCACAGGTTCCAGAGATTAGGATGTGGGCATCATTGGAGGTCATTCTACCCATTACACCTGCCTTTAGATGGGAACTGCTGTAATAGGGGCACTATAGGAGCCCAGAAAAGGGGACACCTGATCTCACTGGGTAGTGGGAGGCACCCAAGAAAATCACCTGGAGAAGGTGACGGCTGAACCTGAGTCTTGAATGAGGAGCTGGCCAGGTGAGGAGGGGTGGAAGTGAAGCGCGTTCTAGCAGGAAGACACTGCATGTGCGGAGGCCTGGAGGTGAAAAAGGGAAGGCATGTGCCACTGTGGCCGAAGCATGGAGAGGGGTGGCAAGGCTGGAGGGGAGGCGGGTGGAGGGCAGCTGCCAGATCTTGGGGGAGCTGGATGACTGGAGGCTAATGCTTCCTGAAGACAGTGGGAACCTTTGAGGGGTTTGGAGCAGAGACTGATGAGGTCAGGTTTGTGTTTGAGAAAGGTCACTCTGGGGTCCTGGTGGAAACTGGCTGGGGTGAAGAAGACGAGAATTTGGCAGCCAAGGAGAGGAGTCAGGTGATCCTGGGTCCTGGGCCTGATGTTCCTTCTCCTGGACTCTGACTGCCAGGGGAACGGGCTGACTGCCTTCTGGATCCCTTCCTGGAAGAGGCAGTGAAGCCTGGATCAGGGCAGGGAGCAGGGGACAGAGCAGAGTACCTGGCTGGAGAGCTGTTGTTGGAGGGGAAGTGGTGTGGGACACACTGAGGGCTGTTTGTGGGTCGGGAGGCAGGAGGAGAAGCAGTGTTGTAAGCAGATTTCTGGCCTAGGAGCCTGACTGGGTGGTGGGGTCATCACTGAGGTAGGACTGGGGGAGGAGCAGGTTTGGGAAGTTGCCAGGTTGGGTCTGATGTGTTGGCGGTTGGTGGCAGAGAGGCATCTAGGAGGTCCATGGGAGGCAGTTATTGCCGAGTGACAAATGACCCCAAAGCGCAGTGGCAAAACAGCAATCACTTGTTCTCACTCTCCCGTCTGCATGTGGACTGGGGCTGTCTGATCTGGGCTGGGCTTCCCTTGTGGCTCAGCTTCAGGCTACAGGCCTGCAGGCCAGCCAGGCGGTCAGACTGGGGCAATGCCAGAATCTTTTCTCTTTGACCCTGACCTGAATGCCCACCCCTGACCCCTATTGCTACACGTCTCCTTGGATCAGCAGATGACATCTGAGCAAAGACCTGCAAGAGGTGTGGGAATGAGGCTGTCTTGAGGAAGCACATTCTAGGCAGAGGGAACAGCCAGTGCAAAGGCCCTGAGGTGAGATTGTGCCTAGTGTGTTTGAGGAACAGGAAAGAAGGCCAGTGTGGCTGGCAGTGGTGAGTGAGGGGGGTGGGGTAGGAGAGGAGGTCAGAGAGTTAGCAGGGGCCTTAGGTATATGGGGCCTGGAAGGTCACGGGAAGTGGCCTCTGTCCTTATTATCATTGCTATTATCACCCCTTCCTCCTGTCCCCCACAGGACCCTCCACCCCTCGACACAGCTGTCCAGCATGCCCTGGCGGGCCTCTATCCTCCTTTCGAGGCCACAGCGCCCACCGTCCTGGGTCAGGTGTTCCGTCTCCTGGACTCTGACTTCCAGGGGGATGGACTGAGCTTCCTTCTGGATTTCCTGATCCCTGCCAAGCGCCTGTGTGAGCAAGTGCGAGAAGCAGCCTGCGTAAGTCGAGAGGGAAACAGGGCCGGGGAAAAGCTATCCCAGAAAGTCTTGGGGCTAGAGGCGGGCAGAGAAGGAGGTGGGCTGGCATGTGTCTTGTTTCACGGGGAACTGAGTGTGTGGGGACTTTCCAAGTATCATTGCTTGCCCAAGGGGGGATTTCAGCCCCCCAGATCGAGGGGGCTTTACCTTGTGACATCTATGAGTTCATTACATTGTACTGTCACCAGCAGAGAAGAAGGCCTGAATAAAGGCATCCTTGGGGGCTCCCTGGTCCTGGGGAGCCTGCCCTGCACCTGACATTGTGGGCATTGCCAAGTGCCTTGGGTGAAGTGGGGCAGCTTCAGTGGAAATAGCAGAGAAGGTCCTAGAGCTTCCCTCGAGCCCCTGAGGCATCAGGACTCTTGCTTTCCTCCCGTGACCTCTTCAAACTCAGATCTCAGGGAGGCCTCTGCCAAGGCAAAGTGGAGAGAAAACTGTTTTAGCCAGACTCATTGGCTGCAAATGACAGAATCCTCACTCAGACCAGGGAAGGGTGGATCAGGCCTCAGGCCCAAGTTGACCCACTGATCAAACCCCTTGAAGACCCTTTCTGTCCCTAGTCTATCCTTCGTGCTGCTTATTGGCATTATTCTTCCAGGCTAAGTGTTCCCACGAGGCTGGAACCCAGGGAAGCTCAAGGATTTTTCTTCTACCCTAGAGAGGAAAATAAACTCTTTCCCATCCACTGCACATAGAAAAATCTCAAGGAAGGATCCTGACTGGCCAGGCTTGGGTCATATGCTCATTCCTGGACCAATCACTGTGGCCAGAGGAGTGGGGAACCAGGATTGACAAAGCTTGAGTCATGTGTCTACCTCTGTGGTCAGAGGGTGGAGCTGTTTTAAGAAAAGGATGAGAAGGCTGGCAGTGGTGGCTCATGCCTCTAATCCCAGCACTTTGGGAGGCCAAGGCAGGCAGATCAAGAAGTCAGGGGTTCGAGACCAGCCTGGCTAAGATGCTGAAATCCCATCTCTACTAAATATACAAAAAGTAGCTGGGTGTGGTGGCACACACCTGTAGTCCCAGCTACTCGGGAGGCTGAGGCAGGAGAATCCCTTGAACCTGGGAGGCAGAGGTTGCAGTGAGCCGAGATCATGCCATTGCACTCCAGCCTGGGTGGCAGAGCGAGACTCCATCTCAAAAAAAAAAAAAAAGAAAGAAAAGGAAAGGATGAGAGAAGCCTGAGGAGACCAAGCCCTCAAATGTGCACCGCAGGAACTTGCCATTCCCTTCATGGGTTTCCCGACTGTTCCCTGCCCTATTGTTATTAATGCTCACCCTCCTGCTACCCCAGCCTCAAGAATCACAACAAGGTTCTAAGGTCCTATCAGTCTGTCCTGAGTTGCTCACTGCCTGTCAGGGACACAGCTCATCAGAAGCAACAAGGAAGGGTGGGGACTGTGTGCATCATTTCAGTGGTACAAGTAAATTGAATGTGGCAGCTAAAAGTCCAGGGTTAGGAACCAGAAGAAAAATGAGATAATCTATTTTACTTGCTTAGCACAGAGCCTGGTTCATAGAAATAGCTCAATACATGGGAACTGGTATTGGAGAAGAAGGGAGCTTCTCATGGAAACATTTGCAGCCACTTTCACATGACACTATTTCATGCAGATGCACTCCTATCTTTATTTCTTCTCCCTGACAAGCTACACAATTGCCCACTTCCCTTATTTGGCCATTTAAACTTCATTTGCACTGGCCCCTTCCTCAAGGTAACCTTTCCAAGTCTTTATTTTTCCTTGTAGGTGAGTTTAATCTAATTGTAACAATAGGCAAATATCTGTCAACCTCAGAGCAGTGGGAAGTCATGTGGGATTAACGGGATGGCTTCTGGGGTCAGATGCCCCAGGTTCAAATCCAAACTCATCACTGTGAACTTGGGAGATCCATGTCACCTCTCTGAGTTTCAGTTTCCTTATGTGTCAAGCAGAAACGTTAATAACACAGCACCTAACACATGGAGATGACACACATGGCTTAGGGCAGACTCTGACATGCAGCAAGTGCCCAGTAGCTATTGGCTATCACTATCCCACTTCCTTGTTTCTCCATCTGAAATAAGAGCATGGCAGCCTCAAAGTCTGCCTCTCCAGCCACCATCACCCAGAGGCAACCACCTTCACGTAAAGTCTGGTGGGGCTTGGAGACAGATACAGCTGACTTCAAATGTGAAGGCATAGGTCCAAGTCCATGATGCTTATCCACTGTGTGGCTATGAGCCAAATGTTTTACCACACTGAGCCTCAGTTGCATCATCTGTAAAATGAGAATAATAATGCCTGAACTGCCTACACCAAACTGAGTTACTGTGAAAGTCAAGTGAGATGATCAAAGCCATCATCACTATGGTGCTTTGCTGTTTGCAAAAAAATGGTTGGGATGTTTTTTTTCATTCAATGAGAAGGTGAGAGAGAAAGCATGTTGCAAATCCAAGAGGGCTAAGTTAAAAGGGTCGAGAATGGATATTAAGCTTCTCTGAGGCAGCCCAATCTACAATATAACTGATATAAATGGGTTTATCAACGTAAGGTATAACTATGGTCAGATCTCACTACTTCCCCAATCAATAATTCCAGGAAATACCTGCTTCATTAGCAGGAAATTCAGTCTCACTCTCTGTACATCTCCCACACAAACATCCAAATTATATAAGATTGTCTGGGACTTACTCAATCCAAAGAACTCAGACTCTTTTTCCAAAAGCTGGTTAAAGACCTGTTGTCAGCCCAGTGGAGCTGTTGTTTCCGTTGTTGCCACATGGTGTCACTGTTGAACACTGGTCCCGCACAGCCCAGTGGAGAGGCTCAACTGAGAAGGATCACTTGGGTCACAGCCTGTTCCAGAATGACCCGCTATGCCCACCTATACAGGGAATTGCTGGCAACTCCTGTTAAAAAAAAATTTTTTTTTCAGTTTTGCTTCACTTTCATGTTGTAATCCATTAATGGGAAATAAATAAACAATAAACAAACCTTCATGTTGTTAGCCATTAATGAGAAATAAATAAACAAATAAATAATAAATATTCTGGCCCAGAATAACTTTTGAGTCAGGAAAAACTGGACAGTCATCTAGTAAGTTAGTGGCAGGGTCAGATTTCCTGACTTTTCATTCAATACTGTTTCTACTTCACCCTCAGTACACTATCCAAATTCAATAAGATGTTCAATACTTTATTATAAAATAGGCATTGTGCTAGATGATTTTGGCCAACTATAGGCTGATGTAAGCGCTCTGTGCACATTTAAGATAGGCTAGTCTAAATAAGCTATGATGTTCTGTAGATTAGGTACATTAAATGCATTTTTGACTTACGATATTTTCAATTTATGATGGATTTACCAGGATGTAACCCCACCATAAATCGAGGCATATCTGTATAATCTCACTTAATCCTCATACCAACCCAGTAATACTGACATGTATTATTATCCTATTTGCAGATAGGGAAATTGGGGCTCAAAGAAGTTAAGCAATTTACACAAATTAGTGACATAGACCTTTGTCTAAACCATGTCTCCCTGGCTTTCACATGGAGGGCTAAGGCTTGAGCTGGGTTGGGAGATGTTCTGAATAGATGGGGAGAGAAAGGGAGCATGAGCCAAGCAAGGGGACCACTTGGGAAAGCCGATTGCTAACTAGTGCATGGTGCTCTGAGCTTTCTCTCTTAGGTCAGTAGGCTAGCAAGAATTTCCAAGGTCAGGGCCAGGACGAGCGTAGGGCAGAAGAGGCAACTTTTGCACAACCTTGACAGTGAGTGCCTCCTAAATGCTGCCTCATCCTAGTCCCTGACCTGTTCCAGATTCCACGTGGGAGAGGGAATGGAGCAGATCCAAGGGTGGAGCCTTTCAGGGCCAGGTTCTCTGACGCCATCCCCTTCTCTCCACAGGCTCCCTACTCCCACTGCCTCTTCCTACATGAGGGCTGGCCACTCTGTCTGAGGGATGAAGTTGTGGTCCACTTGGCTCCCCTCAACCCTCTCTTATTGCGCCAGGGTGACTTCTACCTCCAAGTGGAGCCCCAGGAGGAGCAGTCTGTCTGCATTATGATCAAATGCCTCTCCCTGGACCTCTGCACAGTGGAGAAGAAGCCTGTTCCTGAGCCAGCCTATCCTATACTTTTCACCCAAGAATGGCTGGAGTCCATCAACAGCGACTTTGAGGGAAGTCCCCTACACAACTGCTTGGTAGCATCAGAAAATGGAATTGCCTCTGTGCCTTGGACCAAGATAACCAGCCCAGAGTTTGTGGATGACCAACCCCAAGTAGTGAATGCCCTCTGCCCAGCCTGGGGGCCCCTTCCATTAGAGGCACTGGATTTGAGCAGCCCTCAAGAGTTGCACCAGGCCAGCTCTCCAGATAACCGGGTGCTTTTCGCCCAGAGTTTGGCCAAGGGTAAGGGCAGGACATATGGGAGCAAGTATCCAGGACTTATCAAGGTGGAGCAAGCCCGGCATGGGGAGATGGCCTTGAGGATGGGTGAGGTGGTCAGCCAGGACTTTGAGGGAGACTATGTGGCTCTCCTAGGCTTTTCCCAAGAGAGCAGAGGAGAGTCTCCCAGTAGAGAGGTGGGCACACCCAGTGGGTGTACTTCTGGGGCACTAGAGGAGATATCTGGAACGAAGGAAACTCCCTTATCTCAAAAGATACTGCCTCTCTCAGAGGCCAACGAAGGACCTTCCTTGGGAAATCGGGCTTGCACAAAGCCAGAAAGCTCTGAGGAGGAGCCCTGCAATTTGGGCTTGAGAAGAAAGGTCAATCATAAAGAACCCACCCACGACTCAGAAAGGCCACCCCAATGCTCCTACATGAATGTCCCTGAGGACCCACTGGACTGTGCCTCTGGCCTCAGGGCAGGTGTTTCACAAGAGCCAGCTGCCTCCAAGGTGCAGGGACCTCTAGGAAACCCAGAGAATATGGTGCAGCTCAGGCCTGGACCAAGACAAGCTTCCTCTCCCTGCCTGTCCCCAGCTTCTCCTGCAGCTCCAGCCTCTGAAATAAAGATGGAGGTGAAGACCAAACAGAGAAATGGGAGACTTCCCAAGCCCATGCCCTGCCCTAGCAGAAACACCTCCTCCCCTGAGTCCCCCACTCCTGGGGTCAAGTTCTCATTCTTGAAAGGGCAGAGGCAACCCTCTGTGACTCCGGAGAAAGCCTCACTCCAGCACGATGGGCCCTGGAAAGTCCTGTGTTCCCTCTACTCTCCTAAACCCAACCGAGCCAAATCTTTGGGGAAAGGTAAGATGCCCACATGCTCAGCTGTACAGGGAGGTTATTGTCTGGTTGAGATCACATTTCAGGTGGTTTTGGTTGTAAGCGACAGAGACCACCTGGGCTGGCTCAGCTTCAGGGATTTAGTATGCAGTGTGGCATGTTAAGGGGCTTGAAGTCTCGTATGTCTGGAATTGAGCAAGGCACTGTGACTGTGTTACAGCTGCCTGAGTTCACACCCCACCTTTGCCACACACTAGATGTGTGATGTTGGCCAAGTACTGAGTTTCTCTGAGTCCAGTCCGGGTCTCCCTGTCAGTGCAATGGGAATGTCACCTATTTTACAGTGTTATTTTAAGGGCTCAAAGGGACACGAGAAGCCAGGTGTGGTGGCTTATCCCGTAATCCCAGTGCTTTGGGTGGCTGAGGCAGGAGAATTTGGGTGGCTTGAGGCCAGGAATTTACAAGAAAGAAAAGAAGGAAAAAAGAAAGGAAGGAAGGAAGGGTAGGAGGGAGGGAGGGAGGGAAGGGAAAAAAAAAAAAAAAAAGCTGGGCATGGTGGTACGTGCCTATAGTCTCAGCTACTCGGGAGGCTGAGGTAAGAGGATCTTTCAAGCCCAGGAGTTCAAAGCTGCAGTGAGCTATGTTCATGCCACTGCATTCCAGCCTGGGCAACAGTGAGACTCTGTCTCTAAAGAAAAAAAAGTGAGGTGTCGGGAGGGGTAACACTAGAAGTAAGGGGCTTAGTGCAATGCCTGGCACATGGGAGAGATCAATAGTTGTAAGCTATTATTAGTCAGAAGGAGAAAGCGGAAGCGTTCTCCCCTTAGAAAGCGCATCTTCTGCTTAACATCCTTTTCTTTGTTGTTGCTTTTCCCAGCTGGAACAACTCAGACCAAAACATCTGGCCCAGCCACTGCCTCCAGCCCACTGACTGAGGACAAGGCTACCTTCCTAGAAGCTTCTGCAGGCTCCCCAGAAGATGGCCCCACCCTGGAGGAGGAGCCCCCAGAGCCTGAGCCCAGGATTGGGGCTCTAGGTGTCAGGGTTTTCCGCTCCAGGATAGCATGCCTGCCAGGTACCAGGGGATTCCAGCAGGGGGCGGTGGGGAGGGAGCTGGGGGCCCCAGAGCATCCTCAGGTGCTGGTGGGTGGAGGGGAGGCAGGGAAAGCCCTGGAGGCCTAGGTTCTAGACAAAGCCTCCTTGGGCACCAGTTTCCTCATCTTTCCCATGGGAGAATTGGAATAGATGAAAGCAATTTGTTGGTGTCCATCCACCCATCTATATGTCTGTCTGTCTGTCTACTTGTCTATCCATCAGTGAGGCAGCCAAGGTGGATATCAGGTTCCCCAGAAGCAGACCCTGAGACATAGATTTTTGGGAAAGTGACTTATTGGAGGAGGGCTCTGAGAAGAAGGACAGAGGGTCAGGGCAGGGGAAGGAACCAAGCAAGGCTGTGGACTGACCCCAGGGAGAGCGCTGGGGCATGACCTGCCCCACAGAGTTGGCTCCAGCTTAAGGCATAGGGGACTGGCCTTTTATAATCCTTGTCTGTCAGTCATTAACTGTGGGCTGATCCCCAGTCTGTCCGTCATTAATGAACTGCAGGAACTGCGGGCTAATCCTGGAATGGGGTGGGGCAGGGGGAGCCAGTGATCCAGTTCAGTCCAGGGTGCTTCTTCAGAGGGGGCATCTGTGAGCCACTGACAGCTGGTACTTCCAGACTCTGGGGATAGGTTCTCTGCCTGCTAAGGGGATCCGGGTTTGGGGTACTAGCAGCATCCAATACAGAAGGTCTTATCACTCCTATTTAATATTTCCTCATTGTTGTAACAGACATCTACTGGGTCCTGGGTTTAGCACTGGAGATTCATAAAAGAACAAGTCTGATGTGTTCTCTGCTCTCAGGAAACCTATATTCTAGTGGTGGGGAAAAGCCAACAGATTATCACAACAGATTATTGCAACCCAGTGTAAACAAAGTGTGACAGTTGGGAGGGACAGGGGGCTGTGGAAGTACAGATGAGTCCCCTCGTTGAGGCTTAGAGTAGTAGAGGTCAAGGAAGACTTCCTGGAGGAAGTAACGGAAAGCCTAATCCTATGGTATGAATAGGAATTATCCAGGTGAAGAGTTGGGAACAGTGTTCCAGACAAAGGGAACAGCATGTGCAAAGGTCCAGAGGCAAGAGAACCACAGTGCTTTCTGGAGACTGACTGTCCTGAAATACTATTTTACTTTACAGACTTCTACATCTCTCCAGGACCTTGGGCACTGCCCTGTCTTTTTGCAGCTCCCAGGAGACCTTATCTGTCCTTTTCCTGGTCATCTTTGCTGAGGCTCCTGCTGTTTGTTCCTATATTAATTGAACACAAAGGATCTCATGATCCTCTTAGGGCTGTTATGTGCCAAGGGCTCAGATTTTGTCCATGGAAGGCTCTGCTATGGGAGGAAGAAGACCTTTGTTTTAGTTCTAACTCTGTCATTAGCTCCCTGTGTGCCCTTGGAGAAGTCACTGCCCTCTCTGGCCTCCTCAAGAGGAGGAGAACAGGCGGATAGCACCTGGCTCATTGTCACTCTTTCCTCAGTTACTCTTGTAATTCTTGGGAATTGCAACATGCACTGTTAGCTCTCACATGCCTGATGTGTAGTAAATGTGCAAAAAGCATTTGCTGCGTGAATGAGCAATGTCCACACGCATGCTCCTTCTGTCTGTTTTTTGTCCTGCTCTTCTCTAGTGATCTTGTCCTTGTTCCCCACATGACTCCCCCCATGGCATCCCCTGTAACCAACTTCTCCCAGCTGGGTTTTCATGTTAAGGCTCCCACTCCTTCATTACCACTGCTTCTCTTTCCAGCTGACCCACTGCCCCAAGTTTCATCATCTTCAGGCCTCCCAAAACCTTGAACCTGTTGGCTCAACCATCTTTTCACTTCCCTTCTCCAGCATGTCTCCCCCCACCCTCCACCACATCCCTTCCCCGTTACCACGTCTCCCCCTATCATATCCCTTCCCCATCATGCCACCCCCACCCTCCACCACATCCCTTCCCCGTCACCATGTCTTCCTCTACCACATCCCTTCCCCATCACCTTGTCTCCCTCCACCACATCCCTTCCCCATCGTCCTGTCTCCCCCACCACATCCCTTCCCCATCATCATGTCTCCCCCACCACATCCCTCCCATCATCATGTCTCCCCCACCACATAATTTCTCCATCATCATGTCTCCCCCATCACATCCCTTCCCCAACATCATGTCTCCCCTACCACATCCCTCCCCATCATCATGTCTCCTCCTTCACATCCCTTCCCCATCATCGTGTCTCCCCCACCACATCCCTCCCATCATCATGTCTCCCCCACCACATCCCTCCCTATCATCATGTCTTCCCCACCACATCCCTTCCCCATCATCATGTCCCCCACCACATCCCTTCCCCATCATCATGTCCTCCACCACATCCCTTCCCCATCATCATGTCCTCCACCACATCCCTTCCCCATCATCATGTGTCCCCCACCACATCCCTCCCATCATCGTGTCTCCCCCACCACATCCCTCCCCATCATCATGTCTCCCCCACCACATCCCTTCCCCATCATCATGTCTCCCCCACCACATCCCTTCCCCATCATCATGTCTCCCCCACCACATCCCTTCTCCATCATCATGTCCCCCACCATATCCCTTCCCCATCATTATGTCTCCCCACCACATCCCTTCCCCATCATCATGTCTCCCCCATCACATCCCTCCCATCATCATGTCTCCCCCATCACATCCCTCCCATCATCATGTCTCCCCCACCACATCCCTTCCCCATCATCGTGTCCCCCACCACATCCCTTCCCCATCATCATGTCTCCCCCACCACATCCCTTCCCCATCATCATGTCTCCCCACCCCAATCACATCCGTTCTCCATCATTATGTCTCCCCTACCTTCTGTCACATCCTCACATCCCTTCTTCCTAGCTTAGATTCCAGGCTCACATTGTAATCACTTCCTTTCAAACACTCGCTTGCTTTTCTTTTCCACCTTCACACTTACCTGGAGAAATCCCAGCCTCCGTAAGATCCAACTCTCTACCTGCACCCTCAAGCTGAACAAAGATGGAAAAATCCACACATTTGTGCAGGCTAATTGTGTTAGATTCCTGACCACTGACCTCTGGGGGTCCCAGTGGTGCTGGTGGATCCTACTTCACCTCCAGAGTCCTGAATGACTCCCCCACAGTCCTGTGTGATGACTTTACACCTTCTCTCTCCTTTGACCTTCAACACCACCTTCCCCAACTTAAATCTCAGCTGATGACCTTCCTTCTGGTCTTACTGAGTAAGCAGAAGCAATTGGAAGAAGTCTATGAACTCCTTCTCTGTGAACCACATTCACCTGCTTGCTGGCGTCTGTACCCACAGGCTCAACATTCTAGTACGGATGAATTGTCCATGTGCCCGAGGCTGACCCTGAACCAGTGCTCTGTTCCTCTCTACCTCCTCAAATACATCCCTCCAGCAAGATTCTCCTCTCCTTCCTACAGGATCATCTTCCCTCTTTGGCTCTGGGCCATTCCCATCAGCTTGAGAACATGCTACAATATTGCCCAGTTTGAAACCAGCCATTCTAGGCCCCCATGTTCCCACCCTCACCCTTGTACATTAAAACTCCACAAAAGTGTTGTCTGTGTTCCCTGTCTCCACACTTTCTCTCTTCCACTCACTCTAATCAGAACCCGTTCCCCCCTGTGCCACTGAGACAGGTCTTGTTGAGGTTGTCATTGTATTCCATGTTTCTAGATCCAGGGGTCAATTCTCAGTCCTCATTACCCTTGACCCTTCCACAGCATTTGGCATGGATGGCCACTTCCGCCTATTGAAAGGCTTTCTTCACTTGCCATTAGATCTTCAGTCACCCAGTGACTCCTCTCACCTCACTGGCCACACTTTTGCAGTCTCCTTTCCTGTCTCCTCCTCATCTCCACAACCTGTAAATCCTGGAGGGCCCCCAAAGCCCAGTTCTTGGTCTCTTTCTCCTCTCCATCCACACTCACTTCCTAGGCGATCTCATCCAGGAGGCGGAATATTTTCTGTAAAAGCTCTCTCCACACTGACAACCCCGACACTGATTTTTCCAGCCTGGGTCCTGGCCATGAACACCAGACTTATCCATCCAGCTGTTTACTCCTTGATGTCTCTGCATGGAGGACTCACAGGCATCTCTAACTTAGCATGTCCAAATATGGACTCCTGACTTCACATTCCCTTACCCTGCACTTCCCAACTTTCCAGTCTTTCCTCATGGCAGTAAAAGATGATGACATCATCCTTGATGGCTCTCTTTCTCTTACACCCCACATTCAATTTAACTGTCAACTCTTCCATTAAATTGTATTCAGAATCTGTTGACTTCACCCCACCCAAGTCCAACCCAGTGTGGTCTCTTGCCTGCTATAGTGGTCTCCTCGCTGGTGTCTCTGCGTCCACACTGGCCTCTGTTGGAGTTTCCTTGTAGCGCAAATAGTCCCCAGAGCCTGTGCTTCAAGATCTAGATCTGCTCCAAGCCAGCCCCATGAAGCAGGTCTCCCCATAAAATTCCCATAAAGATCTGTTCTCAGGAAAGAAACTGATCAACACGCAGATGTGAATGTCTGCTCCCATGCTGGGGATGGGGTTTTATTTAATAGGCACTGTATTTGTTTCCCATTGTGGCCATAACAAGTTATTACAAATTAGTGATGTAAAACAACACAAATGTATTATCTGATAGCTCTGTATGTTAGAAGCCCAACATGGATCTTGCTGGGCTAAATCCAGATGTCTGCAGGGCTGCATTCTTTCCTGGAGGCTCTAAGGGAGATTCCATTTCCTTGCCTTTTCCAGCTTCTAGAGACCACTACTTTCCTTGGCTTGTGGCCCCTTCCTCCACCCTCAAAGCCAGCAATGTTGCATCTCCCTCACCCTCCATCCATCTTGGCACTTGCTCCTACCAAAGCCAAGAAAAGTTCTCTGCTTTTAAGGATTCCTATGATTAGACTGGATGATCCAGGATAATCTCCCCACCTCAAGGTCCTGCCCTTCACTATATCTGCAATGTCCCTTTTGCCATGTAAGGTAACATATTCAAGGTTCTGGGGATTAGGGCATAGACATCTTTGGGGCCACAGGCACAAAGCCTTAGGAGAGGGCTTCCCTGTCTTTTCACTGGAAAATCCCTAATGCAGAAGAGAATGAACAGAGCCCCTGGGATTGAGACCTCACCCTGAGCTCTCAGTTGCTCCATACAGATCTCTGAAATCCTTTTTGTCTTTAAAATTTCTATACAGTTTAAATATCCATAAATACAATACATTCACACTTGTTTTGACATGAAAACTGCTTCTAATTGCTTGCGAATTCAATTACTTACCATTCCTCCCTCCCCAAACTTGGAGTGCCTCTTCTTGCTGCTGGCAGATACAGCACATTTTTCAGCAACTTTGGGCAACCCCGGCTTACCCACCACCCTCATTTTGCAATCCTCATTTTCACCTGAGGCTCATAATATCTGTGAACAGCACAGCTTCAAGCCAAGGTTCTGAGATGCTAATGATGGTTTTCTGGTGCCAACTGGTAAGTGAGGATAACATTTGGGGCAAAAGGATCTCCTTGGCCCAGCTGAAGACAAATCAGGTGGAGAACTGCCCCTTGCTGTAATCAACTCAGCTGGTACTGGGTGTGGGGGTGCAGGGCCCTGTTCCAGGCAGTGTGGGGAACGAGACATGTGAACTAATCGCATGACCACTGTGTCCCGGTGTGGAATGTCCTGAGTGTGTGAACCCTTTGCAGATCAAAGTGAGATCTGGGGACTACCTACATTGGCATGACCTTGGAGCTAGGGAGAGAGGCAGAATCTCAGGCCTGCTGAACTGGCATCTGCATTCTAGCAAGATCCCCAGGCCCATCAGAGTTTGAGAGGTGTTGCTCTAACCCTCCATTCCTTCATGAATCAATCACAGACATTGATTATCCAGCCTTGTGCTGAGCACAGGGATGCAACAATGAGTTTGACCCAGTGCACACCCATAAGGGCTCTCAGTCTTGCAGGATCTCACAGAGGCCTACATTTGCTTTGGGAACCTGGGACTGGGGAAGAGCTTCTAAAGAGGGAAGGCAGTAGGGAGGTCTTCCTGGAGGAGGTGGCATCTTGGCTGGTCTTTGAACGATAAGGGGGATTTCGCCAGTTGGCGATAGGACAGAAGGGCATACCTGGCAGAAGGAATAGGGTGAACAAAGCTGGGTGGTATCTCCTGTCGTTGGTGGCAAGGGGAGACATAGTATATTAGTGTCCCAGGACTGCCATAACATGGGTGGCTTAAGCAACAGAGATTCATTTTCTCATAGGTCTGGAGGCTGGAAGTCCAAGATCAAGGTGTTGGCAGGGTTGGTTTCTTCTGTGGCCTCTCTCCTTGGCTTGCAAATGCCCATCTTCTCCCTGTGTCTTCATGGGGTCTTCCCTCTGTGTCCAAACTTCTTCTTACAAGGACACTGGTCATATTCTATTAGGGCCCACAGTAACCTCATTTTAACTGAATTACCTCTTTAAACGCCCTATCTCCAAATGCAGTCACATGCTGATGTACTGGGAGTTAAGACTTCCACATACAAATTTGGAGGGGTGGGAGTCACAGCTTCGCCCCTAACAGCTAGTGTATGAAATGAGGGTGGAAGAGTGTGCAGGGCCTGAGACACTTCAGTGCCAGGTCCAGAAGCTTGCAGTTTCTCTTCAAGGCCATAAGGAGCCATAGAAGGTTATAGAGAAGGGGAGTGCAGCACCATCAGAGCTGCAATTGAGTTCCAGGCCTCAGGTTTATAGCAGACAAAGGCTCACCATCACCCCTAATTCAAGGGGTGAATCAGGCATGGTCTCTACCCTTGCAGAGAGTTTGGGGACCTAGGCCCATGGGGGACTGGGAAGCTGCTTCCTCACCGCCGTTTCCTCATCAGCAAAATGGACCTAGGTACGTGATGTAGCATTTCCTGACCCAAGGGATCCAGCAGCTGTGATAGGATTTTGGAGGGACCTGTACCAGCACCTCCGTCTTCACAAGTTGTGCATTTTTTTTTCATGGTTTAATGACTTCACCTTCTTTTTGACTTTTATATTATGAAAAATTTCAAACCCATAGAAGAGTAGACAGAAGAGTATCATGAATACCCATGTACCTATTACCCAGATTTAATAAATCTTAACATTTTGTCATGCTTCATCTATTTTTTTCTGAAGAATTTATAAAAATATTACAAATCTTCATATTCTGTCCCTTAAATATTTCAGTGCATTCCCTAATAATCACAATACCATTAGTACACTTAACAGATTAAAAAAAAAAAAAGTTTTTTTTGAGGCAGGGTCTCACTCTGTCACCCAGGCACAATTATGGTTCTTGCAGCCTCAACCTCCCCAGCGCAAACGATTCTCTCACCTCAGTCTCCTGCGCAGCTGGGACCACAGGCACACACCACCACTCCTGGCTAATTATTTTTTTAATTTTTAGTAAAGACAAAGTCTTGCTATGTTTCCCAGGCTGGTCTCAAACTCCTGAGCTCAAGCCGTCTCCTACCTTGGTCTCCCAAAGTGCTGGGATTACAGGCATGAGCCACTGCACCCAGCCCCCTAACAAAATGAAAAATAATGTCCTCATACTAATCAATTTCCAGTTCCTATTCAAGTCTCCCCTCTTAGCCCCAACAAAATGTCTTTACTTCTGAAACTTGTAAGTGAATATTAGGAAAAAGATCAAATCCATAATATCAAGAGGATATAACATTGATATATATGGATGCACATTTATATACACACAAATTTTTTTTATTGTTTTAAAAATTATGTCAGATTTTAAGACATATGTGAAAGAATGTTCCAGGTGGTTGGACTCCTGCGAGGCAGCACTTGTGAAGGTGGTTAGGTTTGTCCAAGGCTTCGTGAGCTGTGAAGGGTTTTGCACGTTGCAGAGGGTGGTGTCCACATGGAGTGGCTGGTGGCCATCGCAGGGCATCCTGGAGTGAGGTGACTGAAGTGCAGGGCTCTGAGTCCAGGCTGTGGGACAGGCGTGGTTTCCCAAAGCCTGGGCCTCTTTCCTCGCTGCTGTACTTCCCCTCCCCTTTCCTCCCATGAGGATGGGCTGTACTGGCTCCCGGAGCCTCAGCCTCATGACCCCTGTGGGGAGAGTGAGGCACACGGCCTAGATTTCTGGAACAGGAAATAGCCTGTCGGGAACCTAGGGTTGAAAGTCTGCAAGAAGAAATCGTGAGCTGGTGGCCACGGGGCTGCACACTCACCACCCCTTGGACTGGAGATGAGAACAGAGACAGTGATCATTGTAACGACCAATGATTAAGCAACTCAATCATTCACTGAGCTCTTGCTGTGTGTTAAGTGCTTCTCAGGAGCTGTCTGATTTCATCCTCGAAATAACCTAATAAGCTCAGCAGATTATTCCCGCTGTTTAGCTGATGAGGAAACTGAAGCTCAGAGGTGCACTGACTTGCCCACAGACACACAGTGAGTCAGTGCAGAGACTTGACCCCTTTCTGTGTGACCCCACACTGTGAGCTGTGCCTGCCCGCATACTCTACACAGAGGGAGTGCTCTGCACAGAGGAGATTCAGGGAAGCCTTTTCTCACGAAGTTACATTTGAGCTGGGTCTTGAAGGATGAGTAGAAGTCAGAGTTCACAGAAGGAGAAGGAGAGAAAGGGTGTTCCAGGCAAAGGAACCGTTATGGCCAAAGTTGTGAAGGCCACAGGAGAGGTTCCCTAGAGGGCCCCACCAAAGTTCTCACTGCTCACGTGTGCCCTCTGTCCTCCAGGTGGCCGGGACAGGGCTGGGCGGCCCCTGCTTCTGGTGTCAACTACAGAGGGTGCCTGGGAGGCACCGTGGTGCACAGCTTCAGAGGTCACCAAGCTACTCTCCTACCTGTGCACCATCCCCAGGTAAGGGTCTGGGCCACCCTGACTGCTCCAGCCCCAACTCAACCTTCTGGGCCCAGAGCCCTGGACCAGACACTGAGTGGAGCGGCACCATATCCTTCCATCCAGTCGTCTGTTCACAGAGCCAGTCCCCAGACAGATGCTGGGGGAGAGCAAAACAGCCTCAGTCCCTGCCATCGGGGGGTTGTCAGGCTGGTGGGAGAGACGGACAGAGTGCGAGAAACAAACCATGGCCAAGAAACTTTCAGGAGTGTCATTGTGATGAAGAGAAGAGCGATGTTTGTAGATCAGTGGTTTTCGAATTTTTTTTTTTTTTTTTTTTTTTTTTTTTTTTTTTTTTTTTTTTTTTTTTTTGAGACAGAGTTTCACTCTTGTTGCCCAGGTTGGAGTGTAATGGCACAATCTGAGCTCACTGCAACCTCCGCCTCCCGGGTTCAAGCGATTCTCCTACCTCAGCCTCCTGAGTAGCTGGGATTACAGGCATGCGCCACCATACCCGGCTAATTTTGTATTTTTAGTAGAGACGGGGTTTCTCCATGTTGGTCAGGCTGGTCTCGAACTCCCGACCTCAGGTGATCCACCTGCCTTGGTCTCCCAAAGTGCTGGGATTACAGGCGTGAGCCACTGTGCCCGACTTGAAATCACCTCCCAGAGCCTCCTGTCACTATCTGTCACTGGGCCTTTCTGTGCTCAGTTTCCCCTTCTAGGATAATCATAGCAAATATTTACATTCCGTTTACTTGCTCTATGCAGTCACTGAGTGCTTTACACGAATGAATTCATCAGTCCTCACTACAACCCATAAGGCCAGTACTATCATTATTAAATTGACTCAGGGAGATGAAATCACTTGCCCAGATCACACGGTACTAATGGCAACGCCACAGCTCTACCCTCCCACTGGGCCACCTCAGGTTTTGCCTGTGCACTGAGTGGTTGTAAGGCGTGAAGGCAGTTAGGGGCTATTTTTCAGTCCTGCCTGATTATCAGACTGGCCAAGGTGCTTGGAACCACACAGATTCCCTGGCCACCCTTTACCCACTGGCCAGATGGCTAGTGGGGTGGGGATGGGGAAGGAAAGGGGTGAGGAATCTGTATTTTAACAAGTCTTGAAAATTGGGCCAGTTTGGAAAATCCTAAGATAGTCACTGAAAAGTGGCCCACTGTAAGCTCAGTGCAATGTGGCTGAACTAGGGAGAGTGTTTTGGCTGTAATTAACCGAAATTCCCATTTAAAATGTTTTATCTGTTAAGGAAATGTATCATTCTATGGCTCTGCCTCGATCTCTTTGTAAGAACTTTCTAAAGGAGAGAATGTCTTTCCCAGAAGCCTCTTTCCCCAGAAAACTTCCCCTCACATCTCATTGGCCAGAAATGTCACATGACCCTCCCCCATCTAAACCAATCACTGGCCAGAGGAATTAGGTCACTACTGTTGGCCTCAACCAATCAGAAGCCAGGCTCTGGGGGAACATGGCTTTTTGAAAGGAGTTGGATTCTTGAACAAAGTAAGGATTCTGCCTACACAAAAAAGTGGGTGAGTCCCAAGTGACTCACTTACCGTACCTGGGTTAGTTGCTAGAGTTAGGAATAGTAGGGCTATAAACGAGGGCTGTATGAGGTATTTCAGGAGCACCAAAGAGG
Source organism: Rhinopithecus roxellana (assembly GCF_007565055.1). NCBI lineage: Eukaryota > Metazoa > Chordata > Mammalia > Primates > Cercopithecidae > Rhinopithecus > Rhinopithecus roxellana. Next base: position 110,656,639 of record NC_044561.1, on the reverse strand, counting down.
AAGCAAAGGGCTCTGCCTGGAGAAGAACCATGGAGGACTTCCTGGAAGGGGCATTGGAACCTGGTCTTATAGGATGAAGAGTTCACCAGTCAATCAAGGTTTCTAGCAGCCAGGTTCCCTCACCTTCCACTAGATTCTGCCCCCTGTCCAAGGCCATCCAGCAAGACCGTCCATTCTGTTTACCACCCACAGGCCTGAAGATAAAGCCAAGGGGCTGGCGGTCCTGATCGATGCCAGGAAACAGCCCCCACAGCCTGGTCTGGTCAGTGCCCTTCAGGCCACCCAGGTGAGTGGGAGGTGGAGAGCCTTAGCCTAGTAAGTCCTGGAAGCCACCAGGGGCCTCCTGACATTCACAGAGCCCAGGAGTGCTTAGGGCTGGGACCAGGACTCTCAAGCAGGAACTTTTACCGCAGACAACAGAAAACTCAGCCCTAACAAGCTTGAAGCTCATTGGTTCATGTCACTGGACAGTCCAGGAGCCAAGTCCAGTTTCAAATATGGCTCGATCCAAGGGCTCAGCTATTGTCACTAGAATCTGGTTCCTCTCTCTCCATTTCTGACCCCGTTCTTTTTGGAGGATGCCAAGCCACCCCGCTTGGCACCCCGTGCCCCTTGGTGGCCGGATGGCTCCCAGCAGCTCTGACTTCACATGGTCTCTAATTTAAATCCACTAGGAAAGAGTAAGAGATCATTTTCCCAGAGGTCTCATTAAACATTTATTTGTGTCTCAGTTACAGTGGGTTCAGGAGTCCCTCCACACCCAACCCTGTGGCCTGGGCGTGAATGCTACACACTGATTGGCTTAGACTTAGATCACATAAAGCTCATGAGCTGAGAAGGGAGGAGAGAAGAGATTCCTATCCAGCCATTATGGGTAGCAGAGTCAATGGAGGTTCTGCATCTGCTTACCTTATGGTCTGACCTCCTTCGCTTTGTAGATGGGCAAACTGAGGCCCAGAGGGGCAGGTCATCTAGAAAGGTTTGCAACACAGCTTGAACCTACTGCTCTCATGACTTCCAACCAATGATTCACGGTCCAAACATATCACACAAATATCCCAGCCATGGGGGGGCCCCATCCTGTCCTTGTGGCCCATTTGCCTGCATCTTACAGGGGATGAAGGAGGAAATCAAAGTGTGTGAGGCTTCATGAAGGCTTGGGCAGAGCAACTCTGCAGTGGTTGTCTTTGACAGGTTCAGCTCCCAGCCTCCATCCGAGCTATTCTCTTCCTGGGGGAGAAGGAGGCGGCTCTTCAGCTGCAGACATTACCTGACATCCAGGTGAGGGGGACTCAGGGTCGGCAGTTGAGGAGGGGAGCCGTTGGGCTCTAGCTGAGCTGGGGTTAAGGGGAGGGAGAACTGCAGAATTCATGAGCTAGAAGAGACCTTGAAATAATCTAGTGTAGGGCAATAAATACGAGGCCTGAGTGCTACCACTCCCCAGTATAGCTCTGTGGCAGGCATCGTCAAATCAGTCACAAAATGATTTCTCTCTGGCTATCCTAGCAACTCCTGGTGGGTGCTGCCACATGATCGAGAATTGCACATGGCATGGAACCTATCTGAAAAGCTTCATCTGGTCCATCCCTCCTCCCTTTCTTTTCAGAGGGGGAAACTGAAGCCTAAGGCCACACAGCAAGCTAGACGCAGAGCTGGAGTTACCTGACTCCGGTGCCTTTTTCACACTGCGGTCAGACCTGCTCTTCCTGTATTTCTCACCCTAATTAATACAAATGTGGAGCTGAAGTGGGATTTTGCAGGAAAGAGCCCTGCAGCTCCCTTTAATTAGTGCCATACACCACAATAATGAGTATGGGCAGTCAGTCCTCTGTCCTGCTTCGGGATGTGATTTTCAAACTCTCCTTCCTTCTGGTGAGTGAAGAGGCACATTGTGGGTTGGAGACGTGCTTTTCTAACTTTAATGTGCTTACTGATCTCTTGGGGAAATACATTAACGTGCAGGTTCTGATTGAGTAGTTCTGGATGGGTCCTGGGACTCTGAATTTCCAACATGTCCTAGGTGATGCTGGTGCTGCTGGCCCATGGACCACACTTTGAGTAGCAGGAATATCAGTTGGGTCCAAAAAAACCACAGAATCCACCAAATCCCAAGCCTAGGTACTGGAGCTATTCCCAGCATAAACCTCAAATTTCTCTGCCTGGGAGAAGCAGTCACCTAGTTCTTCTTCCATCTCTTAGGGGACACTGTTGGGATTTAGTGACTTTTCTCACCAGCCCCCAGAAGGAAACAGCTCTTGGTGGCTGTGCAAGGATTACAAAGAAGTTTCATCACAAGGGCCAGCTTCAATCCATTTGTGTGATTGCCCGGAGAGCTGTACTGGGAAGGAGCTAAGCTCAGAGGGACTGAGTGCTATGATTGATTAATGATGCCTGCCTTGGGCACAAGCTAGGAGAGTGGCAGTGTGAGTGCTGTTTATTTGCCGTTCCTTAACTGGGTTCTGGTTCTGAATTTTGATTTGTAAGTTTCCAGAGAAGATTGGTTGCCCACAAAGCAACTTTTAAAGCTAGAGTCAGCCTTACTTGTGGGAGGTGAACTGGTGCTGGGGCAGGGATCTGGGCAGGACCTTCTAAAATGACTGTCCTCACATTGAGTCTCTGGTTCTCCTGATTCTTTGGTCTGCAGGTGGAGGTGCTGACCTCATTGAAGGCCCTCAGCCACCATGTGGACCCCAGCCAGCTGCCCGCAGCCCTGGAAGGCCCCTTCCCCTACTGCCACACCGAGTGGGTGCAATTCTTCCAGGTGTTTACCATCACAGCCTTTAGCCCCTGACCTGCACTCCTTCTCTTCCTCTCTTCACTCTTCTGCCTCAACCCTGCTATGCTAAAAAATGAACAGTCACTCAACAAATGTTTACAATGAAGGTACAGAGTAGAATGATTAAGAGCTTATGCTCTGGGGCCAGGCTGCGTGCGTTGCAATCCCAACTCTGCTGTGTGATTTTGGATAAGTTACTTACCTTCTCTGAGCCTTGGTTTCTGCATCAGCTAAATAGGGGATAATAACAGTACCTCCTCATGGGATTTTTGTGAAGATTAATTTAGTTAATGTGGGCAAAGAGCTTAGAAGAGTGTCTGGCACATAAGAGCTATGTCTATGTTAACTGAAAATAAATTTACAGGGCTGGGCGCTGTGGTTCACACCTGTAATCCCAGCATGTTGAGAGGCCGAGGTGGGTGGATCACATGAGGTCAGGAGTTTGAGACCAGCCTGGCCAACATGGTAAAACCTCATATCTACTAAAAATACAAGAAAGAAAAAGTTAGCCATGCATGGTGGTATGCACCTGTAGTCCCAGCTACTCGGGAGGCTGAGGCATGAGAATCACTTGAACCCAGGAGGCGGAGATTGCAGTGAGCCAAGATCACACCACTATACTCCAGCCTGGGTGGCAGAGTGAGACTCTGTCTCAAAAATAATCATAAAATAAAATAAAATAAAATAAATAAAATTTACAGGCACTTGCTCTATGGACCCACACAACTCAGGAAGCTCAGGGTCTGGTTCCCTCCAATAAGAGGGAGGAAATAAGGCAGCCGCCATTGCTGGGCTCCTTTCCTGTGTGATCGCAGTCCCTCCTCCCCACAGCCCCAAGAGGGGGCATTTCATACCCAATTCAGTACATGAGGACACATAGGGCGAGGGTGCCTTTCAGTGGGCTTAAACCACACCAAAACCCATGCCCGTCAATGACCCTGGCTTCTCTCTAGACCAGGGTTGTTCAACCGTAACCTATTCACATTTGGGGTCAAGCAATTCTGTTTTGCGGGGAGCTGTCTTGTGCGTTGCGACATGCTAGGTACCAGCCCCGGCTCTACCCACTGTTTGCACCCCACAAATTATGACAATTAAAGAATGTCTCCTGACATTGCTGAATGTCCCTGGGGGGCAAAGTCACCCATCATTGAGAACCACTGGTCTATACTAACAGTCTAACATGGTGGCTTATTTACTTTTTGCCCAGGTGATTTTTTTTTAATTGTGTGTTTTTGAATAGGCAGTAAGTATATTCACATTTCAAATGGTACAAAAAGATACCTACTGAACAATTCCCTTTTCTGCTTGTCCCCCAGGGTCCTAGCTTCCCTTTCCAGAGGCCTCCAATGAATCCACTGGTTTTTGAACTGTGTTTTCGCTTTAAACCCTTTCCTTCACATGAAATCTTACCTATAGGCCCACTACATAGATCTGAGAATGACGATAAACACAGTACGGGCTGGGCTCTGTTCTAAGTGCCTTGCATATATTAATGGGTTTAATCCTGACACAACCCTATAAGGCAGGAACTACTATGATGTCCATTTTAAAGAGGAGGAAGCAGAGACACAGAGAGGTTAAGTAACTTGCCCCCCAAGGCCTCACAGCTTGTAAGTGATGGAGCTGGGCTGAAGCGGGACTCAGCCGAGAATGTGCTCTAACTCCCCTCTTCCTTCCCTTACCAACCACGGTATCGCCACAGGCCTGGGAGTCGCTCAGGCCTGTCTCCTTTCTTCTCCCTCACTCATATGCAACACCAGTGGTTCTCAAAGTGTGATTCCCCAGGCCAGCAGCATGAGCAACACCTGGGAACTCATTAGAAATGCACTTTCTACCGTGCCTCGCCCCAGAGGAACTGAAGCAGAAACTCAGGAGCAGAGCCCAGAGCCTGTTTTAACCAGCTCTCCAGATGCTTCTGATGCACCTGGAGTTGGAGTTGGAAAGCCACTGCTTCCCACCTGCCCTGTGCGCTCCTGGGATGGAAAGGCATGCTCTGGGTTGGCCTGGACTGACACCCACCCTCTGGTCCTCTGTCCTGCAGAAGCTGGACCCTTTCCTTACTGACCTCCAGCAGGCCTCTTCCCTGCTGCAAGCTTCCATCGAGGAATTCGAGAAGGCCGACCCCCCTGGCGGGATGCAGGTGAGCCTGGAGCACAGTGGGTGGGGAAGCCACACTACATCCCAGACTCCAGGGACCAAGGACTTTGAGAAGGGGGCAGCCTGGGGAAAAGGGGGAGGACATTATCATCCCTGTTTTTCATCATTCACTTGACTCATATTTGAGGGGCACCCACTTTGTACCCTGCACTGGAGACCAGCCTGGGGCAAACTGACTTGTCCCTGCCCTCTCGGGGTTCATGGTGCTGTGGCAGAAGTGGTAATTTAAAAAGCAAACAAATAAATGGGTATGTCATTCCAAATTGTGTCAAGTCCTGTGGAAGTAAGACTGGGAATAATGAGGGAGGAGGGTCTCTTTGAAGAGCTGGAGTTTAAGTTGAGGCTTGAAGTTTGAGAAGGAGCCTGCCTTTGTTGGGGGCTGTGTTCCAGGCAGGGGGCAAACACTTGCAAAGGCCCTGAGGTGGGATTATACCTGGGGTGTTCAGGAGTAGCAAGGAGGCCAATGTGGAGCAGAATGAGTGAGAGAGAAGCACGAGTGGAGCTTCTAGATGCAGCGGGAGCTGGACCAAGGAAGAGTTGGTCTGAGATTCAATTTGAAGCCTGCAGGGAAGCCACTGGAGAGTTTTAAACCAGGGGTTATCAGATTTGCACTGAGATCCGTTCAACTGTCATGTGGAGAATAGACTGTAGGGGGAGCCAGAGGGCAGCAGGGAGATCAGTGAAGAGGCTGGAATGGGTGTCCCAGCAAGAGATACTGGAGGGTGGACCAGAGAGGTTGCCATGGTGATGAGAGGGGGCATGGCTACAGGGGATATTTTAGAGACAGAAACGACAGACTTTCTGGAGGACCTTGAATGCCAAACTGGGAGTTGGACTTGATCTGGGTGTGGGAGCCTTGGAAGGTTGCAAAGGGAGAGTGGGGATGGAGCCTCAGAGCACCTCCCTACGCTGGCAGGAGGCCACCAGGTGCCTGAGCAAGTCCAAGGAGCTGATGGAGGCTGTGCTGAGGGACCCGGGCCTCCTGGGCCTCCAGCGGGAAGGTGGAGCCACCCTGGCCAGGCTGCAGCGCGATGCCAGCAGGCTGGACTTCAGCCCTGATGTCAGGTACAGACGTCCAGGCCTTTCCTCCTCCACCCGCTCCTGTTTCTGGCCCAGGAGCTTGGAGCTGGGACCACACCACCTAGGGGTCACATAGCCAAGCCCTGAGGGTGCCCAGCTTTGCAGTAGTTGCAGGGCCTGTATCCCAGACTGAAACCTGGTCACAGAAACCCACCCTGAGCCCTGGCAATTTCCTCGCCCCTTCTCTGCTTCCCCTTCTTCAGCCCCAGCCGTCTCGAGCCTGGGATGGGCATCGGAGGATGTTGCCTACCCATTTCTGGTCACCCTTTTGGACAAAGCACTTTCTCCGACCCACACACCAGGCTGAGCCCCTCCAAGAGCCTGTCTCATTTATTTCTGGCAAGAACCCTGTGAGGTCCACATTGTCCATTTGGCTGATGGGTAACTGAGGCTCAGCGAAGGGAACTAGCTGCTAGGCAGCAGCTGGTCGCGGATTTGAAGCCAGGTCTTCTGGGCACTGAACCCCTACCCGGCCCTGCCTTTCCCACTAGGCTGCTCAGACACACTTGTGAGAACCTCATGGTGTCTCGGGGGTCTCAGAGCCGGAATAAATTATAGACATTCCTGGAAAGTTCCAGCTTTCTTAAATTTAGGGGGTGGGGGAAAGTCAGTCATTAAATTGGTCAGTAATTGCAAATATTTTCACCCTCTTAGAATACAGTTACTTATATTCGAAGTCAAGGGCTGGTATGCATGAGTTTTTAAGAACATTTTATTTACAGAACCAAGACCTAAATAGCACTTTGTATGTGTCCAGCATTTTTCTCAGGGCTTTACAAATACCAACTCATTTAATTCACTCCTGAGGTAGCTGTAAGTATTATCTCTATTTTACAGTGGAGGAACCTGAGGCTCAGAGAGTGTAAGGGATTAGTCCAGGGTCACACAGCTGGGATATGGTGGGGCCCGGACTTGAATCCAGGCTGTCTGGCCCCAGAATCTTGAACAAACCACCCAGAGCTGCACTAGACTTGAGAGCAGGATCACACAGATGGACGCACAGGCAGCATTAGGTGTGGGGTCATCTCCCTGCCCCTCAGTGCCCGGTGGGGGCTGGCACTGCCTTCTCAGCCTGTTCCACCTTCACCTGCCTGCCGGGCCCAGGCTCCTCCTGTCCACCCGAGGCCCCGCAGACCCACAGCTACCAGAAGCTCCAGCAGGGGGCACTGTGGTCCCACATGAGCTGCTGCAGGCGTTTGTTCTGTAGCGGGTCCCTGCAGCCCTAGGCTGTCCGTGTCCCTCCGTTCCTCCCTCTCCAGGCAGGCAGATATTCTCTGTCCCACTCATGCACCCTGGGCCCACACCTCTTCCCTGCAAGGGTGGCAACCCGTGGGGAGCTGCAGTCAGATGGGGAGGCCGAGGTAGAGCAAGGCACCCTTCAGGAAGTTAAAAGCTTTTCTTCCACCTTCTCTCTTCCATTTTCCCTCTGAAGGCAGAGGAGGGCAGAGCAGGGTTTGAAATTCCTCCCTTCACGCAAGTATCGCTATGCCTGAAATCCCATCCACACTTCTTCCTTAGTGTCTTGTGGCTTTGAGCATTTTAAAAAATTATGTGCAGAAACAGCCCTGGGTCAGGTTCCAACAAGTCCCATCTGCAAGTCGGTTCCCCTCCCTTGACCTCAGTTTTCCCATCTGTGAAATGGAGGCAGGGCCGGCAGGTGTGTTGCAGCTACTTCCCACCATTGCAATAGAAATAGCGCGAACCTGACAAACATCGTGCGCTGGGCACAGTGTTAAGTGTTTTGCATGCTGAGCCCTGGTTCTCTGCCCTGGCTGCCCCTGGAACCACCTGAGGTGCTTTAGAAAGCATCAGTGTCCCAGCTGGGCAAGGTGGCTCATGCCTGTAATCCCAGCACTTTTGGAGGCCGAGGCAGACAGATCACCTGTAGTCAGGAGATCAAGACCAGCCTGGCCAGCATGTGAAACCCCATCTCTACTAAAAATACAAAAATGACCCGGGCGTGGTGGCGCACGCCTGTAATCCGAACTACCCGGGAGGCTGAGGCAGGAGAATCGCTAGAACCCAGGAGGCAGAGACTGCAGTGAGCAGAGATCACGCCACTGCACTCTAGCCTGGGCAACCAGCCTGGGGGACAGAGCGAGACTCCGTCTCAAAAAAAAAAAAAAAAAAAGAAAACATCAGTGTGTTGGCTGCACTCAGAGTCTGCTGACTTCGTTGGCCTGGGGCAGGGCACTAAGATTTGTTAAAGCTCCCAGGGCAGGTTATAATGTATAGCTGGAGTTGAGGGCCAGGGCGTTAGATCATTTAATCCTTACAACCATGCTATGAAATGGGTTCTGTGATTATCTCCACCTCACAGAAGAAAAAGCAGAGACATAGAGAGGTTGAGAAATTTGCACAGAGCCTCCTACTAGAAGGAAGCAGAGCTGGGCTTTGAACCCTGTCCGGGCCAGCTTCATACCCTTCTAGGGAAGGGGGAGGGTCATTTCACTTCCTACTGTGTTCTCTTGTCCTCCCAGTCCATGGAAGACCAAGGCTGAGGCCCAGAAAGGTGTAGGGACCTGCCCACAGTCACACAACAAGTTAGCTGGAAACCCAGGCTGGGGCCACAGAGGTGGAGGGACAGGCCTATGTGGGGCAGAAGTACAGCAGGGTGAAGAGGGCAACACAGGCCTTTTCTCACTTCCGCCCACCTCCCAGGAGCCATCTGGCTGCAGCCACTGCCTTGTACAGCCTTGTGGACGAGCAGCTTCATGTTCTGGTCACCGCATCCAACAGCCTCCTGGGGAAGCTGGAGCTCCGTGTCCGCCTGGGCCGCCTGGAAGCTGCCATTCACCAGGTGAAAGGGGGGTCTGGCTTGAGGTGTGGGGATTCTGCCTGGCCACATTCCACAGGAAAGCCCCGACTCTGGGCCCGGCCCTAGGCAGGTGCTTTGTTCTGGAGAAAGGACACCAGGCTGGCAGTCCTTCAAAGGCCAGGCAGGCATCCTTGGGGCATAGCACATGACATGGTGCTCAATAAGTGCTCAGTGAGTGAGAACATGGCCCCAAGAGCTGCATTTATTGAGCACCAACTCTGTGCCAAGCCCTGGGCCAAAGCCGTTGTGAACATCATTGCTTTCCAAACTCATCTTGGGGAAGGTGCTAGGATTTCACCCACTGCACAGACAAGGAAACTGAGGCTGGGAGACATTATGTCACCTGTGTGTGGTTGCATATCTCGGAGTCTGATTCTGGAACCTGCACCTGGTGTGGCTTCATCTGACTGCGGGTGCTGAGAACCAACACATTCCTTTCTGCCTGGAGCTGCGGGGCACGGCGCGCTCCTGCATCAGACCGCACTGGTCCATTCCCGGCTCCAGCGCTTACTCATGGTGTGGTCCTGGACAAGATATTTAACTCTTCAGTGCTTCAGTATCTTCATTTGTTGAATGGGGGGTAATATTAGCACCTGCTACGTTGGATCTGTGAGGATAAAGTGAGTGAATAGGCTCTTTAAGATGCCCCAGAATAAGAAAGGAACTTCCACTCAGGGGGTTGAGAGCCATTATGTACCCACTGTCCCTCACTGAATCTTTATGTCTACCCCATTTTACCACTGAGTAAGCTGAGGCCCAGAAAGGAGGAGTGGCTTACCATGTTCACACAGTGAGTTTCCAGCAGGCCCATGGACTTTCCTCTGCAGCCTGCAGCTTCTTCTCCAGCACTGTTTGCCTGTGCACACGCGTGCGCACGCACACACACAGGAACAGGGAGCTCATCACCCCTGAGGCCACCCCTTTTATGATCCGGCGTCACTGAGTGGTTAGAGTAGCCTGAAGTTCACCACCCTGTGACTTCATTCAGATAACAGTGTGCACTGAGGGCGTTGGCCAGGCCAGAGGCCCTCTGGGGTCCCACTTTGAAGAGCATGACCACGCACTCCCCTCCGCAAGCCATTTCTTCCCATGCCCAGAACTGGGAGAGTGTCAGTCCGAGCCAGTGGCCACAGCCCTAGCCACTGAATGAGTGAGGACCGAAGACCTCAGCCTCCAAGGAAATGGGGAAGCTGGACAAGGGAGGTCGCCTAGCAGCCCGTCATGTCCAAATCTGCCTCTCCTGCCCCAGGTCAGCGACTGGATGGAGCAGGAAGGAAGTCGGTGCCTGCAAACGCTGACCCCCAAGGATGGAAGTTTGGAGACAGTGGAGAAAGCCCATGCAGAGTTTGAGAACTTCTTCCTCCAGGCTGCAGTGCGTTCCAGACAACAGCAGAGCAGGACTGGAGCAGATGGAGAGGGCATTAGAGGGGTGGCACTGCCAGGGCAAAGCTGTGGAGGGGGGAAGAGCAAGGAAAGTTCCAGGGACAGTGAGGGAACCAGCTTGGATTGCAGAGCTCAGCTGAGATGTTATCTCCCTCAGGGGTTCTTACCACATGGCCAAGCCCAAAGAATATTCCGAATTCCCCAGAGGGTTTCTTAAAATGCCATTTCCAGGGCCTCACCCTAGACCTGATAACTCAGCCTCACAGAGCCGGGGGTTGAGGGGCAGGGAAGCTGCATCAACATGATGCAACGTGACAAGGCTCCGGACCACAAGGTGATTCAGCCCCGTATCAGCGCTCAGGAATTCCCAGGACAGTGAGGAGCGAGGGCGGGGGTGGGGACAAACAGGGAAACGTGCACAGAAAGGGAGAATGTGGGGACTCAGAGCAGGAGCCTTTGGAGTCAGAGAAGTTTTCCAGAAGGGACATCTAAGCAGAGCCCAGCTAGGCAAAGTGAACTGCCATGGCGAGGGCCTGGAGACTTCCAGAAGCATGAGAACTGCTCTTTATTGTTCACCCCTCACCAGGAGCTAAGCCCTGTAAGGTGGGTGCTGTTAGGGTCCCCATTCTACAGATGAGGAAACCGAAGCTCAGGAAGTCTCCTGGCTTGGCAGCAGGGCAGCTGGAGGTTGTTGACTTTTGAGGGAGGCCCCAGCCAAGGCGGGAGCTGAGTCAGCACCCCCTTCTCTCCCCTCTCAGGCCCAGTACCGCCGAGGCCTGGAGCTGTCCAAGCAGGCCGCTCAGCTGGGAGCTGCAGCCGGAGGGACTGGGAGGGCAGAAGGAGCAGAGTTCCCAGAGCTGGCAGCCTTTGCCTCTACCCAGCGGGCCTTCCAGGCTAAGCTGACCCACTTTTACATGGCGGCCGAGCGGCAACGCACAGACCTCGAGACGCTGCTCCACCTGCACCGCTTCTGCAAGAGGGTGAGCCCCGGGGCCCACCTGTACGGATCTCCCCGATCCCCTGGCTGGGGGTATGGTGGGGACACGGATACCTAGACACAGCCCCATGGCCCACCTCCATAGACAGCCCCCCATCCCCTGGATACCTAGGCACAGCCCCCCCGCCCACTTGCACAGACACCACCCCCATCCCCTGGTTGGGGGCACAGCGGGGACAGGGATACCTAGACACAGCCCGAGGCTCTTTGTGATTCACTCCCAAGTCTTGTAACAGGAAAAAAACAGTGGGAAGGAGAAGAGCTGAGATTTGAACATAGATGTATCCGTGGTGCCCCGTGACATGCCCTATATGCTTCCCCAAAGAGAGAAGAGATGATGACAGAGTCCCTTCTCCAAGCAGACCTGACGATGATGATGAGGATGGGTTGTTGGGAGGGTAGTGCACATTTGTGAGTGTGTACACCACACCAGACCCTCCTGTGAGCACTTCACACACCTTACTTGACTTCGTTCTTACCCGTACCTCTTTGATGACAGGACACCAATGTTGTTCCCACTTTACAGATGAGAAAACTGCCCAAAGAGGGCAGCGGTGAAGGAGGATTTGATTTAAGAGCTGCCACCCATCCTAAATTCATGTAGCTAAATCTCTCTTTAAAAAAAAATTTTTTTTATGGGAAAACTGAGGTCTGTGGGGACAAAGGAGCAGGGTGGGAGAGTGTGGTCCAGCTGGGACAGCGCCCCCATGTCTGGCCCAGGCCCAGTGCCCTCAGCTGCCCCTTGCACTTGCCACCAAGGACAGAGTATGAGGAAGACCTGCCCCAGCCTCCCAGCTGTCAGGCCGGCCCAGCGTGCAGGCCACAGCGGTCACAGGCTGCTTCAGAGAGCAGCAGGAAGGGCTCTGGTCAACTCACACCTGGGGCCCTGGGAGGACAGGGCACTCTCTGTCTGCTTGGGACAGCAGGCAAGGGAGGCAGATGTCGGCAGTGGCAGCAAAGGGCTCCCCCAGTTCCAGCTGTGCACAGTTAAGAGCACGATACAGGCAGAATCCTAGCCTTGGAGCCCAGGGCTTCATGTCCTTGAGTGAGTTCTGTGACCTCAACCACCATCTTCACTGCTCTAGGCCTCAGCTCTTTGCTAAGACCATAGTTAATGGTTGTGTGGTTCTTATGATGAGCAAGGCCCTGTTCTAGTCATTTCACATACTGTTTTATTGTCGCCCCGATCCTATGAGGCAGGTACTACTATTATGCCCGTTTCCACATAAGGAAAGAGACAGGTCAGATAACTCACCCAGGGTCACACAGCTAACCGAGTGGGCAGAGATTCAAACCCAGACCATCTGGCTCTACTGCCAGCCTTACCAGGTAGTGACAGATTTCAATGGAAGTAACCCCTGGCACAGGGCTTTGTTCAAATTCAGAATGATTATTAACATCAGTATTATTATTATTAGGAGGAGGAGGAAGAGGAGTAGTGCCTCCAGGGTTAAGGACATCTGGAAGCTTCTTTGCCTTGCCCACTGATTTCAGCCAATTCCAGCGCCAATGGCCTTCCCAGATCAATCAAACGTGCTCCAGCTCTGAGGCCTTTGCATGTGCTGTTCCCTCAGCCTGGGAAGCTCTTCCCATTTACCGGCTGGCTTCTTGTCTTTCTTCTGTTCTCAGCTCACACATCCCCTCCTTGCAGACGCTCTTTCTGACCACCCACCCCTGTCTCTCTCATCACCCTGTTTTGTCACTTCTGGGCACTCACTTTGATCTGAAGTTGTCCTGGTGCTTGTCACTCACTTGTCTCTTGCATGGTGTCCGCGAGGCGAGCTCCCTGAGGCAGGGACTGGGTCCGAGTTGGTCCTAGCTCTATCCATGGTTCCTGGCACAGGCTTGGCCCACAGGGGCTCAGGGAGGCTGTGCAGGGAGTCAGGATAGGCTGGAAGCCTGGGGATGGCCTGTGTGGAGGTGGTGTCTGTGCCAGGCCTAGAAGTCATGCAGAGGAGGAAGCAACCCTGACTTTGAGTCCAACTCTCGCTGTTGGATCTGGGCTGGCCCTGTTTCCTCTCTGGCCCTGAATTTCAATTCGTTCCACAAGGGGTTGGGCAAGATGATTTCTGAGGTGCTATCCATCTCTGTCCAGCTTAGCCTGGAAGGTCAAGTCCTGGACAGACAGACAGATGATGGGACAGCCCAGCATCAGGCTCAGCCCCTGGTGGGGAACGTTGTGCAGCAGCTTTGGTCCTAAATAATAATAACACAATGGTGCCACTAACGGAGATTTATGGAGCTCTTTCCTGGCCATGAGCTCCGTGTGCTTGCACGAATATGAAGCCATTTATCTAAAGACAAGTTCCCTTAATCCGTGGAAAGATGGTCTCTTCGGAGAAAATGGTTCTCCAATCCCTACAGCCTAACAGCTCGCTGTCGGGTTCTAAATTAATGGAGAGAAAGATTATGTTTTTCACGAGCTGCTGGGAATGTGTTGGCTTCTTTGCAGTCTGCAGACATTTTGTGGGGGAAGCGGGGACAGACAGAATCACAAAATGGGGCAGAGGCTCGGCTGGAGGGAGGGGGCCTCCGGGCCTGGTGTGGCTGACAGTCTCGAGGTGTGATGGTGAGGGCATACCCCTGCCTGGCCCGTTTCTCCTTCTGCCCACTGAGGTGCTTGGAGGACAGATCTGGGAATCCTAGCTCCTCCCTGACTTGCTGTGTGACCTAGGGTAAGTGAGTTCACTTCTCTGAGCCTCAGTTTTCTTCTCTGTGAAATGGGCTGCTGGTGCAGTTCAGTGCGATCCTGCCTGAGACAAACACAACCTGGCACACAGTCAGCGCTCAATAAACATTAGCTAGACTCTCCCTCACAGCACTCACAGGGGTTAATACAACCACGGATAGGAATTTCACCTCTCAAAAGGCTTTTCATGATCATCTACTGCAACTTCCATTTTACAGAAGAAGAAACTGAGCCCCAGAGAGAGCTAAGTGCCTGCTGGCCCGTAGGTCTATTAGAATGTGTCTGATGGGCCGGGCACAGTGGCTCATACGTATGATCCCAGCACTTTGGGAGGCCAAGGCAGATGGATCACCTGAGGTCAGGAGTTCGAGACCAGCCTGACCAACAAGGTGAAACGCCATCTCTACTAAAAATACAAAAATTATCTGGGCATGGCAGCAGGTGCCTATAGCCTCAGCTACTCAGGAGGCTGAGACAAGAGAATTGTTTGAACCCAGGAAGCAGAGCTTGCAGTGAGCCAAGATCACGCCACTGCACTCCAGCCTGGGTGATGGAACAAGACTCCATCTCAAAAAAAAAAAAAAAAAAAAAAAAAGTGTCTGATGATCCTCAGGGTGCTTGGGGGCTGTTTCCAGATGGCAGGTGTGTGAACCCCAGGGAAGAGAGGGAAACCAGGATCATCATGGTCAGTGGAGAAGATCATGGCCAAGCCGAGCGAGGCCCTGGCATGGGGCACGTATTAATTCAGTCCTCCACGGTCCCACTTCTAGCCTGAGTCCCCACCTCCCTCTCTTCTTGTCCCCCAGATGACCTGGTTCCACATGGACTGTCAGGACCTGATGGCCCAGCTCAGGCTGGACAAGGCCTCAAGGGTCAGTCCTGGGGACCAGCGCCGCCTCCACCGCTACCTGCAGCGACTGGCATCTGAGTTCCCTGCTGAGAAGCTCGCAGCCGTGGGGCTGCAGGTGGCCTCCCTGAGCCGGGTGGGCCTGGGCCAGGAGCTCTGGGAGGAGGCCCGGATCAGGCATGAGGAGATCCGGATACTCCTGGAGAAGGCACTGACCCACTGCTCTTTCCCAGAGACTCCCACTGCTCACTCAGTGCGACCAGAACGAAGAGGGGCGGCGGCCAAGGGCCAGGGTCTGAGTGTAGAGGTCGCTTCTAAGGGGAGGTGGGACCAGCCCCCACTAGACTCACTGGGCATGGACCGTTTGCCAAAGTCCTGTTGGCTTCCTGGGGCCCCCAGAGGGGAACAGAACAGAACTTTCCAGGCAGGCTTTCCACCCCAGGAAGCTGGCCGGGCTGCAGAGGCTGAAGACGGCAAAGGCGCCCACGAGCTCCCTGACCCTGCCCACGAGCATTCGCTTGCCACCACTTTCTTCTGGCAGCAGCCCCCAAGGCAGAGCCAGGTCCCTCGCCCCACTGGGGGCAGCTTCTCCTCAGAGGGGACAGACTCACAGACATCCCTTGAGGACTCACCCCAGACAAGTCCCCTTGCCTCCCTCTAGCTGAGAGCCCTCTTCAGTGGCACCAGCCTCCGGGAGCACTGGGACAGGGCCCAGCTGGAGGGGTAGCTGGGAGCTCTGGTCAGTCCCAGTGAGACGTCGCCATGGAGCACTGGTTTTACATTCTGCCTCTGCTGGGACGGTGAGAACTGTCGACCTGCCTCTGGCTCCAGAAAACTCCTGGAAGACCCAATCCTCACCCATGCAGAGTAGCGAGAGTGGGCGTCAGAACCAGGGCGCAATAAAGCATGTGATTGGCTCCATCCCTCCAGGCTCTCATTGTGGAAAGAACTGTTGGCACAGACCCCTCCAGAGGTCTCCCTGGCAGGCAGGCAGACACCCACCTGTAGCTCAGGAACATACACAGCTCTCCTCTCGGCCACGAAGTCCAGCGTTGCCCTCATACAGAATGTTTGGGGAGATTCGGGAGTGGTTCCTTGTCTTGGATTCCAGGAAAATGTACCCTGAGATGAGGATTTAAGGATCAGTGTGTTTGGTGCTGATCCAGGAACCTCAGCTGGGGGAGTAGGAGGTAAGTCTGCAAAGGGAATAAAGAAGACGTCAAGCAAATTTTCTTTTTTTTTTTTAATTTTTAAAAATTCATTGTATTTTATTTTTAGAGATGAGGCCTCACTACATTGCCCAGGCTTGTCTCAAACTCCTGGGCTCAAGTGGTCCT
This sequence comes from Rhinopithecus roxellana, assembly GCF_007565055.1. Lineage (NCBI taxonomy): Eukaryota > Metazoa > Chordata > Mammalia > Primates > Cercopithecidae > Rhinopithecus > Rhinopithecus roxellana. Next base: position 110,640,555 of record NC_044561.1, on the reverse strand, counting down.
CCTGCCTTGGCCTGCCAAAGTGCTGGGATTGCCTCCCCCTGCTCCACCTCCCCACCCAGGGACAAGGTCTCACTCTGGTGTCCAGGCTGGAGTGTGGTGGTACAATCATAGCCTCAAATTCCTGGGTTCAACCGATCTTCCCACCTCAGCCTCCTGAGTAGCTGGTACTACAGGCATGCACCACCATGCTCAGCTTATTATTTATTAATTTTTTTGTAGACATGGGGTCTCGCTATGTTGCCCAGGCAGGCTGATCTCAAGCTCGATCGATCCTGTGGACTCAGCTTCCCAAAGTGCTGGGATTATAGGTATGAGCCACTGTGCCCCACCCTCAAACAAATTTCCATGTTGGCAACTGGAGCTAGATCTTGCTGGAGATCTCTGAAAGACAGCATGGAATCCTCGAACACCCCCTGAGGGGTGAGGCATCCAGGGCATTTATCTGCCAACCCTCAGGAGTTGGCACTTGCAGACGGCATGCACAGCCAGCTCCACTGGCCTTGGCAAAGAGAATTGCCTCATGGAGCCGGAGGCCAGTTCCTGTGCTCAGAAGGGAAGGACATGTCTTCTGTGCTCCCTGTCTCACGAGGCCCCTTCGATAGGCATGGACCTTCATTCTCAAGTTCAAGGAACCCTGTGGAATCTTGTCCTTGTCCTCCAGAGAGAATCCTTTCCACCCTCAAGGTCCCCTCTCTCTCTCATCTCCCCACCAAGCCTCCCTGGACTCAATGTCTTCTGTCCCCTTCCCTGCCCAACGTCCACCTCTCTAGGCTCAGCCTCTGTGATCCAGTGCCATTGGGGCTCTGTGGGTGACTGGGTCCTGGTGGTTGGGGACCGTGAGAAGGGTCCTATCTGTTGGATCTTAGATGGGGCATCCAGAAGCCCCATCCTTCATACTGCCCCAAGTGGCCCCTGCCAGTGCCTCCCTGGAGTGTCATTAAGCTGAAAGTGTTTGCCTTGCCTCTGCAGTAGGATGCATTACTGAAGTGGCCTCTTGGTCACCTAGCTCTGAATTTTCCTGGCTCCAGAAAGAGGCTGGTGGGCACAGGTCCCCCACAATGAGGTTGTGAAGGGGAGAGAGGCAGGCCTGGGCCAGGCATAGGAGGACAACTAGGGCTTCTCAGGATCTGTCTCAGCCAAGAGTCGCACACTCAATACTTAAAATGGCTTCAGGAATCTTCCGAGACTGAAGATTTCCCCAGGCGTGGTCTAGGGTCTGCCTGCCTCAGAGTCGTGAGCAGAGCCGGTCAAAAGGCTTGCTAGGGCTTCCTACAGAAGAGTTAAAATAGAGTCTTGGGGCCAGCAGGTGGCTGGAATCTGCGTTTGTAGCCAAGTGCTCTTCCTGTGTGACTCAGCAAAGTGGGGGTGCGTTTGGGGGAACACCCAGGGCTGGGGCCTGAGCCCCCCACCCAAAGCCAGTTTTGATTCTTGCATTTCACTCCCTGCCTTCCATCCAGACAGGCCCAAGGATGCATGAGGTGTGGGATTAGCCCGTCTCCATCAATGCCTGTCACCTCAGAGAGGTCCGAAGGCTCTTAAAATGCGGTTGCCATAGCAACAGGATCCAGCCAGTGGGGACCACAGACAGGGAGCCATGGAACCTGGGGTGATGGGATGGAAACTGACTTGTGAGAGACCACAGCTACTGCTAGAAGGAAGGGGGCAAAGGGGACATAGATAATCTAAGAATCCTTGGGCAGGAGGAGTCCCCAAGGCTACCTTGTGCATCCTTCTATCCCCAAAAAGAACTGTACCCCAACAATCTCTCCCCTCACCGCATCCCCTGGGGAAGAAGGGAATGCGGAAATGAAATACCATAATGAGTAACAATGTATAAAAACAACAAATAATAACAGCTAATGCTTCTTTTGCATTTTCTTTGTGCCTAGCTTTGAGCTAAATCCTTTAAAAACTTTACAGGACTTGTTGATTTTTTTTTTTTTACAACATTGCGAGGAGTGATTCCACCCTATTTTACTGAGAATGAAGCTGAAACTCAGAGAGGTTTGGAGGTACCTTGCCCAGTGCCACCATGAGGGGCAGAGCTGGACTTGCCCTGGGCCTAGTTTATTGGCTTTGCCCAAGCCTGCCCACAGTAGAGGCATGGCATGCCCCCCCCCCCCCAGAGATTCCCTGTGAGTGATGACATAGCTTTGAATCAGCAAAGCCTCGGCCCCTGAGAGGCTGCTCTGAGGAGGCAGAGGCCACAGGGCCCCTCCATGGGATTTTTAAACAAAGTTTGAAGCCTGCTCTGGTGGAAGAAGATGGGCTTTCAAGGAACCCCAAGTCAGCTAGTGATGTGACTGTGTACATCCCACTGTGATGGGAACACTTTTTTCAAGCTCGAGGGGCTGGTAGGCAAGAGGCAGAAGGAGGAGCACAGCCTGGAAGTCAGGCACTTCAGGTGCCACTCTTCCCTGTTGCTGATGGCCTGGTCACCCGAGGCAGGTTGCTTCCTCTCTCGGGTGCTCAGTTTACCCCATCTTTCCAATGGAGGCATTGGATGGGTGAGGATCTTTCTCATCTTGGAGAGCCCTGCTTTTGAATCCAGGATTAACAGCCTAGTGCCTGTGAATAGACAGGTGCCCCTCAGTTTTCCCATCTGTTCACGGGATTTGTCAAGCCTGCTGGGTCAGGAAAATAAGATCTCTGGATCCTTGTGTTCTGCACCAAGCCTTCTTCTTTTCCAGAGGAGTAGCCATCTTGTGAAGGAACAAAGCTTTGAAAAGACTTTTCACTGCTGGGCAGTGATGTGGGGCAGACATAGGACTGAGCCCAAGCAGAAGTCTAGGCACTTGAACAGTTTGCAAAATACTTTTTTGTCCATCTATTTCCCATCTGATGTTTACTACAACCCTTTCAGTCACAGAGGTCATACTCTGAGATGGCCCCATTTTACAGATGGGAAGACTAAAGCCTGGAGAGGGGTAATGACTTGCCCAAGGTCACACAGCCAGGAAAGGGGCCAAGAAGGGGAAAGTACAGGGTCTCAGCCTGGTTCTGGATCAATGCCAAATCCAGGATTGTGGATGACTCTGTGCTTTGTCAGCCACTCTGAGGTAGGCCCCTCACACCCTTGTGACACAGACAGGGTGGCTGTCACACCCACTTTAGATCCAGACAGGGTGGCTGGCTGGGGTCAGAATACAGTCTGACCCCATAAAGCAGAGACGTCCTGTTCTCCAGGGGCTGTGAATTGGCCTCCAGCCCAGGACAGATTTGCCTGGTCCCAAACCCCAGCTGAAAATAGCGCTCTGAGGCCAGAGAGTCCCCTGCAGAGCTAGTGCTCTGGATAGGCAGCAGGACTCCGGGAGTCCCATTGCCTTCTGCCTGAGGCATGCTGGGGAACTCGGGGTAGCCATGTTCTTCCTTAGGACCTCCTTTCCCCATCTGTGAAATGGAGGGATTCGGTCAGACCAGGGAAGGAAAATTGGTGTTGTTTTGTATGTGGAACCTCTGACCTGCCTTCCCAATCCTGCTTCCCTCTATGTGCACTGACCATCCATCCAGGCACCCAGGCTGGAAACTTGCAAGTTGTCCTCAAACCTCCCCTTAACTCCTAAATTCACTCTCCTGATCTCTCTGATATCTTCTACTTCTCTCTCCCTCCATCGTCCTCACCCTCATCCCAGCCTCCATCCTCTAGCCCCAGACAACTATAACAGGGTCCTCAGTGGTCTTCCTGCAGTCACTTGGATCCCCTTTATCTGTTCTCCACCCAGAAACTGAGGCGTCTTTCAAAATGTAAAATAATGTCAGCCCTGCTTAACCCTGAACAGTAGCACCCCATAGCTCTCCAGATAGAAAACCCAACCTTCCTGTGATCTACAAAGCCTGTGTCGTCAGCCTCTACCCTCCACTTCAGCTTCATCTCAATCTCCATGTCTTCTGAGTCCCAGAAACAATAACTTGCTTTCAGTTCCTCAGCCATTCCAAGCTTTTTCTGAGGTCAAGTTCCCCAGAAGTGGACCTTGGGGTGAGGATTCAGGTACAGGTGATTCATTGAAGAGGCGATCACAAGAGAAACCAGGAAGGGAAGCAGAATGGGGAAGGGAGGGAAGTCAAGGTGCAATTTCAGACCAAGTCCCAGCCTCTGCCTGACTGCCTGGGGGAACTCTGGAGGATATTTTACACCTCCAAGGCACTTCAGGCTTTCTGCAGAATCATGTGGCACAAAGCAGAGTGTGATAGTTCCAGGGCAGACCTTGGAAGAAAGTTGCAAGTATGGGCCCATAAAAGATAATATTCTGCACCAATAATATGTAAAAAGCTCTCACAACTAAATATTACTACTACTACTAATAAATTTTAAACTGGACAGAGGACCCGAATAGGCTTTTCTCCAAAGAAGATGCACAGATGGCCAATAAGCACATGACAAGATATTCAACATTACTGGCCATCAGGGAAATGCAAATCAAAACCACAAGGAGATGTTGTTTCACATCCACAAAGATGGCTATAATAAAAAGACATATAACAAGTGTTGGTGAAGATGTGGAGAAATCAGAACTCTCACACCCTGCTGGTGGCAATGTAAAATGGTGCAACTACTTTGGCAAGCAGTTTGCCAGTTCCTCAAACTGTTAAACATCAAGTCATCATATGACCAAACAATTCCATTACTAGGTATATACCCAAGAGAAATGAAAACATACCCACACAAAAATTTATACATGAATGCTTATTGAGAATTATTCCTGATAGTCAAAAAGTAGAAGCAACCCAAATGTTGATTAGCTATTGAATGGATTTTTAAAATATGGTATATACACATAATAAAATATTATTTAGCTATTAAAAAGGAATGGAGTCACTTCTTAACATTTTATGAAGCCACTGTTGTCCTGATATCAAAGCCAAATATGGACATAACAAAGAAAATTACTAACCTTATGCATATACCTTATGAATATAAATGCAAAAATCTTCAACAAAATGCTAGCAAACCAAACATGACAGCATCTTAAAAGGATTATACAGCATGACCAAGTGGGATTTATTCTAGAAGTGCAAAGATAGCTAAACATAAGAAAATCAATCAGTGTAATATGCCAAATTAATGGAATGAAGGAAAATAAACCACACGACCATCTCAATCGATGCAATAGCTTTTCATGATAAAAATACTCAGAAAAATAGGAATAAAAGTGAACTTACTCAACATGATAAAAGGCATTTGTGAAAAACCCACAATGAACATCAAACTCAATGGTGAAAGACTAAAAGCTTTCTCTCTGAGGTCAGGAGGAAGACAAGAATACCCACTTGCAGCACTGCTATTCAGTATTTTACTGTAAGTTCTAACCAGCACAATTAGACAAGAAAAAGGGAAAAAAGGCATCCAAATGGAAAAGCAGAAGTAAAACTATTTATATATTTAAAAGATCAGATCTCATTATTTTATATCTCAAAAATCCCAAAGAATCCACACGAAAGCTACTACAGCTAATAAATTCAGCGAAATTTCAGGTGACAAGATCAACACACAAAAATCAGTTGTGTTTTTATATACCAGAAACAAATAATTCAAAAAAGAAATTAAGAAAGCAAAATTTCATTTACAATAGCACTAAAAGAATAAAATACCCAGTAATGGCCGGGCGCGGTGGCTCAAGCCTGTAATCCCAGCACTTTGGGAGGCCGAGACGGGCGGATCACGAGGTCAGGAGATCGAGACCATCCTGGCTAACACGGTGAAACCCCGTCTCTACTAAAAATACAAAAAACTAGCCGGGCGTGGTGGCGGGCGCCTGTAGTCCCAGCTACTCGGGATGCTGAGGCAGGAGAATGGCGGGAACCCGGGAGATGGAGCTTGCAGTGAGCCGAGATTGCGCCACTGCACTCCAGCCTGGGCAACAGAGCGAGACTCCGTCTCAAAAAAAAAAAAAAAAAAAAAAAAAAAAAAAAAAAAAAAAAATACCCAGTAATAAATTTAACCAAGGAGATGAAAGATTTATACACGGAAACTTACAAAACATTACTGAAAGAAATTAAAGAAGACCTAAATAAATGGAAAGACACACTATATTCATGGATAGGGTTGTTAAGATGTCAATACCACTCAAAGCAATATATAGGTTCAACGTAATCCTATCAAAATTCCAACTGATTTTTTGTCCAGAAATAAAAAATCAATTCTCAAATTTAAAACAGATTGCAATAAGCCCCAAATGGCCAAAACATCTTGCAAAAGAAGGTCAAAGTTGGAGGACTCAGTTTTCAATTTCAAAAATTACTGCAAAGGTATAGTAATCAAAACAGTGTGGTACTGCCATAAAGATAAATGTATGGACAAAGGAATAGAATTTTGAATTCCAAAATAATACTGTGCATCTATGGCCAATTGATTTTTGGCAAGGATCCCAAGTCCATTCAATGGAGAAAAAATAGTCTCTTCAACAAATTAAGCTGAGACAACTGGATTTCCAAATGTAAAAGAATAAAGTTGGACCCCTGCTTCACACCATATAAAAAAGATTACTAAAAATAGATCAACAACTTAAATATAAGAACTAAAACTATAAAACTCACAGAAAAAGCCAGGTGCAGTGGCTCATGCCTGTAATCCCAGCACTTTGGGAGGCCGAAGCGGGTGGATCACGAGGGCAGGAGATCGAGACCATCCTGGATAACACGGTGAAACCCCGTCTCTACTAAAAATACAAAACAAATCAAAACAAAAAAATTAGCTGGGCATGGTGGTGGGCGCCTGTAGTCGCAGCTACTCGGGAGGCTGAGGCAGGAGAATGGCGTGAACCCAGGAGGTGGAGCTTGCAGTGAGCGGAGATCGCACCACTGCACTCCAGCCTGGGCAACAGAGCGAGACTCCGTCTCAGAAAAAAAAAAAAAAAATCGTAGAAAAAAACATAGGGGTAAATCTTAATGAGCTTGGATTTGCCAATAAATACTTAGATATGACACCAAAAGTATGATCAAAATGGATAAATAAAAATGGATAAATAAAAATGGATAAATTAGACTTTATCAAAATGAAAATATTTAGTGCATAAAAGGAAATTATCAAGAAAGTGAAAAGGCAACATAGAGAATGGGAGAAAATATTTGCAAATTGTCTATTTGATAAGAGTTTAATATACAGAATATGTGAAAAATTTATACTACAACAACAAAAAAATACAACCCAATTACCAAGTAGGTAAAGAACTTGAATGCTTATTTCTCCAAAGAAGATGTACAGATGGCCAACAAGCACATGAAAAGATACATCACCAGTCAACAGGGAAATACAAATCAAAATCACAATGAGATACCATCTCATAGCTACAAGGTGGCTATAATTTTTTAAATGCAGAAAATAACAAATGTTGGCAAGAACATGAAGAAATTAGAACCCTTATACATTGTTAGTGGGAATGTAAAACAGTGCAGCTGCTGTGTAAAACAGTTTGGAAGTTCCTCAAAAAGTTAAACATAGAATGACCTAGCAATTCCATTCCTAGTTATACACCCAAAACGTTTGAAAACAGAAACTCAAAGAGATACTTGTATGCCAGTGTTTATTGCAGCTTTATTCACAATAGCTCAAACATGGAAATAACCCAAGTGTCCATTAACAGATGAATGAATAAACAAAATACACACATAATCCCACTTGTTTTATATAATCACATTTTGTTTTATATATATATACACATGCACACACATACAATGGAATATTATCCTGCCACATAAAACGGAATGAAGTTCTGATACACGCTACAACATGGATGCACCTTGAAAAGATTATGCTAAGTGAAATATGCCAGACACAAAAGGACCAATATGTATGAGTCCATTATGTGAAATATCTAGAATAGGCAAATTCATAGAGACATAAAGTAGATAAGAGGTTACCAGTGGCTGAGAGGTGGTGGGAATGGGGAGTTATTGCCTAATGGGTAGGGAGTTTCTGTTTGGAGTGATGAAAAACTTTTGGAAAGAGATAGTGGTGATGGGTGTACATTGTAAATGTAATTAATGTCACTGAATTGTGCACTTAAAAACAAAATGGTAAATGTTATATATATTTTACCACAATAAAAAGTGTTTAAAGGAAAGAAGTGCTGATACATGTAATAACATAGATGACTTTGTAAACATTATGCTAAATGAAAGAAGTTAGTCATAAGAGACTACATATTATATGTCTCCATTTATAAAAATGTCCAGAATAGGTAAATCTATATACAGAGAAAGTAGATTAGTGGTCACTTAGGGCTGGGGATAGGGGAGGTGGGAGATACGGCAGTGATCCCTCGAGGATACAGGATTTCTTTTCGAGATGATAAAAATGTTCCAAAATTGACTGTGGTGGTTATACATATCAGTGAATATACTAAAAACTATTGAATTGTACACTTTAAATGAGTGAATTGCATGGTGAATTGGCTATATCTCAACATAAGTTGTTTAAAACACACAGACACACACACACAGAGAAGCCAGAGGAGGGAAGCACAACATTCCTTAGTGTGATTTTGATTTGCATTTCCCTATAGACTGGTGATGTATCTTTTCATGTGCTTGTTGGCCATCTGTACAACTTCTTTGGAGAAATAACTATTCAAGTTCTTTACCTATTTGGTAATTGGGTTGTATTTTTTTGTTGTTGTAGCAGAGATTCTTTACATATTCTGTATATTAAGGGTATCTGGGTGTAGCACTGACAGTGTCTGCTACAAGCTCTTTCTCATCTCAAGGCTTCAACCTTTTCAACTAGCTAAGCCCTCCTTATCCTTCAGATACCAGCAAGAGGTTCAGCCTTTCCTGACCACTCTGAAGTGGTCAAAATCCTCTTTTGTTAAAAACCAGGTACTTCTTCTTCATAGCATGTATCTCAATTGTCATTTTGCAATATTTTATTTAATGCTTATATCCCCTACTAAACTGTGAGTTTCATGAGAGCAGAAATTGAGTCTACCTGTTCAATGTATGCTTTGCACAGGGAAGAAACTTCACAAAGTTTGTCAGATGAATTGAAGGAATGGATGAATGCCAGATCTTTTCGATTAGTAGGGGCTGCCTCCAGCACCTGATTGGCTCAGTAAGGAAGAATTCTATGGTTGATTAATGATGTCTGCCATGGGTGCCAGCAGGGATATAAGTAGTAGATGTGCCCTAAATTTGCTGTCCTTGAAGTAAATTTAGAGCCACACCTCAGGGTCCCCTATCAGAGAGGGTTCAGGTCTGCCTAGAAACAAGAGTCTCAACTCTCCCCCAGCTCCCAGGAGTGCAGTTGTCATCCCAGCTGGCCTTGCTAATCAATCACACAGCCACACAGTGCCCGTTAGGATTTGTCACTGAGCCACATCCAGGTGCGCCAGGCAGGAGCAGGCAGGCTCGTTTGCATCTCATCTACATGAAATTTGCATACACCTCCGCAGCTCCCATCTCCTTGCAATTTTCAAGTTAAAATGTCGTTACCGCTCCTGTGAAGCCTGTTATTTCTTGATTTCATTCTCCCTGTTCCTCTCCCCCTACTCCCTCCTACGCCTTAGACACTCAAGCCTGGGCTGGGAAAAAGGAGGTGGGAGTTTTAGCTCGGGTTCTGGTGCTGATTCACTGGACTGCGCTCTCTAGGCCGTGTCTGTGGCTCCAGGCACAGGGGCAGGAATGTGGCTAAAAGAGCTGCCCTTCAAGCAGCCACAGGAAGGCTAATAGGAACTTAGCCACTCAGTGTTCTCCACACTAAGCACCCAATTCCCCGCTGCCAAAGCCTTTGCCCATGCTGTACGCTCCTCCTGGAAAAAAGCCTTCTCCCTTTTCTACATGTCAAAGTATTACCTACCCATAGTAAATGTCCAACAACCTCCATCCATCAGTTCTGTTTCTACCGTGCCACCGGCCACTGGTTGTAGGCTGACTGGGTGCGGCGATAGACACATGACTGAAGGTAGCCAATAAGATTCTTTTCTCCCAGGATTTGGCTTTGGGAATCAGAGATGCTAGGTAGGTTCTGGAGGGAGCATGTTCGGAGGACCGCTGTGTCCAGCTATGTCCGTAGAAAACAGAAAGGTGGTCCCCACTGAGGAAGAACCAAAGCTGACAGGCTCGGAGCCAGACTCAAGAGGCCCAGAGGCAGCAGCGGCCCTGGCTCTGGGCTCAGGCCCTCCCCTCCACCCCCAGGTCAGGCTGCCCTGCATACTAGGGTTCCCCTGGTCACCACCCTGCTCCAAGCCTCCTCTTCCATCCTCCATTCATGCTTGGGCAAGTTCTAGGGCTTCTGTTCCTCGCCTGGGTGGAACAATAAGCAGATTTAATGCGAGCTCAATGAACTTTTGGGGGGAAAGAGCTTGATGTTTGACATCTCAAAAAGACCATTGAAGTTGTCATGAAGATAAAAAGCTGAACTTCAGTGAGTTTTATGTTTGTAGTTATACTAAGAAAAGGGAACATGAGAAACTCTTTAGAAACAGGTGTTTCTTTTTTTTTTTTTTTTTTTTTGAGACGGAGTCTCACTCTGTCGCCCAGGCTGGAGTGCAGTGGCTGGATCTCAGCTCACTGCAAGCTCTGCCTCCCGGGTTTACGCCATTCTCCTGCCTCAGCCTCCGGAGTAGCTGGACTACAGGCGCCCACCACCTCGCCTGGCTAGTTTTTTGTATTTTTTTAGTAGAGACGGGGTTTCACCATGTTAGCCAGGATGGTCTCGATCTCCTGACCTCGTGATCCACCCGTCTCAGCCTCCCAAAGTGCTGGAATTACAGGCTTGAGCCACCGCGCCCGGCCGGACCTTAATCTTGACATGACTATGACCCTGCCCAGGGGCCACCTCCTCCAGGAAGCCCACCCTGATGCCCCTACCCAAACCTCTCCTACATCTCTGAACCCCACAACCCTCAGTGTGTCGTTCATGCCCAGCACTCACTCCCTTAGCCTGGCCTTCATTCCCTGCAACACTGTGAGTAACCCCAGGGCAAGGCCATATCTGAAAGTGTGAGGTCTGCCTTTTTCAGCATAGTTAATAATAACATTAATACAAAATATGAATGACCTCTTATTTACTGAGCATATATGCTGTGCCAGCATTGTGGGTCATTTACCCTGCGTCATCTCATTTTAATCCCCCAACAGTTCTACAGGGGTCAATTGGTTCTATAGATCAGGAAACTCAGGGTCAGAGGGATTAGGTAATGGGTCTGAGCTCATATAGCCCTTACGTAGTAGAACCAGGATGCAAACTCAGCAGTCTCATTTCAAAGTATGTCCTACATGTAGACTTGAATTCCTCTAGGGGTGCCCCCTGACTTGAGGAATCCTCAAAAATATACCTGCCCCAGAACACTTTGGCCCTAACCTGTGGCCAATGCCTGAGCGACTGACGTTGGTGCATCTAGTACTTGGAGTTAGGCAATGTCTATTCAGTAGAGAGACCAGACATCCCTGCTTGTCTTGGCCAGAACTGGTTAATGCCAACAATCACCACATCATTATTAATAGCTCTCCAAAGTGTTCTGGTTTGGCCAATAAATGACATGGTCACCCCACCCATCTGTTGTGTTTCATTAAGAACAATGTCTCCCCAGGCTTGGGTGGAGAGGAAGTGTAGATCTGGTGTCCACACCGCTGAGCAACGAGACGGGGCCTAGGAAGTCCCAGGCCAGGGCAGCCTGAGGGCCGATGGGATGTGGGGATGAGTCACAGCGGCTGTCTGATCTGCTGAGACCTGCAGGGAGGAAGCCGCTCACTCGTGCCTGCTCCTCCACGGTTCCCATGCGTCCAGCTCACCCTGGGGAAGGAGCTAGGGTCCAGCTGCAGCTTCTGCTTCTCACCTCAACCCCTCTGGAAAGGGTTGCCTGGTTTCCTCTCTGAGCCTCGGTTTGCCTATCTGTTAAAATGGAGACAATTGGCCGGGCACAGTGGCTCATGCCTGTAATCCCAGCACCTTGGGAGGCCAAGGCGGGTGAATCACTTGAAGCCAGGAGTTCGAGACTAGCCTGGCCGACATGGTGAAACCCTATCTCTACTAAAAATACAAAAAATTAGCCGGGCGTGGTGGCACATGCCTGTCATCCCAGCTACTCTGGAGGCTGATGCACAGGAATCGCTTGAACCCAGGAGGTGGAGGTTGCAGTGAGCCAAGATCGCACCACTGCATTCCAGCCTGGTCAGAGTGAGATTCTGTTTCCCCCCCTCCCCCGCAAAGAAATGGGGACAATTATCCTGGCTGCAGCTGTTAGGATAGCTGGGGCTGGGAAGTCTGTAGGGCCTACCTGCTTCCACACTTGCCAGGAACTCCTGACAACATAGCCGGATTCAGCCAGGGGCCCTGGGAGTTCTGGTTGCCAGTGGCCTGGGTCAGGAAGCTTTGAAGCACTTGAACAGGGCTGGGAGTATGCCAGCATGCCAGCACTTTCAGGGAAGGCCGCTTTCCACCCACAAAACGTGCCCCTGAGCGTGAGTGCCAGGCTTGGGGTCTTGTCCCAGCTCCACCATTCATTCTCTAAGTCACATATCCTCCTCTGGAAATGGGGGTGACAGAGGAGTCCTACCCTCTAGCGCTGTTGCGGGGTTGTGTGAAGTGAAGCACTGGCATGTGAGTGCCATGAGTGGGAGGTGGCATGATTATTAATATTAGACTCTTTTTTTTTTTTTTTTTTTGAGACAGAGTCTCACTGTTGCCCAGGCTGGAGTGCAATGGTGCTATCTCGGCTCATTGCAACCTCCACCTCCTGGGTTCAAGCGATTCTCCTGCCTTAGCCTCCCAAGTAGCTGGGATTACAGGCATGTGCCACCACACCTGGCTAATTTTTTTTTTTTTTTCAGTAGAGACGGGGTTTCACCATCTTGGCCAGGCTGGTCTCGAACTCCTGACCTCAGGTGATCTACCCGCCTTGGCCTCCCAAAGTGCTAGGATTACAGGTGTGAGCCACGGTGGCCGGTATAGACCCATTTACATACAAGGGATTCTGAACCCCCAGAGGCCTCTGCTGGACCGCCTCAGTGGAAGAGGCAGGGCCCTGGGTTCTAGTCTCAGCTCAGCCTCTGGCTGATTGTGAGACCCCAGCAAGTCCCTCCCTGTCTCTGAGTCCAGAGGTCCTCCTCCAACTCACTCTCATTGCTGGGGAGAGGATCAGATGGTGGAGGAGGTGGATTTGAGAATGAGCCAGGTCAGGGAGCCATTGTTAATTTGACGGGGCTGCTCAGGCTTTCAGATCTCCCCGCAGAGCCTCAGCAACCCTGACCTCAGTGGTTCCTTCCACTCTGCAATCATCTGTGGCAGCCGTGTGACCCTGGTGCACCCCAGCCTCTGGCAGGGACCCCATTCCACCCAGCTGCTCTCTGAAGGCCTCTGCTCTGGGGGTCCGTGCCAGGGCCCCAGCTCCACCCTCCAGCCCACCACACATAATCACATTCTGTGGCTTGGGAGGCATTCCCCATCTGGTTTTGTCTCAACATTTCCCCATGTGCTTGGCCAACTCTACTGCAAATGCCGGGGTCACCAGGGCTGATGTGTGGGTGGGAGCTGTTTGCTTTTGTTTCCTTCTTCTTTTTTTTTTTTTTTTTTTCAACAGTCTCACTCTGTTGCCCAGGCTGGAGTGTAGTGGCACAGTCTTGGCTCACTGCAACCTCCGCCTCCCAAGTTCAAGCAATTTTCCTGCCTCAGCTTCCCAAGTAGCTGGGATTACAGGCGCCCGCCACCATGCCTGGCTAATTTTTTGTATTTTTAGTAGAGAGGAGGTTTCACCATGTTGGCCAGGCTGGTCTCCAACTCCTGACCTCGTGATCTGCCCACCTCGTCCTCCCAAAATGCTGGGATTACAGGTGTGAACCACCATGCACCTGGCCGTCCTTATTGTTTGTAAGCAAAAAGGCTTAACTCTGACTGTGAATACAGTCCTACTGCAGCAATGGCTCAGGGTTACTTTGGAAGGAGACCCAGGATTAAGCATGGGCTGGTTTTGACCAGAAAAGGCTTGGATGGGTCTGGAGGGAGGAGACTGAACAGCTTGGGCTCCCAGTAACAGGGCTGATGCTGCCTTGAATCAGTGAAGCAAGGTTTTAGGCCCAGACTCCACGTGGGGGCCTCCCACCATGAGCATGGGGTAAGTTGTATTGGCCATAGTTGGCCACATCACCCATCCCATATAGTTTTCTTACGCTGTGACCTTGACTCTCCTTCTGTTGAGCAGTGGGGTTCTATGTTCCTTCCCCTTTGTGACTGCCTTGACAATAGAGTGTGACGGAAGTGACAACATGTGGCTTCCATGGCTAGGTCATAAAAATGCATTTCCACCTAACTCGCTTGGAGCCCAGCCACCGTGCTGTGGGAAAAGCCAAACAGTCCACGTGGAGAGACCCCTCAGAGAGGCCACATGGAGGTACTCTGGCAATGGCCCAGCTGAACTCCCAGCTGACAGCCAGTGTCAGTCCCCAGACCTGCAAGTCCGGATGCTTCCAGATGCTTCCAGCCTCCAGCCATTGAGTCACCCTTCAAGTGTTCCCAGCTGACATCACGTATCAGGACAAACTGTCTCTCCCTGTGCTATGCCTGCTTTCCTGACCCACAGGACCCTGCGTGTTTTACACCACAAAGTTGCGATGAAGTGATAGCAGCCAAACGGTGTCTTGCCAGGGCCTACCCCACCCAAAGTTCAGGGCAGCATCTCCCTTCCTAGGGATGGCTTCACCCCCCTCTCATCACTGGACCTCACCCAGAACATTCCTTCATTGTCCAGGTGAAGAAACAGGATCAGAGGGATGAGGGACTTGCCTAGAGTCCCACGGCCTTCCGTGGTTAACTGCTTTGCACAGGGGAAGCTCTGATCCAGTCAGATCCCTTAGAGCAATCAGCAAACTGCAGCCTGTAGATTGGCCTCGGGACCTGTTTTTGTAAATAAAGTTTTATTGCAACACAGCCATGCCTATTCATTGATAGATTATCTGTGGCTGCTTTTGAACTACAAAGACACAGTTGGTTCTGGCCCACAAAGCCTACTATCTGGCCCTTTACAGAAAAGGTTTGCAGATAATTCCTGCCTTAAAGATGTAAGGAAGCTGCAGTCTCTTCTAAAAGCTCAAACCTCTCCAAGGGACAAGTTGAAAATTTTTTTAGCAAAGAGCTCTAAGGAGATCTGGGTTCTAATCTCCACGCCCTCTCCAAGCCTCAGTTTTCTCTTCCACAAAACAGGGCAGTAACTGTTCCTGCTAATTGAGAGTAAACTAGGGTAAAGCGCCCCCCTGCACCCAAGTACCAGCAGGCAGCAGGCCCTCTTGTGAGCCCCTGCCCACCCCCTTTCCTTCCACCCACAGAAGTTTCCGGCATTCAGGGAGGGCAAGAAAGGAGCTGGAGCCCCCAGGGAAATTAGCTCCTCGGCCCTGGTGGCTTCACCTCATTTAGGATGTTAATTAAATAGATTTGCATAATGTGCTCACCGAGGTGTTACTTTACTTGCATGTTTAAATCATTTAATCATCTGTGTTTTCCCCTCTCTGAATCATGATGATGCCAAGATGGGGAGGGGGTGGTGGAAGAAAGAAAGGAAACTAGGAGTCTCCAGCTCTCTCTGTGTCTCCTTTCTCTCTGTCTCTGTCCATCTCTCTTCCTCTCTGTCTCTCTCTCTCTCACACACACACACATATGCAAACACATTGACAAAATGCACCCAGGTTTGTAACCCCAATGTGCAATGCATCCACCATCTCCATCACTGGACTCCAGCCACACCGGCATTCTTGCCATTTCTCACACATCAAGTGCATTCCTGCCCCGGGATCTTTGCACTTACTCTTCCCTTGGCTTTGTATACCCTTGGTGCACTCATTCCCCAGATATCCACATAGTTTCCTCTCTCGCTTCCTTTAGGTCTTTACTCAAGCGTTACCTCTTGGGAGAGGACTTCCTTGACCTCACTGTCTTATTTAGCGGTTCTGTCCCTCTGTATTTTCCTGCAAAGTACTTATCACCGGCCAATATTATGTATACACGTTTGTTTATTTGTCTGTTGTTGGACTCCCTTAGCAGAATGTAAGCTCCACAAGGGCAGGCCTTTAAGTTTTGGGTTTTGCTCTTTTGCCTGTTTTTTGTTTACTGCTGTCTCCCCTAGTGTTTAGAACATTGCCTGGCTCACAGCAGGTGTTCAGTAAATATTTGTTGAATGAATGAACACGCATGGAAGGTTTGCAGGTCCCCAAAGGATAGGCTGTGATACCGTGAGGTTACAGGCTACCCAGGGATGCACACCAAGCCGCTGCCAGCTCTGGGTCTAGCAGCCAGTCTTGCTATCGCACAGGCTGGGCTTTCTCCAGAAATGGAGCTGTTTTTGCAATAGCTCTGAAAGCGCTGACTCCACGTCAGCTTCCCCTGAGGGCTGACATTTCTCAAGCAGCCTTCTAGGGAACTGGGCAATTGTTTTGCAACTCAGGCATCATCCGTGGGGTACCCTAGGGGCCAGGCTGATAAGCCCCAGAGGTCACAGTCTGACCACAGAGGGCACCGGGAGGAAGGCTCTGGGGTCACAGGGCCAGAGGTCACTGAGAGTCCTGAGACAGCTGCTGTGCCCGCTTCTCAGTGGATATTTTGAGCCAAGGTCAGAGCTGGAAGCCCAAGCTTCTTCTGCACCCTTGCATAGATGAGGAAACTGAGGCTCGATGAAGGGATTCAGCTTGTCCAAGTCTCCTGAACAGGACTGGCCTCCCCCAGGAGCTCCTGGGGCTGAGAGAGCCTCGTGAGGGAAGCTCTGGGCAGCTGGCTGCTCCACTGTCTGTGTTGCGTCTCTTCCCCCACCAGACCTCAGCTCAGACGCCACTTCCTCAGGAAAGCTCTCCTTGATGCCCTCAGTTTACATCCAGTTTTTCTATTCTCAGAGAACCTCCCTCTTTCCTTTCAGAGCTCACATCTCTTTGCAGTGATGACCTGATGTCTGTCTCCAGCCAGCCTCTAAGCTCCATAAGGGGAAAGACCAAGCCAGGCTGTTCCGTTCACCGCCCTGCTCCTGAGCCTAGCTCATAGTGGGTACGTAGTAGGGTCTTGAGGACTATTTGATGAATGAATGAGCACAGCATGTGCAAAAGTGTGGAGGCGAAAAAGTGCGGAAGCATTTTGCAGACAACGAGGTGAGCACAGAAACTGGCCAGGTCCTGGGATGGTTGCTCAGCTCCTCTGGGCACCTGTAGAGCCTAGGAATCTCTTTCTGGTCTCCAGCACAGCAGCTCCTGCTATGCACTCAGCCCCAGCAGCCTGTACCTGTGTCTCTCGTGGGCTGCCCCAGCTGCCAGAATTCCCTTTGCCTGGGCATGGGGGAGGCTGGAAGTGCCCGAAAACTGATGCCCCCTCTCATTCCCTTGGGGGTGCAGCCACTACCCAACAACTGCCAGGGCAGGGGCAATAGAGACTCCAGCTCTCCTCTTCCTCTGCCTTGCCTGAGAACTCACCTTGCTGGCATCCCTATACTTGGCCTCTTTCACTTCCCTATCCAGCATCCCGCCTGGCTCTGGTGTTTCTTGTACTTGGCCTCCTTCCCTTCCCTACCCAGCATCCTACTTGGCTCTGGTGTTTCCTGGGGTCACTCCCTAATAAGCCACTTTCACACAAATCCTGTCTCCGGGCCTGCTTCAGGGTCCCACCTGCAACAGCCCCTCCCACTGAGGACCCCTTTCACACCTGGCTGAAGCTTGAGTCAGATACCCTTGGATCCAATCCCAACTCTGCTTCTGAGCAGCTGTAGGATCCTGGGTGAAACTTCATCGACCTCCCTGACCTCCACAGCAAATGGTGTGGCAACAATTAGAACCAGTATTTGTAAGAAACCTGATCCAGGCCAGGCCCTTATCCAGGGGTAAGTGGTCATCATCATCATCATCGTTTTCTAACTCTAAGCATCTAGGAGTCCACCACCTGTTGAGCCTCAAATGGGAAACGCATGTTCAGAAAAGCACCCTGGTCCTGAGCCGTGGACATGCCAGGAACTTGGAGGTCTTATTCCAGGAAGTTCCAAATAATCTGCCTGGTCTCCAGCTTCCCCGCCTCTGCTCCATGTTCTTGGCCCAGCCCCCAGCATCTCAATAACCTCCTCCTGACCCTTGTCAGAGCAGAAACCTAAATACCAGGGCTTGGGGAAGCCTCAGAAAATCCACGTGGGTTGGCCCCGCTTCGTCTTTCCTCAAGCCTCCTTCAGGGTGACTGGCTTCCCAGCAGTTCCTTAAAGAGGCTTCACTGTCTTGCTCCACCAGGCCTTGGCTCCTGCTGTTCCCACTCGCCTACCTGGCTAACTCCTACATATCGTTTCAAGGATAGCTCCAACATCACCTCCTCCTGGATGCCTTCCCTGACCATGTGCTTTCCCAGGTTGGGTTTGGTGCCCTCTTTTGGCACCTACATCTTCTGTTCTTGACCCAACAGCATGGAGCTGGCTACACTTGTGCGTATTGATACTTGCCTCTTGTCTTGTCTGTTTCCAGGAGAATTGAGGCTGGTTTGTGAAAAGCTGAATCCCAATCACCCAGCATAGGGCCTGGAATACATTAGGTGGGTAAACAAATGTTTGATGAATGAATGGATGGATGGATGGATGGATGGATGGATGGATGGATAGATGGATGCATGGATGGATGGATGGAGACACCAAGCCACCTCCCGATCTTCCATCTGAGTTTGTTCCCCCATGTCAGGGAGTGATGAGTATGACCGCTCACTGTGGGTTTCACTGTGTGTGTTTTTATTTTTTGCTTTGTTTTTGGTTTTCCCCTTTTCTAAGGAAACAGTTTTAGTCCTGAGGGGCTCTGTCCTAACTCTCCTGTTACCAGGAAAGTGTGGGCCCTGGCATCACAGGAGCATCTGGCTGACACATTCCTCTTTGGGAGTGTTCCAAGCATACCCTGCACTCTCCCAAGCCTCTCCTCTCCTTCTCTTTGAAGCCCTGCAGTGCGGTGGACGGCTAGACTTGAGAGTGACTCAGATCTGAGTTCTAGTCCCAGGCCCACCACTTTACCAGCAGACTAATCTTAGTAAGCCACTTCCCTACTGAGTGCCTCAGTTTCCCCAGTTGTTAAATGGACAGCTTAGACGTCCTTACAGGTATTCAGGGGCTCCTCTCCCTGCTTCTTGCCTCTGCGGAAAATAAAGGGTTGAAATATGTGCTCAGGGAGAGAACAGAGGTCTCTTTTCAGAAAAAAAGGCTGGAGCTTAGGGCAGGGCTGGGGGCCTCAGGCTTTGGGGCCTGAATGTCCTGAAAGCCCAGCCTTGGCCCTGGGGATGGCGGCTTTGCCACTGAGGCCTCCAGCAGGGCTGGGCAGGCTGAGCTGGCAGAAGAAGGAGGCTTGTTTTTCAGGGCCTGGCCTTCCCTGGGGGTGTCTCCTCCTTGGCCTGCAGGGCTTGACCCAGCCCCTGGCAGAGCCAAGCTCAGCTAGGGGTGGGTGGTACTGAGGGTGAGCCTGCCTTGGCCCGTCTCCCTCTGCGATACTGACCCAGCCCCACTTTAGCCTTCCCTGCTTTTTAGCCTGGACATACCTTCCCTGGAGGCTACTTCCCAATGCCTGGTTCTCTTGGACCAGGGACAGGCAGTGGTGAGAGCTGAGGGGCTGCCTGAAGCAGTGACCATAGAAATTGATCAGGGCAAGATTTCTGGACACCAGAGCATGGTGGTTAAGGGCCTGATGGCCACTTTTTAAAAATCCCAGCTCTGCCTTTTGACCTTTCTGGGACTTAGTTTACTTAGTAAAATGGACTAATGATAATATCAATGCTGGTTTTTGTTTTGTTTTGTTTTTTGAGATGGAGTCTCGCTCTGTCACCCAGGCTGGAGCACAGTGGTGCGATCTCGGCTCACTGCAACCTCCGCCTACTGGGTTCAAGCTATTCTCCTGCCTTAGCCTCCCGAGTAGCTGGGATTACAGGTGCAGGCCACCACGCCCAGCTAATTTTGGTATTTTTCATAGAGATGGAGTTTCACCATGTTGGTCAGGATGGTCTCGAACTCCTGACCTCATGATTCACCCACCTTAGCCTCCCAAGGTGCTGGGATTACAGGCGTGAGCCACCACACCACACCAGTATCAATGTCTTTAGGTTGCTAAGAGGATTGGTAAGTGATTGATTGCTCATAACAGTATTTGGCACACAGTAAATGCTCTATAAACTTTATACTTGGATCCACGGACCCATAGAAGCCAGAAGTCTTGACTTTTCTCTGAAGGTTGAATTCATGGGGGGCTAGAGAGAATGTCCAGGCAGGGAGGAATGAGAAAAGAGGGAGGCTCCCTGGCAAAGTAGAACACGAGTTGTGGTGGAAGGAATGTTTCTTTGGCTAGGAAGTGGGCTGCTTTAAGTTCAGAGACCCTGGGAGTGTGTGTATGCCATGAGGAGGCAGGGTGAGGGCAGTCCCCTGAACTGAGCTCAGGAGAGCCTGGGTCCTAGCCCCAGTTCAAACCTGTGTTGCTGTGTGACATAGGAAAGCCACCGCCCATTTCTAAGCTTTGAGTTTCCTCTCCTTCTTGGAACCATCTGGTCTCCAGGAGTTGCTTCCAGAACAATCAGTGATTCTGGCTGAACCCAGAAGACCAGCTCAGGAGCCCAGCTGAGTCAGTGGGCAGAAGATGTGGTCCTGAACTCCGCTCTGCTTGTCACTTCCCTTGTGCCCATTTTACAGATGAAGACGCAGGCTCAAAGGCTGACTCACTAATAGTTCCCCACCTGTTCGTGGCAGGGATGGGTTCAGAGCTCTCTTGCGTGCATAATAATCCACCTACAGGAAATAAACATATCTGTCACTGCAGTGCACAAAAACAACTGCGTAGATTTTTACACACTGGGGGATGTTCGTTTGGGATGATCTGATTTTTTCTTTTTCTTTTCTTTTTTTTTTTTCTTTAAGAGATGAGATCTTGCCCAGGCTGGAGTGCAGTGGTGCAATCGCTCACTGCAGTCTCAAACTCCTGGGCTAAAGAGATGGGATGATCTGATTTTAAATACAGGCGGCCTCGAGTATTCAGAGTTTGCTTTTGGGGTTTCCAGGTCAACCCAGAGTGTCTCAGAGAAAAAGCAACTACCCATGGAGTAGGGCTGGAACTGAGGCACCAGGGGAGACATGGGAGATGAGGCGAGTATATTAAGAAGCTGAGCAGACGGAGAAAACAGTGGCCAGGGGTAGGCGCTCGAATGCTGACATTCATGTCTGACCAAGCTGCCATTTCTTAGAACGCTGAGTCCAAGGTGTTGAAGTCATGTGCTCCTCAGGAGGCAGCAGTACTTATTTATTTAATGATGACAGACCTGACATTTCCATTTGGATGTCTGAGGCAACTCAAACTTCACGTGTCTTGAACTAAATCTTCTGCTTTCACCCCACTAAACCAGCAACTCCTGCAACCTTCCCATCCCGGACAATGGCAACTCCTACTTAGGTCAAAACCCTTGGAATCACCTTTGACACCCCTCTCACACGCACACTCAATCTGTTAGCAAATTATGTTGGCTCTGCTTTCAAGATGTATCCAGAACTTGACCCTTTCTCACCAGCTCCCCTACCTCCACCATTGTCTCTGGCCTAGATTATTTCAATAGTCTCCTTACTGGTCCGGCAGCTCCAAGCTTCCCTGTAAGGTGATCTGTTCCTCACACAGTATCTGGAACATCCTTTTAAAAATCTAAGGCACATTGCTTCTCTCCTCTGTTCAAACTCCTTCAGTGGCTCCCATCTCTCTCAGAGCAAAGGACAATGTCTTTGGAATGTTCCAGAAGGCCTAAACAATCTAGTCCTCTTTGTTGGTTCCTTACAATACCTCTGGGAAGTAAGCAAGGGAGGAAGGATTGCTCCCACTTTACAGGTAGGAGAACTGAGGCCCAGAGGGTAGAGATTATGTTCTTAGGTCTGAAGCACAGAGCATCTGGGGGCTCTGTCCATCACTCAGTCCCAGAAGCCTGAGTGGGCAGCTGCTGGTGCCTCTCATCAGATGGGTCTGCTCAACCCACCCTCTCCGCAGAGCACTGGCTCCCTGCCCATTCTCCAGAGTCAGACCCGATGCCAAAATAGGCTAATGGACACTGTGTGCTTGGCCGGGGCAGGCCCTCGGATTCCACCCCTTTTTAGGCTAGATCAGAGCAGTGCATGGTCCACTCTGAGCTGCTGAGTAGCCATCAGAGGAATTTAAATCCCCCAAGCCCTGGAGTGGGTCAGTCTTAGGCTGCTTGCTTTGTCCCTGCTCTGACACTGACTTGCTGAGTGAGCCTAGACAAGTCACTTCTCTCTTCTGAGATACACTCTCTCCACCTGCATGGAGTTCTAACATTTAGGCATTGGAAGAACAAATTGATGGAGCCTGGACTGTATCCCTATGAGGCTGACAAAGAACCAGAAGCCAGAAGATATCAATGATCAACTTTTGCCATTGCCCTTAACAAAGGTCCATGGTGGAATGTCACAGGGCTCTGCCCCCAGCCCCACCTGTTCAACAGGACTTTAGATCATTTTAAGGTGGGAAGATGGCCCAGTACAGCATAGCTAGGAGGGGCAATAAGGCATTGGATATCAGAACCAGGATGTCCAAAGATCCTGACCAGCAGGACCGATGAGCAGAATATAAGCAAATAAAATATAATAAGAGTGACTGGGCACAGTGGCTTGTGCCTGTAATCCCAGCAATTTGGGAGGCTGAGGATGGAGGATCACTTAAGGCCAGGAGCTTAAGACCACCCTGGGCAACACAGAGACACTCTGTCTCTACAAAAAAACACACCAAAAAAGTTAGCTGGGCGTGTTGGCACCCACCCATAGTCCTAGCTACTTAGGAGGCTGAGGTGGGAGGATTGTTTGAGTCCCAGCAATCAAGGCTGCAGTGAGCTACAAATGTGTCACTGCACTCCAACCTGGGTGACAAAGCAAGATCCCATCTCTAAAAAAATTTAAAAACTATATGATAAGAGTGACTGCCAACCCCCGAACTTGGACTCAAATGCCAACAACTAAGTGTGGGGTGAAGAGGTTAAGACTGAGATGGAATGGGTTTAAATTGGTCATTCTCTAGGGGACATTTTACATAATGCATGGGGTCGTTTTTGCACTGGGGGCTCTAGTGACATTTACAGGGCAAGAATAGGGAATGCTGGGCATCCCACAGTGGATGGAACAGTCCCACACAACAGAAATTTGCCCCACATCCTTTGTAGTTTTCAAACGTCCGCCAGATGCAAACCTACGACAACTGTAAGTCGGTCAGCCTTTACTACATTGCAGTACTGAAAGGTTTCTACAAGAAGTTCCGTGAAAAACTCAGTAACTTAGAAAAGGTTGTTATTGACAAGGACACATAAATGGAATGGCAGTGAGTCAATTATTGAATAACATTCTCATTCCTCACAGCCTGTCTAGTCAATGTGTTAGACCATCGCCAACTACATATCTAGAGGAAAAGGGTTCCAGGGCATGAACGCAGTTACAGCAAAAACAGTGAAACCAACTGCAGATACTTAGAGGAGATGTGTGACTCTTTTTTACAGTCTTAGAGACAAATATTAGTAAATTAGTAGAGATGCAAGAAATCTCACTGAATCTCACAAAATGACCATAGGATGATCATTTTAAATCTCTGTTGTGAAAAGGATACATTGAGATGATGAGGTCACCATTTGTTTTCCAGTCTTGCTCGGAAATTGTTTCCACAGGTGCCCCACGTGGCTCCTCCATAGCGCTTTGGATTAAAGCTGCTTTCATGATCTATTTGCTTGTCGCCTCTGCCTCATGAGGGATCTGAAGGCAGAATGCACCCCTCTGTTGCAGGTGGGATTTTCAAGGAAGATGTGTTTTCTGGGTGACCACACAGCTACCCTGGCCTGTGTCATAAAATGGGAGTTCTTTGTCACTGCACACTGAGGCTCACCTTCCTTATTTCCCCCACTGACAGGCTACAGCGTGCCTTGGGGGTACTCTCCTTACTCCAATTAAAGTCTTTCTTTCTGTTATCACATACAGATACATCAAGTCTGTTATGTCTTGCCCAAAGAGCAGGTTTTATTTTAATCTTCACCCTCACCTCCTGCCATTTCATTTTTTGGAACTTCTTTTGTGTCATGGCATCTGGTCTGCTTACATCTCTGGAATCCAGACTTACTAATTACGGGCATACAGGGTTCTGGCACCTTCATTATGCCTTCTTGGGTAGTTGCGCCCAAGAACATATTGAAATATACTTTATTTTTTTTTATCACCAATCACTTCCATTTTATGTCTCCTTTATATTAGAGACATTGCATTGATGTATGCATGTATTATCATCCGTAAGTGTCATTTCAGAACATTTAAATGAAAGAAAGCAGAAAATATTTGATAGAGAAAGGGGGCTTGGGTAATCATACTTGTGGGCTTAAACTCAGCTAGTAGGTGTTCACATGTTCATCAAAAGATATGTGGCCAGGTGCAGGAGCTCACACCTGTCATCCCAACACTTTGGGAGGCCGAGGCAGGTAGATTGCTTGAGCACAGGAGTTTGAGATCAGCCTGGGCAACATGATGAAACCTCGTCTCTACCAAAAAATACAAAAATTAGCCAAGTACGGTGGCACACACCTGTAGTCCCAGCTACCTGGGAGGCTGAGGTGGGAGGATCGCTGGAGCCCAGGGAGGTAGAGGCTGCAGAGAGCCCTGATGGTGCCACACCACTCCAGCCTGGGTGACAGAGTGAGACCCTGTCTGAAAAATAAAAAAAATAAAAGATATGTGCAAGAATGTTTACAGCAGCACCATTTGTAATAGTTCCAAACTGGAAACAACACGAATATCTCAAATATCTCCAAGCTGAATGGACACATAAACTGAGGTGAGGCGCACAAAGGGACACCCACAGCAAGAAGAATCAGTCACTCACAGCTACACTCAGCAGTACAGATGGGTCTCACATGAGCATGCGGTTGAGTGACAGAAGCCAGCCACAAAGGAGTGTGTGCTGAATGACACCACTTATAGAAAGTTCTAGAATCAGCACAACTCATCCATGCTGTTAGAAGGCAAGAGAGTGATTACCTTTGAGGGATGAAGGGTGGATGGAAGCACAATGGGAACTTCCGGGGTGATGGTCGTGTTCCTGTTTTGTGATCAGATGGGTTCAGTTTGTGAAAATGTATCAAGTTGTACAGTGATGTGCACTCTTCTGTATACAGGCTCATGTTAGGGTTCTCCAGAGAAACAGAAAACAGAGCCAATGGGGTGTGTGTGTATGTGTGTGTGTATGTGTGTGTGTGTGTGTGTGTAAAGAGACAGAGAGAGACAGAGACAGAGAGAGCAGAGAAGAGGGGAGAGATTTATTTTATTTTAAGGAATTGGCTTACATGACTGGAGACTGGGAAGTCCCGAATCTGCAGGCTAGGCTGGCAGGCCAGAGACCCAGAAAAGAGCTGACGTTGCAGTTCAAGTCTGAAGGCCACCTGCTGGCAGAATTCAGTCCTTTCCTATGAAGGCTTTCAATGGATTGACCAAGGCCCACCCACACTGCAGACAGATTGCTTCACTCTGTCTGTTGCTTTACTTCCGTGATCTGCTTTACTCAAGTCGGCTGATTTAAATACCAATTTCATCTTTAAAAAGATTGTGGCCTAGCCAAATTGACACATAAAATCAACTGTCACAATGCTATACCTCAATTAAAAAGTGATTAAAATGGGGGGTGCTTTGGACTGAGGGTTGAGAACCACTAATTTAGTTGAAAGCTCATAAAGGGACCCACTTTTTTTTTTTTTTTTGAGATGGAATCTTGTTCTGACTCCCAGGCTGGAGTGCAGTGGCGTGATCTCGGCTCACTGCAACCTCTGCCTCCTGGGTTCAAGCAATTATCCTATCTCAGCCTCCTGAGTAGCTGGGACTACAGGCGCACACTGCCACACCCAGCTAATTTTTTGTGTTTTTAGTAGAGACAGGGTTTTGCCATGTTGGCCAGGCTGGTCTCAAACTCCTGATCTCAGGTGATCTGTCTGCCTTGGCCTCCCAAAGTGCTGGGATTACAGGCGTGAGCCACTGTGCCCAGCCAGGGACCCACATTTTAATTACAATCACCAAAGGGCGAGTTCTGCATTTGGTTGCACAAGCAGGAGTATTGTAACCGGATCAAGGAAGAGGATGTGTGTTCCCCCTGTCCTCCCCCCTCCCTCTTCCACCCCCTTTCCCCCTTTCTGCTGATTATTCATCACCTGGAGAATTCCGGTCATTTCTGAAAGCTATTCCTTCACAGTGACCCAGCTTGTCATGGGAGTTATGTGGCCAAGGGAGTAGCCAAGAAAGAATGATTGGTATCTCAAAGAAGCACAATTCACACAACACAACAAAAGCCTTCAAAAAAAATAGGTGCCCTTAACCTCATAAAGGGCATCGATGAAAAACCTACAGCTAACATCATACTTCCTGGCAAAAGATTAGATGTTTCCTTTCCAAAGATCAGGAACAAAACAGTGA
The DNA here is from genome assembly GCF_007565055.1 of Rhinopithecus roxellana. NCBI lineage: Eukaryota > Metazoa > Chordata > Mammalia > Primates > Cercopithecidae > Rhinopithecus > Rhinopithecus roxellana. The sequence goes on along the minus strand of NC_044561.1, from coordinate 110,614,183 downwards.
TGCTCATTCTTGCCACTTCTATTTGACATTGTACTGGAGCTTCCAACCAGAGCAATTAGTTAAGAATATGAAAAAAAAGGCATCCAGATGGGAAAGAAATAAAACTGTATTTGCAGATGATATAATCTTTTATATACAAGAAGATGGTAAGGAATCAACTAGAAAATTACTGAAACTAATAAACAAATTCAGCAAGGTTGTGGAACCTGTATGTAAAAACAATATATAAAAAGCAATTGTATTTCTATACACTAGCAACGAACAATCTAAAATCCAACTAAGAAAACAACTTAATTTACAATAGCATCAACAAGAATAAATTGTTAGGTATAAATTTAACAAAAGGTATACAAGACTTGTATACATAAAACTACCAAATATTGTTGAAAGAAATGAAAGATCTAAGTAAATGGAGACACACTCCGTGTTCATGGATCAAAGGACTTAATATCGTTAAGATGGCAATACTCTTGGGATTCGTCTAAAGAGTCAATGCAATCTCTGTCAAAATTCCAGCTGGCTTTTCTTTTGTTTTTTTTTTTTTTTTGGCAGAAATTGACAAGATGATCCTAAAATTCATATGGAATTGTAAGAGACTCCAAATAAACTAACTACAATGCTCAGGTAATCAGGACAGTTTGGTACCAGCCTAAGGATAGACATATAGATTAAGGGAATAAAATTGAGCATCCAGAGATAAACCTTTATGCTTATGACCAATTGACTTTCAACAAGGGTGTCAAGACCATTCATTCAACAGGTGAAAGAAGAGTCTTTCAACAAATGATGCTAGGACAACTAGATATTCACATCCACACCACACACAAAAACCAACTCAAAATGGATCATAGACCTAAATGTAAGTTAAAAGTATAAAACTCTTAGAAAAAAACACAGGAGTAAACTTTCATGACCTTGGGTTAATCTAAATCTTCTTAGATATAACACTAAAGGCACAAATGGCTAAAGAAAAAAAGACTGAACTCATCGCAATTAAAAAGTTCTCTGTTGCAAACAATATCATCCAGAAAGTGGAAAGACAACCCACAGAAATTAAAAAAAAAAAAAAGGAAAATCACATATCTTATTAAGGGATTTGTATCCAGAGTATACAAGGAAGCTTTGCAACTCATATAAATATGTAGTGGTTTACACTTGTAATCCCAGCACTTTGGGAGGGCAAGGCAGGTGGATCACTTGAGGTCAGGAGTTTGAGACCAACTTGGTCAACGTGGTGAAATCCCGTCTTACCAAAAATACAAAACTTAGCTGGTCATGGTGGCTGGCACCTGTAGTCCCAGTTACTGGGAGGCTGAGGCACAAGAATCACTTGAACTCGGGAGGTGGAAGCTGCAGTGAGCCGAATGCATGCCACTGCACTCCAGCCTGGGCAACAGAGTGAGACTCCATCTCTAAATAAATAAATAAAAATCATATAACTCAACCTAAAAATGGGCAAAGGATTTGAAGAGACAATTCTCCAAAGAAGATATGCAAATGGGTAGTAAGCACATGAAAAGATGTTCAGCATCGTCAGTCATTAGGGAACTGTCTATCTAAACCATGAAATACAACTTCATACCCACTAGACTGGCTCTAACAAAAATGAGAGACAATATTAAGTGTTGACAAGGATATGGAACAATTGGAAATTCATACATTGCTAGTGGGAATGTGAAATTGTGCAAGAACTTTGGAAGGCAGTTTGGTAGTCCCTGAAAAAGTTAAACATTGAGTTACCATGTGATCTAGCAATTCCACTTCTAGGTATATATATCCAAGTTAAATTTTTTTTTTCTCTGCTAAAAATTCCTTTATTAGAGAAGAAGAGGAAGACAAGTCCCAGGAGACAACCAACAATAACTCCCACCACCACCCTTTCTTTTTCTTTTCTTTATTTCTTTTTTTTTTTTTATTGAGACAGAGTCTCACTCTGTCGCCTAGGCTATAGTGCAGTGGCACGACCTTGGCTCACTGCATCCTCCGCTTCCTGGATTCAAGCAATTCTCATGCTTCAGCCTCCCGAGTAGCTGGAACTGACTACAGGCGTGTGCCACCACACCCAGCTAATTTTTTTGTATTTTTAGTAGAGACGGGGTTTCGCCATGTTGGCCAGGCTGGTCTTGAACTCCTGACCTCAGGTGATCCACCCGCCTCAGCCTCCCAAAGTGCTGGGATTACAGGCGTGAGCCACCACGCCTGGCCTCTTTTTCAAACAGAAGCAGTCCAATCTGGCAAAAATATCAATCCTTGGATTTGGAGAAAAAACTCATAACAGCCTTCTCTGACTTTGCCAGACATCTTCCATCCACACATAGACGGAGCTAGAGACTGTAATAAATCAGCATCAGGGGGAGGAAGCTCCAAGTTTGATGACACATGTGTCAGAATGTCTGTCTGAGTAAATTCCTGACTTTTCACCTGAGTGAGCTCTTGGAAGAGTAAACTGTTCTGCTGGCCAAAGGTAGACAGCAATATCAAAATTCCATGTACACGCTCCAGTTGACTGAATACCATGAAGCATTCTCAGCACAACAATATAGAAAAACTTCAAAGGAAGGATTCTTCCTCTAAGTTCCACCAATTACATTACTTGGGCCTGAAACCATCTTGTTAGACTGCATGTTGAGGCTCGTTATTCTAGATTTGTTTGGTGTTGTCTTTGCACTCGTCCTGTTTTCCAGAAGAAATGCAGGCACAATCCAATTGCAATTTTATCATCATGTGTTTTGGATGTTACAGTTAGCCTCCATTCCCCTTCCTTCTCCTTCTTAAGTATCACTAAAGCCTTCTCGGCCCCTGACCAACACCCCGACTTTCACTGACACAAGCCTCCCCAAGAGAAATTAAAATATACATCTACACAAAAATACGTACACAAATGTTCACAGTATCATTATTCACAAGAATTTAAAAGTGGAAACAAGCCAGGCTCGGTAGCTCACGACTGTAATCCTAACACTTCGGGAGGCTGAGGCAGGAGGATCACTTGAGCCCAGGAGCTTGAGATCAGGTTAGGCAACACAGCGAGACCTTGTCTCTACAATAAAATGAAGTAAGAAAAAATTAGCCAAGTGTGGTTGCACACATCTGTAATCTCAGCTACTCAGGAGGCTAAGGTGGGAGGATTGCTGGAGCCCAGGAGGTTGAGACTGCAGTAAGCCATGATTGTGCCACTGCACTGCAGCCTGGGCTACAGAACAAGACCCTGTCTCTAAAAATAAAAGTGGAGACTACCCAAATGTCTATCAGCTGATGAATGGATAAATAAAATGCAGTACATTCATATAGTAGAACATTATCTAGCAATAAAAAGAAATATAATTCTGATATGTGCCATGACATGGATGAACCTTGAAAACATTATGCTAAGTGAAAGAAGCCAGCCACAAAAGATGACATATTGTATAATTTGATTTATATGAAATGTCCGGAATAAGTAAACCTATAAAGATAGGAAATAGGCTCATGGTTGCCTAGGACTGGGGAGAGAGGTAAGGAGTTGACTCCTAATGGGTATGAAATTTCTTTTTTGGGTGAAGAAATGTTCTAAAATGAGATGATGATGATAGATCTACAACTTTGTGAATACACTAAGTATCAAATTGTACACTTTAAATATGGTATGTTCATTATGTCTCAGTAAAACTATTTAAATAAACAAAAAGAACGAATCCTTGACTTGTAAGTTCCATGGTAGAGATTTAGTCTAAGGAAATAGTTGCCAACAGGCTCAAAGATGTAGCTTATATCACCCAGAGTTCAGGTGCGGGTCACAGAAACCACATTCACTACTTTCAACATAAGGAGATTTAATGCGAGAAGTTGTGTTCTTGCAAAATCATGAAAAGCTCTGAAGCAAGGGACCTGGGCTTCTAGGAGTGATTCTTAGAATGTCACCACTAAACTGGCCTGCCCAGGAAAGATGCTGCCTCTGCCACCACCCAGAAACTTGGGAACTATTGTCTTCAGGAATTTGTCATCTTAGCTTCACTCCAGCCATCAGATGTGGCTGATGTCCCATCACCACTTCTCAACACCCAAGAGTTGGTGACCAGGCACTGTAGACACAGCTGTAGGAGGTCTCAATGGCTTCACAACTGGCAAAAGCAGGAGAATGACGTCTCTCTTACTTTTGCCTTCAAAACCTCACACAAGTGCATTTAATGGGAACTACTTAATTGGTCTCTAAACCCTAGCTGCAAGGGAGTTGGGAAATGCAGTCTTCACCCTTCCAGCCCCTGCAGTTGAGGAAGACATATAAGAGGAGGTTGAAATTGATGTGGAATAAGTCAATCCACCTTCTGAGCCCAAGGCTGCAGGGATGGCACTGTTCGCAGTAGTGACAAAAATGAGAAACAACCTAAATGTGCAAGAAAAGTGGGGCTTGATAAGTTAGGATTCAGCCCTGTGATGAAATTCTGGAAAACCAATAAATATGTTGTAGAAATACATGTGATTTGAAAATGTGGCCGGGAGCGGTGGCTCAAGCCTGTAATCCCAGCACTTTGGGAGGCCGAGACGGGCGGATCACGAGGTCAGGAGATCGAGACCATCCTGGCTAACACGGTGAAACCCCGTCTCTACTAAAAATACAAAAACTAGCCGGGCGAGGTGGCGGGCGCCTGTAGTCCCAGCTACTCGGGAGGCTGAGGCAGGAGAATGGCGGGAACCCGGGAGGCGGAGCTTGCAGTGAGCTGAGATCTGGCCACTGCACTCCAGTCCGGGCGACAGAGCGAGACTCCGCCTCAAAAAAAAAAAAAAAAAAAAAAAAAAGAAAATGTTAGGCACACAGTGAAAAAAGGCAAGGGACAAAATTGTGCTTAGAGTCAACTTTCATGACAGTAGGAACCACATTCTCTGGTTCACTGCCTGCCACATGCTTGGCACAGGGTGAATGTTCAACAAATATTTCCTGGACAATTGAGTGATTCCATTTTTAGAAATTAAATACATAATTATATGAGTTTGTATATACACATACACTTAAATATGATGTAGCAACATCGAACAAGATAAAACAAAGTGTTAACACTTGTTCTCTTTGTTGGTGATATTTGGATTGACTTTAACTTTCATCTTTTCACTGTTCTGTATTTTATAAATTTTCAACAGTGAGCATGTATTATGCGTAATTACAGGGAAATCACAGATGTTCTTAGAGCCACAGAGAGAAAGCAGGCTGGCCTCATTTCTTCATCTCTCCCAGGGCCAGGCACAGAGCTGGATCCAGAGTGGGTGCCAGGTTGACCAAGTTGACCTCCATTTGCTGCCTGAGAGATTTCAGGGTCTTTCTTCAGGAACTCATGGGTAGAGCTGGCTTTCTAAGACAATCTAGACTCTAACATAGTAGTGCTTCTCCCCATCTAAAACTGGCCAAGTACCAAAGCCATGTGACCTTTCCCAAGTGCCAGTCTTGAGTGCTTGCTGAGGCTGTCCCAGGGTGACTTCAAGCTCAAGGATCTTTAAGAGCTAGATCAACAACTCAGCCCTGCCCCTCCCGTACACCTGTCAGGCCCTGGGGCCATTGCTGTTTTGATCTACCAAGCCAGGCCTGACCTCACTGCTCCCAGCTGTGCTCAGTCAGGCAGAGGCTTTTTAGGGATTGAGAGGAGGATTGGTCTGTCCTCTGAGGCTGCCCCTTGGTATCATGAGATGTCTCTCAGGGGTTGCTTTGTTTGTTCCACTTTCACTTACACAGCTGTTAAGGTTTTAGGTCACACGAAAAGGGGAGTAGGGACCAGAATGAGAAAAATGAGAGTCCCAATTGGCTCTGTGCCATCCAGAACCACACAGGCTAGTGAGGTAAATTATGAGCCTTGCTTTCCACAACCAGCTCTGCCTCATGCTTTCTGCCAGTGGACGGGGCACTGACAATGGCAGGCCCTCTTCTTCCTCAGGGCCTTTGGGAGAATTGGAGGAGATCCCCGAGTGCTTGATAGTCAGTGCCAGCCATCACCCCACTGATCACCCCCATTAGCCAGATGGGGAAACCAAAGCTCCAGAGAGGAAGGACACAGCTAGGGTCACACAACTGGAAAAGGAACGTGTAACAAGAGAGTTTCCACATCAGCCACGATATTCGGAGACTGCAGGGCAGGCCCGAAGGGGAGGAGCAGAGAGAGGGATGTCACAGAGGACTGGGAACTGGTCCCACTGGGAACAGCTCACTTCACAGGACCTGCAAACACACCCCAGCATCAGGCTCAGCCCCACCTACAGAGACCAGGATGGGGGCAAACGCTTCTGCCCCTGATGAACGGTGGGTGCCATTTCCCTTTCTGGCCTCAATTTGCTCTTCTTTTCAAAAGGGCCCAGGGATGATGATAATCACTAAATTCAAGATCTAAAATTCTGGCCAGGCACGGTGGCTCATGTCTGCAATCCCAGCACTTTGGGAGGTCAAGGTGGGAGGATCACATGAGGTCAGGAATTCAAGACCAGCCTGGCCAATATGGTGAAACCCCGTCTCTACTAAAAATACAAAAAAAATTAGCCGGGCGTGGTGGCGCAGGCCTGTAATCCCAGCTACTCAGGAGGCTGAGGCAGGAGAATGACTCCAACCCAGGAGGCAGAGGCTGTAGTGAGCCAAGATTGCACCATTGCACTCTAGCCTGGGCAACAGAGCAAGACTCTGCCTCTAAAAAAAAAGAAAGAAAGAAAAAAAAAAGATATAAAATTCCATGATGAACAATTCCAGCACTGTTTTCCCGGAATGCAGCCTTGACTATGCCACTTCCCTGCTTTAAAATTTCCCATGGCTCCCTGTGTCTTAAACTGAGCCTGGTAGACAAAGCCCTTTGTTGTCCAAGCCCCACTAACCTCTCCAGTCTTGACACTCCTTCCAAGTACCCCCAAACCCCGGCCATATTGTTTGACTCCTTCTTTCTGTGAATTCTCCACACTATTACTCACTTCTGTAACTTTACCCCTGTGTGCACAGACAAGTCTCTTTGCATGTCTGTTAGGCTGTTCTTACGTTGCTGTAAAGGAATGTCTGAAGCTGGGTAATTTATAAAGAAAAGACGTTGAATTGGCTCAGGGTTCTGTAGGCCATACAAGCATGGTACTGACATTAGCTTGGCTTCTAGGGAGGCCTCAGGGAGCTTCTACTCATGGTAGAAGGTGAAGGTGAAGTGGGAGCAGGTATATTACGTAGTAGGAGCAGGTGCAAGAGAGAGAGGGGGAAGACGCCACACACCTTTAAACAGCCAGATCTCATTAGAACTCACTCACTATCATGAGGATAGTGCCAAGGGTATGATGCTAAACCATTCATGAGAAATCCACTTTTTAAACAAATTTTACTTTAAGTTCTGGAATACATGTGCTGAACGTGCAGGTTTGTTACATAGGTATACATGTGTCATGGTGGTTTGCTGCACCTATCAACCCATTATCTAGGTTTTAAGCCCCTCATGCATTAGGTATTTGTCCTAATGCTCTTCCTCCCCTTTCTCCCCACCTCTTAACAGGCCCCAGGGTGTGATGTTCCCCTCCCTGTGTCCATGTGTTCTCATTGTTCAACTCCCACTTATGAGTGAGAACATGTGGTGTTTGCTGAGGATGAGGGTTTCCAGTTTCATCCATGTCCCTGCAAAGGACATGAACTCATTCTTTTTTATGGCTGCAGAGAAATCCACTTTTCATGATTTAATCACCTCCCACCAGACCCCACCTCCAACACTGGGGATTACAATTCAACATGAGATTTAAAGCGGACAACATCCAAAATCTATCAGTGTGAAATGCTCCTCTTTACCTTATCTGCAAAACTCATATTCACACTGGAAAACCCACATTGTGTCACCTTCTCCATGGAGGCTGCCCTGATCTGTCACACAGAGAGAATCCCTTTTTCATCTGGGGGTCTCTTAGGTCCCAGGCCTTCTTCCACCACGACCCTGAACACAGGTTGTGAAAATTAATTGTTGTTCTTGTTTTTTTTGTTGTTGTTGTTACTGTTTTGAGACAGGATCTCACTCTGTTGCCCACACTGGTATGCAATGGCACGATCATGGCTCACTGCAGTCTCAGCTTCCTAGGCTCAAGCAATCCTCCTACCTCAGCCTCCCTCAAGTAGCTAGGTCTTCAGGCATGTGCCACCATGCCTGGCTAATATTTTATTTTTATTTTTGTAAAGACAAAGTCTCACTATGTTGCCCAAGCTGGTTTTGAACTCTTGGGCTCAAGCGATCCTCCCACCTTGGCCTCCCGAAGTGTTGGTATTACAGGGGTTAGCCATCATGCCAGGCCAGGAATTACTATTTGCATAGTGATCACCTTGTCATCTGTTTCGTCCACTGAGCTGAGAGTTCCTTGCCAGCAGAAACTGTCTTACTCACAATTAAGCATACAGTAGGTACTCAATAAACGTTCAATAAATAAATTATCCAATAAGTAAATTAATCTTTCAAAAATCCCATAGCTCTGTCTCTGTTCATGGGTCCTTGGACACTGGGACTCCTCTCTGGCCTCAGTGTTCCCAGTTCTACGACGGCAGGTTGACCAGACAGTTTCTGAGGGCATGACCACTTTCTCCCCACAAGCTACAATGAGTCAGGGACCCCAGTAATGTCATCAGCTCACTTAGAGCCCGTTTGGCTAAAGAGGAAATTGAGACACAGTGAAGCAATCTCCAGGGTCACACAGCATCTAATGTGTGTGGGTCAAATCTCTGTCCCTTCATCATCAAGTTCCCTCCACACTCTCCAGAGCCTGCTGTGTGGATGCAGCACATAGGTATTCTCGGGTGCCACACTACATCCAGGCTACCAACTCAAAGAAGAGGATGCCAGGCCAAGGGAACGACCAGTGCAAAAGTTCTAAACAGAGGACACGCCTGGCAAGCTGAAGGAATGGCAGGGAGGCCAGCGTGCCGGGGCCAAGTGAGCAGGGAGTGGCCAGAGAGAAAGACTGAGAACAATGGGAGCAGATGGAGGTCTTGGGGACCTGAGGAGAACTTTGGCTTTAATCAGAGTGAAGCGGGCAGTCACTACAGGTCTTGAGCAGAGGAGTGGCAGGAGCTGACTTAAGTTTTAAAGAGATCCCTTTGGCTGTTGTGCGGAATACAGATTGGAAGTGGGGATCAAGGGGAAAAACAGGGAGACCTAGTCCAGGTGAAAGAAACTGGTGGTTTGAACCAGAATGATAGTGGCAGTGGCAGAGGCAGAGGTCGTGAGAAGTGGCCAGATTCTAGAGATATTTTAAAGGCAGGGCAACCAGGATTTCCTGAAAAATTGGGGTGGGATCTGAGACAGAGGAGTCAAAGCCGACCCTGGGGACTGAGCCTAGGGAATGGTGGCGTTTGCGTCCACTAAGATGGGGATATTGCGGGGGAGTGAATAGGGGGTGGGGCACATCAGGAATTTTGAGGAGGTGATTAGAAACCTGGACCTGGGATTTAAGAGTAAGGACAGGGCTGAAGATGCAAATGTGGGAGCCTTCAGCACATAGATGGCATTTAAAGTCAGGGATGGTGAGTAGACTGAAGATGATGCATGTAAATTTCAGGGCCCCTGCACTCAGTGAGCCCTTGGCAAATGATGGCCAAGCGGTCGTTGATGAGATGGTTGTCATCAAGACGTGATCCTGGAGTTAAGCTGTGAAGGATAAAAAAAGCATGAGAAACAGTATGCACAAACAGGGTGTGAGCAGGGTCCTCCCACCTCCCAGCCCAGCCTCCATCCTCTCTCACCTGGACAACAGTACCACCCACCTCCTTCTGCTGCTCTTCTCATCCTTACTCCCTCCTTAGCTAATGCCGGTATTTTGCAAAAAGCATGGGTTTGGGACCTGGGCAGATCTGGTCCTGGGCAAGTGCCTCACTTTCTGCATCTATAGTCTGTGCCAGAGCATGGGACCAGGACCGACAGGGAAGGAATTAGACCAAGTGTGAATCCACCCAGACAGACCACAGGGCCCACCCCAGCTCCAGTGACCAGAGGCATGCTCCTTGCTCTCTCTGACCCCTACTTTTTTTTTTTTTTTTTTGAGACGGAGTCTTGCTCTGTTGCCCAGACTGGAGTGCAGTAGTGTGATCTTGGCTCACTGCAAGCTCTGCCTCCTGGGTTCACACCATTCTCCTGCTTCAGCCTCCTGAGTAGCTGGGACTACAGGCACCCGCCACCACGCTCCGCGAATTTTTTGTGTTTTTAGTAGAGGCAGGGTTTACCATGTTAGACAGGATGGTCTCGATCTTCTGACCTCGTTATCCACCTGCCTCGGCTTCCCAAAGTGCTGGGATTACAGGTATGAGCCACCGTGCCCGGCCTCTGGCTCCTACTCTTTACATCTGGAAATTGGGTGATGGAGCCATTTGTCATCTAGACATAGAACTACCTGGGAGAAGGATTAACTTATGGTCCTTGTGCGGCCAGATGGGGCTGAGAACAAACAAACAATCAAAAGGCAATCACGGCCAGGTGCGGTGGCTCACTCCTGTAATCCCAGCACTTTGGGAGGCCAAGCCGGGCAGATCACCTGAGGTCAGGAGTTCGAGCCCAGCCTGGCCAACATGGTGAAACCCCATCTCTATGAAAAATACAAAATTAGCCAGGCATGGTGGCACATGCCTGTAATCTCAGCTACTCAGGAGGCTGAGGCAGGAGAATTGCTTGAATCCAGGAGATGGAGGTTGCAGTGAGCTGAGATTGCGCCACTGCACTCCAGCCCGGGCAATAGACTCCATCTCAAAAAAAAAAAAAAAAAAAGCCAGGGGGGTAATCACATGCATAAAGCTTCTTTACACAGAGCCTGGCACACAGGAGGTGAACAATGACCATCCTCTCTCACCTACCCTCAGAGCTGACTTGCAGGGGCACAGATGGAATCAAGATCTTTGAAGCCCTTGGAAGTAATTATAAGATTAATAAAAACAGTCAACATCTGCAGCTTTTCCCTGTGCCAAACACTAAACCATGCAATAACTCATTTATTCTTATCTACTCTGTGAGTTTGGTCCTCTCATTACCCCCATTATCATGGTGTGGAATCTGAGGTCAGAGACATGACATTTGCAGTAGGTTGTACAGCTAGGAGCTGTTGGGCCTTGAAGCCCCAGTTGCTGTGCCTCTGAGCTTCCTGATGGGCCTGGGTACTGTCCTATGAGCACTGGGAAGGGAGGTGACCTGCGAAACAGGTGAGTCAGGCTTATAGGTGAGGTCCCTGCCGCTTCCCTCCACCTACCTCTCTGTGCCCACAGGGGCTGCCACTTGGGAAACCAAAGGGTTAATCTAATCGAAGCTTCCAGGATTGTGCACAGGGTGATTTATTTTATTTTAAAAAGTTTAAAAAAGAAACCAGCCTGTCAAGTCTTGTTTAGAAAACTGGACATTCTGAAAATATTGGTGAAGAGAGGGGGCTGCAACCCTTAGTAGATTCTCAGCAAAGGGGGTGATGTTAATCCAAGGTGACAGGGGCTTTTTTCATTTTTTTTTTTTTTTTAGGCCAGAAAGGCAGGAAGTGCAAATTTCTCTTCTAGGGGTCAACCAGTTCTGGGCGCAAGCTCAGGAGGCCGCCTGTGGGGACGGATGGGGGAGTAAGTGCTGGGCTCCCCTTCCCCCACCAGCTTCATTCCCTGGAATTCTTCATCCGAAAAGAAGGCCCTGATGTCTCCACTTTCACAGCCACCACATGTGAACATCACGGACGCTAGGGGCATCAGAATTCATTACTTGGTTCATACTTGTCATTTCACACATGGGAAACTGAGGCCCAGAGAAAGGGAGTGAGGCATTTATCCGATAACTCATCAGTCAATAAACACTCGTTAGAAACTTCCTTGTGAAAGTTCCCTCCCACCAAGGTGACTGGGAAATTGGAAAGGGGGCTGTGGCTTCCTTTGTGACTTTGATTTAGATTTGAGTACCTGATGTGTGGTCTGGGGCAGGTTATTTAGGCTCTCGAAGCCTCTGTTTCCTTGGTAAAATGAGGTCAATAATCCATAAACCCCACAGAGTTACTGGAGAATTAGGCGAGGGAGATGTCACTGTCCCATTCAGCTGCTGGGTTGCATGAATGAAAAGGGGCTCAGGGCAGCTTAACCACATCCAAAAAATTAACTGGAAGGATGTGGGGATGGCTCACAGGTATTTGCCCAAGAGAAGTGAAGACATCTGTCCACACAAGGAGCTGTACCTCTACGTGTATGGCAGCTCCATTCATAATCTCCCAGAACAACCCCAGGTCCCAGGTTAATGTACAAATAAATTGTAGTATATTCATTTGACAGAATAGTACTGAATAATAAAAGGGAATGAACCGCTGATATCTGCAACAACAGGGATGAATCAAATGCATTATGGTAAGTGAAGGAAGCCAGACACAAAAGGCTGTGTGCTGCGTGATTCCATGCCTATGACATTCTGGAAAGGCAAAACCATAGGCGCAGTAACCAGATCAGTAGTTGCCAGGGAAGGAAGGTAGGGGGAGAGTACTGCCTGCAAAAGGACATAAGGGGAATTTGTGGGGGGTGACAGAAATGTTCCGTATCGTGATTGTGGTGTAGTAACACGACTGTATTTGTCGACTCACAGAACTGTATTATGGGTGAATTGCACTGTATGTAATACAACACGGGTGAATTGTATCATATGTAAATTTTAACTCCATAAATATGACTTTGAAAAAATCAAGTAAACAGCTAAAAAGCCCATCTTTAGAAAAGATGAGAGCTGAAGTAGTTTTAGACATGAACCAGCAAATTTCAACCATTATTTAGAACTTGTGTCAGAGTTGTAAGAGTCGAAGTCCCAGAAGAGCATCTGATTGGCTGACTTTAGGTCCCAGACCTGCCCTTAACTAGAGTTGGGTGGGGCCTCTTGATTGACAGTTTGACAGTATCAACAAGACTATGGAAAAGAGCAGTCAGCCAGAGGCAAAACAAAGGACTCGTTATGCCTACAAAGAGGACACCACCAGCTGGAGATGCCTGTAAGTGCGTGTGGGGTTTATTATTCTGGAGACCGAGCCCTGCCCTTCCAGGACTGAGGCCAAACCTCCTCAGTCTCCTGTGATGCTGGCGCGAGGTGACTGCAGCACCTCCGCAGATGCAGATCGGGATTTAAACTAACTGGGTCAAGTTGAATGTTCCTTCAGACCTACAGGCATTCAGTTGAGGCAGACGTCACTCAAGCGGCTCATCAAACAGGCAGGAGAAACAAGTGGTCAGTTTAGCCAAACATGTGTTCAATTTAGTCAAACGAGCTCCGCCACCGCCCCCAAAGGGTCATTCATTTCCATGAATGAAAGTGTGTTTGACTCTTATTGACTGAATTGGGTGTGCCAGGCAGACACAGCCAATGACTCAGCCTCCTGGGAGGGATGTAGGGGAATGCTGTATATGCGGGTGCTTCATCCCTCCGTGTCTCCAGCAGCCCCACATGGCCATGGGAGCTTGGCCAGGCACCCACGATGCAGGCTTAATTCCCTTTGCATGCTATTCCAGCAAGCACTTCTCGGCGCCCCTGCTTCACCCTTTCTGAGCTGTGTGACCTTGGGCAATACACTGCACCTCTCTGAACCTTCATTGATACAAAATCACAAAAAAGAAGATTTTCAAGCACTTTCCAGGGTGGTGCTGCAGGAGCACTTTGAAACATAAACAGTTTGTGAAGTAAACAGAAACTCAGTGTAGCCTTCAAAATTACGTTTCTTAGATATGATTCAATTCTCATCTTGAATTTCTTATTTATTCATGTGCTTGCTTATGGGTTTGGTTCTGCAAGAGTGTGCCAATATTAACAAAAGCATTTTAGGGGTTGATCGTGGATGGGGAGGGCACATTTACTTTCTCTTTTATCTTCGACTATACTTTTTTCTATCTACTTTGCCAGAATTTCTTTATTTTGGAGTATTTCCTTTTTTAATAACAGCGCAATTCTAAATGTAAAACAGGTTATTCTTTTGTTTGTAAAATTAACCTTTAATTACCTAAGTGATACATAACATTATTTATTCACAGAAGACTTTTCTCACCTTCCAGGGAATATTGAAACCACCTTTCATTACCACTGTATTTCCCCCGGTTATGGCCCCCAACATAACCCTCCCACCCTGCCAGCAATTTGGAGTGGATTTTTCCAAACCTTCTGTATATTTACATTTACATACTGTGCATATATTTACTTATCTGTTCCCATAGAAATTGAACAGCCTGGTGGAATCGTACTTCATGGAATGTCCTGCACGTGCTTTCTTCGCTCTACCTTATGACTTGGAATTCTTTTCATGCCCACACACAGAAGACTGTCTCTTCTCTTTTTGAACTGCTGAATAATATTCCCAGGCATGGCTTCTTTATCCATCCCCCTCTACTGGGCACTTAGGTTGTGATGGGTTTTTGCCATAACAGACAATGCTGTAAAGACCCCTCCTCGACGCATCTCCTTGGGCACATACATGTGCAGTTTCTGTTAGATTTTTTTTAAATTTGAGAATGAGACAATATTTGCAAAGACTTTCAGAGCTTTAGTCCTGGCTTTTTTATTTTAAATCATTCAAACATTTTTGAAAACCATGTTATCAAGAGATATTTCACATACCAAAAAAGTCATGCATTTAAGTGTACAATTCAATGGCTTTTAGTCTATTTACGGATTTGTGCAAACACCACCATCCAATTTTAGAATGTTTTATTTACTCCCAAAAAGAAACCCTGTATCCATTAGCAGTCACTCCTCATTCCTCCCTCTTCCTTTCTCCCTTCCCTTGGCTCCTGACAACCCCTGCTGTACCCTCTATATCTATGAATTTGCCTATTCTGGGTGTTCTGTATAAATGGAATCAGATGATATGTGGTCTTTTGTGACTGCCTGTGTTCACTTAGCATGATGGTTTGGAAGTTCATTCTTGCTGTAGCATGTGTCAATGCATCTTTCCTTTCTACTGCTGAGTAATCAACCACCTTTATTTGAGTGCTTACTGTCTACCAAGAATGGTGACTACCTTCACGAAAATCCTGTAACGTAGGCACTATTTTTATCATCCCCATTTCACAGAGGGGAAAACTGAGGCTTGGAGACGTGCTGTGACTCACTCAAGGTCACACAGGACAGTGCATGGCAGAGCTGGATTTGAACCCAGGCCCGTGTCCTCGTAGTTGAACCTTGATGTTGCTAGAAGAACCTAGAAGGGAGTGAAAAGTGTCGTGTGGGGCTAATGTGCAGGTCACCAAGTCTCTCTACTCACAGGATGGCTCTGGGTCAGCACGGCAATCACTGACAATTGCCCTGTGAAGCTGCACAGAAAGAGCAGGACTGTTTATCCGAACACCACAAGGCCCCATCTGTTGTCAATGTCAGAGCTCCGGTCCCGCTTGTGCAGTTTTTCTGACCCTCTCAGCACCTCCTACCTCTAGTGTTTCCTGAGCCCCTAATGTCTCTTCATCTTTTGGAGTTGTCATATCAGATGACTGTCTTTGTTAGGATCGTGTGCCAAGGAAGGGATAATCCGGTTGGCAGTTTTGATCCTATGAGAAAAGCAAATCTTGCTGCCAGAGATGGCCAGAACTCTGTTCTCCAAAAAATCCTAAAACTCCCCGTTCCCTCGGGTGTCTGGATCGCTAAGAACTGGAGCCACTTCATAATAACAATCATAGAATTGACTTATTTTCCTTATCTCCCGTTTCTTCTGATCTCATCCTTTGAGCCCAGCAGGATGGCGTGTCGGTTGTGTTGAGTCCTTTTTGAAGAAGAGGAGGCCACAGCCAGTAAGAGGAGGGCAAGCTGGAGCCTGGAGCTGTGGCCCCTGCCTCACGGACTCACTGCTGGTTCTAGCATTTGAGCCTCATCTTCCATCGCACTCCTTGTGAAATGCAACACCCAATTCCAAGTTACCTAAAAACAGCTTTCTCAAATTTCAAAACTTACCAGTGCGTGTCCCCCAGTCATAGCCCCCCATATCTCCTTCCACCACTGCCAGCAATTTGGAGTGGATTTTTCCAAACCTTCTTCTGTATGTTTATATGTATGTACTGTATGTATATTTACTTATCTGTTCCCATAGAAATTGAACAGTCTTGTGGAATCATACCTCATGCAATGTCCTGGCTGGTACAGGGCCACTATTTACTTCTATAGTGTTTGGAAGCCCCACCTTGACTCTGCCCTGACTTGCAGTGTGGCCTGGGGAAAGGCTGGTGCCCGCTCTGGGGCCCAGCAGTGGGTATTCCTACTCTGTGCTACCCACACATCCCCAGATCTGTCCTTTGTTTATCTCCCAATGGTTGTCCTGGGATTGTAGAAGATATGATTGGAGGGTAAGTCAGACCCAGATCTCTCATCTCTGGTGCAGACAACAAAGGCTGAGAGAGGCCCCAGCATCTCACCCTGATTCCTGGTCCTACCGGGGGCAAGTGGCACCACAAATCCTATCAAACAGAGCTCCCAGGCTAACCTCAAGAACCTGGCTTGGTTCTCTCTCTCTCCTCCTTAGAACCCCTGGTGCAGGTCATGAATTCATTCAACAAGGCTTTACTGAGCCGCTACTGAGAGCCAGATGGGTGGAGGGAGACAGAGACACACAAACACTAGAACTTATACAGGGTAGGCTGTGACTATGTCCTGTGGGTGTGGGGCCAAGAAAACAAGAAGGAAATCTCTGGGTGGGTTTCAGGAGGATGAGTAAAGCCTGGGTTAAACTTCGATAGGTGAAGAGGGAAGGCCAGCCCGGGTAGAGGGCATAGCTAGAGCAAAGGCCTGGAAGTGGGTGTTTGCAGGGTGCATTTGGGGGCGAGTACTGTGTCTGGTGAGGCTGGAAGGGAGGAATGTGGAAGATGTGATAGAAGGGTAAGCTGGGTCAGCCCTGCGGGGCCTTCAGTGCCTTGTGAGGTCTGGGATGTGATTTCCACTTTTACAGAAACAGAAACTGACACTTCGGATAAGTAAATAAAAGTGCCTGCCCATGGTCCATCAAGCTCAAGGGGCTGGGACCCTATGCCAGCTGCAGGGACAGTGGAAGGGGGATGGACTGCACTTGGAAGGTGGTACATGGTGGAGTCAGAACTGAGGACAAGATGACCAGGTCAGTCTCTCCATCTGCAAAGTGGACACACTGAAAGAAGCCTCTTCCCCACACAGATGCCGTGTTCTCTGTTCCCCACAGCCTGGGAGACCCAGATCCCGCCCCAGACAGGCCACTCTCTCAAAGCGCTTGAAAGGTCAAGCCTGCCTCCTGATATTTTCCTTAAGTCCCCATCCTAACACCCCTACCCCACCCCCTCCCACCTCAGGGGAGCCTGTCCCACCCTCCCTGTGCTCCCTCACACCAGACACTGCTCATCCTGCTTAGTCAGTAGTTGGAAGAAAAACCTCCAGATGCCCCGGCACACTTCTGCCCACCCCACCCTCCCTCCCTCTCACATCAGCTGTCCACGTCTGTCTCTGGCCTGGAGGCACCTTGTCCTCGAGGAGTGGCTGAGCTGAACCAGGGCCTGAGAGCCTGGTCATGCTGTGTGACCTTAGGCAGTTTCTCCAACCTTTCTGAACTTTAATCTTGTTTCTGTGTTTCCTTCCTTCCTTCTATTCTTTCTCCAGCTGTGGTAACTCATCCCTCCCTCAGGCCATAAACATTTATTAAGCGTCCAGTGCATACCACACACCATGCGTTAGGAGCACAGGCTGCAGTCCTCCGAGGCCTCACTTGCTGAGAGCTGTAGAACTGGACATGGCCCAGGCCTCTGAGGACTGCCCTGGAGGGCACAGGGAGACAGGACTGACCTCTGAACCTCACGGGAGCAAGCGCAGGTCCTGCTTTCCCACGTCCTGACTGTGTGGCCTTGGGTGAGGCATTTCCCGTCTCTGAGCCCGGGGTTCCTCATTTAACAAGTGATAAGCATCATACTGTGAGGTTTAAATGGAATGTCTGGCTGGTAGTGGGTTATTCCAGAGCTTCTAAATATTCATGTTTGTCTCCCCCTTGAGGCCTGAGAATCCTTGGGGAAGGGGCTGAGTCTCTCTAACGTTAGGATACTAGGCATCAGCGGCTGTGGGAACAAGATTTATTTGTGAGACAGACGGTCTTTCTGAGCAACACCGACCAAATATTCTACATTGACTGCAACCTGCTTCACCCACACACGGAGACTCTCCCTTTTCTGGAGAAAGTCCTGACTCTTGATGACATCATCATAAAGCTTAGGAGATGTTTATTGAGTACTTACTATGTGACCTGTAAGCACTGTAGAAACATTACCTCTAATCCTCAGTGTCAGGGACTCTTACTATGCCAATTTTATAGAGAAGGAAACTGAGGCTCAGAGAGGCCTAGTAACTTGTCCAGGGTCACACAGCCAAGAGTGACTTCAGAGCCCTCCTGCTCTAAGCATTGCACAACACTTCCCCTGAATGGATGACAAAGGGCCCTGACTGCAGCGTCTGGGGATCTTGAGCCCATAATCACCCTCTCTGGGACTCAGTGGAGTTTTGAAACCTTTACAACCACTGAGGTAAGACAGGGCACGGTTTCCCAGTCCCTTTGAACAAATGCAGCCTTCCTAGAAGCCAGTCCTGCCCCCGGCTGGTCACATCCTGGGGTTGCTCAAGGCCATGCGTCACTCAGGTGGCCATAGTTCTGTGGAATGTGGCAGAGGAAGTGGGGCAGCTGGCTGGGTGCGGGACAGGCCTGGAATTCTGTGCTAAGCCCTGTGCTGGGATCGGGAAATAATCTAATGGGATTCTTCTCACAGTCAGCATCCATTGAGGGCCGACTGTTTGGCTGCTGCTGTACAAACTCTCCATGAATTAGCTCACTCAGTCCTCATGACACTCTGTGCAGTGGGTACCAGTACGGCCCCCATTTTACAAATGAGGAAACTCAGGCACAGAGGTTAAGTGACTTGCTGTGTAGTGGACATGGCTACATAGTGAGGAGGCCAAAATTTAAACCCAGGGCTGCGTGACATACCCACTCTGTGTGATGAACTAAGTCCAGGCCTACAGGAGGAGGCAGTAATGATGTCCAGAATGGAGCTGCTGCTGCTGCTGCTGATAGAATTGATGATTTCTCAAATCAAACATTTTTGGGGGCTGGTGGTGAGCCAGGCACCATGCTGGACACCATGGTCAAGAAAAGTTTAAAAATCTCTGGTGGGCCAGGCACAGTGGTTCATGACTCTAATCCCAGCACTTTGGGAGGTTGAGGCGTGCGGATCACTCGAGCTCAGGAGTTTGAGACCAGCCTGGGCAACACAGTGAGACCCCCATCTCTACAAAAATTAGAAATATTAACTGGATGTGGTGGTGCACTCCTGTAGTCCCAGCTACTCAGGGGAGCTGAGGCAGGAGGATCGCTTGAGCCTGAGGGATGCAGGCTGCAGTGAACCAAGATTGCACCACTGCACTCTCTGGGTAACAAAGTGGGACCCTGTCTCAAAAAAATAAAAATAACATGCTTAGGTGGCTCCCTGTCTTCTAAGGAGCTCCCAGGCTGAGGGTTTTGAAGGAAAAAAACACCTGGTAGAAAAGGCCAAACCCATCCTTTCATTTGGGGCAGGGCTGACACCTGTGGAAACATAGCTTTCCTTCCGCAGAACTGACTGTCCCTGCACCTCCTGTCTCTCCTTGAGGTCCTGAAATAGGCAGGTTCTGGGACACTTGCTATTTTGATGCCAAGTCTCAGGGCCCCCAGTTATTGCATGCTCGCCATGTAAGGCACCCAACGTTGGTCATTTAGACTGAGTCTTACTCAGGTCTGTGAGGGACGGATTCTTGCCCCCATTCTGCAGAGGAAGAAAATGAGTCAAAATCCTGCCCATGGCCACGCTTGAACCCTGGCCTCTTGACCGACTTCCCTCTCGGTCAGGTGATTCTCCTCACCCTGCTGTTTCCTCCAAGCTTCCACCAACTGTAGGGAACAGTTTCTGCAACAATCTCTATAAAATGGGGCAATTATAGGTCAGCTGGGCCCAACACGGTTTGTGGGTTTGTTCACTGAGACTCCAGCCAGAGCCCATTTGACCCCGGGAGAAATATCCATTGAAGCAACACGGGTTTTTTTTCCCTGTTCCATGTGTCACCTAGGAATGGAGATGGGGGCTGCTTCTATAGTCCAAATTCATCAATAGATGTAGAGCTTGTTCCGGAATGTAGAGCTTGTTCCGGAATGTAGAGCTTGTTCCAGCAGAAGTGCCAGGGGAGCCCCGTGGGCCTCTGTCTCTCCAGGATCCCTTCCTGCTCAGGGCTCACAGTGGATTGGAAGCACGGGAGATCAGGAGACCAGAGAAACCAGGATGAGAGATAGGCCCCCTGGTTGCCAGGTTCAAGAAGTCCTAGGCTGAGTCCCTGGAAGGTTGGCCGTGCTCCTTTCTGGCACACAGTGGGGCCTCAAGAAAGCTCAGTGGATGGATGGATTGAGGGAGGGAGGGAAGAGAACATGGAGGGAGGGATGGATGAGGGATGAGTGGATGGATAGATGGATGGGTAGGTGATGCAAGGGTGAGTGGATGGATGGGTAGATGGATGGCTGATTAGATGGACGCTGATTAGATGGATACAAGGATGGGTGAGATTGGAGGATTATCTGGGTTTTGCTACAGGAAGGGACACGGGTGTGTCTGTTTTTGCAGGTGTGTCTGCATGTCTGTACCTGAGTCCATGCCTGCATGTGTGCCCACCTCTGAGTAGCCACATATTTGTGTGTCTGTGGGTGCCCTCTCTGATTTTGCATCCACATCTAACAGCGGCATTTGGTGTCCGGGAGCTCTGTATGTGCGCCAGGTGCCTGTGGACACCTGATCATCTGTGTCCACAGCTGTGTGTGGCTTGCAGTCAAGGTTACCTGGCTGTGCCAGGCTGTATCTACGTCCTGGTGTGTCTCTGCAATTCGAATCTGATGTTGTATCCATGTCACTGTGTCTGTGTGTCCAGCTGTGTCTGGTGTATCTGTGGGAGTGTATCTGTGTCTGTGTGTGTATCTCCACAGCCCTGTGTGTCTGTGTCTGCTCCCCGTGTATGTGTACCTGACTATGTGTGTGAGTGTGCGTGTGTGTTGGGTGTGGGGAGATGTTCTTGATCCCAGATCTGACCTGAGAGCCCACGTCTCTATGTCCAGGTGCACCCAGGTTCCGTTGTGTGTTTCCGTGAGGGTGCTGCGTGTGTCTGTATCTGAGTGTATGTGTCCAGGTGTCTGTTCTCCAAGGTCTGACTCTGTGGGTCCAGGTGTGTCTATGTCCTGGGCTAGTTGTGTGTCCCTGTCCGCTCCCCCAGGGGGCGCCCTCGCCCGGCCGCCGTCCCTCCCTCGGGCTCCGGTCCCCTGGGTAAGCCCCAGCGCTGGCGGCGTGGGCCGGGGACTGGGCACTGGGTGGCCTCCCAGGTCGCCGCCTTCCCGCGGGGCCCCGCCCCCGGCCCGCCCCAAAGCGGGCTATAAATTAGCGCCGCTCTCCGCCTCGGCAGTGCCAGCCGCCAGTGGTCGCATTTGGAGGGTCCTGCCGCCAGTGGAAGGAGCCACCGCCCCCGCCGCCGCCCGACCATGGCCGAGGGTGAGTATCAGAGTCAGCGCAGCCGTCGCTCACGGGCCCCGGGGCATTGGGGGTCAGGACCTGGTGGGAGCTGAATTCCCAAGTCCTGATTTGGAGAGCAACAGGCAGGCTGGGCTGGGTGGGGAGGCGCCTCGATGCTGCTTGGAGCCTCAGTTTCCCGGTCCACAGTGCATAACCATTAACCCTTGCCTCCCTGGATCAGGTGAGGCAATGGAACGCAAAGGGGTGTTGTAAACTGTAAAGTACTGTCCTGGCGGACCACTGGCACGTGTCCCCGGTCAGTCAGTGGGGGCTGGCTCCCTGATGTGTGCCTGGAGCCATGCAGGGGGTGCTGGCCTGGCCTCAGAACACTTAGGTATGGGTGGTTCTTGCCAGCCAGGACCAGGTGGTGTGCATGCCACCCCAGTGGTGTGCAAGCCAAGCCTGGCTGAGTCCTTGGCTCCAGCGGCCAGAGAGGAGCTTTCAGCATCCTATCCCGGAGCCTTCGGAAACCAGGCTGGTTCTTCCCGACCTCACGTTCTGCAACCCTAGACCTTGGCCACTTGTTGAGTCTCGCCTATAAAATAAGAACAACAGTGTCAGCCTTTGGTGCATCTGTGAGGAAGGAGAGGAGTGGAACAGAGGCTTAATTTCATACCTGCACCGCCCCCCCACATCCCCCCAAACACAAGCAGCACGGTCATGGGTCCCAGCGAGAGGAATTTCTACAATGAAGGATGTCACTGCTGGACCCAGAACCCCAGCTGGCTCTTGGGTCAAGTTCATCTGGGGATGGCTTCTGCACCCATTGCAACCCCCAGGAAGGGGTGTGGTACAGGGACATGGGGCAGGTGGAGCAGGAATGGGTGGCAGGAACTGTGGACCCGCCTGACCCTGCTGTGTGATCTCAGCCACCCGCCTCCCTCGGACCCAGCTCCCAATACACTGTGATGTGTCGTTTTGGTGGCCGCTTGTCCTCAATGCATCTTCTCACCCCTACCCCGTGCTCAAAAGCAGGGCTCAGTGGGGCTGAGAGATCCTGGAGATGCCAGTTATGACGAGCCCCCAGCCCCATGTCACAGTGAGCACTTCTGACAGAGGTCTCACTGGCCTGAAAGACCTAGGCCTTTTCTCAGTGCAGAAATCCTATAAATCCTACAATTCTAGACCCCAGTGTTTCTGCACCTTTGGAGTTGGGCATGATTTCTGGAAACCGTTCTTCGGACAATAGATGGAGAAAAGGCCCCAGCTCCCACAGCCCAGAGACTGGCCGTATCTCCAGGATCTTCCACAGGAACAGCAATGGCCTCTTTCCTACTCAAGCTCCCTGGGACTGAAATTTCCAAAAACAACATTTTCTCACCGCAACAGGCCAGCAGGAAGTTTTTCCTTCTGGCTACTGAGGTCTCTTCTGTTGTGATTACACGGGGACCGACATCCCTGATACTTCAGTGGCGCAGAACTATCTGCCCGCAGGTTTGAGAACAACACAGGACATGGCGAGGGAGGGTCGTAAGAGGGGCTGGAGAACACACTGAGCTGTAGTGAGGTGGTTCCCAGGGCAGAATCCTACAGAATGCTACAGCTCTGGATTCCAATCCCAAAGCAGCCACTTGCTCTGGGACCCGGGGCCACCTGGTGCCTTTGTCTACAAAATGGAAATCATGATAGCATCTAGGTAAGCAGAGTTGTTTTGGGCTTTAAGTTGAGATAATTCACATACAAGGCACTTTGCATGTCATTTTTGGAATAGTCGAAGGCGAGCCGGAGACCTGGGCTCTCCCACTGCAAGAACCAACTTGCTGCGTGACTTTGAACAAATTCCTGCCCCTGGGCCTCACTTGGACCACATGCTGTCCAATGGCCCCACTCTCCAAGAGTCTGTCTTGCCCACTCCTCCCACCTTAAGGGCTTCCCAATCTTGACCTTGAGCTTGCCAAGGTTTATGAGATTTGTTTTCCCCCAAGACCCCCACACATCTGTCACCCTGACCGTGCCCTGGTCCTCTGCTCCATCTGAAACTATAAATGGAACTTTTACATATCAAGCTTCTGTCCTGGGCTGGCCCTGGGGAAGGGGGTTCCCAACACGTCTTCTAGACTCACAGCAGCCCCTTGAGACTTCAGCGGAGGAGGCCAGAGAGGGGGAGACACTTATCCAGGCTCACACAGCAGCACAGCAGAACTAAAATCTACCTCTGGAAGTCTTCAAAGCTCCTATCATGTTAAAAATGTTTTGTTGTGGAGAATATTGAACATACATAAAAGTAGATAGAATTGTTTAATAAATTCCTATATCCCCGTCACCCAGCCCTGACCACCGTGGTGTCTCCTGCCCTTGTGCACTTTCTCTGTTATTCACAAGGAAATCTCAGACATCACAACATGTCATCTGTCAATGTTTCAGTATATGCCTTTAAAGGATAAGGACTCTCTTTTTTAACACAAATTAACAAAAATTCTTTGATATCACCATTATGCCATCAGTATTTAAATTTCCAGTTGTCTCGTACATGTAATAAATGTTTTAAAATACATTTTTGAAATCAAGATCCAAATAAGATCAATACATCACAATGGGTTTAAATTTCTCTTTATGGGTTTTCTCTTCAATGTTTTGTTCATTTTCTTTCTTGCAATCTATTTATTAAAGAAACCGGACCCTTTGTCAATAGTTTCCCTGTGTATGAAGTTTGTCAATTACATCCCGGTTCTATGTTTAACTTGTTCCTCAGCCCTGGGTATTTCTTGTAAATTGGACGTTGGATCTAAAGGCAAAGCCCATGTCATTGACCTATACCAAATACTGCCCCTGTTTAAACCAAAAGAACCCTCTGATAGCAATAGAATAGCTCGTGTTTATTGAGTATTTATTACACAACAGACATTGTACTAAGTGTTTTACATGCATTAATTCATTTCATGCTCACACCAGCCCTGGGAGGTAGATACTACTGTTCCCCATGGCTGCTGGAGGTCACACAGCTAGGAAGTGCCACAGGGGGTCACAACCTTGTGATTAAAAGATTTAGGGGAAGCTGGGCACTGTAGCTCACACTTGCACTTTGGTAGATCAAGGCAGGAGCATCGCTTGGCCCAGGAGTTCGAGACCAGCCTGTGCAACATGGCAAAACCAAAAATGAAAAAATTATCTGGGCACATACCTATAGTCCCAGCTTACTGATAAATGAAGAAATTAGTGTTGCACGCCTGTCCTCTCAGCTACTGAGGAGGCTGAGGTGGGAGGATCCCTTGAACCCAGGAATTCAAGGCTACAGTGAGCTATGATCACACCACTGCACTCCAGCCTGGGCAACAAAGCAAGACTTTGTCTCAATTAAATTAAAAAGAAAAAAAAGGTTAGGGAGATTGGGCCCCGCCCAGCCCCTGTGTGACCAGGGCTGGGGAGAGAGGTCAGTCGAAAGAATGGCAGTGCTTCATGGGGAGTAAGAGGGCACCAGGCCCTCATGTCTAGGGAGGTCAGGTGCGTCGCTGGGGGTCTGAAGGCTGCCCTCGAGACTCATGCGTCTCCTTCTGTTTCCATAGATCTGGTCTTGGAGAGGTGTGATCTGGAGCTGGAGACCAATGGCCGAGACCACCACACGGCCGACCTGTGCCGGGAGAAGCTGGTGGTGCGACGGGGCCAGCCCTTCTGGCTGACCCTGCACTTTGAGGGCCGCAACTACGAGGCTAGTGTAGACAGTCTTACCTTCAGTGTCGTGACCGGTGAGTACCTGCATCCTCACTCCACCACCACCACCACCTCCTCTCCACCCTGACATGTCCCAGACCCCTGACAGAGAACAGAACAAATAACTTTACTCCTCTTTGTTCCCTGGGAGATTGCCACCTGTCATTAGCCCCATTTTAGAGATGAGGGACCTGAGGCCCTGAAAGGGAGAAGATGTCACGCAGACCACCAGCTTTGTGAGCAAGTCTGTGCCTCTGGACCCCTGAGCTTCTGAAAGCCTATTATCACCAGGGTTGCAGGTCAGCCTTCAACGAGGAAAGTTGATCAAGATCCCATTTACAGGGCGGGCGCGGTGGCTCACACCTGTAATCCCAGCACTTTGGGAGGCCGAGGTGGGTGGATCACCTGAGGTCGGAAGTTCAAGACCAGCCTGACCAACATGGATAAACCCCATCTCTACTAAAAATACCAAATTAGCTGGGTGTGGTGGCGCATGCCTGTAATCCCAGCTACTTGGGAGGCTGAGGCAGGAGAATCGCTTGAATCCGGGAGGCAGAGGTTGCGGTGAGCCGAGATCATGCCATTGCACTCCAGCCTGGGCAACAAGAGTGAAACTCTGTCTCAAAAAAAAAAAAAAAAAAAAAAAAATCCCATCCACAAGCCAGGCACAGTGGTACATGCCTGTAATCCCAGCTATTTGGGAGGCTGAGGTGAAAGGATCATTTGAACCTAGGTCTTTGAATCCAGCCTGGACAACATAGCAAGCCACCACCTTAAAGGAAAAAAGAAAAAGATCCTGTCTGCCCTTTCCTATATCAAAACAACTTTCTAATCCCTCTGCAGCCTGAAATCCATGCAACCCAGCCAGGCACCTGGATCAGGCCCAAATCAGGCCTGAGTGGCAGAGAAAGAGCCCAGTTGGCATCAGCCTCCTATATGAGCAGTTCTGGGTCCCAGCAGTTCATTCTCCAAGCATTTGGTGGCTGCCTCAGTCTCTGGGGCTGGACAGAGAGACCTGGATTCTAGCTCAGGCTGGGTTGCCTACCTGCTGTGTGACCTTAGGCAAATTACTTAACCTTTCTGAACCTGAGTTTCATTATCTGAAAGCCGTCATATTGCAAGGTTCTTAAGTGTCTGCTGTGGGGGAGGGCCTGCGGATGTTTGCAGCTGTCGCTTATCTTCGTACCGGGCCGCAGGGATAGGTAAAGGGATGCCAAGGCCCCAGGCATCTCATCCCCAGATGAGTCGTGCCCAATTTTTTTGTTGGCCATTCCTGGGAAAATGCCCTCAAATGTCAAATCAGTGGGGCTGGTTTCTGGTGGGAGCCACTCCCTTGAGGTCAGTGAGGGGCCACCTGGCTAGGACTCGGGGTGGGAAAGGCCAGCTCTTTCTGAAGTATCTGAGGGCAGAGATGGCAGCACACATTCCTTGGCTGAGGCCTGCCTTGACCTAGAAGGCCGTTGATAAGGCTTATCATGGGGACTGCAGGCTCGCCTCGGATACCTCCTCCATCTGTCTGCTTCCTGCCCCTGGCCTCCTGGTGGAGACACACCCATTGCCCAGGGCCTCCCCCATAAACACACTGGCCCCGTAGGTCCCTTGCTAACAGAGCCAAGGAGCCCCCAGCAAGTCTGTGACTTTCCAGCCTCAGTTTCCCCCTCTACGAAGTGAAAAGTGAGGGTACGTGGCAGTTAAGGGCTGGATCTGGTGGCCTGAGAAAAGTCAGGCTTGTGATAGTGAAAATCACAACATCTATGGCACACCCGCTGAACGCATGCATGCTTGTCTTGAATCCTCGCAGCTTAGAAGTTACAAAGGACTCCATTCTGCAGATGGGAAAGCTGAGGCTCAGAAAGGTAGTCACTGGCTCAGGAGGGTCAGTCACACAGTGAGTTAGGGACACAGAAGGCTTCAAACCCTGACCGCAGGGTGAGGCTTTTCATCCCTATGTCCCTGCAGCAGGCACATTTATCGCAAGTGCCTGCCAGGTCTCAGTGTGTTCCTCTGTGAAATGGAGTGGTAGGTGAGCTGCTGGCTTGGGCAGCCTATGATTTCTACTTTCTTTTTTATTTGTTTTTCTTTCTTTCTTTCTTTAAACTTTTATTTTAAGTTCATGGGTACATGTGCAGGTTTGTTGTGTAGGTAAACTCGGGTCATGGGGGTTTGTTGTACAGATTATTTTGTCACCCAGGTACCGAGTCTAGTACCCAAGCGTTACTTTTTCTGCTCCTCTCCGTCCTCCCACCCTCCACCCTCAAGGAGGCCCAGTGTGTGCTGTTTGCCTCTATGCGTCCATGTGTTCTTGTCATTTCACTCCCACTTGTAAGTGAGAACATGGATTTGGTTTTCTGCTCCTGCGCTCGTTCGCTAAGGATAAGGCCGCCTTCTTTTCTCTTCTTTTACTCTCCAGTTGTCCCCGCCCCCCCTTTTTTTTCTTTTTGTTTTGAGACAGAGTCTCGCTCTGTCGCCCGGGCTGGAGTGCAGTGGCGTGATCTCGGCTCACGGCAAGCTCCGCCTCCCGGGTTCATGCTGTTCTCAGGCGCCCACCACCACGCCTGGCTAATTTTTAATATTTTTAGTAGAGACGAGATTTCACTGTGTTAGCCAGGATGGTCTCGACTTCCTCACCTTGTGATCCACCCGCCTCGGCCTCCCAAGGTGCTGGGATTACAGGTGTGAGCCACCGTGCCCGGCCCAGACGTCCCCTTTCTTATTTCTCCTCCAATTGTCTGGGCAGCGTAGTGTTAGGTAATTAAGGTCCTGAGTTTGGGGTTGGGTGAAGGGCCGCCGCTGACCTTCCCACCCCAGCCAGCTAATCTGTGTCCTCCAGTCTCCACCAACTTATCTCAAACCATAACCAACCTGCCCTGGTCACTTCCGCAGCCCCTGTAGGCAGCCACAGAGGAGCCCAGATCTCTGAGTACAGAGTGCACACAGCTTCCCTGTCCAAGCAACCAAGAAATTCCCGAGGCCTGGGGAAGCCTGAGGGACAATACCAGGAAACGGGGCCCTCCCTCAACTCCAGGCCTGGCCTGGGTCAGCACTCGGTTCAAGGCCTGGCCAGGTGACTCTGCTCCTCTGTGGGAACATTCTAGCTTGTTATGGGAAACTGAGGCCCAGAGAAGCAGGAGAGCTGGCTAAGGTCACTCAGCGAATGGAGCTGAGTGAATGTGAAAGTGGATGTGTGGCCTGACCCCACACATTCCTGATGTTGTGTGTTTTCACCCAGACAGTTCGAGACCTGACAGATTCTATTCTGGGGTCCAGGCCACACTAGACAAATGCCATCCTTGTTAGAGGGATAAAGCTCTGCTTCCCTCCAAGGATGGGGTTGGGTTTGTGGGGGTGTGGCTGGGGCCGTAGGAGTGAAGTCAGCCTGGAGGAGTGAAAGTAACCCTTATGAGGTGAATAGAAGGCTTTACTCTAGAAGGTTCTGCTCACCCACCCCATCCCAGCCCGGCCACCATGGTCTGGGATAGTGGCCAGGACCCTAGGCTTCCTGTGGTCATTTGGGCACAGAGTCGTCCTCATGGTGCCCCTGGTTCCACAAAGAGGATGGTGTAGAACCGCAGCCAAGGAATTTGTGAAGCCAGCTTACACGAGCAGCGGGTGGACCGTGGGACAGCCTGTCCTCCTGTCCCCCTGAGATCTGGGAAGAAAGGGGTGTGTGAGTGTGTGTGACTGTGTGTGCATGGCTGTCCCAAGATAGAGAGAAAGGGAAATGCGTTCCCTGACTTGTCCCCGAGGGTAAAATGTCAACAGCGACATTGGCAATGGGACCTGGCCCAGGCCTGATGCCACAGAGACCAGATCATTGATCCTCCAAGCGGGGACATTTCTGAGATTGGAAGGAGGGCCCTTAAGAATTAAGTAAGGGCCACAGGCATAAACTGAGGCTATCCTGAGCAAACTGTGATGCTTGGTCACCCCAGCGCCACCCCGCTCAGCCTCAGTTTCCATGTCTGTGAAGTTCTTCAATAGAACTAGACAATCTCTACATTCCACTCCAGTTCTCATAATCTACTATTTAGCCTGAGAATTCAGATTTTTAGTGGCCCCTTCTAATAACACTGACTATAGCTCACATTTCCTGCATGATAACTGAGCTGGTCACTGTTCAAAATGCTTTCTATGAACTCCCTCATGGAACCTTCGAAACAGAACCAGGAGGCGTTCATGAAAACTGAACAAGGCTAACTATGATTTCCTGAGCACTTACTATACACCAGGCGCCTTGTGGGATGCTTTGCATGCCTGTCCTCTTTAAGCTTCACAACAGCCTTATAGGGAGGTACTGCCACTGGCCCCATTTTACAGATGAGAAAACTGTGGCATAGAGAAGCTAAGTAACCTGTCCAAGTTCATAGAACCAGTTTCGAACCTGAGATTGGACCCTCCCAGGCATGTAGCCTAAGCCTGTTTTCTTCTTGGATAAGAAAGCAGATCAGAGAGGCTGGTGATGTGGCCCAGGTCACACAGTACTCAGTGGCAGAGTTGGGGAACCAGACCTAGGGTGGGTCTGGGACCCCAAGCCTGCACGGCTCCTCCCTGAATGCCAGCTCTGGAAGTCAGGGAGCATTCAAAGGTTTCCAGTTGGCCCCTGGCACTTGGGCAGGACCCCAGAGGCCTGTGTCGTGCCTGTTAGTTCATGGTTACATTTGAGCTGGGTGTGGGTGGGGCTGGCTGGCAGGGAGGGGGGGGCTGGGGGCTGGGGGCTGGGAGGGAGCCCCAGGGTGAGCAGGCCCCAGTAATGTCAGCAGCGGGTGGGCAGAGCTGCAGGGAGGGAGATGTAAGAATAAAAATAAACTTTCCTGGGCACCCGCCCAGCCAGGCAGAGAACGTCCTCTGTCTCCTCTCCACCACCCATGTCCAGAAAGTGACCGGCCCCTCCTCACCCTGCCCATGACTCAGACCTGCCTGTGGGGCTGGGCCCTCCCCTCCACCTGGAAAAGCAGCTACTTTCAGAGTGTGCCCATCGCTGTGCCTTTGAGAACCCGGCCGGGGAGCATCCTGTTTGGGAAGGAGAGGCACCGTGGAAGACAAGTGAGAGCTAAAGACCCACTTCAGATGCGACCTTTGCCACAAACTCCTAGGATATCCTTGGGAGACCCCCTTCGCTCTGAGCCTCAGTGTTCTCACCTGGGCAAGGGGTCTCAAAGGAAGCAGGTGCTTCATAAAGTGTAAAAGGCTATAGGAAGGAGAGGGGTGGTTATAACCAGCATCTCAGAACTGCCTATGGAGATGCGGGGGACAGCAGTTGGGGGGGCTTAGGGAGACAGACACCTAGAGGCTGTGTGGGCCAGCCAGCATCCTCTGCTGGCCTACAGCAACGGGCTCTCAGAGGAAGGAGGTCCCTTCTTGCTCAGTGTCTGGGCTTCCTTCTCTGACAGAAAAAGCGGGACGCTAGCAGGTAGAGGATTTAGGCAAGAAAGGAGGGCCCTGGGGCATCTTGCCTGATCCTTGTCTATGCTGCACAAATGAGCCAGGTGATCCCAGAGAGAGGGATGGGCTTGTCCCAAGTCACGTCATTGCAGAGCAGTGGAACTGAGCCTTGGCTCTGGGTTGCCTGGCCCCTCTCTCAGGAGGACTCTCTAATTGAGGATATGTGTATGCCTGTGGTTTTTTATCCATTCCCACAAAACCACCCCGAAAGGCTGGGGCTCTGAGCCCCTCTTTACAGATGAGGAAACTGAGGCTCAAGGAGACAAAACTTCTTTCCAAAGTTATTTTAGTGGTTAGTGGCAGAACTAGGCCTGGAGCCCAAACCGGGGGACCCCAGGTAGGTGCCCTGCCCTGCCACCCCTAGCTCACAGCTACTGCTTCTCCCTCCACAGGCCCAGCCCCCAGCCAGGAGGCCGGGACCAAGGCTCGTTTTCCACTACGAGATGCTGTGGAGGAGGGTGACTGGACGGCCACCGTGGTGGACCAGGAAGACTGTGCCCTCTCGCTGCAGCTCACCACCCCGGCCAATGCCCCCATCGGCCTGTATCGCCTCAGCCTGGAGGCCTCCACTGGCTACCAGGGATCGAGCTTTGTGCTGGGCCACTTCATCTTGCTCTTCAATGCCTGGTGCCCAGGTGAGCCACACGCCGTCCACTCACAGCGTTGGGGTGGGCAGGGCTGGATCCGCCCATGGAGGCCACTGGAGGTGGGAAGAACAGGGGATAAGAGACACACATCAAAGTGGGCTGAGTGAGGCCCACTGTGCTCCAGCCTCACAAAACCCTCAAGACATGAGTACTCCTGTTATCCCTGTTTATAGAAACAAAATGAGGCTGGTCTTAGTGATCCATGCCTATAATCTCGGTCCTTTGGGAGGCTGAGGAGGGAGGATCACTTGAGTGAGCCAGGAGTTAAAGACCAGCCTGGGCAGCAGAGCAAGACCCTGTCTCTACAAAAAAAAAATTTTAACAGTAGCTGGGTGTGGTAGTGCACGCCTGTGGTCCCAGCTAATTGGGAGGTTGAGATGGGAGGATCATTTGTGTCCAGGAGGTCGAGGCTGCAGTGAGCTGTGATTATACCACTGCACTCCAGCCTGGATAACAGAGTGAGACCCTGTCTCTAAAAAACTCAAAATACAAAGAAGTAGAATGATATGCCCAATTCCACATATTTACCAAGGGACTTCATTCGCTGTTTGAGGCCTGTGTATTCCCAGACCACTATGAACTGGGGCTTAGCGATGACTTGGTTTCAAAAGCTACACATCAGAAAAAGGGTGCCCAGCTGATGCCCAGGCCCGGGCACTATGTCCTGGTTCTGTTTCATGGGGCCCTGTTTTTTTTTTGTTTTGTTTTGTTTTTTGAGACAGAGTTTTGCTCTTGTTGCCTGGGCTGGAGTGCAATGGTACGATCTCGGCTCACTACAACCTCCGCCCACCAGGTTCAAGCAATTCTCCTGCCTCAGCTTCCCCAGTAGCTAGGATTACAAGCATGTGCCACCACGCCTGGCTAATTTTTATATTTTTAGTAGAGACAGAGTTTCACCATGTTGGCCAGGCTGGTCTCGAACTCCTGACCTCAGGTGATCCACCCGCCTCAGCCTCCGAAAGTGCTGGGATTACAAGCGTGATCCGCTGTGCCTGGCCGAGGTGGGCAGCACTGTTTCAAATCTCACCCAGACTGGTTTGGGGAAGGGAAACGGGGAGGTGAGGTTGCGGGGAGGGTTGGGGGAGGGGTGAGTAGGAGCAGTTTGACCATCTGGCTGCTTCCTTACGCACTGTCTCAGTCGGGCCTCTCAACAATCCTAAGGGTGACATGACAGCGTCGCCACTTCACACACAGGAAACTGAGGAGGCAGGGGTTGCCCATCACCTCCCCAGGCCTCGATTTTCCCATCTAACTAGCAAGGCAGTCGGATCTAATGATCTGTTTCCTTTCTGCTCTAATGAAACAAAGCAGGGGGACAAGCAT
Source organism: Rhinopithecus roxellana (assembly GCF_007565055.1). Lineage (NCBI taxonomy): Eukaryota > Metazoa > Chordata > Mammalia > Primates > Cercopithecidae > Rhinopithecus > Rhinopithecus roxellana. The sequence goes on along the minus strand of NC_044561.1, from coordinate 110,581,627 downwards.
CACGGGCCAGGCCCCTCCTGGGAAGCTTGCGTCCCTCCTCAAAAGGGCAGAAATTCTGGCCTCCTGGCTGTTAGACTACCACCTTCTTGCTGGCCCACTGCTTTATCTTTTTTCTTCTCTATTTTGAGGCAATTTATATTTGAGCAGAAAGCTTTTAAAATTTTTCTCTTTTCCATAGTTTGACTTTTATTTCCCAGTATAACAGTAGGCCATGACAGCATTCTCTTTAGAAAAGCTTCAAGCCCAGGTGCAGTGTAATCCCATGTCTGTAATTCCACACTTGTAATCCCTGCACTTTGGGAGGCTGAGGCAGGGGGATCACTTGAGCCAGGAGTTCAAGACCAGCCTTGCCAGCATGGTGAAACTCACCATCCCTATAAAAAATACAAAAATTAGCCTGATGTGATGACACACACCTACCTGTAGTCCCAACTACTCAGGAGGCTAAGGTGGGATGATCACTTGAGTCCAGGAGGTTGAGGCTGCAGTTAGCTAGGATTGTGCCACTGCACTCCAGCCTGGGTGACAGAGAAAGAGTCTGTCTCAAAAAGAGGGGAGGGGAGGGCTTCAGGACTACAGAGAAGCGGCCTCCCCCTTTGACCCCTCCTCCTTGGGGGACACCATTGTTAGATATTTTGCGGGGGCTCCCCTCCTCAGGCCAGTCTGCATGTGCCTGGAGAAACTGCTGTATTGTTTAGGGCTCTGTCTCTCTATCACAAACATAAAAGGATCCCACCGTATACATTAACCTACAACTTGGTTTTTTCCCCTTGCAATACACTGTGAGGATCTGTCCACATTGGTCTGCATACATCTGCTCATTCATTCTTTCTTTTTTTTTATTTTCTTCTTCTTCTTTTTTTTTTTTTTTTGTTTTTTGTTTTTTGTTTTTGTTTGTTTTGTTTTTTTTGTTGAGACCGAGGCTCTCTCTGTCACCCAGGCTGGAGTGCAGCGGTGAAATCTCGGCTCACTGCAACCTCTGCCTCCCGGGTTGAAATGATTCTCCTGCCTCAGCCTCCCGTGTAGCTGGGACTACAGGCGTGCACCACCACGCCAGGCTAATTTTTGTATTTTTAGTAGAGATGGCGTTTCACCATGTTGGCCAGGATGGTCTCAAACTCCTGACCTCAGGTGATCCGCCCCCCTCGGGCTCCCAAAGTGCTAGGATTATCGGCGTGAGCCACCATGCCCGGCCACATCTGCTCATTCTTTCCAAGGGCCTCAAGTGTCCTGTGTCTTGCCCATGTGGATGGTCTAGCCCCCACTGATGGACAAGAGGTTGTGCCCAGAGGCTCATGACATGCAGGGACCGTGCATCAGTGAGCACCATTGCTTCAGACCCTGTGGCCAATGGAATAATTTCTCGGGACAGAAGTGGCCTTACTGGATCCCCCCGCCCCATAGGTTTGTTTTGAATTTTAATCAACTGCAGAGGGTCGCAACTAGTTGGCAGCTCTGCCAACGGGACGGGAACATGCCGGTGTCCCCACCCTTGTCCATACCACAGGGTTTCAGAGTTCAGGGAATGGGGAGCGTGGTTCTGGGGGATGGCTCCCTTCCTCCTGCTTGGCCTCACCCGGCGGGTTGGAGTGGCAGTCAGCCAAGCGGCAGAGTGACTAAAGTGACCCACATCCCGGGGCGGGAGCTGTAAAGCTGATGATGCAGAGCCAGGAAGTTGGGCTGGGGTAAGCACAGGGGCGCTACGGGAGGAAATCAGTCTGATGGGTGGGAAAGGGCCGGATCTGCCTGGAAAATGGGACCCTCCTGTACGTCAGCTCCAAGACCAATATGATCGAGTGCCAGTTATATGCAAGGCTTCACGTCCCCAGTGCCCCCACCTTTACCAGATGGAGACCTGAGCTGGGGACGCCACAGTCTTGGCATCCTGAGCTGGGGTGGGGACAGTTCCACAAGTGCTGACACTCATTCTAATGATGAAACACTGTGGCTTGCCCTTTCTCTTTCATTCTTTATCCCACATCCCCCGGCTGCTGCAGAGCCATTGTAGTTCATTGACTTCAGGGTTAATTTTTATAGAAGTTTCCAGAGCCAAAGATCAGAATACACAAGAGACTTGGCCTCTTCCCCATTTTTCCTGACTGCGATGAAAGTGGGAGCTGCTGGTCGCTGCAGATGGGCATGACAAAGCCCAGGGGTCTGAGGGTCCGGCAGCTGCTTCCTTCCCAGGCCACCTTCTCCATTAGGCCCGACAGGCACAGTGCCTGGGGCCTGAGAAACTTTTAGGGGCCCGTGAACATGTTTTAATTTAATTTAAAATCAGAAGAAAAAAATGAACATTGAAGTTGAACAGTAGGTTTTAATATGTAATACTGAGATAGCTGTCATTAACCAAGGCAGTCATAACGTTCAATTACTTTTTTTCTCATGGAGGAAGGAATGCATGAAGTCAAGACTGCCTGGGGCTCACCAAAGTCGTAATGCGGCTCCAGATTGCCCCTTCTTGGCCTCAGTTTCTTCACCAGTGAAGTGGAGTCAGTAAAGCCTGCCTGATCTTTGGGCTTCTACCATCTGGTCCCAACTTCCTCAGCCCCCTCTTCTCCCCTCACTGGCCACAGACAACTAAATGCCCTGCATTTTCCAGCAGCCAAAACTTTGTTCTTTCTGGTCCTCTGCTTAGAATGCCACCCTCCAGGTTCCAACTCTCTAAACCTGAATCATTTTTCAAGACAGCATTCAGATGCCACCTCCTCCAGGGAGCCCTCTGTGACTCCCTCAAGCTGGACAGGACCCCATCTCTCCTGAGCTGCAGGAATCCTTTCTTGGCCTTCCCCTCTGCTACTGAGCTCTCTCTCCCTTGAATCATGCGCCTCCCTCACGCTACCTCAGGGCTTTCGTTTCCAAAGCACCTTTCAGATCTGCATTTTGGGCTGACACAGTGAGATGTTAAGGTGGGCAGAGAAGGCAAAATAGCCTACCCAGGGTCACACAGCAAATGAGGCTCAGGAGTTTCCTGACTCCTGGTCTGGTGCTCCTCTGTCTTTAGTCTCGATTTTCCTAGCTATAAAATATTCCTGAGCCTTAGTTTTCCCATCTTTAAAATGGGGCTCTCAAGGGTCCGTTCCTCATAAGGCTCTTCTGGAGGTTAAATGTATTAACACAGGTCAGACATTTATCACAGGTCCCGGCACATGGTGAGTTGGAGAAACGGCAGCCTTTGTTGTCACTAACCGATGACACCTTATCTCACTGATGTGGGATTGTTCCTTAATGGTTACTTTTTCTAATTAAAAGAAGGATGGATCTCTGAGACACTGGCTTGGCCTAGGGAGGTGGCACCCTTGACCGTCAGATTTGCAGGGACCCTGGGGCCTCTGCAGACCCAGAGCTGAGGTCCCTTTCTTCCTGCCTGCAGCGGATGCTGTGTACCTGGACTCGGAAGAGGAGCGGCAGGAGTACGTCCTCACCCAGCAGGGCTTTATCTACCAGGGCTCGGCCAAGTTCATCAAGAGCATACCTTGGAATTTTGGGCAGGTAGGGGCAACACCCTGTTTCTCCCAACCATCTCAGGCCCGTCTGTGTGCCTGACCCTGTGTCTGGGGGCAGCCAAAGCTGCATAGGTGGGAGTGAGTTACAGAGTCACCCACTTCATGCTGTCAGGGATGCAAAGGCCCTGAAACAGCTGAAGGTTCAGAGAGGGCCAAGGCTGGCCTGAGGTCACACAGCAAAGGCGGTGGCCCTGGATTCAAGGTGGGGAAAGAACTAAGAGAGCCTTTGGGAGCTGTGAAGTTGGTTGGTATCCCGGGAGGGGGAAGAGGGAACAGTAAAGCTCATGTATTTAAATAATAGGCAGTACTCAGAGGGCTGTGTGCTAGGCATGTGCTAAGAAGGGGCTTTAAACCCTCACCCAGATCATTGGTTCTCAGGATCACTGAGAGACAGTGTTAAAATACTAGGGGGTGAGAATTTGCTCTTCAAACAAGTTCCCAGGTGATGCTGATGCTGCTTGTCTAGTAACCATACTTTGCAAACAAACAAGCCTGAAATTTAGGGACTAAAACAACCATCACTTATTATTTGTTACAAGTCTATGGGTCAGCTGTGCATGGCTGTCTAGGCTGGGCTTGGCTGGCCTCAGCCGATGGCTCGTCTGTTTCATGTGGTTTCTCACTCACCAGCCGGCCAGCCTGGGCTGGTTCTCTAAACCGGTGATGATAAATTTCATTTATCATCCAGCCACCTGTAAAAATTCTTGAGACTCTGCTGGGAAAACTCACGAAGCAAGAACTATTGTACCCCTGGCCACTCAACCTCCTGGTGTGTTAGGAGGTACTGGCCTCCTGGGGTGGGGTTCACACTGAGGCTTTCCCCAGCAGCCTCTGGGGCAGGGTTCAATGTTCAGGCCTAGAGAGTCCTACCCTGAAACCAGAGGGAAATCTTCCTTGTATGGTCTCAGGCTCTGACCAAAGTTTTCTCATCTGAATATTGTCATGATAATTGCGAAACTCTCTGCCCAGCAACCCCATAGCCTGCTGTGGGATAGAAATGAAATGGGGGTATGACCGTGATACATAAAATACATCAGAAAATGAATTGGCTCTGATTTTTCATGGCTTTTTATTCTCTCCTGAGAAAGAGAACAAAGTCAATTTCTTCCTTTGTTTCCCAGGGTCCTGTTTTGTATCGGGGCTTGTGCTGGGCTGTGGGACATGGCCCTTGCAAAGCTTCTGGAGGGGATCACAGTCCAGGAAGATGAGACTTAGAGGAAGGAAGGAATAACAGCCTATGGGGATCAGGGGGGACTTGTTGAAGTAGGGAATATTTGAGCTGGGCTTTGAAGAACAAATAGGAGTTTGCCATGCAAGGAGGTGTGTGCACGATATACTAGGCCAAGGGAACTATGCAAGTGAAAGCTCAGAGGTTGGAAAGCTTATGTCATGCCTGAGACATACGTTGTAGCTTGGGGCATACCTTGTATGTGAAGGAGCCCCAAGAGATGAGGTGGGAGAAGCCAGCAGTGTCCAGGTTGTGGAACAGCCCTGAACATCAGGCTGATGGCAATAGGGAGCCACAGAGGGTTCATGCCATGGAAGGCTATTGTGCAGCTTGGAGGGAGATCTGGCCCAGGAAAGGACCACAGAGGTGGGGGGAAGAGAGCAGACAGAAGGGCCTCTGCAGGTGGATGGTCCAACGGAAGGTGGCAAGAAGGGGTCCTGCTTTTGAGAAAGATGACATTTGAATGGCAAGGATGAGGCGGTGTGAGCCCTGCAGAGAACAGCAGGAAGCGCATTCTGAGCAGAGAAATAGCACATGCAAGGGCCCTGGGACCGTGAGCCTGGGCAGAGTGAGTATGGGTGTGAGCGGTGAGAGATGAAGTCAAAGAGGGGATGGGGGCAGATTGTGAAGGGCGTTGTAGGTTGCACGGGGAAGTCTGGGTTTTACTGTGGATACGGTTGAAACAGAAGAGTGATGGGACTGGATTTCTGTATTTAGAATCTGTCTCAGTTCCCATCAGAGCAGTGTGTGTGGGCTGGGTCGGAGGGGGATGAGGGGCTGACATCAGCTCTGCAGGGTGGGTCACGCCTTGGGGAAGTGGGAGATTTGGCTGAGCAAGAGGAGAAAGGGACAGTGACAGGGCCCAGGGTGACTCTGAGGGGGAGCCCCAGGGATGCTGGGCTGCCCACTCCATGGGCTCCTGCTCCAGATTCCCAGGTCCCCTCAACCAGGTCCTGGATGAAGATTGTCACCCCCTTTGTCACACACTCATGGCTCACCCAGTCATTGTCCCACTCCATTCCCTCCTGGGTCAAGAGAAGCTGCCACCAGACAGATTTGTCAGACTCAGCTGGAGCCTCCCAGTCTGCTATGTGGGACACAGCTGGAAACAGTGGAGGCTTCCAGGCAGGCTTCCTGAAGGAGGTGCCTTCCTAGCTTCCTCTTTCTCCTCTTGTTTCCTCTGACACAGTTTGAAGATGGGATCCTAGACATCTGCCTGATCCTTCTAGATGTCAACCCCAAGTTCCTGAAGAACGCCGGCCGTGACTGCTCCCGCCGCAGCAGCCCCGTCTACGTGGGCCGGGTGGTGAGCGGCATGGTGAGTGAGTGGCAGGGCCATCCGGGGCGGGGCCCACAGGGAGCTCCCGCAGGCCTCTCCCTCGCAGTGGAGACACAGGCCATTCACTGTGCTGGGCGCGGTGGGGGGACCCAGGAGATGGGTAAGTCTCGAGGAAGAAACCTTACATTGGAAAGATATGATTTACACAGATGAGGCTGATGCTATGAGGTCCCCCAGAGCAATTAATTTATTCAGTTCTTCAGTGAATGTTTATCAAGTACCACTTGTGTCCTAGGCACTGGGGAGACAGCCGTGTACAAGTCCTGTGTAATCTCTAACTTTATGGAGACTGTGTTATAGAGGGTAGGGGAGAGGAGACAGACACTAACCAAAATACCATATGAATGAGCAGACAGTCATAAATGACGGTGCACGCTCTGAAGGAACCCGAGGTGTGACAGTGCTGGACCGCAGGACCAGGCTCGGGGAGGGCCTGAGGGGCTCCCTAAGGTGGTACGCAGGAGAAGGGCATTCCAGGCAGAGGGTACAGCTGTGCAAAGGCCCTGAGAAGGGAGCGACTTTGGCAGGTTTGAGGAAGGAAGGGAGGCCAGTGGCCTGGAGTGGAGGGAGCAGGGCCTGTGGGTGCAGAAGAAGCTGCAGAGGTGGGTAGGGGTGAGACCAGAAGGGCCTCATGGATCGCGGTGAGGAGGCTGATTTTATTCTTGAGGTAATGGGAGTTCAGGGCGAACGACACAATCTGGGGGAAAGCAGGTCTTTGTAAAACTGAGATCACACCATGTCACTCCCGAGCAATCCTGCATTCTTCACAGGACAGAGTCACATCCCCAGCATGGCGTTCAAGACCTTGACCCTGCCCCACCTCCTTCTTCCCCATCTCCCTCCTGTCCCCGGCTCCAGCCCCCACCCTCTGCCACACACCACAGTCTGTCACACCATGGCCCCTTCGCCCCTGCTCTTTCCTCACCCTGGAGCTCCCCTCCCCGCCTCTCACCCCACGCCTGCTGTACTCAGGCTCACCCAGGCGGCACAGCTGTCACCCCATCCCAGGCTCAGTCCCCGTGCTGCCCCACTGGTTGCAGGTCAACTGCAACGATGACCAGGGTGTGCTGCTGGGACGCTGGGACAACAACTACGGGGACGGTGTCAGTCCCATGTCCTGGATCGGCAGCGTGGACATCCTGCGGCGCTGGAAGAACCACGGCTGCCAGCGCGTCAAGTACGGCCAGTGCTGGGTCTTTGCCGCCGTGGCCTGCACAGGTGAGCTGCATGCTGGGATGTGGGTCCTGAGCCCTGGGAGGGGGCACAAAGAGCACCGGAGTAGGAATCAGGACATCCCTGCCCCTGCCACCAACACTCTCAATGTGCTATGTGGCCTAGAGCCTGTGACCACCCTCTCCGGTCCTTTATCCAATAGCCATCCCTCCCGTGGTCCTTTATCCAATAGCCATCCCTCCCGTGGATCAAGGGCTATTATTTGGGAGACTGCATGGGCTTGGGGCTGAGAACTTGGGCACTGGAGCCAAGCACACCTGAGTTAAAAACCCCCACCCTCCCACCACTTGCTCTGTGACCTTGAGCAAATGACTTCTTTCTGAACCTCAGTTTCCTCATCTGGAAAATGGGGACAACATCAAGAGCTTCCTCCTAGAGTGGGTATGACATGAAGCTGCCCAGCACAGAACCTGGTCCAGTGTTGCTCTCAGCAAATATTAGCCAGTAATAACTGGATCCTAACAGTAATATCAGTGTCAAGAAACAAAGCATGTTCTAAATGTCAAGGGGGAATAGCAAGCAGTTTAAAACCAAAAAAGTAAAAAAATTTTTAAACAAAAATCTTAAAAATTTAAGACCAGAAAATGTTGACAATTGTTGCCAGGCTAATCATGGTGCTTATGAAAATGGGTTAGCATCACACACTGGCTAAGAATGTGGACCCGAGACAGGAGGATTGCTTGAGGCCAGGAGTTTGAGACCAGCCTGAGCAATGTAGTGAGACCTTGTCTCTACAAAAAAATAAAATAAATAAAAATTAGCAGGCATGGTTGTGTGTGCCTGCAGTCTTGGCTACTCAGGAGGCTGAGGCAGGAGGATCGCTTGAGCCCAGGAGGTTGGCTGCAATGAGCTATGATTGTGCCATTGCACTCCAGTCTGGGCAACAGATCAAGATCCTCTCTCTCAAAAAAAAAAAAGAGCACAGATTCTGGAGGCAAAGCCTGGGTTCAAATCCTAGCTCTGCTTCCTACCAGCTGTGTGTCCTTAGGTAAATCACTTAACTCCTCTGAACCACGGTTCCATTGTGTGTAAAATGGGCATGACGGTAGTACCTTTATCCTGGGATGGTTGTGAGGATTAAATGAGTAAATATGTGTGAGGTAGCTGAGCGTGGTAGTGGTGCACCTGTAGTCTTAGCTATTTGGGAGGCTGAGGCAGGGGGATCACTTGAGCCCAGGAGGTCGAGGCTGCAGTGTGTCATGATTGCACCACTGTACTCCAGGCTGGGTGACAGAGCGAGACCCCATCTCTAAATAAATAAATGAATGTGGGAAGTGCTTAAAATGATCTTGGGTGCATGATAGAAAATACTTTTGTGATATTTATTGTCATGACTATCATTATTACCAGGCTCAATCTAAAAGGCTGGTCTAGGCTTCCCAGCTTTTCTGATTCCAAAAGCAGTGCTAAGGCCCAGGAAAGGGTCCCTGGGAGGCCCCCAGCATGTCCTCCACACCAGCAGGCTGGGTCAGGGCAGCCTAACCTAGGTTTTCAGCCCGGCCGTCCTTGCCTTCTGATCCCTGCCTCTCTGCCTGGGACTGCCTGTTCCCCGTGACCTCTAAGTTCCTTTTTCTTATGGAAACGCTCTCATCCCAGACACTTTCCTCTGAGAGCCCTAAAACACATATTTTCAAAGAAGCCCATGGGTTTTCCTGGAGAAATCCCACAATCCAAGGCCTGGGTTCCCAGGCTCACCCGCAGAAACCCTGATCACCCTGGTCACCCTGGGCTGTGGCCGCCTGAACGTTTAGCAGCAGATCCTGCCCTCCACTGCCCACTGCAGGGCTGTATTCCGGTCCCTGCAATCTCTTCCCAGGCTGTGTAGGATGGAGCCAGGGAAAACTTGCCCAAGAAAAGGGCTGTCTGACCCCCGTGGCCGTGGAGTTCCTGTGAGGAACCAGTGGTGGATTGGCCTGTGAACTCTGGAGCTGGACTGCCGGGGTTTGAATCCAGCTCTGCCTCTAACCCCTGGGTGGACTTGGGCAAGAGAATTGATGCCTCCAAGCCTCAGTTTCCTCATCTGTAAAGTGGAGACAATGGTGACTGATCTCATTCATAGGAAGCTCTTCATACCAGGGAGAGATCACTCAGCACAGTCTCTGGCTCTGGTTAGCCTTGGGTTTGGGGATTTCCAGGGGAACCTGGGGTTCCAGCTTTTTCAGCCGGATCCCTCCCTGCACTTCCTCGATGTCAATGAATCAGCCAGCACCGATGGACGGCGTTTGCCATAACGGGCACGGTGATACACTGTGCTGTTCCCGAGCACCCCCTCAATGCTTGCTCTGGGAATGGGCGGACGAGGCTCTGCCCACACCTGCGGCCTGTCTCTGAATCACCACAAATCCCCACAAGCTGCTATTATTAACTTCTCTTACTGAAGAGGAAATGGAGGCTCAGAGAGGCCAGTGGCTTGCCCAAGCTCACACAGCTGGTGAGCGTCAGGGTCAGGCTCTGATCCAGGTGTGCGCGGTGCTGGGGCAGCCTCCTGTTAGACTGTGATGAGGAGGCCTCCCAGGACACCATCCCTGGGGGAAGAGTGGCACTTGGCTCCCTGGACAGCAGAGACAGGCCTCCCCCATCCTCCGGTGCGTACTCAGGCCCATTGCATGGTGGGATAAGACCTGCGGTTAGGACACCAGCCTTTGCTGAGGGCAGCCTTAGGGCTGAGCTCTGCCCAGGCCTCAGGGGGACAGAAACCAGGCAAGAGGGGGAGGTCATAGCTGTTCCTTCCTCCTTCCTCCCAGCTCCTACAAGTCTCCTGGCAGGAATCCAGGGCCAACTGGTAAGCTCTTACCCTGGCCCATCGATGGTGGCCCCAGGGCAAAAGTCATATCGCTTCTCCCCCTCTCCCAGACTCAACTTCAATCAAAACTAAAAGTAAAACAAAAGTCCCACAGATTACATTATTACATAATCTTGTTTCTCTTCATTTTTTAGATATTTTTTCTGTGAATCTGTTACTTTTACAATACACATAAAAAGCACATTTTTAAAATGAGAGAGTAAAAGCACCCATAATTCCGTCTGCCAGGAGCACCCAGTGGGGCCATGTAGGTGAGATCCATGCTGGGGTTTTACTCCCTCTCCTGTGCTCCTCGCCTCTCCGAGCTGAGCTCAGCTTGCAGATTAGTCAATGTCCTGTCTCTGTTTAACATGTCATTGCAACATCAGCCCCTTTCCCAGCAAACAGGGCCTTGGCAGGAATGCAGGGCCATCCCTCCTGACAAGTCTGAGGACCCTGGCCTGTGCTGCGACCTATTTATAGGGCCACATGCATCCGTGTTCTTGTACATTGGGTAAGATGATGAGTCCCCAGTGGCATCACTAATCCCATAGAGAGGGAACCAAGGCCCAGAGAGGTGAAGGACTGGTCCCAGGTCACACAGCTGGAAGCAGCTGGGTCTCCCGACCTCTGTCCCCTCCTCTGCCTGTTCTGCTGTTTGAGTCTTTAAGACCCTATCTTGGGGACAATCAGTCATTCAATCACTCCTTCCCTCCCTCCCTCTTTCCTCTCCTCTCTCCTTCCTCCACTCCTTCATCCCGTTTGACAAAATAGTCAATGATAGGCCTGTGCTGGGCTCCAGGATCTAACTTAAGACAGATCTCTCACTGTCCTTGGAGGGCTAATTAAAGAATCCCTCACATGCCGGTACACTGGAAAGGATGATGCATCTCCAGCCGTGCTATGAATGCAAATGATCAGGCAACCTGAACCTGGCAGGCAGCCTTCCAGGCAGAGGGAATGGCAGACACCAATGCCCTGAAGCTGGCAGAGGCACAGCATGCTGGAGGCCAGTGTGGTGGAGCACGGTGTGCGAGGAGGGTGTCAGGGGCCAGACCCTACAGGGCCAAGGGCTGTGGCTAGGGCTCTGGCCTTGACCTCAAGGGCCATGGGGAGCCATGGACAATTGATCAGAGGAGTGTTGACATCAGATTTTTATTTTATTTTATTTTGAGATGGAGTCTCGCTCTGTCACCCAGGCTGGAGTGCAGTGGTACAGTCTCGGCTCACCGCAACCTCCACCTCCCAGGTTCAAACAATTCTCCTGCCTCAGCCTCCTCCTGAGTAGCTGGGATTATAGGTGTGCACCACCACACCCAGCTAATTTTTGTATTTTTAGTACAGACGGGGTTTCACCATGTTGGCCAGGCTGGTCTCCAACTCTTGACCCCAGGCCCACCTCCGCCTCCCAAAGTGCTGGGATTATAGGCGTGAGCTACGACGCCCGGCCCAGGTTTGTATTTTAGAGTCTCCTGGCAACTGTGATGTGAGGGGCATAGAATGGACATGGGGCGACCAGAGAGGTGGGCGCCATTGTCCAGGCAAGAAGGGCTGGCTCATGTTCTCACCACTCAGACAGCAGGTACAGTGTTCCCTGGAATGCAGATGGACAGGTGGAGGCCCAGAGCAGGGCGGATGTCTGCAGGGCCAGCCCGTCCCCTCAGCCTGCTTTCCACTCCTCTCCAACAGTGCTGAGGTGCCTGGGCATCCCCACCCGCGTTGTGACCAACTACAACTCGGCCCATGACCAGAACAGCAACCTTCTCATCGAGTACTTCCGCAATGAGTTTGGGGAGATCCAGGGTGATAAGAGCGAGATGATCTGGTGAGGTGGGGGCCAGGGTGGGATCAGAGCCCAGTAGGGAGGGCCCATGGAGAGGAAACCTGGGAGTGCTTCTTGGAGGAGGTCACATTTGAATTGGACCTTAGAAGTCGAGCAGTATTTGAGCAGGCTTGGGGAAGGACAGCAGGAGCCAAGGCCTAGAGGGAAAGGCAACCACATACACGATGGGGTCTCAGGGAGAATCATGCAGCAAATGTTGTCGGGAGCCTGGAATGCCACATTAGGGAGCCCAGGCTTGATTCTGAAAGCAACAGGTTGTCACTCAAGGCTTCAGAGTGGGAGAGGGTGGGGCTGACAGCTACCAGGAGGGCTAGAGGGGAAGAGATGTGCAGGGGGCTAGGGTGTGGCCCAGGTGGGGAGTGATAAGCCCTGAACGGACAGAAGAGAAAGGATGGAGCCAAGAAATTAGGAGGTCAAAAGGGCAACTGAGAGGGGCAAGGAGGGGAGAGGCGTTGAGAAGGGCTCTGAGGTGTAGGAGTGGGCGTCTGGCTAGACAGGGTGCTGTGAGATGGGCCCCCATGGGAGGAAGAACAGGGCAGTGGGGAAACGTGCTGGGCTCAGTTTGGGACGAGGCGAGTGTGCATCTGGGGACATGAATGGGTGGTCTGCCCGTGGGAGGTGGCAATGAATGTTGCTCAGGTTCCGCTTCATTCCCACCTCCCCCCACCCCCCCAGGAACTTCCACTGCTGGGTGGAGTCATGGATGACCAGGCCGGACCTGCAGCCGGGGTACGAGGGCTGGCAGGCCCTGGACCCAACGCCCCAGGAGAAGAGCGAAGGTGCGTGGGCAGGCACTGTCACGTCAAACAGATGGGGAAGCTGAGGCTTGGAGAGTTAAAGTGACTCAGCTGGAGGGCGGCAGAGCTAGGAGCTCACCCGGAGACCACTGATGGGTCCATACAAGGTTGGGGGATCTCACTTACATCTTAATAAGACACTTCTTGATAATCTCAAAAGTAATTCACATGCATTGCGGAAAGCAGGAAATAGAGAAGCACGAAGAAAATAATCAAATAGCATCTTTGTCCCCACCCGCCAAAATAAGCAGCATTAACATTCACACAAGCTTCCCCTGATTTCAAATTGTATATTTGTATGCGGGTGTATACATGTGTGTTTAGTGTTTATATACATACATATATAAACACACACATATATATATAGTACCTGTGTGTCTGAAAGAGAGCGCACACTAAGGCAAAATTTTGTGATGCATATGGACACTTTCTAGCAATATTTTTAAATGCATAACATATAATACATAGCGTTACAAAGAAAACCAATTACATTAAAATACAGTTATCACAAGTTTTAAAAACCAAATTTATGATATAATAATATATGCTGCTTTATAGAACAAGATCTAGCGGTAGAGTCAGTAAGTTCCATAATATAGTTGTAGAGATAATTTATGAGCATAAATTAATTTCCTGCCATCTGTGACAGCTGTAAGGTTGCAATGACCACGCCTGTGGTTCTTATGAGTGACAAGTCCTAAGTGCTCCTCAGGCTGCTACGGTTGTTTCCTGCTTTTGCAATTGAAGAAAGTCCTATAGTGAAAACAAAGATACCCTTTTTTCCCCATCCTAGAGTTCATAGACCCCTGAATTCTGTGGGTAGTGCCTTGGGGGATCCGTGGGCCCTAGTTGAAGACCTCCAGCAGCTTAAACTTGCAGCATTTTTCCCCAGCTCTGTCCACTTCTGGATAAAACATTAGCATTTCTCTAGCAGATGGTTTTCTGTGATTTGAATTTTTATTTAATGTGACCATCGCCCATCACATGGCTGTGCTAGGCTGTATCTATCCAGCCTCTAGTCCTCAGCACTGGAAGTCTGCGGACAGTGTGGGGCGGTTATCAACCACACTTAAGTAAACATCAGGCACCCGTATTCACTTGGAGAACACACACGCCCTGGGACCGGCCCCATGCGGGGCACTGAGCTCCACTCTCGGTACAAGCAGGAAACGAGACAGATGTCTTCCTTGCTAACATGTTGCCTGCCCTTGGCTCCATAATTTCCTTAGGATGTCTGGGATACATTTCCATTTTATTTATCAAATACTTGCATAGCATTTAGTATAGGCTATGAGTTTTACATCTATAATTCATGAATGCTCGTTAGGTGGGCCCAGATCTTATCTCCACATGAAACTGCCGCTTTGAGAAGTTAGTGACTGGCGCAAAGTCACCCAGCTAATAAGAGGCTGAGCTGGGATTTGAACCTTAAAAGTTGTGCTCCAGAGCCCCTGTTCTGAACCCTCGCCCTGTGGTACCCTCCTAGAAGTGGAGTCCTTCTGTCAGAGGGCTGTGTGGTCCTGAGGTTTTTGGCTACATGTGGTTGAATTGTAGAGGGTTTTAGAGGATACCTCCCAAACTTTACCCAGGCCCATCCCTTCCCCTTTCTACCCCTGCCAGGGACGTACTGCTGTGGCCCAGTTCCAGTTCGTGCCATCAAGGAGGGCGATCTGAGCACCAAGTACGATGCGCCCTTTGTCTTTGCGGAAGTCAATGCCGACGTGGTAGACTGGATCCAACAGGACGATGGGTCCGTGAGCAAATCCATCAACCGTTCCCTGACCGTTGGGCTGAAGATCAGCACTAAGAGCGTGGGCCGAGACGAGCGGGAGGATATCACCCACACCTACAAATATCCAGAGGGTATGTGCCCTCAGAGTCTTTAACATGGCCTTGAAGATGAGCATCCGGTTTTCCCAGCCCAGCAGGCTCGTGTGTGTGTGTGTGTGTGTGTGTGTGTGTGTGTGTGTGTGTGTGTGTGTGTGTGTGTGTTTTAATTGGTAGCCTACGTACAGCAATGGCCCCGTAGGCTATACTCCATCTTAAGCAATTCCTTAGAAACAGGAGCAAACATGTTGAGCAACAGTAGTAGAGGATTATTCACTTCAGAAAAGAGTTCTATATTCCACAAAAGGGCTCAATTCAGTTATTAAGACACTTTTTTTTAAGTTGGTTTGACTCTTTTTTCTTTTTTCTCCTTCCTTCCTTCTTTCCTTCCCTCCCTCCCTCCCTCCCTCCCTCCCTCCCTCCCTCCCTCTCTCTCTCTCTCTCTCTCTCTCTCTCTCTTTCTTTCTTTCTTGACAGGGTCTCACTGTGTCACCTGGGCTGGAGTCATGGCATGATCTCCACTTACTGCAACCTCTGCCTCCGGGACTCATGCGATCCTCACACCTCAGCCTCCCAAGTAGCTGAGACTACATGTGTGCGCCACCGTGCTCAGCTGATCTTTTTTGTTTGTTTGTTTGTATTTTTTGTAGAGACAGGGTCTCAATAAGTTGCTCAGGCTGGTCTTGAACTCCTGGGCTCAAGCGATCTGCCTGCCTCAGCCTCCCAAAGTGCTGGGATTACAGACTGAGCTGCCAGGCCTGACTGGTTGATTTGACTCTCAATAAAACTTTAGAGGATAAATATTACAGAGGAGAAGGATGCATCTTAGACAAATGAATAATGGCTGTGCTATTATGTTGCTTATTAACAATATTTATCGGCCGAGTGTGGTGACTCACGCCTGTAATCCCAGCACTTTGGGAGGCTGAGGTGGGCAGATCACGAGGTCAGGAGGTCGAGACCATCTTGGCTAACACGGTGAAACCCCGTCTCTACTAAAAATACAAAAAAATTAGCCAGGTGTGGTGGCGGGCACCTGTAGTGCCAGCTATTCGTGAGGCTGAGGCAGGAGAATGACGTGAACCCGGGAGGCAGGGCTTGCAGCGAGCCGAGATCACGCCACTGCACTCCAGCCTGGGTGACAGAGCGAGACTCTGCCTCAAAAAAAAAAAAAATCAGTATTTCTCAGCAGTGGAACCTATAACCATAGATGGGCAATTCCACACGTTTTAATTGCAATGTACTTGTGTTAGAGGGGCTTGAAAGTCCAGAGGGGCCACGGAGGACAGGTTCCTCAAATTTTGCAGTGTTTATTTTTGCAGTATTTGACATACAGATGGGAAAATGAACATGAAGGTGGATAGGAAGAGAAATGGGCCAAGATAAACTTAAAAATAATGTCACGGGTTCAATCAGACATGAGGATGAGGCATCTTTCTGCTACTGATGCTCAATCAGTTGCGGGGGAAAGGACTTGGTTTATTTTTAAAAATTGGATTCGAGCACATCCAACAGCCAATTCAATATGATATATAATGTCTAAGCAACTACTAAGCACAGCAGGGCCCACAGAGGGGACTAAGAAACCATAGTTCCTGCCTGGGCCTGACCCCCTCTGACTTTCCAGGGGCACATAGCCATACTCTAGCTGAAAGGGATAACACGGAATGAAATGATGCTCTCCCCATCCCCTGAAAGGTCTAGAGCTGGTGGTTTGATTGAAGAAATAGATATGCACCCAACAGCACTGGGAGAAAAAAATCAAAAGAGCATAGGAGACAGATAAATGGAATATAAGGAAAGGAGCAATGAGAGACAGGGAGGGAAAGGATTTCAGGTAGAAGTAATCCCTGTGCAAATGCTTGAAGGTAAGAAAGATTGCACTGTATTCATGCCTAGCATGCACCAAGCACTGTTGTAGGCACTGGATAAATAAGGCATAAGGATAAGTAAAACACAGCCTTAGCCCTGGAGCAGCTCAAGAGGGTAAGTTTGAAACAGAAAACAACACAGGGGAAGGAGTGGTCAGAGAGGGTTTCCTGGAGGAGGTGTCATTTGTGACTGAGTCTTGAGGGATGTATAAGAGTTCACTAGTGGAAAATAAATGAAATACTGTGTCCTCCTCCTGGCTCAGACACGTAAAGAAGGGGTTCCTTCAGGGCTGCCCTGAGTCATCAGGGCTCTGTGAAGCCAGCTCACCCCGTCCCAGCCCCCTTCCTATGATCTATTCACGCTGTGATTGAGGCTCTCTTCCCAACCCCTACAGGGTCCTCAGAGGAGAGGGAGGCCTTCACAAGGGCCAACCACCTGAACAAACTGGCCGAGAAGGAGGAGACGGGGATGGCCATGCGGATCCGTGTGGGCCAGAGCATGAACATGGGCAGTGACTTTGACGTCTTTGCCCACATCACCAACAACACCGCCGAGGAGTACGTCTGCCGCCTCCTGCTCTGTGCCCGCACCGTCAGCTACAATGGGATCTTGGGGCCCGAGTGTGGCACCAAGCACCTGCTCAACCTCAACCTGGAGCCTTTCTCCGGTAAGGGCCTGTGTTCCTGGAGCATTTGTTGACTGCCAACTGACAACGTGCTAGGTAGTGACCTAACTGCTTAGCATGTGTGATTTCACCCCACAGACACTTACGTGGCACTTACTCTGGGGCAGACCCTGTCCTAAGCACTTTATAAATATCAACCCACTTAATTCTTACAGCAAGAGTGAAGGGTGGATTCTGTCATGGCTCCATTTTCCAGATGACGAGATGGAGGCACAGAGAGGTTAAGTAATTTTCTTAAGGTCACACAGTTGGGAGTGAACCTGTCCTCTCAGTAGCTATACTGTTTGCTTTCACCTCATCTTCGTGTGACCCCTGCTGCCCTCTCCCAGTGAATTCCACTGTCTCCAGCTCCTTATGCCTCAGCAGCCTCTCCCCACGGGCCCTTCGAGAACCTCTCCTGTGCGTCTGGTTGCTCTCAGCCTCAGAGAAAAGGCTCTAGCCCAGCACCTTGGAAAGTGCCCGTTGCACTTTCCACAGTGATAGAGATGCGCTGAGTCTGCACCCCCTATCCAGCATGGCGGCCACCGGCTCCACATGGCTGCTAAGCGCTTGAAAGGTGGCTGATGCAACTGCAGAACTTAAGTTGTTTTGTTTGTTTGCTTGTTTTTTATTTTTTTCAAGATGGAGTCTTGCTCTGTTGCCCAGGCTGAAGTGCGGTAACACAATCTCAGCTCACTGCAATCTCGGCCTCCCAAGTAGCTGGGGTTACAGATGCACACCACCATGCCCAGCTAGTTGTTGTATTGTTAGTAGAGATGTGGTTTCACCATGTTGGTCAGGCTGGTCTCAGACTCCTGGCCTCAAGTGATCTACCTGTCTCAGCCTCCCAAAGTGCTGGGATTACAGTCATGAGCCACTGCACCTGGCCAAAACTAAAGTTTTAATTGTGTTGAAAGTTAGATAGCTACATGTGGCCAGAAACTGCTATATTGGACAGAGCAGATTGGCAAGCCAAAGGTGGGAGCGTCCAGGCCTCTGCAGGGAGAAGTGCTTTCTTCCAGGACTTGATCGTCCCTCTTCAGTGTCCCCAGCACCAGCCTAGCTGCCTTTCTTTTTCTTTTTTTTTTGAGACGGAGTCTCGCTCTGTCGCCCAGGCTGGAGTGCAGTGGCCGGATCTCAGCTCACTGCAGGCTCTGCCTCCTGGATTTATGCCATTCTCCTGCCTCAGCCTCCCGAGTAACTGGGACTACAGGCGCCCGCCACCTCGCCCAGCTAGTTTTTTGTATTTTTTAGTAGAGACGGGGTTTCACCATGTTAGCCAGGATAGTCTCGATCTTCGGACCTCGTGATCCGCCCGTCTCGGCCTCCCAAAGTGCTGGGATTACAGGCTTGAACCACCGCGCCCGGCCGCCTAGTTGCCTTTTTAGGTAGATCCCCTTCGCTGTGAAATGGTGTCATTAGACCACCCAACCCAACCCCGAGCCAAGACTTTGTCACCAGGTTTCCCGCACAGAGGCCTACACAGTGGTTGTCCCCTGGGTCCCTTTCACTGTCTGGCTTTGTCACTGTGCCTGGTTATCTTCCTAAAAATAAGCCTGAGGCCCTCAGAGGAGCCGTGACCACTCAGGTCACTTAGTGAGGCAGTGCGGGGCCAGGAATGAAGCCCAGAGTTCCACCCACAGCTCCACCAGCACCCAGCAGCCCCATCCCACTTTCTACCGTTTGGAGCCCAGCAGGGATGAGGAGGGCAGAGGGGTCTCCAGGCTTGAAGAGAACCTGGGAGCTGCCGGGTGAGACATTAGCCATCCACCGAGGGGCAGCGGAATCAAGTAGGACATCGTCTTTGGGCAGCGTCTCACTGAGTCACTGGAGAAAATGGCCACCCCCCTGCACCTTAGCGTCCCCATCAGCCTCCTGGGGGTTATGATCTGACAGTGCAGGACCATTGGGAGTAAGAGAGTGTGCACACAATAGGCACTGGTGCCCGGGGTTCAGTGTGGCCACACCTGGAGATGCTGGAGAGCCCCGGGTGGGGCATGATTTCTGTTTACAGTTTGTTTCTCCGTCTCTTTTCCCCGGACTCCTACCTGTCAAACCAGTGATCGTCCCTCTCCTCTATGACGGTGCCTGGACCCTTGGCGCCCATGGGCTGGCGTCTGGGGCACAGCTTTCACCCTCCTAAGAAAGCAGGTCTGTGTTGCGGGCAGGGTGTCTGCAGTGTTGACAGTTGCTGCCTCCTGGTTTTTCTATCTTGGGCCCACCGTGGGCCCTCCTGGAGCTGCACCCCCTGGGCACACCCACTGTCAGGCCCTGGCAGACTCCTCAGCAGGGGCCAGGCCCTCAGAGGGCAGATCCTTTTGGTACCAGGACCGCCCCCAACACTGAAGCTGTTGAAAGACATTTTCTGAGATCAGCAAGACCTGGCTTCGAATCTCGGCTCTGCTGCCCTCTGAATGCACCACCTTGGGCGCGGTGAACATGCTCTCTGAGTCTTAGGTCATGCTCCCCTGTTACAAGGGGTGATGACATGCCTGCCTGATTCGCCCGCAGCCGTGAGGACTGAGGGAGAAGATGTGTGCTCAGGAGGTATCTGGAAAGGGCACAGCAGCACCAACACGTGGTAGGGCCCTCACTCCTCCCTGAGGGCGAGTGCTAAGAGGTGTGGGGAGGCGAGAAGCTCATGGACCTTTCCTGAACACCTACTGTCCCAGGCAATGGTGTCAGCTCTGGGCTCAGGGGTTCCTGTGTCCCTGACACCTCGGTGGTGTAGAAAGGACTCGGCCCTCACTGCTCATCCAGGCCCCAAGAGTCCGGGACAGGATCCATCTCTACAGGCGTGTAGGGGTTCAGGACACAAGGACACCCAAGTTCTAGTTCCTGCCACCTGCTGCCTGGCTGTGGGCTCCTGGGTATTCCTCTCCTCCACCCAGGCTACAGGTTCCCCATTTGCACAAAGGGGAAGGTGAGTTCCTCTTTTAAGAGCCCTTCCAGCCCTGTTCTCTCTCTCTCTCTCTCTCTCTCTCTCTCTCTCTCTCTCTCTCTCTCTCTCTCTCTCTCTCTCTCTCTGTGTATATATATACACACACATACATTTAGGAGGTCCAAGTGCAGTTTTGTTACATGGATATATTGAGCAGTGATGAAGTCTCGGGCTTGACATTGGAGACCCAGTCCCGTCGTTTCAGTGCACACCCACCAGCTCCTTCTCGTGCTCAGAGCTGCTCCAAGGGGAGAAAGTGTCTCTCCTAGAATGAGTGGCAGGAGGTGAACTCCAGGCCTGGGCCAGACGCACCAAAATCACTTCCTCCCAGGCCTCTGTGGTGTCAGCCCTCACCTCTAAGACACCATCGGGACATTGAGAGCATTGTTCTGCACTGGCATCAGCCAAGCATGCTGGCTTTTCTCATCCTCCCAGGAATGTGCTCACCACAGAGGGGGTCCCTCCTGCTGGAGACCCACTGGAAGCATAGCCTTCAGGGAGGGGAACGAGAGGACAGAAGGTCCTGGGCGTTGGCCTCTGGCTGGAAATTGGGGCTGGTCCAAGTGCCCTTTTGGAACCTCCAACGCCAAGCTCAAACTGAGATGGGTTCCCTCTAAGCCCCCATACTGAGGTTGAGTTGCTTGTTATTTTTTGAAGATAAGATCTGGGGAATTTCCGTGTGCTGGTGGACAGGAAGCCAGGCCCTGGACAGCTGAAAGGAATCCAGTTGCCCGCACCCTGCCTCCTTTCTCTGCTGCTTCTCTCTCTTCTCCTTCCTGCCTCCACCCTTTCATGTTCTGTCCTCCCTCATCCCTTCATGTGGGTCACGGGAATGCAGACAATGCGGGCTCGGTGGCTGTCCCCAGAGTAACCTTCTAGAACAGGGCAAATTGTCTAAAGAATGATTGAGACTGACCACACACGTTTCCTCTTCCCAGTCAGCATCTGGCCCAAGACCAAGGCCATGGCCACTAGCTTGCGGACGGAGACTTTCAAAGGTCCAGCCCTGCCCTGGCCTCCACCTCTTAGAATAGTTGACAGTTGGGACACATCCTCCAAGCTCCCGGAGGATAATGTTGTCCTTCTTTCCTGTGGAGCAAGCTAGAATTTCCACTCTGTACCACCAGGTCTTGACCTAGTAATTTTCACTCTCTTTTGTCCTTTTTGGCACAAAAGTTTTGTTTTTCTTCCCCAGATCACGTCATCTGATGAGAGGTTGGAGCAGATCCACCCAGGAAATGAAAGACCAAAGGGGTGGGTAGGCCAGGGCAGCATTTTCCAAGGAGGGGGACGTGGACCACCAGTGTTCACGGTCAAAGCCTGAACCTCGAATCCCACAGTGGGAAAGTGACTGTCTCCTCCGGTCTCAATCCGTCCTTCAGGTGACCTCCTGGGGAAAGTCTCCGAGGGTGCTAATTTGCCTCTGGCCTCCCAAGTCTTGTCAATCTCCCTCTTTAGCAGCAGACTTAGGCCTGAAACTCAGAGTCCACAGCACATTGCTGTATCGGGCCAGAAGTGAATATGCGTGACTTTGTTTGTATTTTCTCTCTCTCTTTTTTTTTTTCACTCCTTGAGACAGGGTCTCATTCTGTTGCCCAGGCTGGAGTGCAGTGATGCAATCACGACCCACTGTAGCCTCGACCTCCCAGGCCCAAGACATCCTCCCACCTCAGCCTCCCAAGTAGCTGGAACTGTAGGCTTACCCCACCATGCCCGGCTAATTTTTGTACTTTTTGTAGAGACAGGGTCTCACTATGTTGCCCAGGCTGGTCTCAAACTCCTGGGCTCAAGCAATCCTCCTGCCTCAGCCTCCCAAAGTGCTGGGATTACAGGCGCGAGCCACTACACCCAACTACTTGTATTTATTTACTGCTCCTCCCTGCCTCCTACAAACAGACCCCAGTCTGTTTCCTTAAAAGCTAAAGTACGTGAATCCTTAAAATGCTACACTACTAAGGCCCTCCAGCCTCAGTGTTCTTTTCAGAAACATGGGGCTAAGAACCACCCTTCGGTGGGTGGGTTTGTTCCTGCCAGCTTCTTTCTCATCCCCACATCACTGTGCAGCTTTTGCTCTGTGATGACCCTTGGTCTTACTTCTGCCCAGCAGGTGATAAGATCTAGGGAACAGAGATGAAACAGAGATGAAACAGAGATGAAACAGAGATGAAACAGAGAGGGGAGGTCATCTCCCTGCGCTCAGCCAGTGAGTGGCCAGACCAGGCCAGAGGCAAGTCTCCCAGTCTGAGCAGTTACTGGCAGAGGTGATTCTTCATCTGTGCAATGGGTACAGCATCACGAGCCTCATGGAGGGAAATGACCTTATGTCCATGAGAGGCATTCTTCAGTGAGTGTGGACCATGTTGTTGGACTCTAAGATCTGGATTATTCGTCCAGATGCCTGCACAGTACATATCAGCTGTGTGACCTAGGACAATGTTATTTCACCTGCCGGAGCCTCAGTTTTCTCATCTGTAAGTTGGGTGGTAATACAAGCCTTTTAGGGTCGTCATGAAGGTGAAGTAGGAGCCCGCCGTGGGAAGTGCAGTGCCTGATGCAGCAGCAGATGTCGGCTCTGATCCTCCCCAGGATGAAGGGCCCGCGGCTCACACCCTGAGTCCTGAGTGCACCAGGCACTCGCTCAGCTAATCCTCCCACAGCCTTAGGAGTGCCTGTGCCACGCAGATCCAAACATCAAGGACCTGGGAGGTGGAGTGGCTCACGTGGGGTCACCCATTAGAGGAGGCAAAGACAGGATTAGAACCCAGGCCCATGGGAGTCCAAGTGTGTCCTCTACCCACTCTCCAGCTCCTCCCTGGGAACCCTGGAGCCACAGTGGGGAGTTCTGGGATCCACCCAGCCATTCCCCTGCTGTGTGACCCCAAGCACATTCCTTCCCCTCTCTGTGCCTCTTGGAGTTGCAAGAGGAGAGTTGGGAGGGGTGATTCTGCATCATGAGCACCCTCCTTTCTCCCCTTCTGCAGAGAAGAGCATTCCTCTTTGCATCCTCTATGAGAAGTACCGTGACTGCCTCACAGAGTCCAACCTCATCAAGGTGCGGGCCCTGCTCGTGGAGCCAGTTATCAACAGCTACCTGCTGGCTGAGAGGGACCTCTACCTGGAGAATCCAGAAATCAAGATCCGGGTAAGGGCAGGCTGGGCAAGGGGCAGGGTCCCAGGGCAGCTCAGCACTGGGGAGAGGGCAGATCCCTACCCTCACCCCAAACACCTGCATCCCTGTAAGCTCTAGACCTTTGGGTGCCTTAGCGATCCTCAAATCCTAGCCTCATCGAAGAAAAGCATCATGAAGCCTAGAGAATTGGGGACTCGTAGACTCCAGGAAAGAATCTGGAAATCCCAGCATGATAGGGTCATGGAATTTGGGGATCTTAGAGTCATGAATCCTTAAAATGCCATACTACTGAGACTGGAAACCCCACGCACTGGGCACTGGTGAGGCAGGGTGGGGTGGGGGAGTGAAGGGCACAGACTAGAGTCTCACTGTCTGAGTTTCTACCAGGGCAGCCCTGGGCATGTGACTTTGCCCTTCTGTGCCTCCGTTTTTTCATCTGTTACATGGGATTAATAATAGCCCTGAGGGGTGTTGTAAGAATTAAAAGCACACCCACAGGAAACACACAGAGCCATCCTCAGCACAGGATAAGGGCTCACTGAAAGCTCACTATCGCCGTCATCATCATTATAGCCCTTCACTTAGAAGAGCCACAGCCCAGAACCCCTAAGGGTAACAATTACACTTAAATGGTAAACAGCAGAGGGAGAGGCGATGAGCAATGTGCCAGACATTCTGCTGGAAGCTTGTGCATATTAGCTCAGTTAATCCTCACAAGAACCCTTGGTCAGGCATTTCTCTCCCATGAAGAATTCAGGGTGTGCAGAGCGGAGAGTAACTTCCCCAGGTCATGTGAAGAAGGTGCAGGGATCAGCCTGGCTCAAAAGCCTATGATCTTTCCCCTCCAGACCCTGGGACAAGGGAGGCACTTTGGACATCCCCTGGGTCACGTGGAGCCTCATTGCAGCTCCATGCAGGAGAACCTGGGCAGGTAGCACGGTCAGTGTTTTCCCGATAAAGAAACTGAGGCACAGAGGTGAGGGGGGTGATCGTGGCAGACCAGGGTACAGCTTTGTTCAGCAAATATTGGGCCAGATTACAGTGAATATAGACGGCCCAGCTTGGATCCCACCTGCCCCTGACATCTGCCCCATGCCCTCTTCCAGATCCTTGGGGAGCCCAAGCAGAAACGCAAGCTGGTGGCTGAAGTGTCCCTGCAGAACCCGCTCCCTGTGGCCCTGGAAGGCTGCACCTTCACTGTGGAGGGGGCTGGGCTAACCGAGGAGCAGAAGACGGTGGAGATGTAAGTGCTGGCTGCTCTAGCTTTGGGGCCTGGGGGAAGCGGGCAGATGCCAGTGGGGATACAGACTGTCCTTAGGCACCAAGCCCTGGCAGAAACCCCCTCCTCTCATCTCCCACACACACCTGTACCCCAGACACTCTGGGGCTGGAGTTCCCACCGTCACATCCTCTCTCAATGCTGACACCACCCATGCACAGATCTGCCACCGACCTCCGCAGTGACGTCATCCATCAGTAGGCGCTCACTGCAGACACATGCACCCTCACATAGACAGGTATCTGCCCTCCGAATGTCCACACATGTGCATGCACACACACATGCATGCGTGGGCATTTCCTCATAGATACCTAGCTACACACATACATACGAGCACATACTTCTTATTTTTTACTTTTTTACTGTAATGTAACTTATATACAGTAAAAAGCACAGATCACCTATGTACAGCTCAACACATTTTCACACACATGGCTACCTGAGCATATACCCACTTGTGCCCCCAAATGCACCATCCGCTTTTATGCACACGGACACACGTGTGCACACGCACTGTTCACTCTAAGAGGGCACATTGTCCAGGCCCCGCAGAGGGCCGAGAATGAGGCCCACTGATGATTGTCGCCATTAGCTCGAGTTCGTGGAGACGCTGTGCTGAGCCTTGGAAGTCATGTGACTTCCTGGCTGGACCCCAGTACGGGGGAGCCAGGCCTTGGGCCCCTTTCTTTACCATCCCCTCTCTTGCTGCAGCCCAGACCCCGTGGAGGCAGGGGAGGAAGTTAAGGTGAGAATGGACCTGCTGCCGCTCCACATGGGCCTCCACAAGCTGGTGGTGAACTTCGAGAGCGACAAGCTGAAGGCTGTGAAGGGCTTCCGGAATGTCATCATTGGCCCCGCCTAAGGGACCCCTGCTCCCAGCCTCCTGAGGGCCCCCACCTGGATCCCAATCCTTATCCCAAGCTAGTGAGCAAAACATGCCCCTTCTTGGGCCCCAGACCCCAGGGCAGGGTGGGCAGCTTATGGGGACTCGTGGAAATGGAATGTGCCCCTGGCCCATCTCAGCCCCCTGAGCTTGTGGGTCCCCACTCACCCCCTTAGCTGTGAGGAATGCTCTGTGCCAGAAACAGTGGGAGCCCTGACCTTGGCTGACTGGGGCTGGGGTGAGAGAGGAAAGACCTACATTCCTTTCCCGCCCACGTGCCCTTTGGAAAGCCATTGACCACCCGCCATATTGTTTGATTTACTCCATAGCCCCTTGGAGCGTGCAAAAAAGGGACAGCATGCCCCTTGGCTGGATCAGGGAATCCAGCTCCCCTAGACTGCATCCTGTACCTCTTCCCCTGACTGCACCCAGCTCCAGGGGCTTGGGACAGCCAGAGCTGGGTGGGGACAGTGATAGGCCCAAGGTCCCCTCCACATCCCAGCAGCCCAAGCTTAATAGCCCTTCCCCTCAACCTCACCATTGTGAAGCACCTACTATGTGCTGGGTGCCTCCCACACTTGCTGGGGCTCATGGGGCCACCAGCCCATTTAATCACCATGGGAAACTGTTATGGGCACTGCTTCCAGGATGAGGAGACTGAGGCTTAGAGAAAGAGCGGCCCCCTCCGCACCAGTGGCCTCATGGTTATTAGCCAGGCTGGGTAATGTGAAGGCCCAAGAACAGAGTCTGGGCCTCTGACTGTGAGTCCACTGCTCCGCTTATGACCCCAGCCTGACCTGAGACTGTCAGAGAGGCTGTCTGGGACCTGATCAAAAAAAGACTCAGCTGAGACAAGGAGGTAGGGAGGGGGCTGGGGGACTGGGAGTCAGGGCCCTGGCTGGGTTCAGGTCCCACGTCTGGCCAGGTGCTGCCTTCCCCTCTCTGGGCCTCAGTTTCCTTATTGGTCAGAGGAGTGATTGAACCAGCTCATCCCCAGGGGTCCTCTCCGCTCCATCTTTGCAATGCTTTTATATGGCCCAGTCTTGTGAATAACCACAAGGTCCGCTCCTTGCTCCACAAAGCCTTAAGCCATAGGCCCAGGATATTTCTGAGAGTGAAACCATGACTGTGACCACTTTCTGTCCCCAGCCCTGTCCTGGTCCCCTCCTGTGCCCAGATACCACCTTTCAGACCCCAGTTCTAGGGGAGAAGAGCCCTGGACACCCCTGCCCTACCCAGGAGCCTGCCCGCTGCAATGCCTAGACTTCCCAACAACCTTAGCTGCCAGTGCTGGTCACTAACCAACAAGGTTGGTACCCCAGATACCCCTTCTTTGCAGGGCTAAGGCCCCCAAACATAGCCCCTGCCCCTGAGGAAGCTTGGGGAGCCTATGAGTTTTCAGCTCTGATTTTATCTCCTGCTCTTTCTACATGACTGGGCCTCCCTCGGGCTGGAAGAAGGGGGGATTCTCTATTGAAGGAGATCACAGCCTCCAGTGTCCCCCAAATCCCAGAGAAGGACTTGGAGAGAATCATGCTGTTGCATTTAGAACTTTCTGCTTTGCACAGGAAAGAATCGCACAATTAATCAACATGTATATTTTCTCTATATATAGAGCTCTATTTCTTTACGGTTTTATAAAAGCCTTGGGTTCCAAGCAGGCAGTAGATGTGCTTCTGAACCGCAAGGAGCAAACACTGAAATAAAATAGTTTATTTTTCACACTCAAGCTAGGTCTGGTCTGGTCCTTTATGAGTTTGGAGGGAGAAGGGTGGGTGAGCTCGCTTACACCTGGACCCCCACTTCCTGCCTAGAGTCTTTCCTGAGCCTCAGCCCTGTCCCTGGGTTTAAATTTTACTGGCATTCAAGGTCCTACACAGTCTGGCTCCATCTCTAGCCCCTTCCACCAGCAATCTGTTTGGGGGCCACAATTAACTTCCTGTATCCCCAGAACACCCTGCGCAGTTGTCTACCTCTTGGCTTTTGTGTGTGTAGTTCCCTGAGCCTGGAGTGCCCCTCCTCTCCTTTCCCTGTTTGGCAAACTCCTACTCATCCTATAATGCTTAACACCAAAGTCACCTCTTCTATGAAGCCTTCCTTGATTTCTTTTCAGGTTCCCAGAGTCCTGGAATACGGACCAATTCAAACATTTATCACAGTAAATTTTACTTCCACATTGGCCTGTCTGTCCCCTTCTC